>NC_084986.1:24294671-25010070 GCF_963691925.1 Scomber scombrus | reverse complement strand
AATGGTGGTGGAGGAGGAGGTGGATGACATAATGGTGGTGGAGGAGTTGGCCTACTGGTGGAGCTGCCTGAGGAGGTCCGATGGGAGGAACTTTGATGCAGGTTATTTGTACGAGACTGATGATGGGAACCTGTCTCTGACCTGTGGAAAACAGTTTTAATAATCAATTAGTCGATTAGGAATTAGGAATTGTTATCTTAGCTGATTAATTAGCATTTTACTGGTTACGGTTATCGTCTGTATTATTTGCATATTAACACTTACCGTTGGTTCAACCTCTGAATTTCAGCATCTTTTCGTGTCACCTCCTGTCTAGCTGTTCGTAAAAGTGCAGAGATGTTCTTTTTCAAGCGGTAGTTCTCAGTGTTCAGCCCTGTGTTCTATAAAAAACAGAAAAACAAAAATATAGTTTTTGACAGGGAAGCAAATAAAAACAATTTTTTAGCTGTGATGAAGCTGAGGATATATAAGAACGATGGCAATTTGGGGGTTCAGACTTGGTCTTAAGGTTAAGGTTAGAATTGGGTTTAGGTTCAGTTTAAGGTAAGGGTTGGGTTTAGACATTTAGTTGTTAAGGTTAAGGTAAGGGGCTGAACAATGTTTTATGTAAATGAGTGTCCTCACAAGGATAAAAAGACAAACAGGTGTGTTAGAGAGTGGTTGTTGTAATCAACCATATTTACTTGTGTATGGTGTCTAGAAGTATTGAAGAAACAATCCATCATTTAAACAGCGAAAAATAAGGAAATTGAAACAAACCTGCAACTCCATCTGCTCCAGTCTCCTACGCAACTCTTTGATTTGGTTTTGAGCTGCTTGGAATCTGGACTTCAACTGCAACACAATTTAAAAAGCACTGTGAGATGGCTGGACAGCATAGAACATGAGGATTTCAGAACCTCCATGGGAGCACTGCAACGTGTAAATGGTTAGAACCCTGTTATACACAAATGCTTTCCTGCTCTCTAGCTGCTTCTCCCCTTAGATGTAGGTCTGCAACTGTAGATACTTACACATCACTACCAAACCACACATTTATAACAGACATGTGTAGAGCCTTTGTTAACATTATTTTGAATAATGTGACCTATATTCCCATTCAAATACCTCTCAGACCGATAAAATCTGAATTTATTGATCAGAGAAAAAGATGCTACCAAAATGATTCTCACTGTGTTTTATAGCATAAATAAGTATAAACAAAGACCACTAATTAATTAATAAAAATTGAATGAAACATTAACCCTTAGGGAAAACAACAGAGAGAAACCCTCAACATGTAATATCCTGTAGAAGCTCTATACTCATTATAATAACTCACATTCACCCATTTATATCACAGCTATACAGTGTGTGCAAAACAGGCACGTTGATGTCTGCACACCAACAGTAAACAAACACAGGTTTGTGTCACACCTCACCTTCAATATAAAATGCATAATTGAACAACAGTGAGAAGGGAAGCATGGAAAACATGACAACTGACCTCATTGTAAGAGGACTCCTGGCTCTGCAGCTCCTCTGTTACTATTTCTTCATATAGATCCATGGAGTCCTTCACAGGAGGAGTTGGCGTAGGCTTCTCTGCAATTAATAAAAATAAGACAAGGAATAAGATCATTTTAGTTCATCTTTCACTCACATTTATAAAGTCAGGATCAATGTTGATCAAAGAAATCAGGGCAGGATTTTGTTCTATTATTAGCAGTAATATGAAACACATCAAATGGAACTATTTCAAAAGGATTTTTACCTGCATGGCTGCCGTGCCCCACTTCCAGCCCATCGTAGATATCCACAGAATCTTCACTGACATTGGGCGCAAAGACTGTGGAGATAATAAACGTAGATCAGACATGTACAGCTGGAATCATGCCAGTCTTAACACAATTTTTTTTCTGCACATGTAATTACTTGTTTTTCGAAGCTTTTGTTTCAATAAGGGAATTTTTTAAGATGCTATATACCAGTTTTTTACCCCTTGAAATCAGACACTTAGATTAAACTGTCAAAACTACATATAGTGTACTATGTAGTAAAGAGGGATACATAATGTATGTCATTTTACACCATATATTTAAAAATGTTTCATCTGTAGAAATGATGTACATTTTGGATATGCATCTTCAAATATTTCACAATGTGAAGGTTCTTTTTATATTAATTTCAGTTTTCTGTCAGCAGTTTTTGCGCGATTGGAGAACTTGAGTGAAACCACTGCTTGGGCCACTGGTAAAGTCATCTACACTTTACTTTATATGATATAACAGCCTTATTGCAGAACACAAATTAAATATAACAGACTTATACTTACAACCAGTTTCATCATTGATGTCAATTTTCTCCATTCTTCCAAATATCTCTGACCCACTTTATTAATGAGTACCTGAAAACAACGTCAAAAGAAAATCAATAGTTATTAAGAGACGACAGAACATAATACCTGTGATGTTTGGCTGATGGCTATATTGAAAGCAAAGGCAAGACACAATCATCAGGACACAAATCACATTCATCCACAATTACTTTTAGACTGATGAAGTCATCTTAAAAGGAGCATTCCACCATTTTTACAAATAAACTCAGTATACTAATCATGGTTAGTCCAACTAATTCTATGAAAACTAACTGTAATCTGTGACTCTAGAAGAACAGCTTTGTAACTCAAGTGATCTATGCTTTTCTCTCGAGCTTGGACACTACGCATGTATAATAGAAAGCCCACGTTACAAACAAGGGGTGTGGAGTTCGAAAACCATGACTGAAGACAGGCTGAATTATGGGAATTGTAGAATTCATAGTTTCTGGAGCTTGATTTATAATAGGAGCTAAAATTTAGGATATCTCCACCATTGCAGCTTCAATTTTAACCATTGTTATTTTAACCTCTCTCGTAACTGCAACCAACTTCAATATCCCTTTACGACTATAGTTAAACATGCATACATAATATTTGCAGTCAGCATCATACTGTGAGACAACAGAAATTTGCCAGCCGTCAGACATTCTGCCATACTGTTAATACCATGGTAGCCCTTTAATATATCTGGCTGGATACGGCCATTGTGGGCAATGGTGCAAAGCAATGAGCAGGACTGCTTTATGGCAATATAAGATTTTTTTATAGAAGTGATTTTTGCATCAATGTAATGAATCAGGTATTTTATGTGGTATTAGCTGTCCTTCATGTTTGATTGTTCTACTTAAGAACAATTCTCAACTGATTTCCCCAGAAAATGTACAACATCACTGTACTATAAAATGACACATGCAGCAATAGATTTGATCCATATTCATGTAGATACTAGTTAACACTACAATGAGGCAAACATAATGTAGGTGTTGACTGTAGAGGACAGGCTCGGTTTCTGTGTGCTAGCTGCAGCTCTTTTGTTCACTGCTGCAGAGAAAAGAGCAATAAAGCCTTCCAACAAAAGAGTGGGACAGAAAGAAATAAAGACAGTTTTACTAAGTTTTACATCTACTTAACTTAGTCTTATCCTAAACTCTGAAACTCCTCATAATGAAGCAGATGTAAAAGAACAGAATGGTAGACAAAATTGAGTGTAACTATGCGTTCCCATTTTCTTGGAAGGACATTTGACCTACATTTTTGAACTAACACAAATCTCAGAGACGCGCTCATATAATATAGAATATAATCATAATTATATATAAATATATATATGGAGTAAGAGTGGCCTGAGTAACGGTTTATTTCTTACACTTTGCCACTTATATAGATATAAGTTTGTAGTTAACCAACAAGCTAAAGTCAGACAGCTCAGTTAGACGTACAAATGTAACGTTATTAGCATCTATCAAATAGCTTACACATGATTAAAATGACATGAGAATGGGTTAGCTATGAACAGGTTGACTTACGTGTTTGCGTATTGTTGAACGTCCTCTTATTGTTTACAACTGTAATGTCGCGCCAAGACTTCAGTGCACAGGAAGTAACGACATTTTCCCGCGCTGTGTCACCGCCTAGCAGCCATGGGGTTTGCTTCTCCTCGAGATTCTAATAACACGGTTCAAACAGGAGTGAATCGTTAAAGAACACCCACTATACTGATACTCAGAGGTTTATTCAAATGTTCCCGGTCCGTCTGCAATCAGCGGGCATGGATGAAAGCGTTACAGTGCAGCAGCGGCGGGACAAAGTTGAGGGGCTCTCACGCGGAAGAGTGTCGCTCGCGCTATGCCGGAGTCGCTGTCCGCGCGCGTCATCACAGCGTGACGTCAGGAAGGGAGGGGGGGGGGTGCAAAAAGAGAGATTTTGTCCATAATATCAAAAGGATAAGATATGATGTTCCTTTATTAGTCCCATAATGTGGGGAAATTTGCATTATCACAGCAGCAAGTGGACAGTAAAATATAATATAAGAGCAGCAATAAGAAAAGAATAGGAACAATAATAATAAGTACAAAAACAATAAAAACAATAATAGTAAAAATATATAATACAAATAATCATGACATTATCTACAAGAGTAATGGTATTAAGTGGTAATATACCAGAGGTGATATTCTTATTGCACAGATTAAGTTAAATAAATATATATGTATATTCCTGATCATGTTATTTTTAATTGAAATAAAATATTATCTTGAGTCTCTACAATATATAACACATAAGAAAAGTTTATCTATTATCACATTTTCAGATTTTTTTTGTCAAAAGTGACATATGTCTGTCACTTGTACCTTTCTTTCTTTCTTTCTTTCTTTCTTTCTTTCTTTCTTTCTTTCTTTCTTTCTTTCTTTCTTTCTTTCTTTCTTTCTATTGAAGTGGAATGGTTGTTTGTATATTCTTTTTTTTCTTTCTTTTTTTAATATATATTTATTATTGATTTTTATATTTATACATTAACATCGAACACTCTGAACATCTTGAACATATGGCAGTACTGAAAATAATAATGATAATTATAATGCTTAAGAAGGATAAAAATGTATCAATTAATTAAAAGAAAATAATAATAAAATAAAGTAAGAGAACAAAACCAGTTAGGTATATTCTTTGTTTATTCTATTGTGTATTCTGTTCAACAAAAAATAAAGATTCCAATCAATCAATCTTTATTTATATAGCGCCAAATCACAACAAAAGTCATCTCAAGACACTTTACATGTAGAGCAGGTCTAGACCATACTATTTAAATTTAAATTAAAGAGAGCCATCATTCCCACATGAGCAAGCACTAAATAAGTAAATAAAATAAAATAATAAATATAAATGAATGAATAAGTAAATGTGATTGAGTCCTTTTCTCATGTACTATTAAATTATTAAAACGTATTATGATTCATGTCTGTCTTCATTCAAGTAATTTTTGGACACAAACTTCCTTCCTTCCCACATACTCCTCCTGATCTGGCAACAGGTGAGGAGTCCTCTGTAGGTCCGATTCTTTCAGCTGAACCTGAAATTTTCTTATTTTGTTTGTTCCTTTTTGTTTGTTAGTTAGTTTTTATATTGTTTCTTTATTATCTTCTGTTGTTTTGAATTTTTTTTTGGCTTGATTTGATTGTTAGAGCAAAAAAAAAGTTCATCCTACACCCTTTCGAACATTGAATGGTCATTATATTGTTGTTTATCTAAAAAAAACAAATGCTGTCATTTCTCATGTGTTACATTTCGCTGCCTTTAAATATTATTTTGTAATTTTAACATGTTCGATTAAAATAAACCAATAAAATAATAAAAACTCCGTACGCCCCGCCCACTGTTTAGCGGTCCAATCAAATGGGCTTCACTTTTCAGCGGTCCAATCAAATGGGCTTCACTGGGGAAAAGGCCACTGTACCTTTCACCGGGACTATACTTATATACTTTTCTCTCTTCATTTCAATTATGTATCTTTTTTAACGCAATTGAACTTCTGCTTGTGTTTTTGTGAGTATTTTATACACATTTTATCCTCTCTCTAACACACCCTGTAGTCTTCGTTTGTAACGTTACCGTGTTGTTAATAAAGTTGAGGAGGAAGGTTGAGGGACGGGTGGGCGGTTTTCTCCGACGTGCCCCGGAAGCACTAGCGCTTCGCCTCACATGTGGACAGGATTTTAACCTAACATACACAGTGACGGGAACGTGTTTGTGTGTTGTGATCCAAACATTAGACAAGAAGGAGAGACGCGGGATGAGCCTGGCAGTCTGCTGGAATCACAGTAAACAGAGAGGAGAGCTGTTCACACATCGCGCCGAGCTGCCTGTGCTGCTGCAGAGGAGACACATGATACGATGGAGAATCTAGAGTTGAGCCTGTCATCACTGGGCACCATATCCAGACATGTTGACAAAAGTCACAACGAACTGAGCCAATATCTGTCCAAACAGGTAAGATCTGATGATGTGTGAGCTGAATAAAGTGTTTAAAGGTGTTTATGTTCACACTGTGGCTCCAAATGTATCCTGTGTGCACCATGCTGGAACCCCCCTCCCCACATGTGATCAGATGTCATCATTTTACAACATATCGGGTTATTAAATCTATGCTGCTCTCATGTTAAGCACTGTGATGTAAATATTTTGGAAGGAATATGGATTTATGAGTGTTTTAACATTGGGATCTGTCTCCTCAGATATGGAGCCAACAGGACAGACAGTGTATCCTGGAGTGTTTGGCTCAGCTGCTCTTGGAGAAGGATTACACTTTGCTGATTGCTCGGCACCTGCGCCCGCTGGTCCTGGACCTGCTGGAGCGGAACGCAGAGAGGGTGAAAGCTGGCGGGAGGATCAACCATGACCTCCACGAGCGCCTGTCTGTGGCCCTCAGCAAACTGCTCGGCGTCAGTCCTGATGCACAGGCGTAAGTGGGACCCTGTTAATCTTCGTCCTGAGTGTGGGACATGTCCTCTCTCTTCAACCCAGCCTGTAAAGATGCTGATGATCATGTAGGGCGCTGCATCAGGACACATTGCTGGGTTTACTCAGTTGGGGGCCCCTTTTGCCACCTCCCACCACCACTCTTTCTTCTTGTATCTCATCACCTTCAAGTAAACAGATTAAACAGGCTTATTTTCATAATATAGATGTAAATAATCAAGCTATTACAACTAGTGTTTGACACAAAACCGCAAGATTAAGGGTGTAGTTTAACATTTGGGAGATGTGTTAAATACATAGGTATTCACACATTCTGATACACACACACACTCACCCACACATTTTAAGTATAGATTAAACAAACATGATGCATCATGTTGATCAGTGAGCATTATAGCTGTATGCAGTAGGACCCAACTGATACTGGATTTTTGGGGCCGATACTGAAATTCTGATAAGTTGATATATCGATATATTGGCCGATAATCTCATATATGCAGAAGATGTAAATAAAATGCACATTTTTGGAATTGTGGTTATCAAACACTTCCGATAAAGATATGTATGCAGGCATGATATTTTACAGTTAAACTATAAACACAGTGCACTGAAACTTCAGAGGAAATTTTATTATAAATTCCTATAAAGATAATAACAACAAAAACAACAACATATGTATATATATATTAAACTTGAATTGAAAAAAAGGATCATTAAATAGAATGCTACTTTAAAAAACTTAAAAAAAAATAACAACATATATGCTGATACTGATATATCTGTGATAGGCCAATATCGACTGATAATATCAGCTGACCAATACATCAGTCTGACTGTAGTATGCAGGTGTATTTCTTCTTAAAACGCCACCACTCCTCCACATGATGACATGATTTTTACACAAATGCATTTTGAAAGGCTTCAAAGTAGGCCAATCACATGTTGCATGCATTAAATCAAAGAACACTTACATTGATTGGCTGTCCATGCAAATAGTCATATTTTCTAGCTCTGGGTGCAAAAAGGATGGATTGCAGGTATCGTATGATGGGAGAGGTTTCCATACTACTTGGTATGGAGTACCGATACCCAGCCGTCTGGAAAAACAAGACATTTGATGTTGCAGCTTGGGCTTTGGGAAAAAGATCTAACATATTTCGCTGCATGTAACTGAATACTGAATACTGAACTGAATGAATGTAATCGATAATGAAAATAATCATCAGTTAGTGTCTATATCAGTAGACACCTAACATATACAAACTGTAATAGGGGAGTTATTATCCTTCTCCATTCATCTTCCTAGCATCCTAAACATCAAGCTTACGATACAAATGATTTTTTGTTGATATCTGCAAAAATAGATCAACAGAATGAGGTCACATAAGCAGCAACGTTTGTCAGGACATTAGTGCACCTCAGAGAGTTGGGTTGGGGGAGATATAAGCTAAACAGTTCTGAGTGCTTTAGTCACTGTGTGGAAAAGGAGAGTAATGACACTAAAAACAAAGTATTTCTGCAGACTGCATCCACTGTGACTCACTTTCTTCTTTTCCTCTCCATCAGGTTTGCTGCGAGGTACTTCAACGATGCCCCGCCAGTGTTTCAGAGGCTCTTCTTCACCAGTGAGGAGTCGTCAGCTGTTCAGTATGGCCCCAGGAGGATGAAGCTGCGTGACCTCATGGGTGCCACCCTGCGCTTCCTCCAGAGTGATTGTGCTAAGTTTCGAATGCTGTGGGACTGGAGTCCCTGTGTGTCCCAGCTGCTCACCAGTGACGTCATGGTTCGAGGGTGAGTACCTGCTTCCTGTTTACACCTGCACAGCCTTATGGGACATGTAATGTCTGATATCTCACAACTGGTATCCACTAATCTAACTCTTGAGCGATCTGTGAGTGTGGGTCAGTTCAATAATGTTCAAAGCAAATCATCCAGAGTTGTTTTTGACTGAAGGGACTACATGTGTATCTTCTTATGCCTTAGCCTCTTATTATTAATATATATATATATCATTATTAATGAATTACATTAATGTATTCTGAAGAATATCGTACTTTTTGGAATTATTTTTGTTTTAATATATTATTGTTTATATTATATAATTAAATCTTATATTATTATTATATCACATTATTTACAATTTTATATTATTTGATTTTATTAAAACTTTATATTATTATATATATTATTTTATTTACAATTTTTATTTTTTATTTATTTTATTTTATATTAGATTATTAAAATGTGGTTTTATTAGATATTGTTTTGTTGGAAGTTGGTAAAATACATTCATCAATTCACAAACCTAAAGATATGAAATAGTCAGTTATACTGTGTGGTTATTACTGATTTATAATAAATGGGCTAAAACATACAAAATAACTTTCCTCTTGCACAAGTTTGTACTTCAAATGACTGCAAGTTGTAGTTTAAGAGGATGTAACTCAGCAATCTGTATATATCATTCTATAACAATGTTAATAATACTACAGCTTTTAATATAACATCTTTACTTTGTGCTTGTTTGTCCAGTAATTTGAACACAGTGTATGTTCTTGTCTGTTCCAGGTACACTGCTCATTGTTTAGCACAGGTGTCTCACATGACTGATAATCAGAAAACAATCTTTCTGAGGAAGGTGTTGTCAAGTGATGAGATCCTGCACATGAAAATTAAGTATGTACCTTTTTATTTTTACCTTTCAATTAACTGACTAATCATTCCAGTTGTAAAAATGATGCTTTCTGGGCTACATTTCCTGACTTTCTCTTTGTCCTTTGCTTAGAGCTTTGGAAGAAACTCAGCAGCTGGAGGTAGAGAAAGCCCTGGTGTTAGCCAATCAGGGCTCTGTGATGTGGCGCCAGGAGAAGGCTAATAAGTTCACCAGAGGTCAGGTGGTATCAGAGGACCTGTCCCACAATGTTGTGGCAGTGTGCGGCGTGGTTCTACCCAGGATCGTTCCTAGACAGACTGAACAGGTACGTACACTGTGATTCATCACACACATAGTCTGCTCTTGACCTGTATAGTCTTAATTAGAGCCCGGCCCATATATCTGTCAGCCAGTATTGTCAGCCATCATTGCTATCACAGATATATCAGTATCGGTGAATATGTTGTTCGATAATTGTTGATATTTTTAAAAAGTTTTTTTTTAAGTGCTGTACCTGTTCATTTTACATATACTTGATCCTTTTTTCCAAATTCAAGTTTAATAAATGTTTTTTTTCTGTGTTTTCTTATTCATAGCTAATTATCATTATTAAATTCCCAGCACTGTTTCAGAGCAGTGATGTCATTTTATAGGATAAAGTTTATTTTTAAACTGTAATATATCAATATCCATTACATATCTTTGTCACAACTAATTAATAACCACATTTAAGGGATCACTGCAACAAAAGTGTTTATGTATATATTCTTTACATATAACATTATCCGCCAATATATGTAAATATCAGATTTTTTTTCCGCTCCCTAATATCAGTATCAGCATTGGCCCCTAAAATCCCCTATCAGTCAGGCCCTAGTCTTAATGTTGATTTGTCTTGGTAGGTGAACCAGAAGGATTTGGTGCTGGTCGACTCAACCTGTCGTAATCTGAGAAGGCTGGCGCTGGCCGTGGCTTCCCAGAAGCCTGTGCTGCTTGAGGGTCCTATTGGATGTGGTAAAACGGCCCTGGTAGAGTTTATGGCTGCTGTCACCGGACATACAAAAGCTACAGAGATTCTCAAAGTCCAGCTTGGGGATCAAACTGACAGTAAGGTGAGTGAACACAGAAGAAACTTAAACTTGAACTCCCACTCCTCCAAAAATGTGTTTTTCTTCTTGTTCCTAAAGTGGGATGTTTGTTCTTCTCTGTGTAGAATGATGCAGTTTGTGCATGTTTACATACTGCTGAGGGAGGAAAGCTTCTCTAAGCTCATTGGAAGTCTGATTTCTAAGGGGCGGGCTTAAGAGCAGAATCTAGTTTCGAGCCAATCCTGGTCCAATATTCAACTTATACAAGTGTGATGTGGAAACTTGAAGCCTCCAGTGAACAAACATTGAGAGACAGGAGACATCTGGTGATCAGCTGTTAACCCTTTTGAAATGAAAATGATAGATTCTGTATTTTTAATGAGGGAGAATGAGATGTCGATTGATGTCATTTTTAAAGATTTTAAAGTGGTAATTACACATTTTTATCTTTTTAATTTTTTTTTTTTTAACTTTATTGGTGAAATAACAAACAAGGATTGACATAGAGATATGGTGACCTAGCACACATAAAAAATAATAGAAAGACAATACACATTACATAAGACAGTCAGATGGTGTAAATTAGGATGTTACAAATTGGGGTATGTTGTGGGTGGTGTGTGTGTGTGTATGTCTTAATACATGTCTGGAGGGGCCCTTTAACATTCAGAGGCTAAACTGTGTGAATGTGTTTGGTTTGATTTGACAGATGCTGCTGGGGATGTACCGCTGTACTGACATACCAGGGAAGTTTGTGTGGCAGCCAGGGACCCTGACCCAAGCTGTATCTACAGGCCAGTGGATCCTGCTGGAAGACATAGACCATGCACCTCTGGATGTGGTGAGTTAGAACACAGATTCCTGATAACATGTTTTTTAGTACTAAACAGTCTTCATATTACAGCTGTTTATGTCATTACGTCACCGCCTCTAATCACACTGCTGTTATTTATTTAGATCTCTGTGCTCCTGCCTTTGATGGAGAATAAAAAGTTGATGATTCCAGGTCGGGAGGATTGCATTGACGTCGCTCCTGGATTTCAGTTCTTTGCAACGAGAAGGTGAGATTAGCATTCCACTGTAAATGTAGTTACGCAACAGCAGCTCGGCCGTCCTAGTTTTCCATCCAGAGTGTTTTAGATGCTGTAGTGTACTGCAGTGACGTGAATATGATCAGGTTTTGGCAGGACTGGATTTGTCTTTGGAACATTTATATAAACGTATATGATTTTTAGGCTACATGTGTGTCCCAGTTCCACATGCAGTGTTATTTGGCCTCTCTGATGTTCTGGCGTTGTTAAGGGCTAGATGTGCTACTAGGAAACTAGGTTGTTCTAGTTTGTACACATAAAGGAAAGAGTCTCCCAATTGTAAATGGCCAAACATCACACTGCCTCCCTGATCTCACTTTAACAACTCTTTATAATCTAGAATCAACTGGCTTCATACAAAAACCAATCGAACAAAAATATGTATACACTAATTTTGTTGTATTTAGTATGAGTTACAGATGATATACTGATCTGTAATATTCTCTGTTTGTGATCCCTTTGACCGACTGTGTGTAGGATTTAACGGCATCTAAGCGGTGAGGTTCAGATTGCATGAAGCCCAATTTATTTATATAGCACCTTTCATACAAGTTAATGCAATAATCACAGTTGATTGACAAGCTGATAATAAGACAGAAACGAGTGATAACATATAAGAATTTAAAAAAAGAATAAAAATGACGAGGGAACAAGAACAAAGAACAAATGACCAATGCCACCAATGCACGCAAGAGACAGTAAGGATAAAAAATGCTTAGAAAATGTAAATAAAGTAAGATAAATAAGAGAAAAACCTGAATGAATGAATAAATAAAAAGATTAAGAGAAAAAAGCTGCTGACCTTCCAATCAGTGGACGACCTGCTCTACCTCCTGAGCCACAAATCAATACTGCACACAACTTGTGTTGGATTGTCTGTTTCGGAAACTTACTAACCTTTTGGGATATAAATAAGGAGTAACTGAGTCATGCTTGTGTCTGGCAGGATGTACTACAGTGGTGGCAGCTGGCACAAACCACAGAACTCCCACGCAGCGCTGCTGGACAAGTACTGGACCAAGCTGCAAATGGGCAACATGACAAGAGAAGAGCTGAAGAAGGTCAGTGTTGAGATGACATACGGAATATTTAAACCACGGTTATGTTTTAAGATCTTATTTCTATTATTTGATGTGATACAGAAGGGTTTTTTAAAACTGCCATAATTGGTGTTAATTATTTATTTGCTCTTAAATGCAAATCACAAACAGCTGCAATGACTATAAAGCATTCTGGTGATTACAGAGCTTCCCTCATGTAATTTGAGCTGACTGTGTGTCTGTGCGTGCAGGTGCTCATCAGCAGGTATCCGAGGCTGACGGTGGTGGCAGACCGTCTGCTGGATATCTTCTGCCAGCTGACTGGAGACAGACACTCTGACCTTGACACTGACAGCCTCCAGAGCCCCGATGACAGCCAGCAGCACAAGTCTGAGGACAAAACCACATCGCTGGAGGGCAGAGCGCTGTCACTGAGGTGAGGCTCCAGCTCACTGCAGCCCTATGCACTTTTTTTTTTTTCGTGTTTCAATTACAGTTAATTCCTCCTTCACATTTGTCAGAGTTAGTGCATTATGACCAAGTTCTGTGTTGGATTGTGGCGGAAACAGCTGTCAAACATGCCTACAGTGTGGAACTTTTACATATAAATGAACCTCCATTACATTCAAGCCTTTGCCAAAAGAGTTGACACAATGCTGATTAAGTCCATCACCACCAGATAAATCAGTAGAGAGATGAGGATGAAGAGACACAAGTCCTACAATCCAGCTTTAAAACATAGAGACCAGTATTTTTAAACTACAGCCACTCTTCATAGGCCATACGTGCAAACTCCTGACATCTTTACATTTTCAGTTTTCATTTCCAGATTAAATTTTTTTTGTGTAACATTCATTGCAGGAAGGCCACATGTTAGGACCTAAAACTTTTAACCAAATCACAAAAAAATGACATTCTTTCATAAGTGTGAGCAGCTTCTTAAAACAGATTCATCACCAACACATAATGATATTGACTATTTATTTATATATCCAGCCAGGATATAACCTCCCTCATTATCACCTCCAATAGCACACTCAGCCAAAATCTTATGTAATATAAGGTCAATATCAGCCAGCAGACATACTGATATAATCTACTGTCTGTCTGCCAGTGACTCATAAATAGCACTTGATATTAACATTAATTAGTATGTGTATTTTGTTCATAAGTAGATAAATGATAGGAGAGATAAAAGTCACCTTAAAACAGAACATACAGTGCATCTGAAAAGTATTCACACGCCTTCACTCCACATTGTGTTATGTTACAGCTTTATTCCAAAATGGATTAAATTCCTTTTTTTCCTCATCAATCTACACACAATACCCCATAATGACAAAGCGAAAAAGGTTTTTTAGACATTTTTGCAAATGTATCAAAAATAAAAAACTGAAATATCGCATGTACATAAGTATTCACTCCCTTTGCTATGACACTCAAATTGAGCTCAGGTGGATCCTGTTTCCACTGATCATCCTTGACATGTTTCTACAACTTGATTTGAGTAAATTCAATTGATTGGACATGATTTGGACACACACACCTGTCTATATAAGGTCCCACTGTTGACAGTGCATGTCAGAGCAGAAACCAAGCCATGAAGTCAAAGGAATTGTCTGTAGACCTCTGAGAAAAAATCTGCAGCATCGAGGGTCCCGAAGAGCACAGTGGTCTCCATCATTCGTAAATGGAAGAAGTTTGGAACCACCAGGATTCTTCCTAGAGCTGGCCACCCAGCCAAACTGAGCAATCGGGGTAGAAGGGCCTTGGTTAGGGAGTTGACCAAGAACCCGATGGTCACTCTGACAGAGCTCCAGCGTTCCTCTGTGGAGATGGGAGAACTTTCCAGAAGAACAACCATCTCTGCAGCACTCCACCAATCAGACCTTTATGGTAGAGCGGCCAGACGGAAGCCTCTACTCAGTAAAAGGCACATGGCAGCCCGCTTGGAGTTTGCCAGAGTGCAGCTAAAGGACTCTCAGACCACGAGAAACAAGATTCTCTGGTCTGATGAAACCAAGATTGAACTCTTTGGCCTGAATGGCAAGCGTCACATCTGAAGGAAACCAGGCACCTCTCATCACCTGGCTAATAGCATCCCTACGGTGAAGCATGGTGGTGGAGCATCATGCTGTGAGGATGTTTTTCAACGGCGGGAACTGGGAGACTAGTCAGGATCGAGGGAAAGATGAACAGAGCAAAGTACAGAGAGATCCTTGATGAAAACAGAGCTCCAGAGCGCTCAGGACCTCAGACTGGGGTGAAGGGTTACCTTCCAACAGGACCACGACCCTAAGCACAGAGCCAAGATAACGAAGGAGTAGCTTCAGGACAAGTCTGTGAATGTCCTTGAGTGGCCCAGCCAGAGCCCAGACATGAACCTGATTGAACATCTCTGGAAAGACCTGAAAATATCTGTGCAGCGACGCTCCCCATCTAACCTGACAGAGCTAGAGAGGATCTGCAGAGAAGAATGGAAGAAATACCCCAAATACAGGTGTGCCAAGCTTGTAGCTTCATACCCAAGAAGACTTGAGGCTGTAATCGCTGCCAAGGTGCCTCAACTAAGTACTGAGTAAAGGGTGTGCATACTTCTGTACATGTGATATTTCAGGTTTTTATTTTCTAATAAATTTGCAAAAAATGTCTAAAAAACCTTTTTAGCTTTGTCATTATGGGGTATTGTGTGGAGATTGATGATGGAAAAAAAAGGATGCACCGTACATATATTTAGTAATATGATCTGATGATGATATGATCAATATTTATTTTCATCATTTTTATTTAATCTTTAACTAGACAAACCTGAAAATCTCTATTTCAATTGTGTCCTGGTCAAGTATGGAAGCTCATAGAGGACTTTATTAAAATGATAATGTAAACTTGAACATGAAAATGTAAATCCACAATAGCATTATAATTGTACACATATTTGTGTATTATTGAGGTATTTAATCCAATTTTATACTTACGTGATCTTGGCAAACACAGCAAACATAGAAACTTTTGCCTCATTGGCCTCACATCTGTCAGATAACCCCCCACTGCCCCCAACACCCTCCTCCAATCAAAACTACCAGCCAGTCTGCAGCACTTTAATTAGCTTTCCACTAGCTGCTGCTGCGTCGATAGATTATTGATTGGACTGCCCTCTGGACGATGGGCTTGAATTGCAGATCCTACTGGTCACTCCAGGACATCCTCATTAGATAACAGATTTATAGACGCTTCCTCACGTAGCGACAGTACTCGTCTGCCTTGGTGCTTTTTTAAAATTTATTTTCCATATGCTTTCAGGGGGATAATTAGAAGGTGTGTTGGTGAAGACTCAGCTGTAAATCAATGTGTTTGTAGTTTCCATGCTGTACACTTCAATAGTATAGATGCTTCTCAGTGGTCAATGTAATTAGCTCTATAGTCCAGCCCACAATGCTCATATGTGCTGGTCCAGGTCATCAGGGTTTATTTTATTGAACAAGATATGTTTACTCTGGGTTAATTGTCTTTCTTGCTTCTGTTCACTTATAGCATCAATGATCACTGTTTCATATTAAAAACTACTGATTAACTTTTCCCGCCGAGATCAACATAATTTAATCCCTATTTCTTCCACATTTGATAGTTTTAAATTCTTGTGTGTCCCTGCATGCTCAGAAGTCTAAAAATCATGTGTTTTTGATGTTCTGCAGAGACTTACTGAAGTGGTGTGAGCGAATCAGCCTCAACTTTGACGGCACATCCTCAGTCACAGCACAACATGTCTTCCAAGAGGTTAGTAGATTCATGAAAGTAAACCAACAATGATTGTAGTGTCTCTCCTACACAACTGCCCCCTCCCTAAATATGAACGTGAAAATGTTTTTCATTTAAGTAAGTGTAAAAACTACAAATAGACAAGCTGTTGTGATGTAATTGGTTATTTTTATTAACTGAAGCCGTTTGATGGCGTTTCTCTCTAACAGGCTCTCGACTGCTTCACTGCAATGCTGTCTCGTGCTGACAGTCGACTGCGAATGGCTGAGATCATCGGAAGCAAGCTGAATATCTCCAAAGAGAAGGTATTAATTAATTGGTCTTATGGAGGGACAAAACAATGCTTTTGTGCTTAGGACTTTTTTTTTTACATTAATGACATTCCGTACTTCACCGTTTCAGCCCCTTATTCAGTTATGAATTGCTGTAATGAATATGCCCCCCACTTCTGCACTTTCATGGTGAGATACCTTTTTTTAAATTTATTTTATTTACAAAATAACACATACAGCGATTCTGTCCTCCTTCAGGCACAGCACTTCTGCCAGATGTATCAGCCTGGCATCTCGCTGACCGAGCTGGAGGTCTCAGTGGGCAGAGTCACTCTGAATCGAAAGCAGACAGAAGCAGTGCAGCTCACTGTGTAAGTGGGACATCCTGTCCACCCGCCCTCTTTGACCCCTGTTTACACCATACATATATCCATCAGTTGCTGTGCCAACATTCACCAACTGATAGAACAAATAGGACTGTTGCTGGTAAACAATGAATTGATTTCAAACTACATTATGGTAAACAAAGCCATCTAATGGTTGGCCCATCAGGACATGTCCAAATATCCATATTGATTCTCTCCCAAAGGCCAATGTGAATGGTGTCAAACTTTGGACTGAAAATGTGTGCAGTATGGATGTGGTGACAAATGCATTAAATGTAAGGTGAGGGTGTAATAAAGAGCAAAAATATTTATTATTTTAGATAATTTCACACGTGTTATTGTCTGTGGATGCAGTCTGTGTGATTTAATAAAATGGAAGCGTATCTAGAACACACTTTTACTCAATTTTAGGAGTTTTACTGGCACGGCCTTGCTAACTAATGTTAGCTAATTTGAGCTAACTTTAGACATTGCTCTTTGACTTCTCCACTTGTTCTACATTTATGCTAGGTGTTAGCATTTCATGTTATTTTGTATTTACTATTTGTGGCCACAGTCAATGCTGTTCAGCAAACTTATCTATATAATTTGACTGTTTTTGCTCTAGATTAAAAATATCAATTTTTAGGACTCAAGTGAACAGTTTTCACACAGACTATTTTTCTTTAAAGTACTTCACATGAAAACGCTCTACAGTGAGGTCTGTGGATAATTTTTACACCAACAACCTTTTGCTTTTTTGTGGATACATTTTTGGAGTTAATTATCTCTGAAAGGAATTTGAAAATAATTTATGAAACTAGAAGACACTCGTAGTCAATTTAGCAGTTTTACTGGCACAGCCTTACTTGGTTTGGTAAGACTACTAGTACTGTTGTGGCTATTGTTATATTGTTAGCTAATTTCAGCTAACTTTAGCTTCTCCACTTGTTCTACTTTTATGCTAGGTGTTAGCATTCAACGTTATTTTGTATTTACTATTTGTGGCTACAGTCAATGCTGTTCAGCAAACCTATGTATGTAACAACCTTTTTTTTTCTTGTTTAAAATTTATCCCATTATCTTGTGGAAGCAACTTTTTTGGAGTTAATTATCTCTGAAAGGAATTTTAAAATAATTACAACAAATGGCCACCTTAGACTGCTGTAGAAAAGAAAAGTTTTACGAATTGATTTGAATAAATTAAAAAAAATTGATAGTATATTATTAGGCATTGTATATTTTCTAAACAATTGTCAACCTTCAATTTCAGAGATAAAGTAGTGGAACTTTATAAGATTATTAGAAGTTTTTTACCCATTGAACATGTTGTTTCCTTTGGTTTTTTTGAAATGGTGAGCAGAACAGGAGATAAACACAAAACACCAAAACTTTCTAAATTTAGCAAAGTCACTGCAAACAAAGTCTAAGCAGCAAAGAGTAGGGCTTGTGTGTGAACATTGAAGATAGCGTTGAAGGTGTTGACTATCCTGGTATGATGGGATGATGTGTGAGAGTTGTTCAAATATGTTACATACACATATCTACGAAGCATACAACCCTGTGTGTAATCATTAAATGTGTGGGTTTTTTATGTTTAATGTCCATAAACAGTGAAAACCAGACGTTTGCTGCCACTCGACCTTCTGCTGCGCTTCTGGAACAGCTGGCGGTGTGTGTGGCCAAGGGAGAACCTGTTCTCCTAGTGGGAGAGACAGGAACTGGAAAGACCTCCACTGTCCAGCACCTGGCCAAAGTTACAGGTGAGCCAGACTGAGGAGCCTAGTCACCAGTTTTGATTCTGATATTCTGTTTTCTCTTTGTCTGTAGAAGTAAAGTTGAACTGGGTCTGTTTGTTTCAGGACACAGGTTGCGGGTTGTGAACATGAACCAGCAGAGTGACACTGCTGACCTGCTCGGAGGGTGAGTGACAGTGAGAAGAACAGTATTCCATCACTCAGTCTTTTCATTCATTTGTCCCTCAGATTATTTCAAATGCTCAACAGATTTAGCTTTGTACTGTATAATATCATTAGACTCATCATGGATGACGAAAAAGCATAATTTTCCATCATTTAGCAAATTTCATTCATCATATCAAATGTAAGATGAGTTGGTGCTTGAAGTACAACCTGGACAGGCTTAAATGATGGTCATTTTTTTTGTCTTTTGCAGGTACAAGCCAGTAGACCACAAGCAGATCCTGCTCCCTCTGCGGGAGGCCTTCGAGGACCTGTTCTCCCAGACCTACTCGAGGAAGCAGAACCTGACTTTCCTTGGTCACGTGCAGACCTGCTTCAGGGGGAAACGCTGGCAGGATCTGCTCAAACTCATGGACCACGTCTGCAAGTCTGCGATCACTAAGGAGCTGCAAGAGAAATCAAACGGTATCGTACCAGAAAGAGCATTCACTGATGACAGTTAGTGTAGCGTCTGCTGTAGCGTGATGACAGACTGATGTTTTCCTGTGTGTTTGTGCAGCTGCTTTGCTGCAGGAGCAGTGGGAGGCACTGGCGGGAAAGCTGAGTCAGACCCAGCAGCAGATTCGAGCCTGTGAGACGGCCATGGTCTTTGCTTTTGTAGAGGTAAAGACCTGAAAAAAACACAGAAGTGTTTGACTCCAGCTTTGGTGGAGCAGCTCTAACATGTGTCTGTGTTCCTCTGTAGGGAACATTAGCCCAGGCAGTGAAGAAGGGCCAGTGGATCCTGCTGGATGAGATCAATTTGGCAGCAGCAGAGACTCTGGAGTGTCTCAGTGGACTGCTGGAGGGCAGCGCCGGTTCTCTGGTGTTGCTCGACCGTGGAGACACCGGTGAGGACCACCACCATCTTTCACTGACATGTGACTTGTTACATGTGCTGGTCATTGTACCAGAGACATCTCTGGTGTTTTTCTGGCAAAATGTATTTGCAGAAGAATAAAGAATGCCTGAGAATAACTCCTAATCACATTTTCTCTAATATATACACAGTGCTGGCTAGTGGTAATCAATTAAAAATAGTCAAAAATCTAAATTGTCTCTCAAAACCACTGCGACTACTGAATAATGCATCAGATTGAAAAGCTTAAGCAATTCACACCATTCTGTATATATCATAATGTTGGATATAAAAGATCAGTGAATGGCCTATAGACTGACCTGAAAACTTTGTATGCATGCTGTATTCACAGTTCGTCATATTTATCCATTGCATCATTTGCAGTGTCCCTGTTATTTGAATCCATCTTATATTTACACTGTTTTTTTTGTATTTCTTGGATTATTGCTGATATTGTTGTGTTTATTGATCACAGAGCCCCTGGTCCGCCACCCAGACTTCCGGCTCTTTGCCTGCATGAATCCAGCTACTGATGTGGGGAAGAGGAACCTGCCTCTGGGCCTTAGGAACAGGTGAGGAGGGCAGAGAGGAGAATTAAGGGAAAGGCCTTTACTTATGAAACATTCAAACAGTTATACGATAAAGAAATGTGACATGTTTCATGTATAAATCTGCTGTGTGTTTGTGTGTTTCTACCAGGTTTACTGAGCTGTATGTGGAGGAGCTAGAGAATGAGGGAGATTTGCGCATTCTGGTTTCAGACTACCTCAAATGCTTGAATCCAAACAGGAACATCATCAGTGGAATCATAAGGTTAGACTCTACTTAATGTTGTTACTCTTTTAAACAGTGTTGAAAGGAACCATCTAACCCATGGATTTACACTGTTACACTGCTTTAAAATCACGGGTAGCTTTTGACTTTAGACAAAAAAGTCAGTTCTATTTGTCTCACTAAACATGACACAATATGACATCTGGTGCTTGAAATGAGCTGTTGGAAATGCAGCTGGAGCATTGACTTTGAGCTGTTAATAATTTCATTGTAATAAACCTAATTTATATAGCAGCTTTCAAACTACTGTTACAGTGTTTTACAAGGAAAATAAAAATAAAACCATTCACCACCACAATTAAATAAAATGCAGTAAAATACTCAATATAATATGATCTTAGAAATGTAATAAAAAAAAGTTATATTTTAAGAAGGCTGACATTCAACAGAAGTTCCCTGACCGGACTTGAACTAGATATATTGTGACATAGGTCAGTTTAGACAGCTGAGGCAACCAGGATGTCCCTCCACCTCCAGTATATTTAGTGTGTGCAGCACTCCTGGCTCTATTCAGAGATTATCTGCAGCCATTCACCCAATTCAGCATTTTGAATCAATGGCAGCAGCTGTTGTTGAGGGAGAGCTATAGCCTGTTAAACCTCATGAATCACTGATTCACCCAATAGCTGAGAATTTTTTCTTTATACATCATTTGTATTCTGAGCTTTTTACAGGACATTTGACAGCCAGTTAATTTTTTTTATTATTAGTGCTGTACAAGTTGACAAAGACCAGACCTAACACATAAGAAACAAACTGAAGATACATAATAGACATAAAACAACAACCAAATATAGCTTTTAATATTTGAATATTGCTTGAACAATTTCAGTGTTGTTGGGTGATACAGGTTGCATGGGATTTTAGGTTGGGGTGGCACAGTGTGTACAGATGTGTGTGTATGCGAGTGTGCAATCCCGCCATGATAAAAAAGAAAAAGAAAATATAACAATACAAATTATAAATGAGGAGAAATAAATGGCACAATAAGACTGCAAGTGCAGGGTTGATGGAGACTGTTACTGTTGTGCATTTTCATGCCTGGGAAAAGTGACTGGAAAAAGACAAAATAAGTAGATCCATGCATCCATTTTCTGCCACTTATCTAGGACTGGGTAATGGTAGCTTCAGGCAGAGTTAAGAAACCCAGACATTATTCACCACGGCAACAGCCTCCAGCTCCTCCTAAGGGATCCCAAGGTGTTCCCAAGCTAGGAGAGATATATAATCCCTCTAGCGTGTTCTGGGTCTACCCTCGTGTCTCCTTCAGGCACCTGGAACACTTCGGCCAGGCTGCTTCTTACCAAGCCAGCCCAAACCCAACCCTCAAGCCTGTTCCTCATTCTTCATGTTTGCATGTGAGCCCGCAATAGACTGTGTTGAATTACAGTTTAACATCTCTATAATGGTTGTGTTTGTGTGCAGTTTTTACCTTGCAGTAAGGAGGGAGGCCAACTCACACCTGGTGGATGGAACGGGCCACAGACCACACTACAGTCTGCGTACTCTGTGCAGAGCTCTGAAGTATGTGGCATCAAACCCCTGCAGCAGCGTGCAGCGCTCACTCTATGAGGTAGGAAGCTACACAGACATAATCCATTAGCTATATTGAGACCAAAATTCCTGGGGGTTGGTGTAGGCGGGTGCTGAAAGAAGTTGGGATCATTTCACTGTTTTTGAGTTAGTTTGACTTTCTGCTGTATGTGTTCAGTCAGAGTAGACACTCTCCCTGCTTCATGTTTACAGGGTTTCTGCCTGAGCTTCCTGACTCAGCTGGACAGAAGCTCCCATCCTCTGGTCCAGAAACTGGTGTGTCAGCACATACTGCTGGGGAACACCAAGTGTCTCAAACAGGTAAGACATACTCACAGTTAGTGTCTTCCTTTTTAAAGTGCTTTCATGTTTTATGAGAAGATGTGGATGTATCTAAATGGATGTGTGGATATTTTTCATTTGAACTGTAAAAATATCGAAACTTTAAAACCAGTAATAACAATAGTGATCCAAGCCTTCATTTACCTAATATAAGCCTGCCAATGAGACAGGCTTATATTAGAGAGTTTTATACATATAGCTTATCGTATTATAATATGAAACCTTTTTTTCTGTTTCAGTTTTCTGCTAAAGCAAAAAACCCACCAATTAATTGTGAATGTTAATCTCAGATGGGTAAATTATTTCGTAACCCTCTTGTTATGTTTCTTCCAGGCCATCCCTGCGCCCTCAGGCCGGGTCTGCGTGGAGGTGGAGGGCTACTGGGTGTCCCAGGGCGAGATGGAGCCGGCTGTGGACCCCAGCTACATCCTCACCGCCTCAGTCAAGCTCAACCTGCGCGACCTCGCCAGAGTGGTGTCTGCAGGGTAGGAAAGCTCTGGCCGCAGCCTGCACCCACCCCTGCCCATGATTTCACCCTAAATCAATGGGCTCATCTATAAATGTCTAGATGTCAGAGCTAATTCTGGCCTTTTAGGAAAGAGAACAGAAAAAACAAATGTGGTTGAATTGAATTCCCCGGCAGTGAGTGACCTGCAACTGTTTTATGCAACAGTATGACTTCTGACCAGGACAGCTCCTGAAATCTTAAATAGATATTGATAAGAGATTTGAGAGCATATTGGGTGATAAGGTTTGGCTCACAGTCTATTTTCCAGGAAACAGGGTTGAAACAAAGTTGAAAGAACACAACGTCTAAAATATCACTTGCTTTATTGGAACTAAGCGACCCAGACTATGAAAACTAGCCCCAAAAATAAACAAAAAAATACAATAATAAAATAGGAATAAGAATACAAATATAAGAATGTGTGCAGAAGTATCTACAACATACTTAACTATAGAAACACTTCCATCAGCGATGTAAACATGCTCAGATCAGTAGCAGTGGTAAGAGTTTGTTTGGGGTGATTGGATTGTCATAAAATTCTTATAGCTGTATTAATTGATTATTTAAATACATCTGTCAGCAGCAAGGTATTAAAGAAGCATTATTCATAATGACTGAACACTAAAAGCAAGAAGAAATATGCTAAAAACAATATTTTCCTTCATCAATGTTATGAAGTTCATTTGGTGAACATGTCGTTGTTCTTTAACAGGATTACATTATTCTTTGATGAATTAGTTTTGGTATTTATTTGATTTATTTGATTTTTTATATAAATAAATTGAATTATTCCTTTTGAGCCACTGAAAAGCTTTTAACAGCGTACACAAAAACATCAAAGTAGAAAGGATTGGGGGAAGTTGGGGTTAACTGCAGAGTTGGTGAGTACTTGTAGTCAATTGATCCATTGTTCATATAAAAATAATGGGTTATTACAGCTTTAAAGTATGAATTATTTAATCATTCAATTGAAATATGGTCACAAACATAAAGGAACAAAATGTGTGTTTTTTCATTTTGCTGGGTTTTGACACTCAGTACTCATCATGGATGTAAAGATGTTGTACTTTCATTATTGTCATGGCTGGCAGCTGTATGACTCAGCTGTCCCTCCTCACTCAATAGCCATTAAGGTTAGTTTGCTACACTCAGGTTACACATAACTCTACACTGAGTTGATGACAAATCAATAGTCTGGCATCCCATCACTCACTCTCTCCCTCTCTCTGCCTCACTCTCTCTCTCTCTCTCTCTCTCTGTCCCCCACAGGACACACCCGGTGCTGATCCAGGGAGAGACATCTGTGGGGAAGACTAGTCTGATCCACTGGCTGGCTTCAGCCACGGGGAACCAGTGCGTGAGAATCAACAACCACGAGCACACCGACATCCAGGAGTACATCGGCTGTTACTCGTCAGACGACAGGGGCAAGCTGATGTTCAAAGAGGGTACGAGTTCTCATGCCGAACTTCCACACTGTCGTGCATCTGTTTCACACTGAGACACAGACGTATGATATCTCCACCTTCTATGTGTAGGTGGATGAAGTCAAATCAAAGCAGTATTAAAAGGAACAACCAGAATGTTTCAATTTAAGAAGGAAAATATCCTCACTGACATCAGACAGTGATCAAATCCAAAGAACAAAAACATGTAACTAGCAGGGATGTATTGAAATATTGTGGTATAATATTTTGCCTAGAGAAATATCAAAATATTCTCCAATATCTGCAAAACAAAGATATTATGATATGTATCAAAGTATAATATATAACTAAATCTAACAATTTGCTCTCTGAACATTGTGCAGTGAGAGTGCTGTATCCACTTACATTTGTTGTGGAAATTGGGGTCTAGGGCCAACTGAGGTCGAGCATCAACCATAATCACACATTGTTCCATTTCCTATCGTCAATAAATCCCATTAAAAGACCCAAAACAACAGTGAAATTGATCTACTAACAAGTACTGTGTGTGTATCCATGCCTGATGTATCTTATTCATCATCAGTGATGCTCTGGACAGAGCTGAAGCACTCAGATTACAGGACAGGACTTTTTTTATTTTATTTTTTTCGATTTTTTTGGGCATAGACACTTTTATCAACAGTAGAGAGACAGGAAATCATGGGAGAGAGAGGGGGGTGTGACATGCAGCAAAGGTCCTCTGGGCCGGGATTCGAACTGAGGTCCGCTGCGTATGTGGCATGCGCCCTAACCACTCGACTACCTGCGCGCCACAGGACTTTTTCTTTTAGGGAATATGAGGAACTGAAGTCAATTTTTTTTTTTTTTACGATTTATTTTGGGCTTTTTATGCCTTTATTCAGATGGTAACTGGCAGAGAGGCCGACAGGAAATAAGGAGAGAGAGAGAGGGGAATGACCTGCAGCATAGATCCCTGGCTGGATTCGAACCAGGGACGTTCCCATTATGTGGCATGCTCTCTAACCACTCGACCAAACAGGGCGCTCCAGAAGTTTTTACTATTTAAAGTCATACAACAAGCAATAAATAGAACTTTATTTGTATAGCACTTTTCATACAGTGTAATGTAACACAAGGTGATTTACATATTCAAGAAACACAAAAAAACACACAAACAAAAAAGACACCTAATTAAAACAGGAAGCGAGGAGACGCTATCATAATCTCATGAATCTGCAGTGAGGAAACACCAGAGGATCAAAATCTAAAAATGAATAATACCTAAATAAAATAAAAGGTAATAAAATATAAAGTCACTATAAAATAAAGTAGGTAAAACCAGAAATGTGAGGATGGGTATTAAAAGGAAAAAGATAAAAGATGACAGGAAAATCAAATAATAATACAACTAAGAGGAAATGTGAAAAAGTAAAACCAGACATAAAATGTGGGTTATGAAGAGGGTTATGAAGAGGGTTGTCTTCCTCTCAAATCTATCTTTCTAATCTTGTGTGGAGTTGCAGGTTGGACATTAATATGGCTAAATCCTGGTTACAGTTCTGTAGGTGACATGTTCCTTCATCATCATGAACACACTCACTGTAGTTTATTTTGACTCAATCCCACACACACCATCTTGCAGCCACAAATACTCACTAGATCACAGAATGTGGATTAATCCGCTGCAGAAAATAGTCCCCAGCAAATGCACTATTTCCTCCTGTTTGAGTAACGTTTGTTAAAAGATACATTGACCGGCTGTCGCAGGAGACTTCTTGAAAAATGAAACAATATACTTTTAGGCCGATTTTGAAATATTTATTTCTTCAGTAGGAAGCAGTAGGTTTGGTGCTGAGAGTCACAGACAGGAAAGGGAAGTCAGTGAAGTGTTGAGAGACATACTAAGACATTTCGGTTCTGGTTTTTATAATGGGATTTATTGACAGTAACAAAATGATAGAATATTTTCAGACTAATCCTTTATGATTTAGATTCAGGAAGGGACTGTGACTAGAGACACACATCATAATTATGTCTCTAGAATAAGTTAGATTTTTTCATTAAGAATTTGACAAACTTTACATTATGACTCTGGGTATTAACACATATCTCGCAGATTTTTGGTGACTTACAGTTACATAGATACAATCTATAATTAAGCATAAATACAGTTAATGCACTGAATGTAAATATGTACAATGTATTCTGGTCATCTGCAACCACGCACCCACTGTGACACAGCATAGCAGCATTTCACCAGTTAGCCCCCGTCTGCTATTGAACTCTGGCAGCACCCCAGACTAATATGTCGCTTGTTTGTGTAACTGCTGCAGGCGTTCTGATCGACGCCATGAGGAAAGGCTACTGGATCATCCTGGACGAGCTCAACCTTGCCCCCACCGACGTCCTGGAGGCTCTCAACAGGCTGCTGGACGACAACAGGGAGCTCTTTGTGGCCGAGACGCAGGAAGTCATCAAGGCTCACCCCAGATTCATGCTGTTTGCTACCCAGAATCCACCTGGCCTCTATGGTGGTAGAAAGGTATTGTGTTCATTGAGCTGGGGAAAGATTTGTCTGATAGCGTGGTTCAGTGTGGCTCTTTAGGGTCAGGACAGCACTGATTTTGTCCCTTGTTAAGGTTGATGATGTCCGTTGGTCATTTTGGTGCATCGTGTAGGTTCAGATGGAGACACCCTGGTAACTGCTGGCCAGATGTGCGTTAAGTTTCACATCAATACTCATGATCCCCAGAGGATGAATTTTAAGGTTTTGGTGACTCCTTCTAGGGACTAACATCAAATTCTAGTCAAGAAACATTAACATAGTATGGACAGATTGCTGTGAAATGTCATCCTATCAAAAATATAAACTGTTCTAATTTTAATGATCCCATAAACTTTCCTACAGCACCATCCACTGGACATACTACTAGTAAAAGTCTTAAATCATAGAACATAATAACAAGCTTCATAAAGTTAGTATTCATTGTGTGGATGTTGTATTGGACTGTATAATATTTCAACACTTGTTCTAAAAACAGACTGTGTAATCTTCACTAAATGATCTCCATCACACCCTCAGGTGCTCTCCAGGGCTTTCAGGAACCGCTTTGTGGAGCTGCACTTTGATGAGCTGCCCAGTGGAGAGCTGGAGACCATCCTCCACCAGAGGTGCAGCCTGCCTCCATCCTACTGCACCAAGCTGGTCAAGGTCATGCAAGACCTGCAGGTAACTGTACACTCTTGTATGTTGTTGAATATTGGCCAGATTGTTGTACCCCTGGGTTTATGTGTGACAACAGTCGTCCATTGTGTCTCACAGTAGATGAGGCTGAAAGGAATACATTACTTGTCGTCCCTGTTACTGACCTCTTTTTTCGGTTGATCCTGACTTCTTGTGTCTTACGTGTTCTCCTTCCCAGTCCTTACGCAGGGGATCTTCTGTGTTCGCGGGGAAACATGGCTTCATCACCCTCAGAGATCTTTTCCGCTGGGCAGACCGCTACAGGCTGGAGGAGCAGATGGAGGCCTCTCAGGACTGGCTGCAGCATCTGGCCGATGATGGTGAGGCTTGTTAAATCACCAGAACAGACACCCGTGTTCCATCGGAAAAGCCTAAAATATAATGAATCTGTTGTCCTCTTCATCAGGGTACATGCTGCTGGCGGGACGTGTGAGGAAGCCGGAGGAAGAGTCCACCATCCTTTCTATCCTGGAGAAGCACTTCAAGAGGACGGTGAACCCCAAAAACCTGTTCTCTCAGAAACAGGTCACCAGCCAGTTCAGTGAGTGGAGCTTTTTACAGCACTTCTCAGTTTATGCATTGGAACAATTTGATTGAATGATGCCGGATGTTGTAGCTTTTGAATCCAAGTGAAATCCCCGAAAATCAAAGGAGGGCCAAAACCATCCAGTGTGTCTGATGAACTCAGTATAATGCTTGCTTCATGCTCTGTTTGCCAGGTCCCTTCATTGACAGCATAGCAGGAGTTCCAGAGGAGTTTCGCCACGTTGTGTGGACACACGGCATGAGGAGACTCGCTGTGCTGGTAGGACGGGCGCTGAGATTTGGCGAGTCTGTCCTGCTGGTAGGAGACACTGGGTAAGATGACCTCATCTTTAAGGAGGTATATGGATGAGGAGGGGCTGTGTTAATAGGTTGGTTTTATTTATTTTTTGACACCGGGTGAATACTTGGGTTGTACATACATTTCTGATGCTTGTTTAAAAATTATATATAACTATATACCTCTTCCTATTCCATTTTGAACACTATAAGTATATAACATCCATTTAATCAGGTCATCTCACATTCTAAGAGTGAAATGGATGTGGTCATTTTTCTGTAGCTTTTTTAAATAAATTCACTTAATTTCTCAATTATTATTTTACATACTGTACAATCCATCACAGTGTGAGCCATAAATGGTAAATGGACTGTACTTATATAGCACTTTTCTAGTCTATTGACCACTCAAAGGGCTTTTACACTACATGTCTCATTCACACATTCACACACACACACACACATTCATACACTGTTGTCACAGCCGTCTGAAGCAACACTGGATAGCAACACACTCGATATGTGGGCGACTTGCAAAGGTGGCAAGACAGTCAAGTATTAGCTGACAGTGACTCAAAAGCTGACCAGGTACAAGTGTAATGAGACAAAGTCTGTTTTTTTGTTGTTGTTTTAAAAAAAAATTAAAGGAATTAAATAACTTAATTATTCTAAGCTCTTTTGTCCCATTCCCTCACCAGATGTGGGAAGACTACAATCTGCCAGCTGTTTGCTGCTTTAGCCGGACAGAAGTTTTTCTCAGTCAACTGTCACCTCCACATGGAGACGTCTGACTTCCTTGGAGGCCTGCGACCCGTCAGACACACACATCAGGTACTGTGGTGGGCGGGACGGTCAATCTATAGCAAATGAACAAGTGTGAGACATGGGCAGAGTCTCACCCAAAGGTGTAATGATAATGATAAATCTGTCTTTTTATTCCTGGAACTTATTGTCGTGTTGGTAGGAAAAATACAATAAAATCATATTTATAATAGAAACTAGTTTTATAATTTAATTTTCATTCCCGCTTTTTTGTCTCACTAGAAGCCTAGTGAAACAATATTAGTGATTATGTGCTGTAGTGTAGTAATTCATATCAGGTTGAGGTTTTATCCAGAGTGTGGAGATGATACACTTCGATTGATTTTGAAACAAAAATAATATAAATGACAATATCATTAAATTGGAAAAAAAAGAGATGAGTATCTTGAAAAGTGGGTAAAAGCAGTGTATGTGTGTGTGTGTGTCTGCCTGCAGGCTGACGGGGAGGACTGCAGGCTGTTTCAGTGGCATGATGGTCCTCTGGTGCTGGCCATGAAAGAGGGAGGAGTGTTCCTCATGGATGAGATCTCCCTAGCAGATGACTCCGTGCTGGAGAGACTCAACAGGTAGATACACACACACGTGCACGCACACACACACACATATGCACACTGTTTTTCAATTGACACCAACTGTATGTATTGTGTCTCAAAATGATTCATATGTACATTTGAATTTGGGAATATCCTAACAGAATTTCATTATCTCATGAATATGAATAAGTTGGGATGTAAGGCTCTTTTGGGACATACAGTGATGTAATATAAAATACATTTGCATGATCCACATTTTGTGTATAAGCATGGATTAAACATGACAGCATCCCATGCCACAAAAACACACCTTCTCTCACCATCTCATGCTTTTAGTGCACCTCTTCATGACAGTAAGACTTGTATACAACACAGTGCACTTTTATGGGTGAATGGTGCATTACATTTTGAGCCACAAAATCCAACATGAACATGATATGATGCCCCAGACACAACCACATACAGCTGCATAACACACTCAGAAAAGCCCCTGACAGTGTGCACTATCTGTTGTCAGTGTTCTAGAGACAGAGAAGTCCCTCCTCCTGGCTGAGAAGGGCAGCGGGGACAACGACGCCGTGGAGCTGATCAGTGGAGCTGCTGGTTTCCGTCTGGTAGCCACCATGAACCCAGGAGGAGACTTTGGAAAAAAGGAGGTAAATTGAAAAAAAAAAGAGATGTTTCTACACACAGTGTTTTCAGTGGAGATTAGGATGAAGGCAGTGAAGTTCTATCTGCTCACAGGAATTTATAATACATATTCTGAATGTAGGAATGTAGGAAGTTTGTGTATGTGACTCGTGTGCTCATCTGTTGTTTTTTTTTTTGCACAGCTCTCTCCTGCCCTCAGGAACCGTTTCACAGAGATCTGGTGTCCTCAGAGCAACAGTCGCAGTGACCTGGTTCAGATCATCCAACACAACCTGCGCTCCGGCCTCTCCATCGATGGTAAGCTTCAGCTGAAGCAGTCATTCAGTTACTGCTTTGATAACAGATTTATCAGTAAAAACACCAAAAATGGCCTAATTATAACTTATCAAATAGTTGACAATGTAAGATTAAGTTGCAGTGATTAGTTTAATATTATACAATGAATATTTCAGTTTTTGGGCTGCTGGACTGCTGACCATGTAAGCAAGTAGTCTCATTAAAAATAATAGATAATCAACAAACTACATTTGATTGAACAGCACTGAAAATCTTTTTTTCTAATAAAGAAAGATTTAGTGTTTAGTTTTAAGGGATGTGTTAAATAATTTGGAGAAATCAATCAGTCAATCAAACTTTATTTATATAGTTTATATCATACAGGTTAGTGTAGTTCAAAGTGCTTCACAGTTGATTGACAAGCTGATAATAAGAAAACAAATGTAGAACAAAAAGAACATAAAGAAAAGGAAAAAAACAAAGAAGTAACAAAAACAAATACAATACAAGAATAAATAAAAATGAGACCAATGCACGCATGAGAAAAATAATGATACAATTCTTTTTAAAATTGTAAATAAAGTGAAAAAAAAACAAGAGAGAAAAAATAAATAAATGATGAATAAATAAATATAATTTATTTGTGTTTATTAAGAGTAAAAAACTAAGTTAAAAAAAGATTGAAAAAATTTGAGAAAGATAACTGTATGTTTTGCAGTTGCCAGCTGTGGTTTATCAGGAAATGATTTACTGTGTTTCCTGTTGACAAACCTGCTGGCACCATCTGACTGATGACATCCCCTCTCGCTGTAGTCTTTCTGTCAAGATAGATTTAAAGCTGCACTAATCAGTGTTTCAGTGTAGCCTTTTGATTAAATGACTGTATGTAATGTAAAAGGAGTCGCTAAAAATCATCAGCTACTCTACTGTTCCCTCACCTCTATGGAGCTTTTGTCTCTTTTAGCTCAGTGTTTTTAGCATGAATGCTCTGATAAACCCTCTGTTCACTACCTGCTCAGCAACAGCTGACAACTAGTAGATGGATACTAGCTGGTGAACATATAGAGCATTTTGCAGCGAGAGAGAAGGTGATTTTTATCACGAGTTGGTGGAGACCAAAAACAGAGCTTATAGAAGAGTGACTATTTGGACACACATAAACCAATGAATGGTAATGTGTCTGCTGATACAGTCCACTGTTTGTGTTGCTCTTGTTCCAATGTCTCCAAGGGAACTAAAAAAGCTATTTAGTACTACTTTGAGTGTACATTGAGTTGTACAGTTCAGTAAACACAGAAAACAAGCTCTTAGTTAATTGCTTTTAAGTTATATCAGGACCAGCTGTCATCTCATTGGTTGCACATTGAGAGGTCAAAGCAAACAAGATCAAACTTTAAACTAATTGAACTCCTGCAGCATAAAAATCTGAAGAATGCTCAACACCAAAGGCAGCGCATCCAAAAAAGTCCAGCTTCACCATTCTCTCCATAGGAATAGAATGGATGACATTGAAGAAAAGCAGTTCAGCCACTAATCATGCTTAGAAGGCCATATTCTTATAAACTACATGACAAACAATGCAGGTCATACTGAAAACATATTGAAAACAGTAGTCACTGATGTGCTTCTTTGAATCAAACACAGGTGGCGATATCGCAGAGCTGATGCTGGACTTCATCGAGTGGCTGACCCAGCAGGACTTTGGCCGGCGCTGCATCCTGAGTGTCAGAGACATCCTGTCATGGGTTTACTTCCTCAACGTAGTGTGCGAGCGGGACGAGGACGGCTTCATGACCATGGGAGCCATGGAAGATGAAGAAGAGGCAGAGTGGGATCTCCGACTGGATACTGTTACCGCCTTCATCCACGCAGCATGTCTGGTCTACATAGACGGCATCGGCTCAGGTGAGCTGATGGCTTGTTTTTACGTCCATTCAGAGTTTGACACTCACAGGAGCTGTTTGGAGAATGTGGTCTGAGTCTTCCTTTTCTTGCAGGAACCACAGTGTCCTGTGCAGACAACGCTTTCCTGGCTCGCCGGCTGAGTCTGGGCTTCCTGCAACAGCGGCTGAGCAAGATGACCAAGCTGGATCAGGAGATGCTGGATGCCCTGAGAGTGTATGACACCAGCCTGCCCAGGGAACCACAGTGTGGGGAAGACTTCTTCGGCATCGACCCCTTCTACATTGCCTTAGGTATGGACTGTGATGATTTATAAGATACCTTGTTATGATGCATATGTATTCCAAAATGAAGACCATGTCCTCAACTTTTGTGTTTTTGTTGATAACTTACTATCCATATATCACATTTAAATGCTTTGTAGCAATACATTCCTGGATCAACTCGTATAGACCTAGCCAACATCTGCCTATAAATCTTTGCCACTTATTGCACCAAATATGGTACACCAACCTTTGATTTGGTCTAGACATGTCATGCCAAATTTAGTGCGTATCCAACACCTCTTTCCTATTATCTCATGATTAAAGGGCCTGTTCACAAATGTTCAAGTCTGTCTTAAAACAACAGTCAGAAGCCCACATGAACATTGAAACCTGTTTTTCTTGCTGTAATCATTCCTCCTGTTCATACTGACCATTAAAAGATCCCTTCATAATGCACTTACAATGGAAGTGATGCAAGGCAACATCCACAGTCCTCCATCTGTGTAAAAATGTATTTAAAAGTTGATCTGAAGCTAATATGAAGCTTCAGATCCAAATGAGTCAAATCAAGTCTTCTATGTTTCAACGTTACAGTGTTTTTAGTGCCAAAGTTCCTCTTTTTGTTACTATACTTCCACCACAGCTCAACAGGGAAACACAAAGACGGAATTTGATGCTAAAAAGACTGTAAATGTGTCAGATATCCTCTTTTACTGTTCATATGAACACCTGACTGCTGGTTTAAGACACACTTGAAATATGTACATTTCTCCTTTTTTTTCTCTAAATGAAATCAGATTTGGTATGCACCTCTAGTATGCACATCTAGTTAGATTGTTCTTACTAAATGTTGTACAAATATAAAATTAGGTTGCATTATGACATAGTTTTGGTATTAGCTCAGCAATTCATTGATCAAATAGCACCACATCTCTTATGCAGATCCAGTATGTCCTAAATTGCCATACAAATTTCAAAAAACTTAAACTTAAACTTTTCGTTTTAATTGAATTTATATGACATTTTGCTTTTCATGGTCTCATGCTCCCATCTGGTACGCTTCAGAGAACAGGTGCTAATGTAGAGGCAGATAGGAATTAAAAGTCCCAGTTGGCTGTTCAACTACTTCTGTTCTCGGTCTCTTACTTTAAAGGTTATTATAGTTAAGTAATCAAGTAATTATCTTACACTAACTGTTGTCTCAGCCTGCCCTAGTGTATAGACAAATGTGTGTGAAACCACCTGTCCAATTAAACCATGCTCTTTGCTTCCCTGTCTCTCCAAATATGTGCACATTTGGTTCAGAGATGCATTGGGTGCTTGGATCTTGATACACCTGCTTGCAAGTTTATTTAAGTGAAAGAACAGTTTGACATTTTGGGAACAATACTTTTTCATTTATATTCACAGTGTTTTAGCATTAGGTGACTTGTTAAATGCTTTAAACATTTTTCAGCCCCGTATTCCACCCTAATGAGCTGTAAAACTTAAACTTCTGAATCAGAGTTGATGTGGATAAATAAACCCTTGGTTATTGCATTCTTCAGTAATGTTCACATACACCTTTATTCCCCTTTTCCTGATTGAATAGCTCATTACTCTCTATGTATCCATGTTTCCCTTCAGGGCCTCGGACAGAGAGCCGCAACCTGTCAGAGTACGCCATTGCAGCAGGCACTACAGCAGTGAACGCCCAGAGGCTTCTGCGTGCGCTGAAGCTGCAGAGGCCGGTGCTGCTGGAGGGCTCACCTGGTGTGGGAAAGACCAGCCTGGTGTCAGCGCTGGCAAAAGCTTCCGGAAACCACCTGGTCAGAATCAACCTGTCGGAGCAAACGGTAACCATTGATAGGAATGTTCACAAGCTCTCTACTCCGCTGCTGAATACATTTCAAATAGCAAAAGTCTCCAATGCTGATGATGTGTGATCTCTGGCAGGATGTTACTGACTTGTTCGGGACAGACCTTCCGGTGGAGGGAGGGAAGGGAGGAGAGTTCGCATGGCGAGACGGACCCCTTTTGGCTGCTTTGAAGGCGGGTCACTGGGTAGTCCTGGATGAGGTAGGCACAACTGTTCAGGCATTTCTATACAGCAGATTTCATGGCTAGGAGCCTGTTCTTACTTGTAAACCATATTATAATGATGATACTGAGATAATGTGTGATTTTAAACTGTCCTGCCTGGTTGTTCATGCTGACAGCTGAACCTGGCCTCTCAGTCGGTGTTGGAGGGTCTGAACGCCTGCTTCGATCACCGAGCAGAGATCTACATTCCTGAACTGGGCATGAGCTTCCAGGTTCAGCATGAAAAGACCAAGATCTTTGGCTGCCAGAACCCCTTCACTCAAGGTGGTGGGCGTAAGGGGCTGCCTAAGTCCTTCCTCAACAGATTCACTCAGGTAACAAACATCATCGGGAGATTCAGCGCCACCAAATTTTACACCCTGTTCCTTTAAAAAGTGCTCTGAGATAACTTCTGTTGTGATGTGGTGGTATGTATTTAAAATTAATTTGAATACACACATTTTTCATATGCTTACAATGGCTGTTCGCATTTTAACAGGCTTTGCAAATATTCCTGATCAGAATTCCACAAGCTTAAAATCTTATTGACCCCGATTTGAGCCCATAGAGAATGTGTTGTGAGGACATGTAACACCTCCATAGTCGCCCTCTATGACTCCCTGAAAAGTGAACCCCAAAGAAAAGGCCAGAATTTATCTGCTGAGCAAAGTAATTTGTGTTTTCATCAAATCTGACTTGCGGTACCCCTTTGTTTCCAGGTTTTTGTGGACCAGCTTACCAGCAAAGACATGGAGTTCATAGGAGACTCTATCTTCCCCAGCATTGATAAGGAAATCGTTGCTAAAATGGTGGAGTTCAGTAACAGGGTAGGTTGACTGTCTGCTGGAGGGATTTTACACTGTCAAACATTAGGCTTCTTTTTACTTGTTAATGAGTCAAAAGAGGCCTGAAAGCTTTTTTTTCTCCTGCATCCTACAGCTTGTCCAGGAGGTGTGTGTGGAGCGGCGGTGGGGTCAGAAAGGAAGCCCCTGGGAGTTCAACCTACGTGACATGTTCCGTTGGTGTCAGCTGATGCAGGCCGACCAGTCGCCGGGATTTTTCAACCCAGGCCAACATGTAGCCGTGGTGTACGCTGACAGGATGAGGACAGAGGCCGACAAGGCTCAGGTACACTGTTTAACCCAATAATGGCAGGACAGCAGAGTTCCTTAGAAAAGCATTAGTCTGGGAATGTGTCAGAAAGGAGGGACAAAGGCACAGTGTACTAGTTGTTGTAACAGAAATCAAAGAATGTTTGGCATTTTTGCCTCAATAAATGACCTAATTAATAACTGAATTATCATAATTGCTTACTTATTTTCCTGTTGATGTTCCTTGTCAATTTATAATTCAGCTCCAATCACAAACTATGTATTCATTCAAAAAACTAAAAAAATAGATCACATACACATTCATGTAATTCAGAATGGATCATTATGAAGATAAGACTAATCAAGTGACCATATGTAATAGATCATTTTATTTAAAAAACGATACCCAATTAAAACAAACCTCAGAAAATTTGAAAGGTGAACATGGTAAAACATGCTGTTCAGTGTGTGAACCTCCTCCTGTCCCACACAGGTGCTGTCTGTGTTCAGAAAAGTGTTTGGGGAGGACTTTGAGCCGTACACAGGCTCCAGACAGTTCCACACCACTCCTCTCAATCTGCAGGTTAGTCCAAACACAAAAATCTCACCCTGCTTTTCACTTGCAAATGTTTTAAATTGTAAGGACAAAGTTAAGGATTTCCTCTCACATGGACTTTCCCTGTAGGTGGGTTACTCAGTCCTGCAGCGCAGCGGCGGAGCCCCTGTGGCCTTGGACCCCCCACTGTCCATCACACACCAGGCCCTGCGGCCGCTGGAGTCCCTGATGAAGTGTGTAGAGATGGGCTGGATGACCATACTTGTTGGCCCCACAGCCAGTGGAAAGACCAGCCTGGTGAGACTGCTGGCTCTGCTGACAGGACACCGCCTGAGGGTCATGGCCATGAACAGTGCCATGGACACTACGGAGCTGCTGGGGGGCTTCGAACAGGTAGTTAGGAACTCAGTTGTCTAGTTTACAAAGCTTGTGTATTTGTCTTAAAACATCAGATCACATCCCTCTGCACTCTTTTCATTTTCCAGGTGGATATCATGCGGCCATGGCAGCAAGTGCTGGAAAGCGTGGACTACATAGTTGCCATGGTAATAAGGCGCGGCCTGATGTCGCTGGATGTCGGCATCCAGGACACAGAGTTCCTGCTGCAGACGTGGGGTCTGTTCTGCCACTGGCTGAAGGAGGAAGGGCTGCAAAGATCTGGTGGAACAGTCAACTCTGAGGCACTGAACAAGCTGGAGGTCATCATTCTCCTCCTGCAGAAACTCAACACCAAACTCAAAGTGTTCACAGGTAATGGTCAACTAATAACTGCATACAGCCTGGTAAAAAAAGGAAAACTGCATATAAGAATGAGAACGTGTTTCCAGGAGTGCAACATACTTCTGTTTGTCCTTCAGACATGTCCAAACTACAGATGGACTTCACGCTGCTGAAGGAGCGCCTGGCTCAGCTGGAGGACGGCTGGACCAACGGAGGCTTTGAGTGGTTGGATGGTATGCTGGTCCAGGCCTTGCAGGCTGGTGACTGGCTGCTCATGGACAACGTCAATTTCTGCAGGTGAGGAACAACAATGTTCTTCATTAATTTGTTTACTTGTTGATGTATATGTAACATTTTCAATTGGAATTTGGAATTTATGGATTTTAGCTGTGTGACTAGCTTGCTGGGTTTCACAAATAGATGATATTTTGAAAACATCAAAGAAAAAGTTACTAAACACATCACAAGCATGTCCGTACATATCGTCTTGTCTGATTTCCCTCACTGTGAATTGCAAAAGTTTAGACTTCTTAGATTTTTACAGCAGTTATGTATGAGAGATTATGTGAGAATTCAATATAATTTCAAACTATTTTCAATTAGTTTGAAAACTACTTTAACATTTTAATCCATAAATGTAGGAAAGTCCAAGGTCTGGGAAAAAAACCAACAGATTCAGCTTTCCAGCATTTGGTAATTCGAACTAATTGTGTATTATGTGCTCAGTGCATCTGTCCTGGATCGCCTCAATGCTCTGCTGGAGCCTGGCGGATGCCTCACCATCAACGAACGTGGTGTCATAGACGGAAAGACCCCGAAGATCACCCCACATCCTAACTTCAGGTAGTACCCAGAATTGGAGCTTGTTCACTTTTTGTAAGTCATTAAAGACGTTGTTGCTCAGCTGATGTATGGGCTGTGCAGGTTGTTCCTGACCATGGACCCTGTACACGGGGAGCTCTCCAGAGCCATGAGAAACAGAGGGGTGGAGGTTTATATCCCTGGGGAACATGAGGGGGTTTGCTGGGACAAACTGGACCTGAAGACCCTGCTTCACACTGCAGGGGTGACCGGGGACTGTGTGTGTGATCTGCTGATTGCAATACACAAAAGCATCAAATCTGCCATCTGGGGTAAGCCTCGACAACATGATAGCAAACCAATATGTTGTCAGGAAGTCAGTCTGAAGAATTAATCAAAAACATTGGCTTGTACCTTTCAGATTCCCCTGCTTCATCGGTGGCCTCCCTCCTCCACGCTGCCACCCTGCTCTCTTGCCAGCTGCAGAGAGGTGTAGATTTACCCAGCGCACTGCAGCATGCTTGTGGAGAAGCCTACTCCCTCACCCAACGCACCACTGCCAACCAAAAGGTATCAACACCACTTTATCAATCAATGCAACCCCACCTGTAATATTTCTCCTGTCTCACCATCATCTTTCTAGAGCAGGGGTGTCCAAACTATTCCACAAAAGTTCATGTGGCTGCAGGGTGTCAATCCAACCAAGCAGGAGCACACCAGACTCGACTCATTTCATCAGCTGATCTCAGTCTTCAGACAGTTGATTGGGCGAATCATGTGCTCTTGATTGGTTTGAACAACAACCTGCAGCCCACATGGCCCTTTGTGGAATAGGTTGGACATGCCTGGTCTAGAGGGACCTCCACTAATCACATGTAGTATCCCACATGAGTCTATTCTTGGACCGCATTGTTTTTTTACACATATGCTGCCACTGGATCACTTTTTACAGAAATCTAAAATTACATTCCACCTATATGCTGATGACAAACTGCTATATGTTCCTATAAGACCTGGTGACACTGCTAGTTTAACCCAGATCTTGTCATGTTTGTCAGTAATTAAAACATGATGACACAAAACTGCACCACTTAACCAGTCTGTATTGGAGATTGTTCTGTTTTTCCTATTGTCTTTCATTAGTTTTTTCAGGCACAACAGGCTCATTTATCATTTGAAATGAAGGGCCATGTACACAGCTGGAGAGCTCACAACTAAGCTTTAGTCATTCATCACAAAATAAAGTTAATACATGTTCATTTTATTGATATCTGTCTCCTATTTTATTACATCACCATAATTATGAAAGTCCAAAACAAATTAAATTTGTCAAAAATGCCCATTCCAGAATTAACTTTGGTTTGTGACAAGTGTTTTTCAAAACTAGCCTGATGATGTTTATAGTCTCTAGAGCATAAATCCTATTATTATTGTGTACTCATTGACCACTTAAACTGAAATCTAGTGAGCACATTAATGTTCTCCAAAGGATGAATTAACATATGTGCATTGTTATCCCTCCAGCAAGCCCAGCAGGTGATCGAGCAGCACTTGGCCATCCTGGACACAGAGGACTGGGGCAGTGGGCTGCTGTGTGCTGGAGTTTGGCCCGACGGTTTCCCCTCCGCCCTCCTCTCCACGGAGGATTCATGCTTCTCTGCTGTCCTCCGAGATGGACAGGTCCTGTCATTTTGCCTGAACACCCTCAGCCTACAGGGCAAACGGTAAGGATGGAACAACACAATCAAATGAGTCTACAACAGAAAAGTACAGCACACAGCTGTCTATGTGACTTTATCCTATAGTAAAATATGTTAAAGGAAATAAAGTTGTACTTGAAGTTGAAATACTGAAAGCAGTTGAAGTGGCAGTTGAAACAGAATTACTGAAAATATTTTTAATGAAAGTCAAAATATAACTCATACAGGGAAACACTGAAAGCAGGTGGTGTACATTTTGTAGGAACAGTGAAAATGAGAAGAACTGAAGTGTTTAGTTTAAGCTGCATTGAAAGGAATTGAGGTGTTAAAGTGAAATTAGTGAAAACAAATGAACCCCTCTTTTATCTAGTAAGAGATGAAAGTAGTGGAAGTGTCAGTTCATGTATAAGCACTCCATCAATGTGGAAAAAAAGCTATAACGCACTAATTGTGTTTGCGAAGGAGTCGTCCACTGAGTCTGAATGACCTGCAGAGGGCGTTGCAGAGCAGTGGTGTCCATGAAGGCCTGGTGTTCTCAGGAGGAGTGGTGGATCTGGAGGATGGAGATGCTCTGCGTCTGATTCCCACAGCAGTGAGACTGCTCACAGAGAGAGCCTCTCATGGAGACTGGATTCTCCGCAGCAGCTGGCTCTCACACCTGGGAAAGAGCTACAAATATGCTCCTGGTTTGTTACTCTGCACACACAAACACACATATCAACTCAATATTTTAGACTTTAAAGTACAGGAGTTTAATGATTTTCCAAAACAAGGTATTCCTGTGTAATATACTGTAAAGTTTCTTGGCAAGAATTACAAAAGTTACATGTTTTTGTCAAATTGCAAATATTCAAGTCCATTGCCGGTCCACATTTATTACATTTCACTTCATAACTAGACTACACTTCAGAAAGTAAAATGCCATGTGATTCTTGACTCTTCCAGATCCAGCTCTGGTCCAAGTGGAGGCAGGAAACAGAGCTCTGAAGGCTGTGTTTGGTAGCAAACTCGTTACTAAAGGAAAGTCCCTCGCAGAGTTGCTCCAACCACACAGCATAGGTAAACTTTCTTTCATTTTCTTGTTTTTGTGTGGAAACATTTCTATTTAATTTATTATATCTCCCAGTCTAAAATGCCAACAACCTTTCCATGTAATATGTCTATGTATATTATAAAATCTAATAATTCTGAAATTAAAATTGGTATTTGAGTTACGAAACAAAGCCTTAAAGATGATGTTGTAGTTTATGACAATGCTAGTTTTAGGGAATCATCAATGTGGTAATACCGTATGTGTGTGTGTTTACCAAACTGTTAAATATTTTTTTGTGTATATTGCCAGATGAATACAGGATTCTGGTGGACATGCGCTGGAACAAGCAGTACCTGGATATTTTAGCCAACAAGTGTAACTTTGAGGACGAGGAAAGATACATGGAGTTTCTGGAGGCACTGAACGCAGTCGCCAACAGGTAGATCAACTTTATCCTTTATCACCATGTGCATGACACAAGCTCGGACATGTAGCTCATACTCTGCTCAAGATTACAGTAGAGATTTGATATAATGCAGGTTACATGTCTGCACACCTTATATACTAATGCCACAGTTGTCATTTCATAGTTTTGGTATTGGTCTGGAAAGTTGCTGATAAATGATGATGTGTGAAATGTATTATTGAATTTTCAGCAGTTATTTGGGTAATAGAGTTCTAATGGTGTATAAAGTTAATGATTTGTTTGTGTTTTACAGAATTTTTCTGATGATGGACAGAGAGGAGAGATCTGTCATCTGTACCTGTGCTATCAACCTGTCTGCTCAGAACAGTGCCCTGAGAATAGCCACAGCCTTCAGCAAAGGTTTGCACAGGACACTTTGGGCAATTATGAGCTAACTAAAGAATAACCCATATGTAATAGCACGATTCTTGAAACCTGGCATCCAACTGTATAACAGAGTTACATGTTAAACATCTACAAACTGAGCTACAAAGGCTCTGTGGTGAGCAAAGCTTTGTGTATAAGCCATAATGAGCATGAGTCAGCTTGTGTTTTCCTGTCCTCACAGGGACTGTGGACATTGGTCACCTGCCCCACCCAGTGCTGATGCACCTGCGAACCTTCTTTGACCTGTGGGACTCATTCACCCTGCAGGCCGTGCAGGGAGGACAGCCCTACATCTCAGACCACATCATGTTTGAGGTCAGAACTGTCTCTCCTTGTCACTGAGACACTTAACATTCAAAATTTCTCCCCTGGGTCATCCTGCTGATACTGTTACTATTACTGCTACTGCTGTTATTGCTTCTGTAGCTACTACTACTACTACTACTGCTACTACTGCCACTGTTAATGCTACTGCGACTGCTACTGCCACTGTTACTGCCACTGTTACTGCCACTGTTACTGCTACTTCACTGCAAATACTACTGCCAATGTTACTGCAAATACTACTGCTAGTGCTAGTGCTAATGGTACTACTAGTCCTGCTGTTGCTACTGCTACTGCTACTGCTCCTAATACTAATACTATTATAACAGCTGTTGCACTACTACTGCTAAATTCTATTATTAATACTGCTACTACCACTGCTACTACTGCTACTATTACTGCTGTTGCTACAACTATTACACCACTACTGCTAGCTTCTATTATTAATACCGCTACTACTATTGCTATAGTAGTAGTAAGGCTATTACTGCTACCGCTACTATTACTTTTACTGCTACTGGTACTACGGTTGCTACAACTGTTACTTCAACCTGCTATTCTTACTACTACTATACTTTTAATTAACTACCACTTTTGCTACGACTGCTGCTACTAAAACAGGAATACTAATATTATTAGTAACCCACTACTACTATTGCTGTCTATACTACGACCTCTCATATCTCACCTCTGCACTGAACCTACCACTCCTGCATGCATTATTTTCCTTCGAATGTAAGAATAAATAAAATAGAACAGGTTAGTCTTTAATGAATAGAGCAGAATTGCTTTAAAAAAATGTAAAAGCCACATTAACTTGAGTAATATTACTTACAAATCATGAAGAAAAAGCATATCCTCAGAGATTACACAGTGGCCTTCTTTGCTCTGTGTCTCCTCACTCACGGTACTCTTCCTGTCTTGTGTGTTTAGATCCTACAGCTACTGCAGTGGCTTGATCGTTTCTGGGATGTTTGCAGCACACTGCCGGCTGACTCTCAGGGCATCTCCGTGCTGTCTCTGCACTGGCAGTGGGTGCAGAAACACCTCATCCTCCGACTGCCCCAACTGCTGCTGGGAGATGCAGAAGTCACATTCGAGTAAATTGATTTCTCCTTTTGACATTACACAATTTATGATGATTTTACTTATTTATTGATTTACCAAATAAGATTGCAATAGGATATTTTATCTGACATATTAGTTATGCGCTTTTTTCCCCCTCAAAGTCTTCAGTTAATATGATTCTAATTAACACTAACTAACACCTGTAATCAATCTACTGTACTCCAGAGGTCATCAGGAGCTGCAGGCGGTCTCATCAGCCATCCAGACTGTTTTGTCCACCCCGGTGTCTGTGGCCACAGCTCTGAAAGGCATCCAGAAAACTCTGGGAAAAGCTCTGCCATTCAAGGTGGGGAGATACTTCATCAGCACAACTTAGCCTCAGACCTAGTCTTCACAGATCATTATTTTTGTTGATTAAGTTTAAGAGACTTTATCTGATGTTATGTGGTTGTCCAACCAAAAACAAAAAAGTACTTGACAGCTAATTTAGAGTAATGTTTGTGAAAGTTCATCTGAATTACCCTAAAATCCGTATCCATTACCTTCTGCAGTTGGACTCAGTGGCAGAGTGTGCATCTCGGCTCAGGCTCTTGAGTAAAGCCCTGGATGTGAGTGATCTGAGGTTGGATGGTACCACTGGTCCTTGGAGGCAGGAGCTAGTCCGTCTCCATGGTGCTGGGCTCGGTCTGGACATCAAAGAGAGTCTGCTAGAGGCCTGGGGACTTGTTCTCCTGGCAAACAACCAGCTGGATCCACAGAAGTCTGGTGAGCTTGTGTCACAGAAGGAACTGTCTTTCCTGTAAAATGCTATAAAACAACTTTAATACAAATTCTGGGTGGATATATTTGACAGGTTGCACCCCCTCTCTGCTCCACAACCAGCCTGGTTGCTTGATTCTCATCTGAGTCAGGAGATGGGGAGATAAAAAACCTGTGCTAATGTGGAGCAACATCTCAATCATTTATGAGCTCTTTTTCTTCAATATAATAAAATATATAGAGAGATTGTTAAACTGGTAGCTTAGCTATATGCTGCTTTGCTACTCCAGACACTAAAACGCTAAATTACTCTCATGTTCATGTGAGGGACCAATATGTGAATTATCACTAAAAGCTGTAATATATTTTCTTATCAGGAGTGATGGAGAGGTTGGTGGCAAGCGTGGAGCAACAGCAGCGCCAGATGACCTCCAGCGGTCTCCTGGAGGTCTGCACCATGTCTGAAGGGGATGAGGCAGTAGATGGAGTCCACCTATCCAGAGAGGAGCTGCAGCAGCTCAGCCGCAGGGCTCAGCTCTGGCCCCTGATGGAACAACTGGCCATACTCAACCAGCTGAGGCTCAGCACAGACCTGCTGCAGCTGGCTCTCTCTCCTGGGTAAAAACTCTCTCCTGCTTAACCAGACGAAGCCAAAACATTGATGGAGGCTGATCTTGAATTAGTTGCCGGACTGTTTAGTGAACTTTTCCTGTTGTTTTGCAGCGACCAGGAGACAGAGGACAGCTTGCGTCGGGAACTCTCCAGACATCTTCGCTTCTGCCTCCAGTCCTCACCGATGAATGTCAGTCAGCTCCAGCCACTCTGGTTCCTGCTCAGCAGTGACAGGGTTAGTAGCAAAGAATAAGGAATTCCTGCAGTACTTTCAATTGATAATATGTAATCTGCCTGTGCTATGCTGAACACTTACTGATTCCAGGTTCTGTAATGTGTGGATTTACAGCTCTTTTCTCTGCTTATATGACCGTAAACTGAACATCTTTGGGTTTGAGAGACTGTGATGGATGTCTGCATGCTCTTATACGTTGAGTTGGAGCCACATTATATTTGCACTAACAAGCAGTTGAACAGGTGTACCCTCATTGAGTAGCCACTGAGTTCATGATGATGATTGTTTTTCTGTCCTCCAGCCGGCAGAGGAGCTGCAGTTTGTGTGGTGTGAGCTGCTGTCTGAGGCTCTGGCTGCCCTGTGGACCAGCAGTGTGACATCAGATCCCAACCGCTGGCTGAAATGGGACCCAGTGAATCCTGAGACCAAGCTGACTCCAAAGCTGCACCACGGAGCAGATATGGTAGCAGGCACTAATCTATTTACTGATTATAAAACTCAACAGATTCCTGCTTATTTAATGAAATCACTGAGCAACTTTCATGTTGTTTATAGGGACCAGCCCTGCTGAGTAAAGCGGTGTGGTCGCATTGCATGCTGGGAGTGCTGAGCAGCAGTGAGACTGGAGGTCGATGGGAACCATCAGGGGCCGCTCTCCTCACCCTCTCTCATGTCACCCTGGGGGAGTGGAAGGAGAGGATCCAGCAGCTGCAGGATGTGTCTGCAGTGTTGTGGGACAACATGTCTATCCCTGCACTGGCTGAGTTCAGGTACGTTAAAATATTAAAAATGTTCTTCACAATGACTTCTTATTTTTGTTTTTGTTAATCACAACTTGTCTCCACAGGGGCACAGACTTCAGGCTGCAGGGAGCGGTCCTGCGCAGGCAGCTGCAGAGCATGGCTGACCTGCTGCCTCCCAGTCTGCAGGAGGGCTACATGGAGAGCTGCGAGAGCCTGGTGGAGGACCCCGACCCACTCATAGCAGCCCAGGAGATCCAGACAGTCTTCCGAGACTTCTTACCTCCAAATGTTCTCCCCGACGGCTTGGTGGAGGCCTGCATCACCTGCCTGCAGCAGTACATCCAAAGCAAAGTTGCAGGCAGCAACCAGCTGGCTCGATCTGGAGTGTTCTGGGTCAACATGGGCCTGCTGCAGATCAAAGTGTGGACACCACAGACCATCTTTGACCCGGCTGTGAAGAGGGCATACAAACTCAACTACGCTCAGCAGGAGGTCAGCAACTGTCTGCTTTTGGTGCTTTTCATACTATTACATGAATGAAATCCCAATGATTCAAATGACCCCTGACTTTTAATTTTAGGTGATACACGTAATACTTTCACTGATGTTTGAATTGAAATGTTTGTCTCTTGTTCTTGCAGCTGGCTCTGCTGCAGGAGGAATGGAGAGGACGCAGCCTGTCGTCTCAGCTGATGACTGGAGCAGAGCTGGAGGAGAGCAGCATCACTGATGGTTTCCAGCATCCTAGAATCAGGTCAGAATTAAATACAAGTTGCTGTAGCGGGACATTTTAACCAAGAACATTTGTCAGGGTACATTTAAACAATACTTGCAGTGTTACTCTCACAGCGGGAAGTCCGTAAGTCTATCTGTCTTTAGGCACATTCAAATTTTCTGACTAGACCAGGCTGAGGATGAATAAAACATTTTACAGTTAGTGGAATAATTATGATGAGAAAGAATTAAGGTTCAGGGTTATTGGAATCTATTCAGTGAAATTTCTGTACCAAGGCACTCTCAATTTAAATGCACAATATGTAATTTTCTAAGGTCTCTCAATCAAAACCATAACAAAAGATGGAGTTTGATGACATCATGAAGTAGCGTGGAATCGTGGGAGTTGTTGCCTTCATTGTTAAACAACCCACTTTTCCCAGACAGGATTCCTTCAGTGTTGATTGTTCAGTAGGTCTTTAAATTATCCAAATTATCGTCCATTATATGTCTCCTCTGGATCAGGTCATTAAAAAGATTGACATTGATAGGCGACCTAAGGAAACAGACCAGTACCTTGATTATAATGACAGATTTCTCTAGGTTTGAACACATTTGGGATCATTTAAATACACGTATCAACATGAGGTTGTAACAGAGGTCTAGTAATTTTTTTTCATTTTAATGAAGAAAAGTTTCATTTTGGGCCGTTTAAAACACAAAAATATATCATTAAAGTATGCAATACTGTATAAGAGCAAATGTGAAAATTAAAATGTAAAATATACAGTACATAAAAAATGTCATTCACATAAAGTGTGGACCACAAATAAGAAAATGCATATAGTACACTTGTATTACACTATACACATTAATATGAGGCTTCAGTGTTATATTTGCATAATATTCACATTGGGAAGGTATCACTTTATGGCCACTATGAAGAGGAAAAATGATTACCCGCCCAACTCTTTCAATGTACAAATGATATGTAAGTTATGATTAAAGAAAAGAAAGTTAAAACTTTTCCTTTAATCTCTGGTTGTAGGTACCTGTGGATCCGTATGCAGCAGGTGAAGGAGCAGATAGCTGAGCTCTCCAGGAAGCAGGCCTGTCGTCCCCATGAACCTCAGTATGGCAGACTCTTCCAGGACCTCCAGCACTACCTCTGCAGCATCGGCCAGGCATCAGCAGTGGAAGACCTGCTGTCCCACCTACTGAAAGCCCTGCAGGGCTCCTCCCCCAAATCCAGGTCAGCGGTGCAGGGTCTGCTGAAGGAGGAGTCCGTGTGGCAGAACTCCCAGCAGCGCTTCTGCCAGAGGCTGCTGGAAGACTACCCCCTGTACCCAGATGTGGTTGGACCGTTGCGGACCGGCATCCTCCAGCTGAAGCACGGCATGAGGCTGGTGGCCTCCCAGGTGGCCGCCTCACTCACGCCTGTGCCAGGTCTTCCCAAGCTGGTGTCCTGCCTGCTCGCCTTCCCCTCCCTGTCCCCCAGCCTGCCGTCACACCTGGCCCAGGCAGACTTCCTCTGCTCCAAGACTTGTATGGACATTCTGCGCAGCCTCATGAAGCTGCTGCCACAGCAGGACCCCGATCATGTGGTTCCCCAATCCTCCACGCTGCTCCTTAACGCTCTGCTGTATGTGCAGTGTCACACCATGTCCACAGGAGAGTTCAGCAACGAGGCTCAGAACCTCTTCAGACACATCTGTCAGGTCAGAGTCTCCGATTTCTGGATTAAACATCTGATATGTTGCTGATTTATCGCTGAGGCATGATTTTTGTTGACTTTTCCAATTGCACATTTGTTGTCACTATGTTGACTGTATGATGATGCTCTTCAGGCTCTGGTGAACGAGTGGGACGAGCAGGAGAGAAAGCAGAGGGAGCGAGAGCAGATGGAGGCCAGTCTGTACCGCAACCGCAGCCGGCTGCACGGCTCAGGACTGACTGAGGACGAGCAGGAGGAGAGAGACTTCAGACGCCAGTTCCCTCAGTTTGATAAGGTATTGTTGATGTTGTTATCGTAATGAGTCCATGTGCCTCGTCTGTGCCAATGATTTGGTGAAACTGCAACAGATTGGCCTGCTTGCAGTGCCATAATTAAAATCAAGAAGTATTATTTTTCAGACACAAACTGTTTGATTTTGATGAAAGATGGATGGGAAATGCATTTAAGTTGTATACATTTGATGCTGAGGGACATTCTGAGCTCTTGTTTTACTTAACTGAGTTTTATTTGCCAACAAAGCCAATTCTATTTAAAAATTGAAAATAAAACACATTCTTAAAGGTTTTCAAGACTCCTAGTGACTCCTACAGGCTTGTTTATTACAAACCACATTACTTAAAGTCCCCCTCCACTCAAAAATATGTTTCTCTTCTTATTCCTACAGTTATATGCTTGAGCTTTACTGTACATAATAATGTATGTTTTCACATTTATCCACTGAAGGTGGACATTTTGGTAGTTGTTTAGATTTGATTCAGAGTAAGATTTCTTGTCCCTCTTGAGGATGTGCCTTCAGTAGGGCAAAAAATCTGCCGTCCAGACAAAAAGCATTGAAAGGTTTGTATAGATGCTCATCAGCTCACTATGTGTCCACACTTCATCCAGGACTTTGAAGACATCACGTCTCAGCCGAGCCTGGAGGGTCCAGCAGACGCAGGGCTGCAGGAGGAGGAAGCTCAGGAGGAGTCCAATGAAAGCGGCTTCCTGTCACCTGCTGCCATAAACACGTTGGTACAGATTCATCAGAGCCTGTGTCTGGGATACGCCCAATCACTGTGGTACCAGAGCACAGCACCAGCCAATCACAGCAAAGAGCACATCAAAGCCCTGGTCTCCTCCTACCAGATCGCTGCCCCCGTGATGTCACGCTTCTATCATCTGATTGGTTAGTGTTCTCGATTGCCTTCAATCATCTATTTTAGAACTAATATGTTCTAGCAGGAAAGCAGAAATGTACTCCTGTGAATGTATTACTGATGTAAAATGAAACATGCATTCTTACTTCCTGTGTTTCCCCTTTCAGACGTAGAACTTGACCAGCAGCTTACAGGCAGTGAACTGCTGCTCTCTGCCCTCCTCCAGAACACAGTTCAAGGTTCAGGAGGTCCTGATGGCCTGGCCGTCACCTCAGAAGGAGCTTATGACTTCTACCAGCAGCCCAACATGAGCGAGGCCCGTCTCTGTCTTCCTGTCCTAGAGCAGCTGAGCGTGGCTGTGAAGCAGAGACTAGAGGACTGGCCAGAGCACCCAGCTCTCATACAGGTCAGTGACACTTTTATCAAGGCCCAGAGTGAGGGAGCAAGAAAGGAGGGCTTAAAAACTTTTTATACACTTGAGTTGAGTTCAGTGAATGGATGGATTTGTTTGCAGTTTAATATAATTATACAAGACGGGCCCATGTGATACTAATTGAAAAGCTGTATTAGTATCCATGTCAGCCAGACTGCCTATTTTTTGGCATCTTTAATGGCAAAATGAATTTGCTTAACTTCAATGTGTTCGAGATTATTGATGCCAAACTCAAAATGTACGTAACATAAGAGTGTCCATATAGGAATGTGTACAATTCTCCTGCTCTAAATACATGTGTGTGCTGTGTTCCAGCTGACAGTGGTGGTGGAGAGGATCATGGCTTTCACTCTGGCCAGCCCACTTGCCAAGTTCCTCAACGGTCTGGAAATACTACTCAGTAAAGCACAGGTGAGATCTGTTGTTTAATGCTTTCTGTGTCATGCATGTTTACAGGAGTGTATTTCAGAAAATAAATTAGGTGACACCACTAATCCGATAAAAATACCTCAAATTTAAAGATGTACCATCACCTCTTTCCTCTGCTGTTCTTGTCAGGACTGGGAGAATAACGCCAGCCGCTCAGTGTCTCTGCGGAAGGAACTGGAACCAGTCACCCAGCTCATTATCCAGTGGCGCAAACTGGAGCTCAAGTAAGACACAATGGGGCTGGAACCCTGTCAGTAACACATATAGCTTACCTTTTTACATACTTATTGTAAAGTTATCATTCTTAACATTTTGATTGTTATGGCCTACATTTCTTCAGTAACAGCTATTCAGTGTATTTACATTCTGTAATTACCTTTGTGTGTAGTAGATGGTATTGTTGATGTTGCTGATGGAGTTTCCCATGCAGGATTTAAGAATGTTAAAATGTGCCTGCACATGCACAAGTGATTCACAGGAAACAATATATGCATGTTCTTTAAAGTAACTGTTCATAATTTCAGAAATATGCTGACATTAGTTTTACAACAATAGACCAAAGCACAAATTAAACAAAACATTCTGCTCATGTGTGCTCTCTGATTTTGAAATCAAAGCCATGTCCAATGTATAAGCTGTTTCATCTTCCTGTATGTATAATGTACATGCAGAAATGCTCTGATTGTGTGCCGTTATCTCACTCTTGTATGGTAGCTGTTGGTCAAGCAGTCTGGACAACGCATTGAAGCGACACACTGAGAAATCAACAAAACACTGGTTCTCTATCTACCAGCTGGTAGAGAGATATCTCCAGGAACAGACAACGGATGCCAGCACAGGTACACACACTGACTCACTGAGTTCACGTTGACATTGATGAAGTGTTTTTTTTTCACTTGACTAAAATCTCTGTGTATTTATAGTGGGAGTTTAAAGATATAACAACACAAAAAATTAACTCACCATTCCAAACTCAAAGACGTTTGTTGTCATGGTTACAGATGAGGAGGTGGAGCGGCTCTCCCTGTCCTCAGTGACTTCCACCCTCCAAGCCTTCATTGAGGGCTCCACCCTGGGCGAGTTCCACACCCGCCTTGCCATGCTACTCAGCTTCCACTGCCACCTCCTGCTGGTCTCTAACCAGCCTGGACAAGGTAAAAAATCACCACCGTCTCCTATAGATGGCTCTCATATCGCATATACCATGAGAGAGTTCTTCCTACTCTCCATTCATTACATGACAAAAATCCCAAATCCCCATTATCCTTATTATCCTCATTAAACCAACCTTTAACTTATATATCACCGACATTACAAGCAACCAGTAAAAAGATGCATCAGCGAGGGCCAGTTATGAATTTCTTAATGGACACAGGTGCAAAATATTGTTTTGATTTGATGATTCATTAAAAAGTTGGATTTGTTGAAACAGATGTTTCTGTTAATTAAAATATGTGTGCTTAGTGTGGCTTCTAGAGTGAAAATGTAAAAAACAACAACTGCAGAATAAAGAAAGGCTGCAGTAGTCTAACCTTGGTGGTATTAGTGTTAATTATAGCTAGTGAGGAAAGCTTAAACTTTAATTTGAAATATAGGACATTGTAAATAAAGACTTCCACCAATTGACAAATCACTGTGTCATTTCATCATCAACTGTGCAGTAGCAGATGGACAGACTGCGATTTGTCATCTAATTAAATCTTGACAGGTCAAGTGGATATTGGCGAGTTCATTGATCCCATGACCAGACGGGGTCAGCTCCGATGTCCACATGTCATGCATTAAACTGTTTCAGACATCACTGATTGGATTTCGACTAAACGCAACAGCACGATGAAATTACTGTGTCATTACTGAAGTCTGTCGTTTCAGAATAGATTTGATCTGTGACCTATAGCTGCAGGTCAAGGTCCAGCTCATGTTGCTTTGTGACTGCAACATGGATGCAGGACTCACGTGTTAACCGTTGTTTTATTGTACAGAATCACTGTCCAGTCTTCTGTGGAACCTGCACAAATACTACAGTCAGTTCTCAGACTGCATCCACACCAAAATCAGCCAGCTCAGACAGCCCATCGAGAAGGAGCTCAAGGTATATTTTTAGTTCTGCTTTTAATAGCAGAAATGCACTTTGAAACCTTGTGACATTCATAGGTTCCACTGTAATGTGACATTTTTGGCCCACAGGACTTTGTCAAGATCTCAAAGTGGAACGATGTGAGTTTCTGGTCCATCAAACAGTCAGTGGACAAGACACATCGGTAAGATATCACCATGAATGTGCCTCGTGTCGTACATTTACCCTTCAACACTCAAGAGCTCCCCTACAGGATGGATGACTCTTATCTGCTTATATTTTTTCCTCAGGACTCTCTTCAAGTTTGTCAGGAAGTTTCAGGCGGCTTTGAGTGGTCCGAGTGTTCCTGCTCTGGTGGAACAGGGAAGCAGCGCCGGCCTGGACAGTGTGGACACCAACCCAGAGGAAACACCCATCCATCGGGTCCACCGTGCACTGAAGAGCACCCTGCCTGGAAAGGGCAGAGATCTGCAGGTACAAGTCTCAAATTGTCATATGTTATCTCAAATGTGTCATCTGTTTTCCTTTTTTCACCACGTTTAATTAGTTATTGTCATGTGCTTTATCATAATGAATAGTAAGTAGTACTAAACTAATCTGGCTATTTCAGAATGAGGACCCAGAGGAAGGAGTTGAGGGTGCATCTCTTCAGGGACGTCTGCCTGTTCTGACCAGGAAGATGAAGAAAATGTGCGTCCAGCTGCTGAAGAAAAACCCAGCGCCTGAGCTGGCTGAAGACCTGGACTGCTTCACTGGTAAGAAAGCCTCTTACACTCAATAAATATCAGTGTGAGAAGCAGATTGACAATATATTTACTGAGCACATTCATCCTGCTGAAGACATAAACACTTTTTATTTGAATGACCTCATGTCCTTATGATAATTTATGTTTTAACACTACTGGTCAGTCTGTCCACCACTGTAAAAGACAAAAAATATCCACACACTGTAGCTCCCATAGCAGATGTAGTTTAATGGGGGTATGAAGAATGACTGCCATTCTTCAGACTATAACAAAATGTATAGTCACCATCCTAAATAAATCAAGGCTCACGTCACATGACAGTCACATGTCAGTCCCATTCCATATTTGCAGGTGTAAATGTAAGTGTACCACCACAGTCTGTCTACCACTACAGTCCAGACTGAAATATCACTACAACTGTCTACTGCTCAGTAGTGCTGGGTTATGGGAGCTGTTTCTGATATTTGTCCATATATAAATTACGATAGACTAAATGCTAGAATCATCTCTCAGTATAACCCACTGCTGTTCAACAGCACCACAAACTGCAGTCTCCAGAATGACCATAAAAAACATAGTAGTAATAATTATAATAATGATGATGATAATATCTCTCTATTTTTTTTAAACTACACAGTACTATATTACACCACTTGAGATTATTTCAGGGCTGTTGTATTATACTGCATTACTTTTATCTAGGTGGAGTTTATAAAATGGCAAGTATTTACTTGTGATTATCATGAACACATTTCACCTTTAGGCTTGTTATTTTAAGCACACCAATTTTAAATAGATTAAATAAGTCACCTAATGAAAGATAGGGTGCTGATCACTGTACTGTACCACACTGTACTGCTGTGAAACTAGTAATGATCTCTTTTCAGGTGAGGTCATCAGCAACCTGCGGGACCTGCAGAGCCTCAACGTCGACATGTCAGCAGATAAAGAGAAGCAGAAATCTGAAGTCAAACACATCCTGCAGCAGAAGCAGAGAGCTTTGTCTGACCTGTTCAAGATGCTCACAGAAATAGGTGATTTTCCTGCTCTGATTCACAGGTGTCATGTTGTATTTTTGTCACAGAGACAAAAAAAAAAACGGTCAACAAACCTGTCTCATTGTTTCTGTTGTCCCATAAAGGTCTGTCATACCGTAAAGGCCTGACATGGAACAGGATAGCTGAGCCTGAGAAGACTCTCTGTATGCAGCCGCTGGAGATGAACACAGCTCTGTCTGCTGTCAGGAACCAGGAGCAGGCTGAGAAGATGTAAAGAACCCGTCCATCGACATTGCATTTATGTAGTATTTTTTTTTGATTAAATACTGCTAGTGAAGTTACTTTTGGTTGTTTCTTATAAGAAAAATCTCTTAACACTCCAGCTTTAATAAGACACTGTACATTTTTACAGAAGAAATAACAAGTTTCACAAGTTTTTAGCATTATTCCTGAATTGCTAGAAATTGAAGTTAACTGTACAGCCATACAAGATATTCCTGTTCAATTTGTCAGTACATCCTTACCCTGACCAGTTAGTTAGTGTTCATTTTACTAAAAAGTCAGTATGTCCTAAGTACATAGTTGACAATTCTTTTTCTTTGCATTCTGGATGTTGTAGGTTGTTTACAGAGTTGTTGACAGCATGGGATGGATGTCAGAAGTACTTCTACTGTTCATGGGCCAGAAGAACAGCCATGCAGACCGCTCTCCAAAATCCTGCCAAGGTGAGAAAAGAAATATGGATTCTGTGGTGGTCCACAAGATAATTCCTCCTACTCTGACAGCTTGCTATCTGAAAGTTAGAATGAATCAAGACTAAAGATTATGACTGAGTGTTTCGGCCCTGTAGTCTGAAGTGTTTGTGTGTGTGTGTGTGTGTGTGTGTGTGTGTGTGTGTGTGTGTGTGTGTGTTTGTAGGAGCTGGGTCTGGGGAACATAGAGCGCTGCAGAGGTTTCTCCTCTCACCTGTTCAAGCTGCTCCTCAGACAGAGGCACCGACTGGCCAAGCTCACCGAGCAGTGGGTCCATCTCAGGTCAGTCTGCTGCCACGTGACCAGGTTTCCAACACAAAGCATGGAATGTTATCACAGTCACTGAGATATCAGAGGAGAGAAGATCTGCAGAAAGACCCTGAGTCAGCTGTTTACAACAACTACTGACATGTAGAAGCCACAGTGCTGAAATATGACAGTAAAAATCATGAAATCAGTGTCATATTTAAACTTCAAATGCATTCAGATTAAAATATTATGCTTTCTGGTCAAATGAGGGTGTTGCAAGTCTTGACCACATTTCTCTTAAATAACTTGTGTGCCATTAAAGAACAAATCTGTTCAAAGAGGTTTTTTTCCCCTTTTTGTAATAATTTGTTGGTATTTTATATGTTTATTTGACAGTAGACTAGATTGTGGACTGACACGGGTGCTTTAACCTTCGTCCTCACATTGAAGAACAGTCTCCCTCAACCATACGTCTCACCATATAACACCAACAGTAGTAACACCATCTTTTGTCTTTCCTTGTGTCCTCACCACACACACAGGAAGCTAACAAGCAGCGTCCAAGATGTCAAGACACACCTTCAAAGCCAGAGCGATGATGCAGTTTGCATGCTCCCGCCTCAGGCCTCTCTCCAGGATTGGGTGAGCAAAGGTCAGTCTCTGTCTGCTCAGTGCAGCACCCTCCTGCAGCAGTTGTCCTGGATGCTGCAGTGCTGCCCCGAAGACCCCCAGCAAGAGGAGGAGACAAGCAGCTGCAGGCAGCACACCCTGAGGTGCCCGTCTCCACTGGCGGCCCAGCGGCAGCCTCCTGGCTGTCTGATGAGGAAGGGAGATGGTGCTTGGTGCCAGCTGAACCAGCGTGTGACCGCAATGTTGAAGCAGACCCAGAGCCTGAAGGCAGAGCTGGACAATGTAGCACAGCAGACGTCAGAGAGAGTGCTGCACACATGGTAACACACAGTCACTGAGTTTATCTGGTCTAAAAGTCATATTAACAAAAGACAAAACTAGTCATTTTATCAACATGTTATTATTATTAACATTATTATTATTTTCCACAGGAACTATTTTGTCATATGCTGTTCAGCCTTCGACCAGCTGGCGGCTGTGGCGGCTCAGATGCCCAGCATAGAGCAACTCTTCACCCCAGCCGAGTGTGTCAGCAGCTCAGACAGCCAGCCAGCCATCACACAGAGCCTGCAGTATGTCAGAGGACAGGTGGAGGAAAACATCACAGAGTTCACCACCTGGAAGACACAGCTGCTCTCTCTGGGACACCAACACTCAGGTGAGTGCACTGAGCAGTCACATTAATACAATCATTCCTGTAAAATGTTACTGACAGATATACACTCAGACAAACTAATGCTGCTGTTACTTCCAGATGAGCAGCCTGCCTTCTGTTCTGAGTTCTCTGCTGAGCTGGAGACCACATCAACACAGTGCTGTGTGCTGTCCAGACGCTTGTGAAGAGAAGTGAGAGAGAGCAGCAGCAAGAGAAGAGTGGAGACGTTAAGAAAGGTGAGAATGTCATGATGCAGTGGAGGGCAGCCGTCTGTGTCAAGAAGCATGTTTGACTCAGTGTGACTCTGTAACCTGTCTTCACTGAGCCTCACACTGATGATCCTGGATTAATGGCACTGGTTATCAGCTGGCTCAGTTAACTCTTAACTGTTTATCAGTCCAGACATGAATATGTTTATGTGCAATAAGCAGATTTGCTCATTACGTTAAGTAATATCATCAGAACTAAAAAAATATGAGACAAGATGAAACACAGATACACAGAGAATTTCTATAGTTGCAACAAAATGTATTAGCTATGGTGACATATACATATATAAATGTATATTTCTGTCACAATAAAAGACATTGTAGTAACAACTTAAAATCCAATTCCAAAGTTTATGAATACATTTGGACATGATTACACAGCACTTTTTTAAATACTGTTGTGATTTCAGTATGTGAAGTAGTGCATGGAGGGCATAAAATTAATGGATTTTTCATTGATAATATTCGCGATATTGATATTGTAGTGATTTTCTTTTTGTCACATCATGACAAACTATTCAGAAACTATTTGAACATTTTAAAAGATCCTCTGCAGACAGACTTTAAGACATACTTTGCTTTGAATACATTTCTGATATGGTTCAGTTAACTAGTTAAAAATCCTTTTTGCATACTGAAAAATCCAGAATCTATGGACATGTAAATATATGTCATGGTCTGTAGCTGTTAGAGTCTCAGAGGGCATCCAAAAAATATTAATAACACCTTTTTATCAAGTACGTAATTAATTCAGTACTAGAATGTTCTGTTTTATGGATTTTTGTCCATTGAGGGCGGTTAAATGTCAGTGGCTCCCTACATTGTTGTTACTTTCTGTTTCAGAGAGTGGTGAAGAGGAGGATGAAGAGCCAGTGGAAGACCTGCTGAAGCCCGGTCACCTGACTCGTCTGCTGGAGGAGGAGCTGACGGCTGAGGTGGAGGCTCTGTGTGTAGGAGATGTGAGCGTCGGCCTGGAGAAGCTGCTGAGCCTCCTGAGGACACACAGAGACTCCTGTCAGCCACCACAGCTGCAGGTAAACACAACAGCTGCAAATATTTATTGTCCAGCTGACATGTTTCTCCAAGATGTACATGTGTGAGAACCAACACTTTTTTTCAGTTTGTGGGGAGTTGATTATTTCAGAATTCGAGCTGTTCATGAGTTACATTGTTTTTATATTCTCTTTTTATATTCTCTTGTGTGTATGTGTGTGTGTGTGTGTGTGTGCAGGAGGTGAACAAGGCATGCAGGATGCTGGTGCGTCTGGAGCCTCTGTTGGGGATTTTCTCTGAGCTGGTGCGTTACTACCTGGCTGTGTCACTGGGAGTCCACAGGAGCACTGGAAAGCTGCTGTCTGTACTGGCAAGCATCTTCACTGAGCTCGCTCAGAAGGTACGCAAACAACAAGTCTGACTCAGCCTCACTTTCATAGATATTTATTAGAGATCTGGGCATATTTAAAAGGATAAGTATTGATTAAAATAAAGCTGGTTGGCAAAATATACAGATTCACTTAACTCCAATTCTAACTCTTACTTTCCTAACTCATTGGTAAAGAGTAGCAGCCAAGAGCTTATTCTGATGGCAAATATTAAACATTGTCTAGCTGTAGATGTCTGTAATAACCCAAAGATCAGCTGTGAGGAAAGAACTTCCACTACTTTTTAATTGCACAAACAGGGTATTGTTATATTTCCAATAACTCCATCAAAGTGATACATCTTCTGCTAGCTGATCACATCAACTCAGATTCAGGAGCCTCATTCTCCAACTTTCATTCATATCAGATCAGTCATTTAAACTGATCAGTTTGATAGTTTTGAGCTAGAAAGTTCAATATTTGGAGCTCATAATAAATGTGCCAAAGTCAGAATGCTACAGCTGATATTTTACTGTGACAGGTATATAGTAAGTTAATATTTCATATATTACGCTGCTATGTAAAAATAAGTATCCAGGACTTGGATTAGGATAGGGGTCAGAAAAACTTGATGGGGAGAGTATTACTAACTATAAATGAGTGTGTCCTTATTGTTCTGTTCTTCTCGTCAGGGTTTCTGCCTGCCTCAGGAGCTGATGGCCGGTGGAGATGGTGAAGGAGCCACAGAGTTCCACGACTACGAGGGTGGTGGTATAGGAGAGGGAGAGGGAAATAAAGACGTCAGCGACAAGATCGAGAATGAAGATCAGGTGATGAAATACTTACGGTTTGATTACTAACCTGAGCCTGCACGTTTGTTCTCGGCAGGAAATATAGAATTCTAAACATAGGTTGCAGATTAACTTGTTTTTGACTGATGATACAAATGTATCCCTGTCCTCATGTTGTAGGTGGAGGACACCTTCCAGGAGGGCCAGGAAAAAGAAGAACAGCAGGATAAAGGGAACATCAAGGAAGAAGACAACGCTATCGAGATGTCAGAGGACTTTGATGGCCAGATGCATGATGGGGATGAGAAGGAAGGAGGTAGGTTGAATGGAGAGGTGGAGGTATCCTGTAGGCCTGTACATTGAAATAATGTCACTTTTACTAAGAACATCTGTCTGTCATTTGCAGGTGAAGATGAGGATTCTGACAAAGAGGAAGAGCAGGAGCTGGACAAAAAGATGGGCGACCTTGGTGAAGGACAGACAGACACTCTGGATGAGAGGATGTGGGGGGATGATGAGGATGATGAGGAGGGGGAAGGAAGTGAGGAGGAGGAAGAGTCTGGCCAGGGCATGGACCAGGTAAAATAGAAATCCTAAAAGACAAATAAAGTCCAGTTAAAGTTGTTATAACGTCCTAAGAGAACAGTACAGTGTATTATCTAACCACACTCTGCATAAATCATACTGAAAATATGATCAGCTCACTCAAGAAGTAAACATTTGAAAAGCATACAAATGTTGTATAGTGTAACAACACTGTATGTAAATGTGACCATAAAATGTTTCTAGAGACATTTATGATGCCCACAGAATGTATCATAATCGCTTTGGTGACCATCATTTAGCACAATTATCAGGTCAGAATTTCAATACCTGCTAAACTAATACCCATTCTCACCAGTCTCAAGTGTAGTTTGTGTTTAGTGCAGATTAGCATATACTAACTAACTAACACACTAAACTAAATAGTGTTAGTTTAGTATTACAGGATAAGGCTGGTGTATTGATTCCCAGTGAAGATATAAATCTTTAAGAATGACATCACATAATCACATACTATTTAAGCATAGACAGATACACAAATAGTTCACAGGCACATGTAATACATACTGTCTTCCCATTAAGAAAATTATAAAAAAATAAAAATTAAAAATTATAAGTGGGATTGCAATTACATAAGCACAGCATTTTAAAATCTTTAAGTGAAATTAGAGACTGTAAAACATGCTCAGTAATTTGATAAAACAGCTGGTCACTGTAATCTTTCATCTCTGTGCACATGGGATTTGATCATATTATGAGAAATGTAAAATATCACCAGACTAATGTTTATTATTTAGATCAAAGCACTGCTTCCATCTTGTTTTCACTGTATCTTAACTTGTGACACTGTTGTTTGTTTAGGGTGAATCTGAGCTGGTTGCTAAAGACGACAACCTGGATGCTGCAGACCCCAACAAAGACAAGAAAAGCCAGGACAAAGATGAACAGATAGATGCAGACGAAAAAGAGAAAATCAACGAACAGGGTGATGAGGTAATTGGGAGAGAAGAAATTGCAGGAGTCGTTAGCCATCTTCATTGTCATCTCCTTCTTTTCACGTTTGTTCAAACATCAGTTAACTTTTGACAGATCACTTATTTGTTGTGTCTGACCTGTGCTTTCTGTCTCTCAGAGGGAGTTTGATGAGAATGAAGTGGACCCTTACCACGGTCAGCAGGACAAGAGGCCTGAGCCTGAGGCCATGGATCTGCCTGAAGATCTCAACCTGGACAAGGAAGAAGAGGCTGGAGACGATGGAGAGGGCGAGGGCCAAGGTGAGACCTGCTGATTAGCACACGGGCAAAGCCTGCTTCTGGAATATACAGCATAAAGTGCATATGGCCATAGGTGTTTACAATATACAGATGTTCTGATTTCTTTTTTCATTTGACATAGATTTGACATTGAAGGACTAACAGATAAAAAAAACACTGTAGATAAAAACAGAGTAGCAGCTGTTTACAGCAGTTACATACACAAAGTTTAATACTAAAGTTTAATGATGCCTCTTGGTTTCTGTTTAACGTTAGCTGTTGCCAAACCCAGTTTTTGTTTTGACATTTAAATCTGGATATAATTTCATCTCAGTGGAGTCTTATGTCACATTTTTGATTCTTCAGAGGAGAATCCATTCGACATCGATGAGAAGACCATGGCCCTAGATGAGAAGGAGGATGGACAGAAAGAAGAAGAGGAGGGGGAGGGAGCAGAGGAGATGGAGGAGGAACCGTCTGACCAAGCAGCAGAGGAGAACGGTCAGGAGCCCAAGACTGAGGAGGAGGAGGAGGGAGGAGGAGGAGAGAAAGCAGAGGGAGATGAGGAGTCTGCTGAGAAAAATGAAGTAGAGGAGAGGAGAAAGGAGGAGAAAGGAGATCAGGCAGGAAAAGATGAAGATCTGAGTGTACCAAATGACAAAGGAGAAAAACCAAAGGTGTGTATATAAACCAGCTTCACTGTAGGATCTACACACAGTTCTTTTGTGTGTTTGACTCTCGTGACTTCTCTCACTCTCGCAGGATGAGGAGGGTGAAGGTGCGGATGAAGATGAGGAGCAGCCAGAGTCCGCTGAGAGGAAGGAGCACGACACAGACGGTCAAACTGGAGAGCAGAATGTTCAGAGTGATACAGCTGTGGAGCTGGCAGGAGAGGCTTCAGAAAGAGACCAAGCTAAAGAGGTGCGCTTCACTTTCACTCACTTCACCTGCCTCAAGTGTGGTAGACCAGATGAGACAAATCACAGGACTCAGGAAGCTTATAGGACATTATTCAATATCTGCTACAATTTACAACATGAGTATCAGGCATGGGTTTGAGCCTTATTTATCAAGTGTGTCTCAAACAAGAAAATCACTCCTGACTAGAGTGATTGTGGTTCATTTGTTGGTCTTTTTAGGAGACTTAGTAACTAAGCAACTTTCTTAAGAACGTAGGATTGTTTCTGCCAGTGTTTAAGAGAGCTGTAGAGGCGCTATAATCCCTTGCAGGAGATGACTAAAAAATAAAGAATAATATTTGTGACTAACTTTGTGCAGGATGCAGAGTACACATGCTGTGTCTGCAGGAACCAATGTCCTCACCATGTTAACTTTACTACAACATTTATAGTGATGGGGAACAGTAAATAAACAATTACAGCATCCTAAATTAAACTTTGATCACACTTATGCCAATCATAAACATAATGTGCATCTCCATCAAGTAGGGTAATAAGAGGTAGTTAGTTTGCACCACAATCAGTCACAATCAAAGGCAATCTAAATATTTCCATTTTCTCTGTTTGTTAGGAGCATGGGAGTGGAGCAGCTGATGCCAGCCAATCAGAGGGCCACCAGTCAAAGCTGACAGCAAGAATGGCTTCACAGAGACAGACTCAGAGCAAGACTCAGGTACAGTCTGCCTCCAAAACATTTGCATCCTTGTTTCATTTATCTCTGGTTTGAATGGGTCTCAGCTGACTTTTGTTGTCTTTAAATCTCCTGCTGCAGAGCTTTAAGAGGAAACCTGGTCAGGCAGACAACGAGCGGTCGACGGGCGACTACAACGAGCGCATCAACAAGCGTCTGCGGACGGTGGAGAGCTCTAAGGATTGCACTGACAACAGCACACAGAGCGACGCCAAGCAGGAGTCAGACCTGTACGAGCACATCAAACAGGGAGAGACGTCCTACGACACTCAGACATACGGTGAGCACCAAACACACCACGAGACAGGAATGTTAACTGTTTAGTGATCGGTTTGAAGAGATGTGACGTGTTGGTTTTGCTGCTTCCAGATGTTGCCAGTGCAGACCAGCAGAAAGCAGCAGGGCCTCAGCAAAACCAGGATGAAGATCAGAATGACGAGGATGTCGCCATGGAAACGGAGGATAAAGAAGAAGACCTCCAGGCTGCTGAGGTCAAGGAGCTGAAGCCTGAACAACTGGACTCTACCAAGAACTCCCAGAGAGGTGCCAACACATCGTTTCATCCTGCAGATTTGTTCCTAAATAACTATTCATCCAGTTTTTGCTAAATGAATCCATCTTCCCGTACAGGTGTAGACAGTGGAGAGATGGAGGTGCAGATGCAGGGAGAGGAGGAGGAAGAGGACAGGCTGAAGGAGCACCAGCATACCAGAGATGAAGAGCGAGCAGAGAGGAGCACAGAATCTACAATTCACACAGTTCCTGAGCTGCTGTTGGACACCATGCAGGTACACACTGGAACTAATACAATACACACAATCATTATTATTGTTATTATTATTATTATTAGTAGTAGTAGTAGTAGTAGTTTTGTTATTTACTATGCTGTTATTTTCTTGTCATTTCGACTGTTTTTAGTTGAACAGCTTGTTATTCTCACTGTTGCAACATAAGAGAAGATTTACTCTAACTTGTACTGACCTTAAGGCTGTGTGCATATGTGTCTGTGTGTGTGTGTGTGTGTGTGTGTGTCTTTGTCGGTGTGTGTGAATACAGAAAACAGAGAGAGACCCAGAGGAGATCAGGAGGGAGATGGAGCTGCAGTTGGAAGCCTGGCACAAACTGCCTCCAGGAGCTCAGGAGGAGGTGAGTTTTGCTCTAAAATGACTCTTCCTCCATATGCAGGTCATGACATTTACTCCATTGTCAATAAAATATTAGAAACAAGCAATTAAGTTTCAAATTTAAAAGTGTAAACGAATTTCAGCTGTATTCAAATGTAGTGTGTCACCATGATCGGATATCTCCACTTAGAAGTAACTTCACTTGATATTCATAGACATCACAGCTTCTTCTGATTCTTTATAAACTTAAAATGTTCCTGTTTCAGACACTAAACATGCCTTCTGAACTGATCTTTACATAATCTTCCATTATAAACACAAGCGCAGTTTCTTCATTCATTAGTCATATCCAGATGTGCAGTATGTGTCAACAGATACTGACCTTGTGTGTGATGTGTGTTCCAGGAGAGTGCAGCAGCCTCCATGTGGCACCAGTACCAGACTCTGACCTCAGCTCTGTCCCAGCAGCTGTGTGAGCAGCTCCGCCTCATCCTGGAGCCCACGCAGGCTGCCAAACTCAAGTCAGTACCACTACACTACATCCACCACACCATCACTCCATCCACTACACCACCACTCCATCCACTCCACCATGACTACATCCACTACACCATGACTACATCCACTACACCATGACTACATCACCATGACTACATCCACTACACCATCACTCAATCCACCACACCATGACTACATCCACCACACCATGACTACATCCACCACACCCACCACACCATGACTACATCCACCACACCACCACTCCATCCACTACACCATGACTACATCCACAACACCACCACTCAATCCACTACACCATGACTACATCCACCACACCATCACTCCATCCACCACACCATGACTACACCCACTACACCATGACTCCATCCACCACACCATGACTCCATCCACTACACCATCACTCCATCCACTACACCATCACTCAATCCACTACATCATCACTCCATCCACCACACCGTGACTACATCCACTACACCATGACAGCTGCTGTGTAAAGATACAAGTTGTGATCCATGCTTTAACTCTGTTCTAATGAATCTATTAGTTACTGTTGCTCCTCTTGTCTTGAGTGTGTCCCCTGTGATGGGACTAAACTCTCATGTGTGTGTGTTCTAATGTTATATATCAAATGTTGTTGACTGTAGCAGCAGTGTGTCATGTTTGATGCTGTCTCTCCTCCACAGAGGTGATTACCGCACAGGGAAGCGTCTCAACATGAGGAAGGTGATCCCTTACATTGCCAGCCAGTTCCGCAAAGATAAGATCTGGCTGAGGAGGACCAAGCCCAGCAAGAGAGAGTACCAGATCTGCCTGGCTGTGGACGACTCCTCCAGCATGGTGGACAACCACTCCAAACAGGTGAGAGACAACCTGCAGAGATACTACTGCACACCGAAGATAAAATGAATGTAATCTAAATACTAGTTGAGCTTTAAACTCAGTATCCACTCAGCTATTATTAAGTGATGAATGACTACATCTTTAGTGTAATCTGAGCTCAGGCTGGGAGACAGAAGGCCTCCATTATAAACTGGAACTATAAAGATTACCAGGCAGGGAGGGTTTAGATGACTATTTTAGCAGCTGCTGATTGGATTTTGATCATTCTTCTTTAAGCCAGTCTCTGTGAGTAGTTTAAAACATAACACACATGTATAGAAACATCATGTGAAATAACAATGCTTTTCTAGTAGATAATAGTGTGTGTGGGAGAATCATGAACAGATTAAACCACCACAGGTCCCCAGGACTCCATTAACCTCCCACCTACTGTGCAGTGTGTACACTAGAGACACACAGAGCACATCTGGCCATAATTGAATGGATCAGTATCGACTAGAATAAATCCAGATCAGCTGCTGATCCTCATCCTGCACAAAGCTGCTCTCAATACTTACACCAGAGACAATGAGTGTGTGAATGAAAAATAATTTTGGTCTGATTTCTGATACAGCTCAAAACTGAATCTAGTTTTGAAGCTACATTTTGACATAGTCTCTCTTTAAAATAAGGGCAAGATTCACATTTAAGGACAGGTTCATCATTTTTCAAGTGTCTTAAAAAAACAGTCAGGTGTCTATATGAACAGTGAAAATGGATATCTGACACATTTACAGTCTTTTCAGCATCAAATTCCCTCTTAGTGTTTCCCTGTTGAGCTGTGGTGGAAGTATAGTAACACAAAGACTTTGGTACTAAAAACACTGTAACGTTGAAACATAGAAGATGAAGATTCGACGGCTGAAGCTTCATATTAGCTTCAGATTAACTTTTAAATACAATTGAAGGAGGATTGTGTCATCTTAACCTGAGTTAGAAGAAAAGATACATGTCAGACTTGTATCCAGTACAATATTTGTTTTACTGGTTTTATGAATGGAGGAATAAGTTATTATCTCACATATAAACTAACACTGTCTTGTGTGTGTGTTGCAGCTGGCGTTTGAATCTCTGTCAGTGATCATCAACGCTCTCACTCTGCTGGAGGCGGGGCAGGTGTCTGTGTGCAGGTACAAATATTCACTTTCCTGTTTTGAACATATAAGCACAGTGTTGACACTCACACACTAACATTTAACATGTTGTGCTCTCTAGTTTTGGTGAGGAGGTGCAGCTGCTCCACCCCTTCCAGCAGCAGTTCAACGATGAATCTGGAGCTCGGATACTGCGACTCTGTCAGTTCCAGCAGAAGAAGACCAGAATAGCACAGGTGTGAATCCTGACTGTGGCATATAACAAGTTCTTTTCTATTTATTTATCATGAACTACACTGTTCATGTAGAAAACATTCTTCTGTCTGAATGAAGTTTAATTTATTTTGTAAAAAATCATCTTTTATTTCTTGACTCTCTTGACAAACGCTACTTGTTCTAGGAGTTCTAAATGTATTTATTTTTTAATGCAAAAAAAAATGGTGAATGGAAATATTACAGCCACAACCTTTAATTGGCCTAGCAGTAGGTTGACACTTGTGTATTCAGTATTGAGACAAAACTCCAGCATAGTGTCACCGTGACATTATAAACATTATACACTACTTCACATGAGACACAGATAAATGATATAGATTACATTTTTTCGTATTTATTTCTCACTCCAGTAAGATGTATTTACCTTGAAGCTTGTGTTTGGTCCTGAATACTGACCCTGTCCTCACACCTCCCCTCTACAGTTCTTGGAGACCTCAACCAAAATGTTTCTAGCAGCACGACAGCAGATTCCAGGATCTACTAGTCCAGGTAATGACGGGAACTACATGTTGGATCATTTTGATGACACTCTGTTGTTGGAAAGATATCATCTGTCATGATGAAAAATGTGAGATTTGGTACCATTTAGTCCTGACAGTTACAGGAAGCAGGATGTCAGATTTACCTTTTTTAATACTTTAAATTATGACTTTAAAGACACAAATAGGAACCATATTAGTTCTTTTAATTGATAAGATCTGTTTGGTTGGTGAAGGTTAGTGTGTCTGCTTTAGAAATGATTGTCCTGCTGCTTTACCTGTGTGCCAGTAAGTAAATGGAGACAGTCCAGATTGTATCTGATGTCCAACAAACAAGCCCTCAGTGTGTCAGGATCAGAGTCGGGGTCCTCTGAGGTAAAAACAAGTGATAGTGAAAGCTGTTAAAACCTGTGATGCAGCTAATGTTAATTTTTCATGAAGCTTTGACACGCTCAGTCAGCAGCAGGCCTGTAAACGCTGACTCATAGCGAGACTGTAAACTACTGCACTGCCTCAGCCACACTAACAACCTGTTCAGAGTCTTTAAGCCTGTTTTAACAATAGTTTTGGTTTTCTGGTCTACAAATTCTAATCAAACTTAATTTCCAGCTGTCAAAGATAACAACTAGCTGCTGGTGAAAGTGAAGCATAGAGAAGCTGAAGAGCAGCTGACTATGTTTCTCAGGAGTCAGTGGAGACCCAACCAGAGCTAAAGTTATAGAGAATATTGGACTTAAATTCAGCATGTGGACACAGACATGACTCCAAATGAAGGATAATGTTACTCTGTGTCTGCTGGATGAGAACTTGTTACTACGTTTATGTTCTGCTGCTTCCAGTTGGCTGAAAAGAGCAAAATATCAGCAAATACCAGCTAAAAGATCTTTGATCCCTGGTAACTGACTTATCTGTCCCACCAATGTCATTTTCAGTCAACATGAAAGCTGCACTAGAGGATTAAAGATATGTCAATTTAAGAGTTAATCCCTTTTTTTATATATCAACATACAACAACATAAACAGCTGTGGCTAAGTTTCATGTTTGTATCTAAATAACTGCAAATGATATAGAAAGATGACATCCACATTCTTAATCCCACCTACTGAGAAACTGTGAATGGTTGATTGTTTGTGCAGTCAGGAAACAGCCTCCAATAAGCACATCACAGCTTTTGATGTGAGACTCCAGCTTCACCACCTCCACTGGTTAAACTTGATGTAGAAGATCTACTTTTATGTTTTTATTAACTCCACATGTCTCCACAGAGACGGCCCAGCTGCTGGTCATCGTGTCTGATGGCAGGGGGCTGTTCCTGGAGGGGAAGGAGCGAGTGATGGCAGCGGTGCGGGCGGCACGCAGCGCCAACGTCTTCGTCATCTTCGTGGTACTCGACAACCCCAACTCACGGGTAAGAGATGTGTAGATTTGACATTTTATGGTTCTCTAAATCTAAAGGAAAGTGTAAGTGTAAGTAAACCGTGGTGTTGTGCTGCAGGACTCCATCCTGGACATCAAGGTGCCCATATTCAAAGGGCCGGGAGAGCTGCCGGAGATCCGCTCCTACATGGAGGAGTTCCCCTTCCCCTTCTACGTCATCCTGCGAGACGTCAACGCCCTGCCAGAGACTCTGAGCGACGCTCTCAGGCAGTGGTTCGAACTCGTCACGGCAGCCGACCAGTAGACCAATGAGAAGCCATCTTTTATTTTATTATTTCAGGAGGGGGAGAAGTGGGCAGCAACCAACTGCACAACGCCACTCTGCTGCTAGCCTCTCAGAAGGACTCAACCAGAAAAGACGGTTTTGCCGCTGTACATGTGCCTTTATTTTCTTATTTTTACTGTCATTTTAGTAGACTGTAGAGTTTGATAGCAACCTTTGCTGTTTTGTGTTTGTTATCAGGGGAGTTCAGTTTCTTTTGTAATGTAACCAGGATTGCTTTAACTTGCACGTCTGAGATGAAATGATAGAAACAATAATGTGATTCCCTTGTGTGTGAACCGCCTCAGTGAAGTCAGTAAATACCTCTGTCCCTGTGTATACCCCTGATTCACATTGGTGTGGATGTTTTAGTCAGTGTTACCATCATTTATCTTCATTGTGAACACAAGCCGATGATGTACAGAGCTGTGGGATTGTGTTTGGTGTAAAAGAACTTCCTAACGTCATCACCTAACAGTAGCAGCATGTCGGGACGGACGTGACTAACACTCGGAGGAACTCAATAATGTGCCTTGGAGAGGAGAACAGTATCTCACTTCACACCTGATTTAGCTGTTCGGGTGATGGATCAAGAGGCGCCGTCACAGCTCCGTCAGACATTTCGGCTCTCATGCACTTTGAAGCACAGAGGCTGCAGACTCCAGTTTTGATAAATGCTCCAGTAATAACCCATTTTAGTGGTTTTAAAAGACGCGTATCTGCAGTGTTCATCTTCCATCCATACTTGTGAATTCCGCTAAACAAGAGCTGGGAGCTCGTCACTGTGTCTTTTTAGGAGTAGGTGTCGATGAAACGTGCGTTGAAGTGTTTATTATCACCTCTGTGTTTTGTAACGTGGACTTACATATACACAAACATATCGGTCATATTTAAAAAGGTTGTTTCTTAATGCATCCATGTGTCGAACTCTGACACCTATGATCATGACAATAAACCGTTTACAAGGTTGCTCTGTGTGTGTTTGTGCTGCTTAGTGACACTTTGACTCATCACTGCAGGAAAATCCCTCAACTTTTGACAGTATTAGTAATCTATAATCACATATAATATTCCATCATATATAATATATCAGTCAGAGGCACCAAACTACTACTGCTACTGTAATACTGCATACTACATCACTCATAATACTGCAGTACTTTTACTGTAATACTGCATACTACATCGCTCATAATACTGCAGTACTTTTACTGTAATACTGCATACTACATCGCTCATAATACTGCAGTACTTTTACTGTAATACTGCATACTACATCACTTATAATACTGCAGTACTTTTACTGTAATACTGCATACTACATCACTCCTAATACTGCAGTACTTTTACTGTAATACTGCATACTACATCACTCATAATACTGCAGTACTTTTACTGTAATACTACATACTACATCACTCATAACACTGCAGTACTTTTACTGTAATACTGCATACTGCATCATTCATAATACTGCAGTACTTTACTGTAATACTGCGTACTACATCACTCATAATACTGCAGTACCTTTACTGTAATACTGCATACTACATCACTCATAATACTGCAATACTTTTACTTATGCAGAACGTTTACTTGTAATATAAGTATTTTATCATTACTGTGTTAGTAGTTTTACTCCAGTGAAGATCTGAGTATTTCCACCACTGATGTATCCAGCTTCAACCTGCTTAGATGTCTGCTGTTAGATATACATGTTCTTCCTGCAGTTGTCCTCCTCTCCACCAGAGGGCGAAACAGTGAATTAGCCGGTATTATTTCCTTCATAACATCCGCTCGTCAGGCTCAGGCTCAGGCTCATGACCGTGTGGTGTCACAGTCTACAGAATCCATCCATGCTTACAGCTTTATATTCATAACAGAGAGAGATGGCAGGCTCAAGGTTACCGGCCGCTGCGCTCACTTTAAAACAGGTAAATACACTCATGACATGTAGCTTTAAGATAAAAGCTGCACTGTGTGATACTAGACTGTAGCTACAGCAGCAAGCTACACACCTGAATAGCATTGATATTCTTACTGCTGGACTGTTCAAAGAAGACTTGTCTCCTTTAACTATCTTACTTTGTTTAATGTAACTGTTATGATGAAGTAAACGAGTTTAAATATGTTTAAATATGTGTGTGTGGTCACCAGAGATGACCTGAAGTTAGCTTCTGATACAGCGTTAAGGAAACTAAACACACTGATGAAAGAGTGTTAGACATGTAAGAAATATCATATCTGCCTTTTGCAACAAGCAAAACAACTGTTTCATAGATGTGAAAGTGTGTTTAAACAACGTTAAGGTGTTTACTGGGATATCATTAGATAACAGGTGACATTTAAAGGAAAAACCAGTGCAGGTCTGAATGTTTGACCCCCACAGTGAGAAGATCTGGTGGCTCTGTTAAACTGTGGGGGTTATTTTAATGGCATGGTTTGGGTCCAATTGTCACTTGGGTAAAGTTAGAAAGAGATTGGCAGATTCGAACTTCAGCGATCAATAGCTCATAAACGAAACATTGTTAAAACATAAAAAATGTCTCTTTCCTATCGTAGTAAGGTAGACTATTGACTACAAACTCATTTTCGCCAAAACGAGTCGTCATCCAGGCTGCAGGAAATATATTGATCTCTATGCGCTGTGGGCGGAGAGGCGAGCGCTTAGGGACCGTCTACAAAGTGCAGTACCAAAGCAAAAAATATTCAATATCTCCACTTTTATTCACCGTAGTCTCACCAAATTCACTCCACACACCAACGGTCACCTGATAATCACACTACAACAGTTATTTCATAAAAAATCTTTTTGCATATTTTTGGGGAATTTTATTGTGAAAAATCGTCAATAGCGTTAATATTATACAGTGTAGGATGACCAAAATCATGCTACACGACAAGGGTCACCTGATAATCATACTACAACAGTTATTTCAGAAAAATGTGTTGTTTTTTTTAAATTCCCCAAAAATATGCAAAAACAACACATTTTTCTGAAATAACTGTTGTAGTATGATTATCAGGTGACCCTTGTTGTGTAGCATGATTTTGGTCATCCTACACTGTATAATATTAACGCTATTGACGATTTTTCACAATAAAATTTCCCAAAAATAAACAAAAACACTTTTTTATGAAATCACTGTTGTAGTATGATTACCAGGTGACCCTTGTTGTGTATCATGATTTTGGTCATCCTACACCAGTGGTCTCCAACCCTGCTCCTGGAGAGCTACTGCCCTGCATGTTTTAGGTATCTCCTCACTCTAACACACCTGATTCTAATAATCAACTCGTTATCAAGCCCTTTGACGAGCCTCAGCTGCTTGATAACGAGTTAGAGTGAGGAGATACCTAAAACATGCAGGGCAATAGCTCTCCAGGAGCAGGGTTGGAGACCACTGTCCTACACTGTATAATATTAACGCTATTGACGATTTTTCACAGTAAAATTCCCCAAAAATAAACAAAACCACATTTTTCTAAAATAACTGTTGTAGTATGATTATCAGGTGACCCTTGGTGTGTATCATGATTTTGGTCATCCTACACTGTAAAATATTAACGCTATTGACGATTTTTCACAATAAAATTCCCCAAAAATAAACAAAAACACCTTTTTTATGAAATCACTGTTGTAGTATGATTATCAGGTGACCCTTGTTGTATAGCATGATTTTGGTCATCCTACACTGTATAATATTAACGCTATTGAAAATATTTCAATATAAAATTCCCCAAAAATATGCAAACTTTTTTTTTTCTTGAAATAACTGTTGTAGTATGATTATCAGGTGATCCTTGTTGTGTAGTATGATTTTGGTCATCCTACACTGTATAATATTAACGCTATTGACGATTTTTCACAATAAAATTCCCCAAAAATAAACAAAACCACATTTTTCTAAAACAACTGTTGTAGTATGATTACCAGGTGACCCTTGTTGTGTAGCATGATTTTGGTCATCCTACACTGTATAATATTAACGCTATTGAAAATATTTCAATATAAAATTCCCCAAAAATATGCAAACTTTTTTTTTTCTAAAGCAACTGTTGTAGTATGATTATCAGGTGACCCTTGTTGTGTAGCATGATTTTGGTCATCCTACACTGTATAATATTAACGATATTGACGATTTTTCACAATAAAATTCCCTTTAAATAAACAAAACACGTTTTTCTGAAATAACTGTTGTAGTATGATTATCAGGTGACTCTTGTTGTATAGCATGATTTTGGTCATCCTGCACTGTATAATATTAACGCTATTGACGATTTTTCAATATAAAATTCCCCAAAAATAAACAAAAAAAGATTTTTATGAAATAACTGTTGTAGTATGATTACCAGGTGACCCTTATTGTGTATCATGATTTTGGTCATCCTACACTGTATAATATTAACGATATTGACGATGTTTCACAATAAAATTCCCCAAAAATAAACAAAAACACCTTTTTATGTAATCACTGTTGTACTATTATTATCAGGTGACCCTTGTTGTGTAGCATGATTTTGGTGAGTATACAGTGTATAATATTAACGCTATTGACGATTTTTCACAATAAAATTCCCCAAAAATAAACAAAAACACCTTTTTATGAAATCACTGTTGTAGTATGATTATCAGGTGACCCTTGTTGTGTAGCATGATTTTGGTCATCCTACACTGTATAATATTAACGCTATTGAAAATATTTCAATATAAAATTCCCCAAAAATATGCAAACTTTTATTTTTCTTGAAATAACTGTTGTAGTATGATTATCAGGTGACCCTTGTTGTGTAGTATGATTTTGGTGAGTATACAGTGTATAATATTAACGCTATTGACGATTTTTCAATATAAAATTCCCCAAAAATATGCAAACTTCTTTTTTTTCCTGAAATAACTGTTGTAGTATGATTATCAGGTGACCCTTGTTGTGTAGCATGATTTTGGTCATCCTACACTGTATAATATTAACGCTATTGAAAATATTTCAATATAAAATTCCCCAAAAATATGCAAACTTTTTTTTTTCTTGAAATAACTGTTGTAGTATGATTATCAGGTGACCCTTGTTGTGTAACATGATTTTGGTGAGTATACACTGTATAATATTAACGCTATTGACGATTTTTCACAATAAAATTTCCCAAAAATAAACAAAAACACTTTTTTATGAAATCACTGTTGTAGTATGATTACCAGGTGACCCTTGTTGTGTATCATGATTTTGGTCATCCTACACCAGTGGTCTCCAACCCTGCTCCTGGAGAGCTACTGCCCTGCATGTTTTAGGTATCTCCTCACTCTAACACACCTGATTCTAATAATCAACTCGTTATCAAGCCCTTTGACGAGCCTCAGCTGCTTGATAACGAGTTAGAGTGAGGAGATACCTAAAACATGCAGGGCAATAGCTCTCCAGGAGCAGGGTTGGAGACCACTGTCCTACACTGTATAATATTAACGCTATTGACGATTTTTCACAGTAAAATTCCCCAAAAATAAACAAAACCACATTTTTCTAATATAACTCTTGTAGTATGATTATCAGGTGACCCTTGGTGTGTATCATGATTTTGGTCATCCTACACTGTAAAATATTAACGCTATTGACGATTTTTCACAATAAAATTCCCCAAAAATAAACAAAAACACCTTTTTTATGAAATCACTGTTGTAGTATGATTATCAGGTGACCCTTGTTGTATAGCATGATTTTGGTCATCCTACACTGTATAATATTAACGCTATTGAAAATATTTCAATATAAAATTCCCCAAAAATAAGCAAACTTTTTTTTTTCCCTGAAATCACTGTTGTAGTATGATTATCAGGTGACCCTTGTTGTGTAGCATGATTTTGGTCATCCTACACTGTATAATATTAACGCTATTGACGATTTTTCACAATAAAATTCCCCAAAAATAAACAAAAACACCTTTTTATGAAATCACTGTTGTAGTATGATTATCAGGTGACCCTTGTTGTGTAGCATGATTTTGGTGAGTATACAGTTTATAATATTAACGCTATTGACGATTTTTCACAATAAAATTCCCCAAAAATAAACAAAAACACATTTTTCTGAAATAACTGTTGTAGTATGATTACCAGGTGACCCTTATTGTGTATCATGATTTTGGTCATCCTACACTGTATAATATTAACGATATTGACGATTTTTCACAATAAAATTCCCCAAAAATAAACAAAAAAACCTTTTTATGAAATCACTGTTGTAGTACGATTATCAGGTGACCCTTGTTGTGTAGCATGATTTTGGTCATCCTACACTGTATAATATTAACGCTATTGAAGATATTTCAATATAAAATTACCCCCCCAAAAAAAAAAACACCTTTTTATGAAATCACTGTTGTAGTATGATTATCAGGTGACCCTTGTTGTATAGCATGATTTTGGTGAGTATACAGTGTATAATATTAACGCTATTGATGATTTTTCACAATAAAATTCCCCAAAAATAAACAAAAACACGTTTTTCTGAAATAACTGTTGTAGTATGATTATCAGGTTACCCTTGTTGTGTAGCATGATTTTCGTCATCCTACACTGTATAATATTAACGCTATTGAAAATATTTCAATATAAAATTCCCCCAAAAAAAAAAAAAAACACCTTTTTATGAAATCACTGTTGTAGTATGATTATCAGGTGACCCTTGTTGTATAGCATGATTTTGGTGTGTATACAGTGTATAATATTAACGCTATTGATGATTTTTCACAATAAAATTCCCCAAAAATAAACAAAAACACCTGTTATGAAATCACTGTTGTAGTATGATAACCATGTGACCCTTGTTGTATAGCATGATTTTGGTCATCCTACACTGTATAATATTAACGCTATTGAAAATATTTCAATATAAAAGTCCCCAAAAATATACAAACTTTTTTTTTTTCCTGAAATCCCTGTTGTAGTATGATTATCAGGTGACCATTGTTATATAGCATGATTTTGGTGAGTATACAGTGTATAATATTAACGCTATTGACGATTTTTCACAATAAAATTCCCCAAAAATAAACAAAAACACATTTTTCTGAAATAACTGTTGTAGTATGATTACCAGGTGACCCTTGTTGTATAGCATGATTTTGGTCATCCTACACTGTATAATATTAACGCTATTGACGATTTTTCACAGTAAAATTCCCCAAAAATAAACAAAACCACATTTTTCTAAAACAACTGTTGTAGTATGACTATCAGGTGACCCTTGTTGTGTAGCATGATTTTGGTCATCCTACACTGTATAATATTAACGATATTGACGATTTTTCACAATAAAATTCCCTTAAAATAAACAAAAACACGTTTTTATGAAATTACTGTTGTAGTATGATTATCAGGTGACCCTTGTTGTGTAGCATGATTTTGGTCATCCTACACTGTATAATATTAACGCTATTGAAAATATTTCAATATAAAATTCCCCCAAAAAAAAAAAAAAACACCTTTTTATGAAATCACTGTTGTAGTATGATTATCAGGTGACCCTTGTTGTATAGCATGATTTTGGTGTGTATACAGTGTATAATATTAACGCTATTGATGATTTTTCACAATAAAATTCCCCAAAAATAAACAAAAACACCTGTTATGAAATCACTGTTGTAGTATGATAACCATGTGACCCTTGTTGTATAGCATGATTTTGGTCATCCTACACTGTATAATATTAACGCTATTGAAAATATTTCAATATAAAAGTCCCCAAAAATATACAAACTTTTTTTTTTTCCTGAAATCCCTGTTGTAGTATGATTATCAGGTGACCATTGTTATATAGCATGATTTTGGTGAGTATACAGTGTATAATATTAACGCTATTGACGATTTTTCACAATAAAATTCCCCAAAAATAAACAAAAACACATTTTTCTGAAATAACTGTTGTAGTATGATTACCAGGTGACCCTTGTTGTATAGCATGATTTTGGTCATCCTACACTGTATAATATTAACGCTATTGACGATTTTTCACAGTAAAATTCCCCAAAAATAAACAAAACCACATTTTTCTAAAACAACTGTTGTAGTATGACTATCAGGTGACCCTTGTTGTGTAGCATGATTTTGGTCATCCTACACTGTATAATATTAACGATATTGACGATTTTTCACAATAAAATTCCCTTAAAATAAACAAAAACACGTTTTTATGAAATTACTGTTGTAGTATGATTATCAGGTGACCCTTGTTGTGTAGCATGATTTTGGTCATCCTACACTGTATAATATTAACGCTATTGAAAATATTTCAATATAAAATTCCCCAAAAATATGCAAACTTTTTTTTTTCTTGAAATAACTGTTGTAGTATGATTATCAGGTGATCCTTGTTGTGTAGTATGATTTTGGTGAGTATACAGTGTATAATATTAACGCTATTGACGATTTTTCAATATAAAATTCCCCAAAAATATGCAAACTTTTTTTTTCCCCTGAAATAACTGTTGTAGTATGATTATCAGGTGACCCTTGTTGTGTAGCATGATTTTGGTCATCCTACACTGTATAATATTAACGCTATTGACGATTTTTCACAATAAAATTCCCCAAAAATAAACAAAACCACATTTTTCTAAAACAACTGTTGTAGTATGATTACCAGGTGACCCTTGTTGTGTAGCATGATTTTGGTCTTCCTACACTGTATAATATTAACGCTATTGAAAATATTTCAATATAAAATTCCCCAAAAATATGCAAACTTTTTTTTTTCTAAAGCAACTGTTGTAATATGATTATCAGGTGACCCTTGTTGTGTAGCATGATTTTGGTCATCCTACACTGTATAATATTAACGATATTGACGATTTTTCACAATAAAATTCCCTTTAAATAAACAAAAACACGTTTTTCTGAAATAACTGTTGTAGTATGATTATCAGGTGACCCTTGTTGTATAGCATGATTTTGGTCATCCTGCACTGTATAATATTAACGCTATTGACGATTTTTCAATATAAAATTCCCCAAAAATAAACAAAAAAACCTTTTTATGAAATAACTGTTGTAGTATGATTATCAGGTGACCCTTATTGTGTATCATGATTTTGGTCATCCTACACTGTATAATATTAACGATATTGACGATGTTTCACAATAAAATTCCCCAAAAATAAACAAAAACACCTTTTTATGTAATCACTGTTGTACTATTATTATCAGGTGACCCTTGTTGTGTAGCATGATTTTGGTGAGTATACAGTGTATAATATTAACGCTATTGACGATTTTTCACAATAAAATTCCCCAAAAATAAACAAAAACACCTTTTTATGAAATCACTGTTGTAGTATGATTATCAGGTGACCCTTGTTGTGTAGCATGATTTTGGTCATCCTACACTGTATAATATTAACGCTATTGAAAATATTTCAGTATAAAATTCCCCAAAAATATGCAAACTTTTATTTTTCTTGAAATAACTGTTGTAGTATGATTATCAGGTGACCCTTGTTGTGTAGTATGATTTTGGTGAGTATACAGTGTATAATATTAACGCTATTGACGATTTTTCACAATAAAATTCCCCAAAAATAAACAAAAACACATTTTTCTGAAATAACTGTTGTAGTATGATTATCAGGTTACCCTTGTTGTGTAGCATGATTTTGGTCATCCTACACTGTATAATATTGACGATATTGAAAATATTTCAATATAAAATTCCCCAAAAATATGCAAATTTTTTTTTTGTTCCTGAAATCACTGTTGTAGTATGATTATCAGGTGACCCTTGTTGTGTAGTATGATTTTGGTGAGTATACAGTGTATAATATTAACGCTATTGACGATTTTTCACAATAAAATTCCCCAAAAATAAACAAAATCACATTTTTCTGAAATAACTGTTGTAGTATGATTACCAGGTGACCCTTATTGTGTATCATGATTTTGGTCATCCTACACTGTATAATATTAACGATATTGACGATTTTTCACAATAAAATTCCCCAAAAATAAACAAAAAAACCTTTTTATGAAATCACTGTTGTAGTTTGATTATCAGGTGGCCCTTGTTGTGTATCATGATTTTGGTCATCCTACAGTGTATAATATTAACGCTATTGACGATTTTTCACAGTAAAATTCCCCAAAAATAAACAAAACCACATTTTTCTAAAACAACTGTTGTAGTATGATTACCAGGTGACCCTTGTTGTGTATCATGATTTTGGTAACTATACAGTGTATAATATTAACGCTATTGACGATTTTTCACAATAAAATTCCCCAAAAATAAACAAAAACACATTTTTATGAAATCACTGTTGTAGTATTATTATCAGGTGACCCTTGTTGTGTAGCATGATTTTGGTCATCCTACACTGTATAATATTAACGCTATTGACGATTTTTCACAGTAAAATTCCCCAAAAATAAACAAAACCACATTTTTCTAAAACAAATGTTGTAGTATGATTACCAGGTGACCCTTGTTGTGTATCATGATTTTGGTCATCCTACACTGTATAATATTAACGCTATTGACGATTTTTCAATATAAAATTCCCCAAAAATATGCAAAAACACCTTTTTATGAAATCACTGTTGTAGTATTATTATCAGGTGACCCTTGTTGTGTAGCATGATTTTGGTGAGTATACAGTGTATAATATTAACGCTATTGACGATTTTTCACAATAAAATTCCCCAAAAATAAACAAAAACACCTTTTTTTGAAATTACTGTTGTAGTATGATTATCAGGTGACCCTTGTTGTGTAGCATGATTTTGGTCATCCTACACTGCATATTTTTGGGGAATTTTATTGTGAAAAATCGTCAATAGCGATAATATTATACAGTGTAGGATGACCAAAATCATGCTACACAACAATGGTCACCTGATAATCATACTACAACAGTTATTTCAGAAAAAAAATCTTTTTGCATATTTTTGGGGAATTTTATATCATGTGTATCATGATTTTGGTCATCCTACACTATATAATGTTAACGCTATTGACGATTTTTCACAATAAAATTCCCCAAAAATAAACAAAAAGCTTTTTTTTCTGAAATAATTGTTGTAGTATGATTATCAGGTGACCATTGTTGTGTAGCATGATTTTGGTGAGTATACAGTTTATAATATTAACGCTATTGACGATTTTTCACAATAAAATTCCCCAAAAATATGCAAAAAACACGTTTTTATGAAATCACTGTTGTAGTATGATTAACAGGTGACTCTTGTTGTGTAGCATGATTTTGGTCATCCTACACTATATAATATTAACGCTATTGACGATTTTTCACAATAAAATTCCCCAAAAATAAACAAAAACACGTTTTTATGAAATCACTGTTGTAGTATGGTTATCAGGTGACCCTTGTTGTATAGCATGATTTTGGTCATCCTACACTGTATAATATTAACGCTATTGACGATTTTTCACAATAAAATTCCCCAAAAATAAACAAAAACACGTTTTTATGAAATCACTGTTGTAGTATGGCTATCAGGAGACCCTTGTTGTATAGCATGGTTTTGGTCATCCTACACTGTATAATATTAACGCTATTGAAAATATTTCAATATAAAATTCCCCAAAAATATGCAAAAAGCTTTTTTTCTGAAATGACTGTTGTAGTATGATTATCAGGTGACCATTGTTGTGTATCATGATTTTGTTCATCCTACACTATAAAATGTTAACGGTATTGACGATTTTTCACAATAAAATTCCCCAAAAATAAACAAAAAGCTTTTTTTTCTGAAATAATTGTTGTAGTATGATTATCAGGTGACCATTGTTGTGTCTCATGATTTTGGTCATCCTACACTATATAATGTTAACGCTATTGACGATTTTTCACAATAAAATTCCCCAAAAATAAACAAAAACACATTTTTCTGAAATAATTGTTGTAGTATGATTATCAGGTGACCATTGTTGTGTAGCATGATTTTGGTGAGTATACAGTTTATAATATTAACGCTATTGACGATTTTTCACAATAAAATTCCCCAAAAATAAACAAAAACACATTTTTCTGAAATAATTGTTGTAGTATGATTATCAGGTGACCATTGTTGTGTAGCATGATTTTGGTGAGTATACAGTGTACAATATTAACGCTATTGACGTTTTTTCACAATAAAATTCCCCAAAAATATGCAAAAACACGTTTTTATGAAATAACTGTTGTAGTATGATTATCAGGTGACCATTGTTGTGTAGAATGATTTTGGTCATCCTACACTGTATAATATTAACGCTATTGACGATTTTTCACAATAAAATTCCCCAAAAATAAACAAAAACACATTTTTCTGAAATAATTGTTGTAGTATGATTATCAGGTGACCCTTGTTGTATAGCATGATTTTTATCATCCTACACTGTATAATATTAACGCTATTGAAAATATTTCGATATAAAATTCCCCAAAAATATGCAAAAAGATTTTTTTTCTGAAATAACTGTTGTAGTATGATTATCAGGTGACCATTGTTGTGTAGCATGATTTTGGTCATCCTACACTGTATAATATTATCGCTATTGACGATTTTTCACAATAAAATTCCCCAAAAATAAACAAAAACACCTTTTTATGAAATCACTGTTGTAGTACGATTATCAGGTGACCATTGTTGTGTAGCATGATTTTGGTCATCCTACACTGTATAATATTAACGCTATTGACGATTTTTCACAATAAAATTCCCCAAAAATAAACAAAAACACATTTTTATGAAATCACTGTTGTAGTATGATTATCAGGTGACCCTTGTTGTGTATCATGATTTTGGTCATCCTACACTATATAATATTAACGCTATTGACGATTTTTCACAATAAAATTCCCCAAAAATAAACAAAAACACCTTTTTATGAAATCACTGTTGTAGTACGATTATCAGGTGACCATTGTTGTGTAGCATGATTTTGGTCATCCTACACTGTATAATATTAACGCTATTGATGATTTTTCACAATAAAATTCCCCAAAAATAAACAAAAACTCATTTTTCTGAAATGACTGTTGTAGTATGATTATCAGGTGACCTTTGTTGTGTATCATGATTTTGGTCATCCTACACTGTATAATATTAACGCTATTGACGATTTTTCACAATAAAATTCCCCAGAAATAAACAAAAACACCTTTTTATGAAATCACTGTTGCAGTATGGTTATCAGGTGACCTTTGTTTTGTAGCATGATTTTGGTCATCCTACACTGTATAATATTAACGCTATTGACGATTTTTCACAATAAAATTCCCCAAAAATAAACAAAAACACATTTTTCTGAAATGACTGTTGTAGTATGACTATCAGGTGACCATTGTTGTGTATCATGATTTTGGTCATCCTACACTGTATAATATTAACGCTATTGACGATTTTTCACAATAAAATTCCCCAAAAATAAACAAAACCACATTTTTCTAAAACAACTGTTGTAGTATGGTTATCAGGTTACCCTTGTTGTATAGCATGGTTTTGGTCATCCTACACTGTATAATATTAACGCTATTGAAAATATTTCAATATAAAATTCCCCAAAAATATGCAAAAAGCTTTTTTTTCTGAAATGACTGTTGTAGTGTGATTATCAGGTGACCATTGTTGTGTATCATGATTTTGGTCATCCTACACTATATAATGTTAACGCTATTGACGATTTTTCACAATAAAATTCCCCAAAAATAAACAAAAACACATTTTTCTGAAATAACTGTTGTAGTATGATTATCAGGTGACCATTGTTGTGTAGCATGATTTTGGTGAGTATACAGTTTATAATATTAACGCTATTGACGATTTTTCACAATAAAATTCCCCAAAAATAAACAAAAACACGTTTTTATGAAATCACTGTTGTAGTATGATTAACAGGTGACCCTTATTGTGTATCATGATTTTGGTCATCCTACACTATATAATGTTAACGCTATTGACGATTTTTCACAATAAAATTCCTCAAAAATAAACAAAAACACGTTTTTATGAAATCACTGTTGTAGTATGATTATCAGGTGACCCTTGTTGTGTATCATGATTTTGGTCATCCTACACTGTATAATATTAACGCTATTGACGATTTTTCACAATAAAATTCCCCAAAAATAAACAAAAACAAATTTTTCTGAAATCACTGTTGTAGTATGATTATCAGGTGACCCTTGTTGTATAGCATGATTTTGGTCTTCCTACACTGTATAATATTAACGCTATTGAAAATATTTCAATATAAAATTCCCCAAAAATATGCAAAAAGCTTTTTTTTCTTTAATGACTGTTGTAGTATTATTATCAGGTGACCATTGTTGTGTATCATGATTTTGGTCATCCTACACTGTATAATATTAACGCTATTGACGATTTTTCACAATAAAATTCCCCAAAAATAAACAAAAACACCTTCTTATGAAATCACTGTTGTAGTATTATTATCAGGTGACCATTGTTGTATAGCATGGTTTTGGTCATCCTACACTGTATAATATTAACGCTATTGAAAATATTTCAATATAAAATTCCCCAAAAATATGCAAAAAGCTTTTTTTCTGAAATAACTGTTGTAGTATGATTATCAGGTGACCATTGTTGTGTAGCATGATTTTGGTCATCCTACACTATATAATATTAACGCTATTGACGATTTTTTACAATAAAATTTCCCAAAAATAAACAAAAACAATTTTTTCTGAAATAACTGTTGTAGTATGATTATCAGGTGACCCTTGTTGTGTATCATGATTTTGGTCATCCTACACTGTATAAAATTAACGCTATTGACGATTTTTCACAATAAAATTCCCCAAAAATAAACAAAAACAAATTTTTCTGAAATCACTGTTGTAGTATTATTATCAGGTGACCATTGTTGTATAGCATGATTTTGGTCATCCTACACTGTATAATATTAACGCTATTGAAAATATTTCGATATAAAATTCCCCAAAAATGTGCAAACTTTTTTTTTTCCTGAAATAACTGTTGTAGTATGATTATCAGGTGACCCTTGTTGTTTAGCATGGTTTTGGTCATCCTACACTGTATAATATTAACGCTATTGACGATTTTTCACAATAAAATTCCCCAAAAATAAACAAAAACACGTTTTTATGAAATCACTGTTGTAGTATGGTTATCAGGAGACCCTTGTTGTATAGCATGGTTTTGGTCATCCTACACTGTATAATATTAACGCTATTGAAAATATTTCAATATAAAATTCCCCAAAAATATGCAAAAAGCTTTTTTTCTGAAATGACTGTTGTAGTATGATTATCAGGTGACCATTGTTGTGTATCATGATTTTGGTCATCCTACACTATATAATGTTAACGCTATTGACGATTTTTCACAATAAAATTCCCCAAAAATAAACAAAAAGCTTTTTTTTCTGAAATAATTGTTGTAGTATGATTATCAGGTGACCATTGTTGTGTAGCATGATTTTGGTGAGTATACAGTTTATAATATTAACGCTATTGACGATTTTTCACAATAAAATTCCCCAAAAATATGCAAAAACACGTTTTTATGAAATCACTGTTGTAGTATGATTAACAGGTGACTCTTGTTGTGTAGCATGATTTTGGTCATCCTACACTGTATAATATTAACGCTATTGACGATTTTTCACAATAAAATTCCCCAAAAATAAACAAAAACACGTTTTTATGAAATCACTGTTGTAGTATGGTTATCAGGTGACCCTTGTTGTATAGCATGATTTTGGTCATCCCACACTGTATAATATTAACGCTATTGACGATTTTTCACAATAAAATTCCCCAAAAATAAACAAAAACACGTTTTTATGAAATCACTGTTGTAGTATGGTTATCAGGTGACCCTTGTTGTATAGCATGATTTTGGTCATCCCACACTGTATAATATTAACGCTATTGAAAATATTTCAATATAAAATTCCCCAAAAATATGCAAAAAGCTTTTTTTCTGAAATGACTGTTGTAGTATGATTATCAGGTGACCATTGTTGTGTATCATGATTTTGGTCATCCTACACTATATAATGTTAACGCTATTGACGATTTTTCACAATAAAATTCCCCAAAAATAAACAAAAAGCTTTTTTTTCTGAAATAATTGTTGTAGTATGATTATCAGGTGACCATTGTTGTGTCTCATGATTTTGGTCATCCTACACTATATAATGTTAACGCTATTGACGATTTTTCACAATAAAATTCCCCAAAAATAAACAAAAACACATTTTTCTGAAATAATTGTTGTAGTATGATTATCAGGTGACCATTGTTGTGTAGCATGATTTTGGTGAGTATACAGTTTATAATATTAACGCTATTGACGATTTTTCACAATAAAATTCCCCAAAAATAAACAAAAACACATTTTTCTGAAATAATTGTCGTAGTATGATTATCAGGTGACCATTGTTGTGTAGCATGATTTTGGTGAGTATACAGTGTACAATATTAACGCTATTGACGATTTTTCACAATAAAATTCCCCAAAAATATGCAAAAACACGTTTTTATGAAATCACTGTTGTAGTATGATTATCAGGTGACCATTGTTGTGTATCATGATTTTGGTCATCCTACACTATATAATGTTAACGCTATTGACGATTTTATTTTTCACAATAAAATTCCCCAAAAATAAACAAAAACACGTTTTTATGAAATCACTGTTGTAGTATGATTATCAGGTGACCCTTGTTGTGTAGCATGATTTTGGTGAGTATACAGTGTATAGTTTATAACGCTATTGACCAATTTTCACAATAAAATTCCCCAGAAATAAACAAAAACACCTTTTTATGAAATCACTGTTGTAGTATGATTATCAGGTGACCATTGTTGTGTATCATGATTTTGGTCATCCTACACTATATAATGTTAACGCTATTGACGATTTTTCACAATAAAATTCCCCAAAAATATGCAAACTTTTTTTTTTCCTGAAATCACTGTTGTAGTATGATTAACAGGTGACCATTGTTGTATAGCATGATCTTGGTCATCCTACACTGTATAATATTAACGCTATTGAAAATATTTCGACATAAAATTCTCCAAAAATATGTAAAAAAATTTGTTTTTCCTGAAATCACTGTTGTAGTATGATTATCAGGTGACCATTGTTGTGTAGCATGATTTTGGTGAGTATACAGTGCATAAAATTAACGCTATTGACGATTTTTCACAATAAAATTCCCCAAAAATAAACAAAAACACCTTTTTATGAAATCACTGTTGTAGTTGTTCTGGCAATTTTATATTAAGGAGCACAAACTCATTCGTTTTCTTTCTGGTAGTTTATTCAGTCATCTGCAGACGGACTCCTTGCTGTCTCAAGCCTTGAGATGGCACAAGTGAGCCCAGAGCAGAGGAAATACTCAGTTTATATACAATACATTATCTTGTGAAAGGTTGACCTTGTTCTACCATCAGAACAATGTAAGCACAATAGTCACATCATAATGTGTGTACAATCAGGACAATGGTTAGTCAGTAAATTATAACATACATGATGTTCACTCAATGTTCAATATTGTTCACTCAATCAGCATTTCATGTAACATAAGTGGTGTCATGATCAGCACGTTTTTCTGAGATAACTGTTGTAGTATGATTATCAGGTGACCCTTGTTGTGTAGCATGATTTTGGTGAGTATACACTGTACAATATTAACGCTATTGACGATTTTTCACAATAAAATTCCCCAAAAATAAACAAAAACACGTTTTTCTGAGATAACTGTTGTAGTATGATTATCAGGTGACCCTTGTTGTATAGCATGATGTTGGTCATCCTACACTGTATAATATTAACGCTATTGAAAATATTTCAATATAAAATTCCCCAAAAATATGCAAACATTTTTTTTTTTCCTGAAATCACTGTTGTAGTATGATTATCAGGTGACCATTGTTGTGTAGCATGATTTTGGTCATCCTACACTGTATAATATTAACGCTATTGACGATTTTTCACAATAAAATTCCCCAAAAATAAACAAAAACACCTTTTTCTGAAATAACTGTTGTAGTATGATTATCAGGTGACCATTGTTGTGTATCATGATTTTGGTCATCCTACACTGTATAATATTAACGCTATTGACGATTTTTCACAATAAAATTCCCCAGAAATAAACAAAAACACCTTTTTATGAAATCACTGTTGCAGTATGATTATCAGGTGACCATTGTTGTGTATCATGATTTTGGTCATCCTACACTATATAATGTTAACGCTATTGACGATTTTATTTTTCACAATAAAATTCCCCAAAAATAAACAAAAACACCTTTTTATGAAATCATTGTTGTAGTTGTTCTGGCAATTTTATATTAAGGAGCACAAACTCATTCGTTTTCTTTCTGGTAGTTTATTCAGTCATCTGCAGACGGACTCCTTGCTGTCTCAAGCCTTGAGATGGCACAAGTGAGCCCAGAGCAGAGGAAATACTCAGTTTATATACAATACATTATCTTGTGAAAGGTTGACCTTGTTCTACCATCAGAACAATGTAAGCACAATAGTCACATCATAATGTGTGTACAATCAGGACAATGGTTAGTCAGTAAATTATAACATACATGATGTTCACTCAATGTTCAATAGTGTTCACTCAATCAGCATTTCATGTAACATAAGTGGTGTCATGATCAGCAGATTATGACACACACATCGACTAATCATATGACATAGTTACTCATTTGTATCAGAGAAGATGAATAATAAGAATTCCCATTACATAGTATGATTATCAGGTGACCCTTGTTGTATAGCATGGTTTTGGTCATCCTACACTGTATAATATTAACGCTATTGAAAATATTTCAATATAAAATTCCCCAAAAATATGCAAAAAGATTTTTTTTCTGAAATAACTGTTGTAGTATGATTATCAGGTGACCATTGTTGTGTAGCATGATTTTGGTCATCCTACACTGTATAATATTAACGCTATTGACGATTTTTCACAATAAAATTCCCCAAAAATAAACGAAAACACATTTTTCTGAAATAACTGTTGTAGTATGATTACCAGGTGACCATTGTTGTGTAGCATGATTTTGGTCATCCTACACTGTATAATATTAACGCTATTGACGATTTTTCACAATAAAATTCCCCAAAAATAAACAAAAACACCTTTTTATGAAATCACTGTTGTAGTACGATTATCAGGTGACCATTGTTGTATAGCATGATTTTGGTCATCCTACACTGTATAATATTAACGCTATTGACGATTTTTCACAATAAAATTCCCCAAAAATATGCAAAAACACGTTTTTATGAAATCACTGTTGTAGTATGATTATCAGGTGACCCTTGTTGTGTAGCATGGTTTTGGTCATCCTACACTGTATAATATTAACGCTATTGACGATTTTTCACAATAAAATTCCCCAAAAATAAACAAAAACACGTTTTTATGAAATCACTGTTGTAGTATGATTATCAGGTGACCATTGTTGTGTCTCATGATTTTGGTCATCCTACACTATATAATGTTAACGCTATTGACGATTTTTCACAATAAAATTCCCCAAAAATAAACAAAAACACATTTTTCTGAAATAATTGTTGTAGTATGATTATCAGGTGACCATTGTTGTGTAGCATGATTTTGGTGAGTATACAGTTTATAATATTAACGCTATTGACGATTTTTCACAATAAAATTCCCCAAAAATAAACAAAAACACATTTTTTCTGAGATAATTGTTGTAGTATGATTATCAGGTGACCATTGTTGTGTAGCATGATTTTGGTCATCCTACACTGTATAATATTAACGCTATTGACGATTTATCACAATAAAATTCCCCAAAAATAAAAAAAACACGTTTTTATGAAATAACTGTTGTAGTATGATTATCAGGTGACCCTTGTTGTGTAGCATGATTTTGGTCATCCTACACTGTATAATATTAACGCTATTGACGATTTTTCACAATAAAATTCCCCAAAAATAAACAAAAACAAATTTTTCTGAAATCACTGTTGTAGTATGATTATCAGGTGACCCTTGTTGTGTATCATGATTTTGGTCATCCTACACTGTATAATATTAACGCTATTGACGATTTTTCACAATAAAATTCCCCAAAAATAAACAAAAACACCTTCTTATGAAATCACTGTTGTAGTATTATTATCAGGTGACCCTTGTTGTATAGCATGATTTTGGTCATCCTACACTGTATAATATTAACGCTATTGACGATTTTTTACAATAAAATTTCCCAAAAATAAACAAAAACAATTTTTTCTGAAATAACTGTTGTAGTATGATTATCAGGTGACCCTTGTTGTGTATCATGATTTTGGTCATCCTACACTGTATAATATTAACGCTATTGACGATTTTTCACAATAAAATTCCCCAAAAATACACAAAAACAAATTTTTCTGAAATCAATGTTGTAGTATTATTATCAGGTGACCATTGTTGTATAGCATGATTTTGGTCATCCTACACTGTATAATATCAACGCTATTGACGATTTTTCACAATAAAATTCCCCAAAAATAAACAAAAACACTTTTTTATGAAATCACTGTTGTAGTACGATTATCAGGTGACCATTGTTGTATAGCATGATTTTGGTCATCCTACACTGTATAATATTAACGCTATTGACGATTTTTCACAATAAAATTCCCCAAAAATATGCAAAAACACGTTTTTATGAAATCACTGTTGTAGTATGATTATCAGGTGACCCTTGTTGTGTAGCATGGTTTTGGTCATCCTACACTGTATAATATTAACGCTATTGACGATTTTTCACAATAAAATTCCCTTAAAATAAACAAAAACACGTTTTTATGAAATCACTGTTGTAGTATGATTATCAGGTGACCATTGTTGTGTATCATGATTTTGGTCATCCTACACTGTATAATATTAACGCTATTGACGATTTTTCACAATAAAATTCCCCAAAAATAAACAAAAACACATTTTTCTAAAATAATTGTTGTAGTATGATTATCAGGTGACCATTGTTGTGTAGAATGATTTTGGTCATCCTACACTATATAATGTTAACGCTATTGACGATTTTTCACAATAAAATTCCCCAAAAATAAACAAAAACACATTTTTCTGAGATAATTGTTGTAGTATGATTATCAGGTGACCATTGTTGTGTATCATGATTTTGGTCATCCTACACTGTATAATATTAACGCTATTGACGATTTTTCACAATAAAATTCCCCAAAAATAAACAAAAACACGTTTTTATGAAATAACTGTTGTAGTATGATTATCAGGTGACCCTTGTTGTGTAGCATGATTTTGGTCATCCTACACTGTATAATATTAACGCTATTGACGATTTTTCACAATAAAATTCCCCAAAAATAAACAAAAACACATTTTTATGAAATCACTGTTGTAGTATGATTATCAGGTGACCCTTGTTGTGTATCATGATTTTGGTCATCCTACACTGTATAATATTAACGCTATTGACGATTTTTCACAATAAAATTCCCCAAAAATAAACAAAAACACATTTTTCTGAGATAATTGTTGTAGTATGATTATCAGGTGACCATTGTTGTGTAGCATGATTTTGGTGAGTATACAGTGTACAATATTAACGCTATTGACGATTTTTCACAATAAAATTCCCCAAAAATATGCAAAAACACGTTTTTATGAAATCACTGTTGTAGTATGATTATCAGGTGACCATTGTTGTATAGCATGATTTTGGTCATCCTACACTGTATAATATTAACGCTATTGACGATTTTTCACAATAAAATTCCCCAAAAATAAACAAAAACACGTTTTTATGAAATCACTGTTGTAGTATGGTTATCAGGTTACCCTTGTTGTATAGCATGGTTTTGGTCATCCTACACTGTATAATATTAACGCTATTGATGATTTTTCACAATAAAATTCCCCAAAAATAAACAAAAACACGTTTTTATGAAATCACTGTTGTAGTATGATTATCAGGTGACCCTTGTTGTATAGCATGGTTTTGGTCATCCTACACTGTATAATATTAACGCTATTGAAAATATTTCAATATAAAATTCCCCAAAAATATGCAAAAAGCTTTTTTTCTGAAATGACTGTTGTAGTATGATTATCAGGTGACCATTGTTGTGTATCATGATTTTGGTCATCCTACACTATATAATGTTAACGCTATTGACGATTTTTCACAATAAAATTCCCCAAAAATAAACAAAAACACATTTTTCTGAGATAATTGTTGTAGTATGATTATCAGGTGACCATTGTTGTGTAGCATGATTTTGGTGAGTATACATTGTACAATATTAACGCTATTGACGATTTTTCACAATAAAATTCCCCAAAAATATGCAAAAACACGTTTTTATGAAATCACTGTTGTAGTATGATTATCAGGTGACCCTTGTTGTGTAGCAAAATTTTGGTCATCCTACACTGTATAATATTAACGCTATTGACGATTTTTCACAATAAAATTCCCCAAAAATAAACAAAAACACGTTTTTATGAAATCACTGTTGTAGTATGGTTATCAGGTGACCCTTGTTGTATAGCATGGTTTTGGTCATCCTACACTGTATAATATTAACGCTATTGAAAATATTTCAATATTAAATTCCCCAAAAATATGCAAAAAGCTTTTTTTCTGAAATGACTGTTGTAGTATGATTATCAGGTGACCATTGTTGTGTATGATGATTTTGGTAATCCTACACTATATAATGTTAACGCTATTGACGATTTTTCACAATAAAATTCCCCAAAAATAAACAAAAACACATTTTTCTGAGATAATTGTTGTAGTATGATTATCAGGTGACCATTGTTGTGTAGCATGATTTTGGTGAGTATACATTGTACAATATTAACGCTATTGACGATTTTTCACAATAAAATTCCCCAAAAATATGCAAAAACACGTTTTTATGAAATCACTGTTGTAGTATGATTATCAGGTGACCCTTGTTGTGTAGCAAGATTTTGGTCATCCTACACTGTATAATATTAACGCTATTGACGATTTTTCACAATAAAATTCCCCAAAAATAAACAAAAACACGTTTTTATGAAATAACTGTTGTAGTATGATTATCAGGTGACCCTTGTTGTGTAGCATGATTTTGGTCATCCTACACTGTATAATATTAACGCTATTGACGATTTTTCACAATAAAATTCCCCAAAAATAAACAAAAACAAATTTTTCTGAAATAACTGTTGTAGTATGATTATCAGGTGACCCTTGTTGTATAGCATGCTTTTTATCATCCTACACTGTATAATATTAACGCTATTGAAAATATTTCGATATAAAATTCCCCAAAAATATGCAAACTTTTTTTTTTCCTGAAATCACTGTTGTAGTATGATTATCAGGTGACCATTGTTGTATAGCATGGTTTTGGTCATCCTACACTGTATAATATTAACGCTATTGAAAATATTTCAATATAAAATTCCCCAAAAATTAACAAAAACACATTTTTCTGAGATAATTGTTGTAGTATGATTATCAGGTGACCATTGTTGTGTATCATGATTTTGGTCATCCTACACTATATAATGTTAACGCTATTGACGATTTTTCACAATAAAATTCCCCAAAAATAAACAAAAACACATTTTTCTGAGATAATTGTTGTAGTATGATTATCAGGTGACCATTGTTGTATAGCATGATTTTGGTGAGTATACATTGTACAATATTAACGCTATTGACGATTTTTCACAATAAAAATCCCCAAAAATATGCAAAAACACGTTTTTATGAAATCACTGTTGTAGTATGATTATCAGGTGACCCTTGTTGTGTAGCAAAATTTTGGTCATCCTACACTGTATAATATTAACGCTATTGACGATTTTTCACAATAAAATTCACCAAAAATAAACAAAAACACGTTTTTATGAAATCACTGTTGTAGTATGGTTATCAGGTGACCCTTGTTGTATAGCATGGTTTTGGTCATCCTACACTGTATAATATTAACGCTATTGAAAATATTTCAATATAAAATTCCCCAAAAATATGCAAAAAGCTTTTTTTCTGAAATGACTGTTGTAGTATGATTATCAGGTGACCATTGTTGTGTATGATGATTTTGGTCATCCTACACTATATAATGTTAACGCTATTGACGATTTTTCACAATAAAATTCCCCAAAAATAAACAAAAACACATTTTTCTGAGATAATTGTTGTAGTATGATTATCAGGTGACCCTTGTTGTGTAGCAAGGTTTTGGTCATCCTACACTGTATAATATTAACGCTATTGACGATTTTGCACAATAAAATTCCCCAAAAATAAACAAAAACACGTTTTTATGAAATAACTGTTGTAGTATGATTATCAGGTGACCCTTGTTGTGTAGCATGATTTTGGTCATCCTACACTGTATAATATTAACGCTATTGACGATTTTTCACAATAAAATTCCCCAAAAATAAACAAAAACAAATTTTTCTGAAATAACTGTTGTAGTATGATTATCAGGTGACCCTTGTTGTGTAGCATGATTTTGGTCATCCTACACTGTATAATATTAACGCTATTGAAAATATTTCGATATAAAATTCCCCAAAAATATGCAAACTTTTTTTTTTCCTGAAATCACTGTTGTAGTATGATTATCAGGTGACCATTGTTGTATAGCATGGTTTTGGTCATCCTACACTGTATAATATTAACGCTATTGAAAATATTTCAATATAAAATTCCCCAAAAATATGCAAAAAGAGGTTTTTTCTGAAATCACTGTTGTAGTATGATTATCAGGTGACCCTTGTTGTATAGCATGATTTTGGTCATCCTACACTGTATAATATTAAAGCTATTGACGATTTTTCACAATAAAATTCCCCAAAAATAAACAAAAACACCTTTTTATGAAATCACTGTTGTAGTACGATTATCAGGTGACCATTGTTGTGTAGCATGATTTTGGTCATCCTACACTGTATAATATTAACGCTATTGATGATTTTTCACAATAAAATTCCCCAAAAATAAACAAAAACTCATTTTTCTGAAATGACTGTTGTAGTATGATTATCAGGTGACCTTTGTTGTGTATCATGATTTTGGTCATCCTACACTGTATAATATTAACGCTATTGACGATTTTTCACAATAAAATTCCCCAGAAATAAACAAAAACACCTTTTTATGAAATCACTGTTGCAGTATGGTTATCAGGTGACCTTTGTTTTGTAGCATGATTTTGGTCATCCTACACTGTATAATATTAACGCTATTGACGATTTTTCACAATAAAATTCCCCAAAAATAAACAAAAACACATTTTTCTGAAATGACTGTTGTAGTATGACTATCAGGTGACCATTGTTGTGTATCATGATTTTGGTCATCCTACACTGTATAATATTAACGCTATTGACGATTTTTCACAATAAAATTCCCCAGAAATAAACAAAAACACCTTTTTATGAAATCACTGTTGCAGTATGATTATCAGGTAACCATTGTTGTGTAGCATGATTTTGGTCATCCTACACTGTATAATATTAACGCTATTGACGATTTTTCACAATAAAATTCCCCAAAAATAAACAAAACCACATTTTTCTAAAACAACTGTTGTAGTATGGTTATCAGGTTACCCTTGTTGTATAGCATGGTTTTGGTCATCCTACACTGTATAATATTAACGCTATTGAAAATATTTCAATATAAAATTCCCCAAAAATATGCAAAAAGCTTTTTTTTCTGAAATGACTGTTGTAGTGTGATTATCAGGTGACCATTGTTGTGTATCATGATTTTGGTCATCCTACACTATATAATGTTAACGCTATTGACGATTTTTCACAATAAAATTCCCCAAAAATAAACAAAAACACATTTTTCTGAAATAACTGTTGTAGTATGATTATCAGGTGACCATTGTTGTGTAGCATGATTTTGGTGAGTATACAGTTTATAATATTAACGCTATTGACGATTTTTCACAATAAAATTCCCCAAAAATAAACAAAAACACGTTTTTATGAAATCACTGTTGTAGTATGATTAACAGGTGACCCTTATTGTGTATCATGATTTTGGTCATCCTACACTATATAATGTTAACGCTATTGACGATTTTTCACAATAAAATTCCCCAAAAATAAACAAAAACACGTTTTTATGAAATCACTGTTGTAGTATGATTATCAGGTGACCCTTGTTGTGTATCATGATTTTGGTCATCCTACACTGTATAATATTAACGCTATTGACGATTTTTCACAATAAAATTCCCCAAAAATAAACAAAAACAAATTTTTCTGAAATCACTGTTGTAGTATGATTATCAGGTGACCCTTGTTGTATAGCATGATTTTGGTCTTCCTACACTATATAATATTAACGCTATTGAAAATATTTCAATATAAAATTCCCCAAAAATATGCAAAAAGCTTTTTTTTCTTTAATGACTGTTGTAGTATTATTATCAGGTGACCATTGTTGTGTATCATGATTTTGGTCATCCTACACTGTATAATATTAACGCTATTGACGATTTTTCACAATAAAATTCCCCAAAAATAAACAAAAACACCTTCTTATGAAATCACTGTTGTAGTATTATTATCAGGTGACCATTGTTGTATAGCATGGTTTTGGTCATCCTACACTGTATAATATTAACGCTATTGAAAATATTTCAATATAAAATTCCCCAAAAATATGCAAAAAGCTTTTTTTCTGAAATAACTGTTGTAGTATGATTATCAGGTGACCATTGTTGTGTAGCATGATTTTGGTCATCCTACACTATATAATGTTAACGCTATTGACGATTTTTCACAATAAAATTCCCCAAAAATAAACAAAAACACGTTTTTATGAAATCACTGTTGTAGTATGGTTATCAGGTGACCCTTGTTGTATAGCATGGTTTTGGTCATCCTACACTGTATAATATTAACGCTATTGAAAATATTTCAATATTAAATTCCCCAAAAATATGCAAAAAGCTTTTTTTCTGAAATAACTGTTGTAGTATGATTATCAGGTGACCATTGTTGTGTATGATGATTTTGGTCATCCTACACTATATAATGTTAACGCTATTGACGATTTTTCACAATAAAATTCCCCAAAAATAAACAAAAACACATTTTTCTGAGATAATTGTTGTAGTATGATTATCAGGTGACCATTGTTGTGTAGCATGATTTTGGTGAGTATACATTGTACAATATTAACGCTATTGACGATTTTTCACAATAAAATTCCCCAAAAATATGCAAAAACACGTTTTTATGAAATCACTGTTGTAGTATGATTATCAGGTGACCCTTGTTGTGTAGCAAGATTTTGGTCATCCTACACTGTATAATATTAACGCTATTGACGATTTTTCACAATAAAATTCCCCAAAAATAAACAAAAACACGTTTTTATGAAATAACTGTTGTAGTATGATTATCAGGTGACCCTTGTTGTGTAGCATGATTTTGGTCATCCTACACTGTATAATATTAACGCTATTGACGATTTTTCACAATAAAATTCCCCAAAAATAAACAAAAACAAATTTTTCTGAAATAACTGTTGTAGTATGATTATCAGGTGACCCTTGTTGTATAGCATGCTTTTTATCATCCTACACTGTATAATATTAACGCTATTGAAAATATTTCGATATAAAATTCCCCAAAAATATGCAAACTTTTTTTTTTCCTGAAATCACTGTTGTAGTATGATTATCAGGTGACCATTGTTGTATAGCATGGTTTTGGTCATCCTACACTGTATAATATTAACGCTATTGAAAATATTTCAATATAAAATTCCCCAAAAATAAACAAAAACACATTTTTCTGAGATAATTGTTGTAGTATGATTATCAGGTGACCATTGTTGTGTATCATGATTTTGGTCATCCTACACTATATAATGTTAACGCTATTGACGATTTTTCACAATAAAATTCCCCAAAAATAAACAAAAACACATTTTTCTGAGATAATTGTTGTAGTATGATTATCAGGTGACCATTGTTGTATAGCATGATTTTGGTGAGTATACATTGTACAATATTAACGCTATTGACGATTTTTCACAATAAAATTCCCCAAAAATATGCAAAAACACGTTTTTATGAAATCACTGTTGTAGTATGATTATCAGGTGACCCTTGTTGTGTAGCAAAATTTTGGTCATCCTACACTGTATAATATTAACGCTATTGACGATTTTTCACAATAAAATTCACCAAAAATAAACAAAAACACGTTTTTATGAAATCACTGTTGTAGTATGGTTATCAGGTGACCCTTGTTGTATAGCATGGTTTTGGTCATCCTACACTGTATAATATTAACGCTATTGAAAATATTTCAATATAAAATTCCCCAAAAATATGCAAAAAGCTTTTTTTCTGAAATGACTGTTGTAGTATGATTATCAGGTGACCATTGTTGTGTAGCAAGGTTTTGGTCATCCTACACTGTATAATATTAACGCTATTGACGATTTTGCACAATAAAATTCCCCAAAAATAAACAAAAACACGTTTTTATGAAATAACTGTTGTAGTATGATTATCAGGTGACCCTTGTTGTGTAGCATGATTTTGGTCATCCTACACTGTATAATATTAACGCTATTGACGATTTTTCACAATAAAATTCCCCAAAAATAAACAAAAACAAATTTTTCTGAAATAACTGTTGTAGTATGATTATCAGGTGACCCTTGTTGTATAGCATGCTTTTTATCATCCTACACTGTATAATATTAACGCTATTGAAAATATTTCGATATAAAATTCCCCAAAAATATGCAAACTTTTTTTTTTCCTGAAATCACTGTTGTAGTATGATTATCAGGTGACCATTGTTGTATAGCATGGTTTTGGTCATCCTACACTGTATAATATTAACGCTATTGAAAATATTTCAATATAAAATTCCCCAAAAATATGCAAAAAGAGGTTTTTTCTGAAATCACTGTTGTAGTATGATTATCAGGTGACCCTTGTTGTATAGCATGATTTTGGTCATCCTACACTGTATAATATTAAAGCTATTGACGATTTTTCACAATAAAATTCCCCAAAAATAAACAAAAACACCTTTTTATGAAATCACTGTTGTAGTACGATTATCAGGTGACCATTGTTGTGTAGCATGATTTTGGTCATCCTACACTGTATAATATTAACGCTATTGATGATTTTTCACAATAAAATTCCCCAAAAATAAACAAAAACTCATTTTTCTGAAATGACTGTTGTAGTATGATTATCAGGTGACCTTTGTTGTGTATCATGATTTTGGTCATCCTACACTGTATAATATTAACGCTATTGACGATTTTTCACAATAAAATTCCCCAGAAATAAACAAAAACACCTTTTTATGAAATCACTGTTGCAGTATGGTTATCAGGTGACCTTTGTTTTGTAGCATGATTTTGGTCATCCTACACTGTATAATATTAACGCTATTGACGATTTTTCACAATAAAATTCCCCAAAAATAAACAAAAACACATTTTTCTGAAATGACTGTTGTAGTATGACTATCAGGTGACCATTGTTGTGTATCATGATTTTGGTCATCCTACACTGTATAATATTAACGCTATTGACGATTTTTCACAATAAAATTCCCCAGAAATAAACAAAAACACCTTTTTATGAAATCACTGTTGCAGTATGATTATCAGGTAACCATTGTTGTGTAGCATGATTTTGGTCATCCTACACTGTATAATATTAACGCTATTGACGATTTTTCACAATAAAATTCCCCAAAAATAAACAAAACCACATTTTTCTAAAACAACTGTTGTAGTATGGTTATCAGGTTACCCTTGTTGTATAGCATGGTTTTGGTCATCCTACACTGTATAATATTAACGCTATTGAAAATATTTCAATATAAAATTCCCCAAAAATATGCAAAAAGCTTTTTTTTCTGAAATGACTGTTGTAGTGTGATTATCAGGTGACCATTGTTGTGTATCATGATTTTGGTCATCCTACACTATATAATGTTAACGCTATTGACGATTTTTCACAATAAAATTCCCCAAAAATAAACAAAAACACATTTTTCTGAAATAACTGTTGTAGTATGATTATCAGGTGACCATTGTTGTGTAGCATGATTTTGGTGAGTATACAGTTTATAATATTAACGCTATTGACGATTTTTCACAATAAAATTCCCCAAAAATAAACAAAAACACGTTTTTATGAAATCACTGTTGTAGTATGATTAACAGGTGACCCTTATTGTGTATCATGATTTTGGTCATCCTACACTATATAATGTTAACGCTATTGACGATTTTTCACAATAAAATTCCCCAAAAATAAACAAAAACACATTTTTCTGAAATAACTGTTGTAGTATGATTATCAGGTGACCATTGTTGTGTAGCATGATTTTGGTGAGTATACAGTTTATAATATTAACGCTATTGACGATTTTTCACAATAAAATTCCCCAAAAATAAACAAAAACACGTTTTTATGAAATCACTGTTGTAGTATGATTAACAGGTGACCCTTATTGTGTATCATGATTTTGGTCATCCTACACTATATAATGTTAACGCTATTGACGATTTTTCACAATAAAATTCCCCAAAAATAAACAAAAACACGTTTTTATGAAATCACTGTTGTAGTATGATTATCAGGTGACCCTTGTTGTGTATCATGATTTTGGTCATCCTACACTGTATAATATTAACGCTATTGACGATTTTTCACAATAAAATTCCCCAAAAATAAACAAAAACAAATTTTTCTGAAATCACTGTTGTAGTATGATTATCAGGTGACCATTGTTGTATAGCATGATTTTGGTCTTCCTACACTGTATAATATTAACGCTATTGAAAATATTTCAATATAAAATTCCCCAAAAATATGCAAAAAGCTTTTTTTTCTTTAATGACTGTTGTAGTATTATTATCAGGTGACCATTGTTGTATAGCATGGTTTTGGTCATCCTACACTGTATAATATTAACGCTATTGAAAATATTTCAATATAAAATTCCCCAAAAATATGCAAAAAGCTTTTTTTCTGAAATAACTGTTGTAGTATGATTATCAGGTGACCATTGTTGTGTAGCATGATTTTGGTCATCCTACACTATATAATGTTAACGCTATTGACGATTTTTCACAATAAAATTCCCCAAAAATAAACAAAAACACATTTTTCTGAAATAATTGTTGTAGTATGATTATCAGGTGACCATTGTTGTGTAGCATGATTTTGGTCATCCTACACTGTATAATATTAACGCTATTGACGATTTTTCACAATAAATGATTATCAGGTGACCTTTGTTGTGTAGCATGATTTTGGTCATCCTACACTGTATAATATTAACGCTATTGACGATTTTTCACAATAAAATTCCCCAAAAGTAAACAAAAACACGTTTTTTATGAAATCACTGTTGTAGTATGATTATCAGGTGACCCTTGTTGTGTATCATGATTTTGGTCATCCTACACTGTATAATATTAACGCTATTGAAAATATTTCAATATAAAATTCCCCAAAAATATGCAAAAAGATTTTTTTTTCTGAAATAACTGTTTTAGTATGATTATCAGGTGACCCTTGTTGTGTATCATGATTTTGGTCATCCTACACTGTATAATATTAACGCTATTGATGATTTTCACAATAAAATTCCCCAAAAATAAACAAAAACACATTTTTCTGAAATCACTGTTGTAGTATGATTATCAGGTGACCATTGTTGTGTAGCATGATTTTGGTGAGTATACAGTGTACAATATTAACGCTATTGACGATTTTTCACAATAAAATTCCCCAAAAATAAACAAAAACACTTTTTTATGAAATCACTGTTGTAGTATGATTATCAGGTGACCCTAGTTGTGTAGCATGATTTTGGTCATCCTACACTATATAATATTAACGCTATTGACGATTTTTCACAATAAAATTCCCCAAAAATAAACAAAAACACCTTTTTATGAAATCACTGTTGCAGTATGATTATAAGGTGACCCTTGTTGTATAGCATGATTTTGGTCATCCTACACTGTATAATATTAACGCTATTGAAAATATTTCAATATAAAATTCCCCAAAAATATGCAAAAAGATTTTTTTTTCTGAAATAACTGTTTTAGTATGATTATCAGGTGACCCTTGTTGTGTATCATGGTTTTGGTCATCCTACACTGTATAATATTAACGCTATTGACGATTTTTCACAATAAAATTCCCCAAAAATAAACAAAAACAAATTTTTCTGAAATAACTGTTGTAGTTTGATTATCAGGTGACCATTGTTGTATAGCATGACTTTTATCATCCTACACTGTATAATATTAACGCTATTGAAAATATTTTGATATAAAATTCCCCAAAAATATGCAATCTCTTTTTTTGTTCCTGAAATCACTGTTGTAGTATGATTATCAGGTGACCCTTGTTGTGTATCATGATTTTGGTCATCCTACACTGTATAATATTAATGCTATTGAAAATATTTCAATATAAAACATGCAAAAAGATTTTTTTTCTGAAATAACTGTTGTAGTATTATTATCAGGTGACCCTTGTTGTGTAGCATGATTTTGGTGAGTATACACTGTATAATATTAACGCTATTGACGATTTTTCACAATGAAATTCCCCAAAAATAAACAAAAACACGTTTTTCTGAGATAACTGTTGTAGTATGATTACCAGGTGACCCTTGTTGTATAGCATGATTTTGGTCATCCTACACTATATAATATTAACGCTATTGACGATTGTTTACAATAAAATTCCCCAAAAATAAACAAAAACACGTTTTTATGAAATCACTGTTGTAGTATGATTATCAGGTGACCCTTGTTGTATAGCATGATTTTGGTCATCCTACACTGTATAATATTAACGCTATTGAAAATATTTCAATATAAAATTCCCCAAAAATATGCAAAATTTTTTTTTTTTCCTGAAATCACTGTTGTAGTATGATTATCAGGTGACCATTGTTGTGTAGCATGATTTTGGTCATCCTACACTGTATAATATTAACGCTATTGACGATTTTTAACAATAAAATTCCCCAAAAATAAACAAAAACACATTTTTCTGAAATGACTGTTGTAGTATGACTATCATGTGACCATTGTTGTGTATCATGATTTTGGTCATCCTACACTATATAATGTTAACGCTATTGACGATTTTATTTTTCACAATAAAATTCCCCAAAAATAAACAAAAACACGTTTTTATGAAATCACTGTTGTAGTATGATTATCAGGTGACCATTGTTGTGTAGCATGATTTTGGTCATCCTACACTGTATAATATTAACGCTATTGACGATTTTTCACAATAAAATTCCCCAAAAATATGCAAAAAGATTTTTTTTTCTGAAATAACTGTTTTAGTATGATTATCAGGTGACCCTTGTTGTGTATCATGGTTTTGGTCATCCTACACTGTATAATATTAACGCTATTGACGATTTTTCACAATAAAATTCCCCAAAAATAAACAAAAACAAATTTTTCTGAAATAACTGTTGTAGTTTGATTATCAGGTGACCATTGTTGTATAGCATGACTTTTATCATCCTACACTGTATAATATTAACGCTATTGAAAATATTTCAATATAAAATTCCCCAAAAATATGCAAAAAGATTTTTTTTTCTGAAATAACTGTTTTAGTATGATTATCAGGTGACCCTTGTTGTGTATCATGGTTTTGGTCATCCTACACTGTATAATATTAACGCTATTGACGATTTTTCACAATAAAATTCCCCAAAAATAAACAAAAACAAATTTTTCTGAAATAACTGTTGTAGTTTGATTATCAGGTGACCATTGTTGTATAGCATGACTTTTATCATCCTACACTGTATAATATTAACGCTATTGAAAATATTTTGATATAAAATTCCCCAAAAATATGCAATCTCTTTTTTTGTTCCTGAAATCACTGTTGTAGTATGATTATCAGGTGACCCTTGTTGTGTATCATGATTTTGGTCATCCTACACTGTATAATATTAATGCTATTGAAAATATTTCAATATAAAACATGCAAAAAGATTTTTTTTCTGAAATAACTGTTGTAGTATTATTATCAGGTGACCCTTTTTTTGTATAGCATGATTTTGGTGAGTATACACTGTATAATATTAACGCTATTGACGATTTTTCACAATGAAATTCCCCAAAAATAAACAAAAACACATTTTTCTGAAATAATTGTTGTAGTATGATTATCAGGTGACCCTTGTTGTATAGCATGATTTTGGTCATCCTACACTATATAATATTAACGCTATTGACGATTGTTTACAATAAAATTCCCCAAAAATAAACAAAAACACGTTTTTCTGAGATAACTGTTGTAGTATGATTACCAGGTGACCCTTGTTGTATAGCATGATTTTGGTCATCCTACACTATATAATATTAACGCTATTGACGATTGTTTACAATAAAATTCCCCAAAAATAAACAAAAACACGTTTTTATGAAATCACTGTTGTAGTATGATTATCAGGTGACCCTTGTTGTATAGCATGATTTTGGTCATCCTACACTGTATAATATTAACGCTATTGAAAATATTTCAATATAAAATTCCCCAAAAATATGCAAAATTTTTTTTTTTTCCTGAAATCACTGTTGTAGTATGATTATCAGGTGACCATTGTTGTGTAGCATGATTTTGGTCATCCTACACTATATAATGTTAACGCTATTGACGATTTTATTTTTCACAATAAAATTCCCCAAAAATAAACAAAAACACGTTTTTATGAAATCACTGTTGTAGTATGATTATCAGGTGACCATTGTTGTGTAGCATGATTTTGGTCATCCTACACTGTATAATATTAACGCTATTGACGATTTTTCACAATAAAATTCCCCAAAAATAAACAAAAACACCTTTTTCTGAAATAACTGTTGTAGTATGATTATCAGGTGACCATTGTTGTGTATCATGATTTTGGTCATCCTACACTGTATAATATTAACGCTATTGACGATTTTTCACAATAAAATTCCCCAGAAATAAACAAAAACACCTTTTTATGAAATCACTGTTGCAGTATGATTATCAGGTGACCATTGTTGTGTATCATGATTTTGGTCATCCTACACTATATAATGTTAACGCTATTGACGATTTTATTTTTCACAATAAAATTCCCCAAAAATAAACAAAAACACCTTTTTATGAAATCATTGTTGTAGTTGTTCTGGCAATTTTATATTAAGGAGCACAAACTCATTCGTTTTCTTTCTGGTAGTTTATTCAGTCATCTGCAGACGGACTCCTTGCTGTCTCAAGCCTTGAGATGGCACAAGTGAGCCCAGAGCAGAGGAAATACTCAGTTTATATACAATACATTATCTTGTGAAAGGTTGACCTTGTTCTACCATCAGAACAATGTAAGCACAATAGTCACATCATAATGTGTGTACAATCAGGACAATGGTTAGTCAGTAAATTATAACATACATGATGTTCACTCAATGTTCAATAGTGTTCACTCAATCAGCATTTCATGTAACATAAGTGGTGTCATGATCAGCAGATTATGACACACACATCGACTAATCATATGACATAGTTACTCATTTGTATCAGAGAAGATGAATAATAAGAATTCCCATTACATAGTATGATTATCAGGTGACCCTTGTTGTATAGCATGATTGTGGTCATCCTACACTGTATAATATTAACGCTATTGAAAATATTTCAATATAAAATTCCCCAAAAATATGCAAACTTTTTTTTTTCCTGAAATCACTGTTGTAGTATGATTATCAGGTGACCATTGTTGTGTATCATGATTTTGGGGAGTATACAGTGTACAATATTAACGCTATTGACGATTTTTCACAATAAAATTCCCCAAAAATAAACGAAAACACATTTTTCTGAAATAACTGTTGTAGTATGATTACCAGGTGACCATTGTTGTGTAGCATGATTTTGGTCATCCTACACTCTATAATATTAACGCTATTGACGATTTTTCACAATAAAATTCCCCAAAAATAAACAAAAACACCTTTTTCTGAAATCACTGTTGTAGTATGATTATCAGGTGACCATTGTTGTGTAGCATGATTTTGGTGAGTATACAGTGTATAGTATTAACGCTATTGACGATTTTTCACAATATAATTCCCCAAAAATAAACAAAACCACGTTTTTATGAAATCACTGTTGTAGTATGATTATCAGGTGACCCTTGTTGTATAGCATGATTTTGGTCATCCTACACTGTATAATATTAACGCTATTGAAAATATTTCAATATAAAATTCCCCAAAAATATGCAAACTTTTTTTTTTTCCTGAAATCACTGTTGTAGTATGATTATCAGGTGACCATTGTTGTGTAGCATGATTTTGGTGAGTATACAGTGTATAATATTGACAATACTGAATATGTTTGAATATAAAAAATCCCCAAAATTATATCAAAACTAATTTTCCCAAAATAAATGTTGTAGTATGATTACCAGGTGACCCTTGTTGTGTAGCATGATTTTGGTCATCTTACACTGTATAATATTAACGCTATTGACGATTTTTCACAATAAAATTCCCCAAAAATATGCAAAAAGATTTTTTTTTCTGAAATAACTGTTGTAGTATGATTATCAGGTGACCCTTGTTGTGTGGAGTGAATATAGTGAAGACTACTGTGTATAATATTGATGTTATTGAAGGGAAATCAATGGAACGACAGCACATGACAGTGATGATATTGAAGTATTATACACAAGCCCATTTTGTAACAATAACTGTTGTAGTGTGATTATCAGGTGACCGTTGGTGTGTGGAGTGAATTTGGTGAGACTACAGTGAATAAAAGTGGAGATATTGAATATTTTTCGTTTTGGTACTGCACTTTGTAGACGGTCCCTAAGCGCTCGCCTCTCCGCCCGCAGCGCATAGAGAGCAATATATTTCCTGCAGCCTGGATGACGACTCGTTTTAGCGAAAATGAGTTTGTAGTCAATAGTCTACCTTACTACGATAGGAAAGAGACATTTTTTTTATGTTTTAACAATGTTTCGTTTGTTCGAATCTGCCAATCTCTTTCTAACTTTACCCAAGTCCAATTGTCCCCTTAGAGAGAAGAGTCACTGTAGCAATACAAAGTAATTGTCAGTGATCATCTTTATCCTATGATGACACATGTCTATCCTGATGGGAGTGGTCTTATTCAGGATGACAATGCCTCCATCCATAAGGAACGAGGGGTCACTGAATGTTTGATGAGAATGAGAATGATGTCAATCACATACACATGCTACAGAATGTGATTATGATGTTTCTAATCATGTGTTTTTAACTGGTGTCTGCATCAGTTCTTACAGAGGCAGAAAGTTTTGGGGATTTACAGAAACATGCTGAGGACCATACGGAAGGTTCCAGATGAGACAGACAGGAAGTACCTCAGAGACTGGGCCAGAGACGAGTTCAAGAGGAACAAGAGCGCCACAAATCAGGTAAACATGTCAGCATGCGTTCGCTCTATTCAGACACAACTGAAGAAGCTTTTCAGACAAGATGCAAAATGTACAGAAGGCCTTACCGTCAACTCAGCAGCTATACAGTATATATATCATGTGACCTGGATGGTGTTCACAATCACATGACAATAAAACACTGTAATGTGTGTCATACACACACACATATATATTCCTCAGTAACTAAGGGATTAGAGTTTTGTCAATAAATAATATAACATTGTTACATGTAACTAGTTACTTCTCAACACTGCTTCTCTTATCTTATATGTTATCTTATCTGTTATATCTCATCAGGATGCCATCCGGATGATGATCACACAGGCTAACAACCACCTGGAGGAGCTGCAGACATCTCTGGCGTTGGCTGGTAGTTAAACACTGAGTCTGCTCTCTGATGCAGGATTCTAACTCTTTGATACTGTTCATGGTTGAATTAATGGGACTGACCTGATGGTGAACATCTTTGACTCCATGATGACTGAAACTCTGAGCCCACCTGGCAGACTCTTGTTTGAATTGTATATATATGTATATGTATGTATGTAATTAACAGGAAGACATGAAAACACAGATTCAGAATGATCTTTTTTTATAGAAACAGTTTTGTGGCATCATCATCATCATCATCATTCAGAGTGCATTAATAAACTAACCGAAGTCCAGTTAACCAACATGTTTAAGCAGACAGTCACTACATCAATTATACAGCAGATAATAATACTGCAGCACAACTCTGAGCTTTCAACTCTGAGTTGTTTATTAATGATAATAATAATGTTTAGTATTTTTAACATCGTCACTTTGTAGCTGACTGCTGCAGGATTATGGATAATTTTCTGAGCAGAATTATACAGCTGCAGTAACCTCCGTGTGTGTGTATGTGTGTGTGGACTGATGTGTGACAGCAGATCTGTCATTTATGTGACAGTATATTTCAGTTTGAGGCTGTTCTGGGTCTGTAATATTAAATGTGTGGAGGCTGCAGTGTGCTGCTAGAACCACTGTCATCCTTTCAGCCTGATCACAGGTCAGTGCACCTGTGTGTAGTCATCTTTATCTGAGAGTGATGATAAATGAACCATGCACATTAAAGCAGGAGATACATCAAACCATGCAGCAACATCAAAATGTTCAAATTTCAATGCTTATTCTTCTTTTTTATTGCTGTCAAACTGAATTATGAACACTGACTTCATCTAAATGAAGTTACTGGAGCTGGATCATCTTCTCTGAGCTCTGGAATCTTTTCAAATCTTACCAACATGTATCCCCAGATAGTCACATCTTAGCCCTGACTGCTGCTCCTGTCAGTCTAATCTGAGTGTGAGCAGAGGAGTGAAGTGATTGAGGAAGAAAGATTGTCAAGACAGAGCAGAGACAACAAGCTTTTATACAGAGCAACAGACAGAAACATGATGAGCTTCATGCTTATGTCAGCAAATGACTGAAGAAACTGAAGTTACAATGATGCACATGTGTGTTAATGTCACCTTCTTTTATCATGTATATATACAGTGAGAGCACATTCTCATGAAGAAACAGCAGGTCGTCCTTTTAGAGTCACGAGTCTGATTCCGGCATGCAGACAACAAGAAGAAGCTTATAATGCTGTGATTCCCTCCATCCAGCCAGCTGTCACTGTCATCATCATGTTAATGGATCCTAATAAAAATGGCACATTAGATCAGTTTTTTGACATCTATCTTTACATCTACTGCTTTATTTACATCACACAGTATGTGACAGCTGCCTCATTACTACACTACTGTATGTACACACCTCCAGTTAGCAGGAACTGGTTTTAGGCATCTGTTAAACTGGGATACCTGGACTCCATTCTGGTGTGATCCAGCCCCGCAAGCCCTACATATAACACAGTGACCCATCAGTTCTATACAGTGTGTTTAAATGGCAGTTGATAGAGTGAAGTGTAGCCTGTGTGTGAAGCAGCCGGGCGGAGACAGTGAGGTGTGTGTCAGCAGTCGTCGTGTCTGTTAGTCCTCATCATGCGTAGTTCATCCTCCAGGTATGTGATCCTCTCTATGAGCGCTGCTTTGTCAGCCTGAGCCCTCTGATCGGCCTGCCAGCGAGCCTCCTGCACCTTCCTCTCATACCAGCGCTCCATCTGCGTCGACACCGCCTCGAAGAAGTACTGCGTCACCTCCAGAGCGTGCATGTTTTCCCTCTCCTGAGCGAAGGAGGGCTCGCTAGCTTGGTCTCCGAAGACCTCCAGGGTTTTGACCCCCCCAGCGTTCCCTCTGGACTTAGTCCTGCCCAGAGGATGCTTCTTGTGGTGCTTCCCTCTGTCCCGGCCTCGCTCCCTGTCTCTCAGCCTGCTGTCGGTCCTGCTGCTGCAGCGTCGCTCTGTGGCAGGAGACAAGCTGCTGGCTCTGTGCGTCCCGCCCCCGCTGGCCCCGCACACCGTCACCTCCACGTCCTGCAGGTCCTGAGGCTTTGAGCGCTCCTTCGGGCGAACCACCTGGGTAGATGTGTGAGGGCTCCTGGCTGCTGCAGGAGAGGTGATGTCTGCGTTATGAGCCTTATCACCATCTGTTGAACGTTCAGAAACACTGAGTTCACTGTGTAAACACTGAGCAGCATCACTCATCTGATCATTAGCATGGAGCAGTGACTCAGCAAGTAATTATCAACAGCTCACTGCTGCTGTTTGACTCTGGCTGCAGTACTACTGCTTCCAAAAGATCTTACAATTATATAACATTAATTACATAAGTCATTAGTGCAATGAAGAAAGTATACTCTCATATTCAGATGTGTTTTCTGACAGTAGAGTGAGACACAAAGCTCAGCTATCAGCACATTTTCACAGGCTTGAAAGATGATTTTGGAGCTTTGGACTAGTCTCACTAGTCTCATGTACAGAGCTGATAAAATAAATGATGGTGGTGTGAGTTCAATAGTTAGGTTGTTTCTTAAAATCTGCCTCAGAACAAAAACACATTCAAATTTTGAAGTTTTTTTTTTTTATGAGTGATTTGCTCGAGTGTTTGCTTGAATGATCAAACATCTACATGCTAATATGTAAGTATAAATGACTTTACTTAAATGTATTCATTTCAAAATGTAGCCTTTAAAATACAGTGTCAATTATTAACAGGTGAACCATTTCCTGTACATGTATTTTAATATAGTTAGTACACCATTCATGCATAGTACAACCATTGTTATCAAGAAATTACAACAAATATATTAGTAAAGAAGCAACATCTAGATGTTTGTGAGAGGTGTTTTAACATTCATTTGATTAAGACTCAAGTGATGATGAGAACATACAGTCACTGGTCTCTTCATTAGGAACACCTGTGCAAACCAATTCAATCTAATACAACAACTCTGCTTTAAATTCTACATTTATGAAGTTTATACATTTTCACTTTTTGTTAACATTGTCAAGAAGGTGATCATTTTACTTCATGTTTGCTATTGAAGTCATAATGGGTGATGGTGGTGTATTAGGGTGCATTATATTGAATGGTGTTCCTAATATTTTGTCCACTCCAAAGTAGAATTATCACCTTTTTGACAATGTTAACAAAAAGTGAAAATGTATAAACTTCATAAATGTAGAATTTATATCAGAGCTATTAGAATGAATTAGATTGCACAGGTGTATCTGATGACGAGGCTGGTGACTGTAAATGATCTGATTGGATGAGGCTGTACCTGGAGAGCTCTCTACATGAACCACAAAGTAGTGATTGGCTGAGCCGCCCTCTGCCACGCTGGTCTCCGCCCTGCTGGAGTGCAGGAGTGCGGGGCTGCTGTGGAGCTCCAGGCACTCTGCGCTGCCTCCGTGTGTGGCGGGCAGCACGGTGAGGCCTGCTCCCTCTGCGTCGTTCAGGCCCTCTGATGCTGAGGAGCAGCGCTGCAGCTTGGTGCTGCCCGGCTCTCCTGTGATGCGACCCTCCATGTTCTGCAGCTTGGACAGACACCAGTTCTTCAGCTCGCTGACCAGGGACGCCTGCTTGAAGAGCACAACACACAAACACACACACACACACACAAATACAGCTACTTATATTATCATGTCTCACTTGCTGAACACTGTTCTTTCTTCTCTTCTGTTATAAGTGCATCTTTAATTCTTATATATGTAAATATTCTCCCTGCAGTTATGTTGACAGTTTCCGTTGCTATCTGGAACATTATGCAGGCCTTTAAAAAACAGAGAGAGCAAACAGCTGTCTGTGGTTGGTTGGTGTTACCTGTTTCTTCTCTGCCTCCAGCCTCTCCTGTAGGGCCTTCTGTTCGATCCTCTGCACACACTCGCTCCTCTCTGCTGACACTCTCTCCACTGTCATCTTATCAAGAGCCCGGATCTGACACAGAGACCGGAGATCATATATGTGAAACAGTCAGAGTTTGTTTAGTCATTCTCTGCTACATGTTCTCAAGTTTTACAGCATTCTCTTCATTTTAGCCCCAACTGACCAGCACACCTGCAGAGAAACACTTTTATAGACAACACTGTTCTTCCAGCTTTGTGTCTCTCTCCTGTTTCACTTCACTTCCTGACACTTGTCACTTGTAATAACCTAACTGTCCTGCATCAGTCCTGATCTCAACTCCATCCAACACCTTTGGGATGAACGGGAACGCTGCTCCCTATCAGCCAACATCGGTGCTGCACCTCACTGATGCTCTTGTGGCTGAATGGGAGCAAAGGTTCCATCTCCTCACACCAGCAGAGTGGAGACTGTTATAGAAGCACATTATTTTTGTTGCATGAATTGAACAAACTCACTCCAGCTCATCCAGCTGTAGAGTCATATGTCAATAAAGTATATATCATAATATTAAGGAGCCAATAGGGACACAGGAGTACTACAGTGAACAGTGTTAGTCTTCCAGTCTTTCAGTCAGTAATAGGTCCTCCTGTGTTTTGGCCTACATACCTGCCTCTGTTGTTGTTTTGATCTTGTTGATTATTCACTCCTGCCTTCATCCACTTCTGGATTTTCTCAGGCAGCAGTGATGCTCACGCATCATGCATGAGTGACCTCATGCAATCTGATAGATTGCTTTTATCTGAAGCTGTGAGCACATGTATATTGGATGTGTGGTGGCTCCTCAGGGAGATGGAGTCAAAGTGCCCACACTGTTACCCTAATGTTTCATCCAGTCAACTGCACAGGGAATACAATAGCTGACCTGTGCTGTGTGTCTATACAGAGCTGCAGTGAGAAGACTTCTGTAGAATGAACTCTAACAAATGATCATGACATCAAGACTGAAAATGTTCAGAGCTGTTTTAAACTTTAGTTTCCACTCATTCTGCATATTTCTAAGCTTATACTTAACACTGATGCAGCTTTCTGTACAGTTTGTTGATAATATCGTCACATATTTATATCCTCATTTGACAGCTGAGAATAATATAAAATATACAAAACCAAAAAAAAAGGCTAAAGTTTCTCTGTGGGAGCTGAAAGCTGTTTCCAGGTGTTGGGGAGTCAGAATATGAACAGTATGTGGGTTAAGGGTTAAGAAGAAAGAGTCCATCACAAGTGTGACAGTGTTGTAAGAGTGTGATGTTAAACCTGAGGACTCTTCTGACTCTTCTTTGTGTTGTGTAACTGTTAATTGGAGAGAAGGCTCTAGTTTAATTTCAACACATTTGCCTTTAATGTTTGGGTGGTTCATCATGTCATTTTCCACTAAGTAGCAGGCAGTGTGACCAAAGGCTTCATCAATATCTGTTTATTCATGAAGAAAGCTCAGTCTGTTTTCCATCAGAGTATTTACTGTCCTGTCACCTCCCCTTCCTCTGATTCTGGAGATCTCTTTTTTTTTTTGTTAAAGAAAAAAATAAAGATTGTTTGATTCTTTCCTTTTTTTTGTTAAAGAAAAAAGTATGAACATGCAGAGTCTCCTCCACTCTCTGCTGTAGATCAGAGGTTCCAAACCCCTGCTCCACAGACCCATACAGGGCCTCACAACATCTTCTATTGGAGATTATAAGATTCAACAAAAAAGCTTCACAGGCCAACAAATCAAACCATAACTGCTGCACGGTGAAGCTTTCTGCTGTGGACAGTACCTGGTGTTTGTTCTTGCGGTCCAGCTGGCCCATCTTGCTGTTCATCAGGTCCTGCACGGTGTGGATCTCAGTCTTCATCTCCTCCTTAGTGGCCTCCAGCTGGTTCTCCAGTTTATTGATGAGAGGCTCACAGCGGCAGCCGTTCAGAGGAGCCTGCGACACACAACAGACACCATCACAACTACACACACAGCTAACATGTTCAACAAAGACTGACTGAAGGTCCAGGTTCAAATAATGCAAGTATTCAGTCATTCACACAGGCCTTTTATACCAAATTGTAAGAGCAGCATTGTTAACAGTGGGCTGTTTTTAAGAATCACATCCAACAACAGTTCAGTCAGTGAGAAAACTTCACAATGTTTATTGCATCAAAGGAAATATGTATTTAAGGTCAGTTTACAAGAGAAGCCTCCAGCCTGATATTTGACACACTGTTTTATCTCTGTGCTTAAAATGTGAAAATAAACGTATAAATAACTTGCATGCATTCTTTTTTTGTGGACCCAGCATCAAATTACTGCTTTTAATCGATTTTGAGAGAATATATTAGAGGATTATGGCAAAAATGTCTAAGTGGTGTAACCATAAAAACTAGCTCAACTTTATTAAAAACACTAAATTGTCAATAAAACACCATATGAACTAGTTTGGCATGGTCTTACATTATAACTTTTATATTAAATAAAGGTAATGGAATACAATTGTTCTAAATATTACATTTAATCTGGGGAATCATGGAGATCAGGAAACATTTACATTTGTTTTAATGAAGTCATTATTAATATAAGTCCACTTAAATACACTGTAGGTGATAAAATATGTAATATTTATCATTCTTTTGTGGTTACACCATTTGACATTTTCAGGACCATTCAGTCTTACTTTTGGTAAAAAAAAAAAATGGTGCAAATGTCATTTTAAATGATATAAAACCAACAAAAATACTAAATGACTATTTGAACAAACCTGATGCTTCTTTTAAAACTAGTTTTTAATATATTTTTGAATTGCACATCTTGACAACCCTTATTTGTCACTGACCCATACATTGTTGTTGACTTTTAAAGGCAGACAGCAGGTTAATCACATGTTCTCCTTTTTCAGTCAGAAGCAGAGAACACTTTTACTGTAAGGAAAATATCTGAGTGCTTTTTGATCCATGGTGAACTAACTGTTATGAACAAGTAGTGAAGTCAGGTGTTTTTTTCTGCTGCATCAGCAGAGAAGAAAAGTACAGAGTGTGTTGAGGAAAATGACCTGATCAGGTCTGCGTTTGTGCTCCATTTACGGAGCTAACTAACAGCGTGTGGACTGTTCTAATAAAATATATATACACAGTAGTGGTCAAGTGTTCGGGCATGCTTACTCATTCAGGGGATTTTCTTTAGTTTTGCAGAGTTTCTTTATTTTTAAAGTGTTAAATAAACCAAACTGTGTTTCATATTTTAGATTCCTCAAAGTAGCCAGTGTTTGACTGCTGGCAGTATCTTAACCAGCTTCATGAGGTAGTCACCTGGAATCGTGCCGTGCCAACAGTTGTGCCTTGTCAAAAGTTTATTGCTGGAATTTTTTGACTTCTTAATGTTTTGGAGACCATCAGTTGTGTTGTGTGAGGTAGTGTTAGTATACAGCAGATAGCCTGATTCCACCACTGTAACCCATATTAAGGTAGGAACTGCTCAACTAAGAGAAACAATAGTCCATCATTACTTTAAGACATGAAGGTCAGCCGATCTAAACAAATTCAAGAACTTTAAAAGTTTCTTCAAATAGTCACAAAAAGCATCAACGCTGTGATGACACTGGCTCTCATGAGGACTGACCCAGGAAAGGAAGATAGAGTTCCCTCAGGCCTTCAGGGTCAGATTGCTGCAAAGAAAGCACTGCTGAGGGAGACCAATGAGAGGAAGAGAACAGACTGGGCCAAGAAACAAAGAATGGACATCAGACCAGTGGAAATCTGTCATTTGAGTCCAAATTTTCTATTTCCAGCTGCTGTGTCTTTGTGAGATGCTGAGAAGGTGAGTGGATGGTTATCTGCATGTGTAGTTCCTATCATTAAGCATGGATGAGTAGGTGTGATGTTGTGTGGTTGCTTTGCTGGTGACGCTGTTGGCTACTTATTCAGAATTAAAGGAGCACTTGAATTGGCAAACACACAATTCAGCAGCAGTGATCCAAAACACACCTTCAGACTATATAAGAGCTATTTTACCAATAAGTAAAGTGGTGGAGTGCTGCATCAGATGACTTGGCCTCCACAATCACATGACCTAAACTCAACAGAGAAGGTTTAGGATGAGCACAGAATGAAGGAAAAGCAGCTAACAAGTGCTCAGCATATGTGGAAAACTGCTTCAAGCATTCCAGGTAACGACCTCATAAAGCTGGTTGAGAGAATGCCCGGAGCATCACAGCTAAAGCTATATACACTCACCGGCCTCTTTATTAGCTACACCTGTGCAATATAATGTAATCCAATACAACAGCTCTGCTATAAATTCTACATTTATGAAGTTTATACGTTTTCAGTTTTTGCTGATATTGAGGTCATAGTGGGTGATGGTGGTGTACTAGCATACATTATATTGAATGGTGTTCCTAATATTTTATCCACTCCATTAACATACATGAGGGGGGGAAATATTAGGAACACCATTCAATATAATGCACCTCAGTACAACACCACTACTCAGTAATAAACATAAAGTAAAATTATCACTTTTTATTACAATGTCAACACAAATTGAAAATGTATAAACTTCATAAAAGTAGAATTTAAAGCAGAGCTGTTGTATTGGATTGAATGAGATTGCACAGGTGTAGCTAATGAAGTGGGAAGGAGAGTGTACATGTATGGTGAGTGTAGAGTCAGTGAGTGCACGTACCTGCATGATTTTACCATCCTTTCCTCGGTACAGTGTGTAGAGCTGATAGGCTTTATAGTTGTGTGGAGGGATGGGTGTATGAGGTGAGACTCCTCTCAGTTTGCCTTTCCTCCTGTGCAAGGCTTCGCTGTGCTTGGTTTCTTTGCGGCGGAGCGGCTCAGACAGAGACGGCTGCAACATCAGCAACACATGAGGTTAGTGATTATTCTTCCTCTTTATCGCTGCTCATTGCCTTCCATCAGCCACACTGTGACCAAAAAGTGAGGTGATTCAGGAAGCTACCTTTTCTTTCTGCTTCCTGTTCTTTCCTTTCCTGGTGTTTGACTCTGTCACCTCAGCGTGTTTGCAGGCCACTCTGTCACTGCTCTGCGTGTCATCTGCAGCAGATGCACTGTCCTGCAGGAAGCACAGAGGAGGAGGGAGGGGGGGGTTTGGTAAAAACATTTTGGGACATTTGAAAATATTAAACATTAACAACACTAAGAAATAGACGTTGAAAATTGTTTTAAAGTATCTAATTCAGACAAAATATATGGGAATTGATACCCAGCGGTTTTGTGTACATTTACATATATTGTATGTGATGGATGGAATGGTGGAGTCATAATAAACATGGTTTTAGGTTTGTATACTTCACTGAGTGTAAACATCCTACAGCTTCAATAAAGAGCTGATTGTGAACTGGTACACAATATTTATGTCACTGTCAAACCACGTGGAATAAGATCATTTTAACTACTTTAAAGCTTCTTAAGCAGGAATACTGTACAAAGAGAAAACTGTTACAGGATAAAGTTGGAGTTAGTCGATGCATTACTCTCCTGGACACTGCAGCGTGTGTTAACAGCTACTCAAACAGAAAGAAGTAGTGCATTTGTTGGGGACTATATTCTGTGGTGGATGAATTCATATTTGGTGTTCTAGTGAGAATCTGTGGCAGTAGAATAATGTGTGTGGGATTGGGTCAAATACACTACAGTATGTGTTCATGGTGACGCAACAGTTTGACTCATATATGTGTTTTTTTATAGTTTCTGGACAGCAGTGGAGCTCTATGGCACAGAGGAAGAAGATACATCAGGCACATTAAATGTTTTACCTTACAGGGCAGCATCTCATCTCTGGGCACAGACTGAGCTCTGCCTTCTGCCTTTAGCTTGTCTCTCCTCTTCCTCACGCTCCTGCCACGTGCATAGCTCTGCACCTGAACACACACACACACACACACACACAGGAGATTAAATGTTAAGTTATGAAGTGCACGCAGATAATGACTTCTTTCCTTCTCAGCTGTTCTGAGAAGGAACTCGGTGCAAATAATCCAACAGAGGATGTCCATAACAGGGCAGAGGTTTGGGATTTAGGGAGGTACTCAGACATCTCCTCAACGGTTTCACTCTGCAGAAAGAATGAACCATGCATTTTTTATTAAAAAAATGTCTAACACATATATGACCAAGTACAACTGTAGTTTTCATTTTGTGTGTATAATTAAATATGAGATTTGCCCGCATGCACACATTGTCAGGCTAATTGTGATTTATTAAGAGAAAAATATGAGCATTCATACATGCACACACAGTTTCATAAATGTCATGATTTTTGGGTGCATTTATGGATCAAACATACTGCTTTATATAACTGATCGATTGAGATTTGTATTATTGTGTAATACAGTACAATGTACACCAAATAACAACGACAAAGACAGACAAGATTAAGGAATTAAATAAGGTAACGGAAGCTTCCTTCATAATCAGATCAACATTATCCAGCATAAATAATCAATAGAGGAAAAATAAAACTAAAAAATAATCAGACAAAGTAAGTAGTATCCATCCTGCCTTCTTTTCCAGGCCTTTGCCACAAAGCTTGTAAGTTTAAATACATCAACATTAAATATACATTCCATTTTACATTTTATAAACGAGGCTCCTGATCATAGAATCTTTACAATCTATTATCTTTCTCTTTTTCTTTACACACCACGCTTTCATGTTATAAAAAGCAGTCTTAGAATAAATAATAGTCAGTCAGTATATGACAGTATATGAGCACAAAGGTGTATCTCTAAGTATGAGTTTTACTTCTCTCACACCACTACCTCTTGTTTCTTTTGTGTGTGTGCGTGTGTGCGTGTGTGTGTGTGTGTGTGTGTGTGTGTGTGTGTGTGTGTGTGTGTGTGTGTGTGTGTGTGTGTGTGTGTGTGTGTGTGTGTGTGTGTGTGTGTGTATCTGTATGTAACAAAACCATTACTGGATTTACCTGTGGAGCTTTGGTGAGAAGAAGAGCGACGTCTGGGTTGTTGTGTTCTCTGGCCTGGTCCAAAGCTGTGTGACCTGCCTGCACACGCACACACGCACATACACACACACAGACACAAACACAGAGTGAGACAACACATGACAACACATAGTTGCAACTGAGCATCTAACTTCAATGGAATTTGAAACAGGCTAAAATCAGAGACAAGGCTTTATTTCTACTTCCAGTTAATGCAATCCTCCATGTTAACATGATTAATCCACTATCAGATACATTTACAAAGAACTAATTCCATCAGTTCAACAACTGAGTCACATTATACTCACTACTGAGCAGCTCTCACTTTGTCTTCTTAACTGAAACCCTTCTTTATGAAATACTGTAAATTCTCAAATACTGACGTCAGTGGCACAGACACCTCCTCCATTAATTCAGCATCTTAATTAATTCAGTGTGATGTTCATTTGCACAGCACTAATTCCATCACTCACTGCCTCTACCCCTCAAATGATGTTACAGGATGGCTTCACATTTCTTCAGTTTTCTGTTCTAAAACAACAGTCAGTGTCTATATGAACACTGAAATCTGTTTTTTCTTGCTGTAATCATTCCTCCTGTTCATACTGACCATTAGAAGATCCCTTCATAATGCAATTACAATGGAAGTGATGGAGGACTAAATTCACAGTCCTCCTCCTGTGCAAGATATCAAGCTTCAGTCGTCCAAATGAGTCAAATCTTCATCTTCTATGCTTCAACATTACAGTGTTTTAGTACCAAAGTCTTCTTGTTACTATACCTTCACCACAGCTCAACAGGGAAACACTAAGAGGGAATTTGATGCTAAAAAGACTGTAAATGTGTCAGATATCACTTGATATGACTAACTCAGACTGCTGAAGCTCAATAGAAGCTGATCATCTACTTTTAAATGACTGTGTAGACACACTGTGGATTTAGTCCTCCATCACTTCCATTGAAAGCACATTTGAAAGAGATCTATTAATAGTCAGTATGAACAGGAGGAATGATTACAGAGAGGAAAACCTCTTTCACTGTTCATATGGACACCTGACTGCTGCTTTAAAACATGTGAAACATTGTGAAACTGTCCTTTAAACTACCATGAAGCAGATTCCCTTTGTTGGCAGTATTTATATGAAAAAAACATCATGAAGGAGCACATCAAATATGACTCAACTGGCATTCATTAATGTAAGACAACATTATTCATGAAATAAAAGAGGACATCAGAGCAGCAGAGTGGTGATGACTCTGTTGTTGTACTCATGCTGTAATGTACAGTCCATTACACTCAATTTACCATGTGAGCTGTTGTTTGTAGGTTACAATAATCCCTCCCCCTGGCCTTTATTAGCAACAGCTGGCCACTCCTCCGCTTAATATTTGAGACAGAGCTGTTATTTGAACACTGGCCTTTATATGAGAAATTACAGTCATTACTTGTAATCAATGTTAATATGATGGTTTTGATTGCTGTTAAGCTACTGTCAGTGAAACTCAACACTTCTTCCAGCAACTCAATAGGAACAATTCCTTCTTTTCTGGGTAGGATTTCACTGTTAGTCATCTACAGGAAGTGTTGCATTTACTCGATAGTAGTTTAAACAGCAATGGAGGGAAAAAAAGGTTTGATGTTGTACAAGCATTAAATGTTTGAAGTGATTGGCCTTTATTTGTTCACTCATTCTATAATTATATTAAATCTTGTAGACACGGCCACAGACAAAGCTTCTCTGTATCTAACGTCTGTATTCCTGACATTACAAACTGTGACCAATTTGTGCTACATGGAGTCACCAACGTGTAATGTTGGCGAGTGCAGCGTTAAACGGACGACAGGAAGCAGGAGCGGCATACTGCTGGAAGAACCCTAGAGACGAGATTGTTAACAGCAGCAGTGTGTGCTGAATTGAAGATGAAGAAAAGGCAAAGTGAGTGCATGAACACTTCTCCTGCATTAATGATGTAGAACGAGGCTGCGGGCGCTCACATTGTTGCAGATGCGGCTGTCAGCTCCCGCCTCCAGCAGCAAACGTACTGTCTTCTTGTGATTCAGAGCAGCTGCCACGTGTAGTGGTGTGTCCCCAGCCTACACACACACACACACACACACACACACACACACACACACACACAAGGAACAAGAGGTGGTGGTGTGAGAGTGTACCGTTTATGTCGTCAAAACTCCAAGACATTTGCTCCTTGAATGAACATTTAAGTCCTATGCATTAAACAGAGGATCTCATGCAGACTGACACACAACGCTAACACAAAACTATCCATGCGTTCACTAAATATGGATCTCACATTTCTAGAACTGTGCACCTGTTTCAGCAGGAAACTGAACCTTTTCCTCTCCAGACAATTTTTCAGGTTTTTTAAACATTAGCTAAACGTTCCAATCAATAGTAGAAACATTCCATAGTGGACACTACTGTATATAATAACTACAGACATGATGGTTCAGAGTTCAGCTAGTAAGGTCAGGTAGTAACTCACCAGGTTCTTCTCCGACACGGAGCAAAAGGCTCCCAGCAGGATGCGGATCATGGCCACGTGGTTGTAGCGGGCCGCCACATGGAGACATGAATCCCCTGCCTGGAAGAAGATTTACTCACATTAAACTTTCATTTGGAAAATAAGCCACATTTAAAATATGTCTCTGCACAAAGAGAAAATACATTATAATACTTTCTGAATGAAATGTGATGATGTAGATCATAATTAGATTATGTACATATATCTATCTAGATCTTTATTTATCTATATGACAGCCATCAACACAATGGATCTCTTTCTGCAATCAAACATCATTTTAAAGTTTATTGTTAATATTTTTTTTTCCTGAGCGGAAGAAAAAATGATCTTTAGAGTAAAATCACAAATGTTCCTTTTACTCTCTGAGCCTCTGAGTGTGTGAGCTGAGGAAATGTTTGATTGACAGCTGAGCCAGCAGCAGAACCAAATAAAGCTGTTCTGACAACTGGACCTTAAAAGGGACTGTGTTTTGTTGGCAGTGTTGTTGAAGTTTATAGGGGACTTAATATGCTTTTCTTTATTTTCAGCCATATTTATGATGATAGTGTCTACTGTTCATATTAATGTCATGTGCCAAAGTGGCAAATAATGAGGGAAACATATGTAGAAGTGCTGTTGGACTGCTGTGAATGCTTGTTTTTAGGGATGCATTGATATATCAGCCAAAATATCAAATATCGGCCTATTGTAAATAAGGAAACATTCACAGATGTTGTGGTTATTTGTGCTCAGACAGTAGTAGCAATAGTGGCTATGGAAAAGAGACATTTCTTGTGGAAATGAATTAAGACAGTCTGTATGTAACAACAACAGTCTTCTCTACGGCACCACCACCAAAGTCCTCAATAAACTCCAATACGTCCAGAACTCTGCTGCACGCCTCCTCACCGGTACCCGCTCCAGAGAACACATCACACCTGTCCTCCGTGAACTTCACTGGCTTCCAATCAAACACAGAATCAACTTTAAAATCCTCCTCACCACCTACAAGGCCCTCAACAACTTAGCACCCCCCTACCTTGCTGACCTCCTTCATCACCACGCCCCCTCCCGATCCCTCAGGTCCGTCCCTGCCAACCTGCTACAAGTCCCCCGGACTAAGTGAAGGACCTGGGGTGATCGGGCCTTCTCTGTTGCTGACCCCACCCTATGGAATTCACTCCCCCCTCACATCAAAATCTCCCCAACCCTCTCCTCTTTCAAATCTGCACTAAAAACACACCTTTTCATACTAGCCTTCAACTCCTAGCTCCCACTGGACTCGTCATGTTTTAACCTTTGTTTTTGTCTTCTTTTGTTTGTTTGTTTTTTAACCTTTTATAACTTATAAACATTTGTTTCATAGTTTTAAATAGGGAAATAGGGAAATTGTAAAGCGTCTTTGAGCACCGCATAAAGCGCTATATAAGTTTGATTTATTATTATTATTATTATTATTATTAAGATAATTTCATACATTTGTATGACTGAATTTGTGCAAATTCAAAGATAGTGTAATGATGGGCTGAATTAATTAAAACAAGCTATTAAATATAACAACATAATAAATAACAATAATAAATAACAGCAAAACATAATAACATCATTTTTTTTTTTTAAATCAATATTGGTATATATCTGTTATCAGCCAAATTCTTATTTTAAAAATCAGTATTGGTCAAGAATTACACAATCGGTGCATCCCTTCTGGTTTTCCAACAGTTTTTTTTCTACTTTATGATCGAGCTGATGTCAGGTCGTGACAGGTTTTTTTATATGGTTATCTTCTCCATGCACAGTGCACAAACTCACTGCTCTGCTCCTCTAACATTATGGCATTTTTGCATTGTTTTGGGGGTAATCACACTGAGCTATGACTGGAGCCGAGTTGTGAGTGTTTCTCAGTTACACAGCAGGGAACAGTAAAATGACTAGTTTGGTCTCTGTTGGTTCGAGAAAAGAACAAAAAAGATTAAAGACATCAGTTTAGGTTGTTGCAATGAGCATTTGTAATTTTGGACATTTTAACGAATAACAATTAATTAACAATTCCAAAAACAAAAAAAAACTTAGATTAATCAATATAGGAATTTCTTTTAAGGCCTGAAACCTTATTAATTAACACATCAACCATTTCAAAATTATTTCAACGATGTCATGTTACTGTATTAGAGTCTGGCAGTTATTGAGAGCATGTGTGAGCACCTGCCACAAAATCACACTGTATTGTATAAGTATTGAAGGTTGACTGTCATCACATGAGTAAAGCTTTCAGCAATCAAGGGGGACAGCTGAGGACATCTGCCTCTGATCCACTACCTCCTCTTAGATCTGTTTTGTGCTGAGTAACTACAGCCCCCCCACCCCCACCCTACCCCGTGAGGCTGAGGATTATGTTTGAAGTGCAAATGTACCACGCTGTTTCACAATTAGGAGACTTGTGTGCCATGTAAACAGTAGCGTGGCAGCAGTGGACTGCCAGGAGCAGACCGTCAGGTGGATAGAAAAGGTACATTAGTTGGTTTTCAAAGAGAATTTTACATGAAGAGATGGAAAACTTGGGGGGAAAAAACAGGAAGAAAAAGGTGATGATGGCACAGTAACAGATGTTGTATACAACCGAGGATGTAAATGAAGGATGTAGAATCCAATATGTTTACTGACTGAATGTGAACCTGAGAAATATATGTCTGGCTTCCATTTTTACACCCTGCATTAGGTTTTTAATATTTTCTGTATTATTACATATTCACCTGATAACATGGTAATGTGATATTACCTGACTTTACCAGTTGTTGGAGTTTGCCTTAGTGCTACATTAAACATTCTACCAGTTCACATTGGGTTGTGGGATACTGAGTGCTGTGCCAGTTTTGTCCTCCAAGTTCAGAAATAAGGAGGTTGTGTTTCTTGGCTGCATTAACAAGAGGCTTAGAAATGAGAGTGTTTCTGTTGGCGCGTTTGAAATGCAGAGGGTTCAGCTTCTGAACTGGGGAGCGGCCACAGTGTGACAGCAGGGTAAACACAGCTGCACATGCAATTACTGACACGTTTGATTTACGTGTGCCACATAACGAGCACTGACTACACAGTTGGGAAATGTGAGGAATCTCTGCTCTGGTTCTTAGCTCTTATCTGATTCTTTGATAACAAGTTGAAGGTACGAGCCTGCCGACAATACGGCTCCCAATGTGCAAGAAACATCCAATCACGGAGCTTAAAATTTTACATACACGGCTAAATTAAAGTGTTGAGGAAACCCATAATGCAATTTGCAGATGAAATCACTTTACTTTCAGATTAATTTGAAATTGATCAGCACCATTAGTTTAATTTAATCTAATATACATCAGTATGAGCTGAAGCTGTAGAGGTAATGTTATGAGGTCCCTATAAAAAGGCTGCTTTAAGAAACAAGTTCATGTATTCTCCTGTTTGTGGAGTAGTTTACAGTGCTGTCAAAATCAAAGAGATACATTTTGAATTCATTTGAAATACTTAAACTTAAACTTAGACATGATTAATGCGTTACTGTCTTTCAGAGACTGTAGCAGGCTCAGTTTTAAAGTTAGATTCTGGTGTCATATGAAACTAAATGACTTGATGCATCCACTGATACCAACCATGTGACGCTAGCTTGTTGAGAGGGGCGATAAATAACACTCCAAAATTAGTTGAATTTTTAACTCTGTGTCTTTCATGTGTGAATCCAAATCTGTACATCACAGGAGAGGATCTGTTCAGAGTTAAAAAGATGCTATTAAATAATAGGATTAGAATTTAAATATATTTCCTTGGTGTGGAGTCTATATTTATTCTATGATTACAAGCTTCAATATTAAGAAGAAAAAAAGGTATTCATCACAGCAAATTGTGAAACTAATTAGTTGTTGTTTTTTTTTTAAATTGACTGTAGTTTCTAATTTATAGATATAGGGATAGCAATGGCAATGTGTTGGCCCACCACTTTGGTGTAGACTGAAATATCTTGACAACTATTAGATGAATGCCATTAAATTTGCTACAGATTTTGGGCACTTGGGAGCCAAAGCAACAGCAGTAATGGGACTTATGGACAGTTATGTGCTATAGCAGTGGTTCCCAATCAATTTGGCTTGTGTCCTTGGAGTAAAAATACAGTAATTTACAATAAATAAAGCAAAAGGTTTAAGGAGAACTTCGAGAAATCAGGAATCAGAAGTACATTTTTTTCTGTTGTCCTATCTTGTCCTATCTTCTTAGATTAATCCAATGACTTCTTGTGGGGATTCCAACTCACAGGTTGGGAACCAGTGTGATATAGGACCAAGAGGAGAAAGAAGACTCGTGTTTGTATCTGAAAAGTGTGGCAGGTGAGTCCACCTCAGCCCTGCTGGAGACTTACATGGTTCTTGCTGTCGGGCCTGGAGCCTCCCAGGAGAAGAACCTTGGAGCTCTGAGCATGACCGTTCTGACATGCAAGGTGGAGAGCTGTGTTTCCTGCCTGGAGGATGAGTGGGAAGAGAGAGAAAGTCACTATTAATTCATGTTTATTAAGATCTGATTCTTATTATCTTATTCAGTTTTACTGTATTCAGATTCTGACATTGATGGCAACAGCCTTCAGGTCAGTCATGCCACTGCTGCTATTCTGTACATGTGTGTATACAGAGGTATACATGAAATATGGGATGCATAAAGGAATGTGATCCATGGAGACATTGTGTACTGTAACACACAGTGACAAACACAACTATGCTCATTTACAGTCTGTAACTTTATATATTTACTGTTTCAAATGGACATCAGCGTCGTCGTAGACATTTTTCCAATCAAGACATGCCGTCTCCATATATGTATTAACAAAGTGGTATCAAGTGGTATTGTGATGTCTGTATAATGTATATGTTATATACGTTGAATCCAGTTTGTGAGGTGTAGAATCACCTTGTTTTTAGCGTGGGCGTTGGCTCCAGCCTTCACCAGCAGTTTGACAGACTGACTGAAGCCATGCCAGGACACCTCATGGAGAGCAGTGTTGCCATCCTGGCAGGACAGAAAAGCACAAACACAGACACATTAACAACACACTGACTGATCCACTGGACTCAATGCTAACACGTAACCTCACGTTACTTGAAATGATGAAGAAGCTCCTCCTTCATTAAGATTATTAAGAAGTACATTCATTACAACTTTAACATCAATTCTCAAACCAGCCAAGTCTCAAGTTACAGTTACAGTACTCTGCAGTTTTTTTTCATTCACTATTTAATCCTATTTTGCCATTTCCTTTGATTGCTGCTGACTCAGCCCTTCTGCAGACGTCATATAAAAAGACCTCCAGTAAAGACAAGAGTGATGCCCTCTCATAATTAACAGGAAATTAGGGCAGACATGAGGCCTGGTTCTCAAATAAAGGTTCTCTCTATAGTAGAAAAAATCAACAGTACATTGATAGTAGTTTTATCTACACGTCTTTAAAGAAAATCTAACATGTACTACTCAATATTTAGATTAAATGTGATAGTAAGTTTCAATGTTTTACTTTTACACCATCACTGTGAAAAGATACAATAAACAGATTTCTTCACACTTTTTAAAGATATCAGACTTCAGTCATTGTTTAACGTGCTACATGGAATTTCTTACTGTCACCTCGGCCATGTTTCAGCTGCAGAATACATCACAACAAACAGTTTAACAAAAACATAAATAAGTAAATAAAAACTTATGCCACACTGTGTATGCATTGACATCTACATTTTTCCATACTAACGTACACACTGTAAGGTCTATTCATTCTCCACATATTCTCAAGTGTATGTACTAGCACTGTTGTGAGCTTTTTCTTTGTGTAATTTTGTTGGGGAGTAACTAGTTCCATGTAAGGGCGGTAATTTAATTACAAAATAAATGTCAGTGTAATCTGTTACACTTACTGAGAAAAATGTGTCATTAAATGACAGTTACTGATGAAAATGTTGATGATTATAAAGGAGGTTACATCTGAAGTCACACCTTTAACATTTTACTCAGGAGGGTTTTTTCCCTTTTGTTTAATATTTAACATGTTACTGAATACATATATTACTGTTTTTAATTCTTTGTAAACATTTTTTTTTACATTTATTTAGTAAGTAAATCATGATGTGGGTTTATTTGGAACACACATGAGCTTAAATGGTGTCACCGTACCAATTAAACTCATGACAGACTTTTGACTTTTTTCATCAAATATCTTTATTTTATATTCCAAAATCTACATGAACTAATGAATACATTTTACAATTAGAGATAAATCTTCTTTATAAGAAATGATCTCTCTTATAAATCATGTCAGTATCCATGAAAAACAGCTGAACTTAGATTTTGGTGCTTAATGGGAACATTTACCCTAACAGCTGAAAACATTGGTTAGAACATTAGAAAAGTCATCAAATGTAATAAGTTACATTACTTTGATGAAGTCACTGAAATAGTTACATTACTTATCACTAGGGGTGTGACAAGATCTCGCGACGATATTTCTCGTCGAAGTGAATTTTGTCTCGCAAAGCTTATAATTAAGGGGCGCACCAAAAAAAAGAAAAAAAGACGATCGGTTTTCTATCGATCATTCGCACGTCATGTCTTCATGGCTTCTACCTGCTGAGAGGATCTCAGTCAGAAGTAAGAGAAGAGGAGAGGAGCAGGTTAACCTCAGGTCTCTACACTGAAAGCCTGAAGTAGGAGTAGCAGGGAATCTAGCGCAGCTTTGGAAGCCTAATGATGAAAAAAGTAAAATGAGTCACACTACCAAATTATAACACAATTTATATGTTGTTCTACTTGTGTATTTATGTGATACAGGATTTGTGCAATTTACTTTTATTTCAGTGTTTTTTTATTAGCAATATGTTATAATTTGTGATAATTGGATTCTTTATTTCATTTATATGTATATATTATATATATTTATTTATTTGGTATTTGTGATTGTATATAACTTTTGTATTTATGGTTTCCATAAATACCAAAATGATCCATCTATAAAATATCTATATGGGGAAACCTTTTACAGTGCTGCATACTGCATATGATAATTATATATTTAGAAAGTAGAAAAAGTGATTCATTACAAGATGATTAGTTCAAACATTTCAATTCAATTTCCATTTTGTGAATTTCAAATAAAAGAACAGTCATGTATTTCCTCATTGAAGTTTTCTTAAAAATATAGTTAAAATCTTGTCTCGTCTCGTGAGCTGAGTGTATCATCACACCCCTACTTATTACATTTTAAATAGAGTAACTAGTAATCTGTAAGCTATTACATTTCCAAAGTAACCTTCACAACCCTGGATTTCATTTATATTGAGCATAAAAGTAAATTGTCATTATTTTAAAGTGGTTGACTGTAAAGAACTGGAACATAGAGAAAACAGCTTTGTCAAATCTGTGGTGTATATCATGAAGTGTAGAATGTTAAGGGACTCTAACAAAGTACAAGAAAAAAAAGTTAAATGTTTATAATCTATAAACTTTAGGTCCAGCTAATTTTGTGAACAGCTCTTTTTTGTAATTTCTCTGACTCTAAACCCTACTTTTCATAGTGGAATGAGGCTAAGCCGATTATCAGATGCTTTAATGCAGGAATTATGATAGCTTTGAAATTCCCCTGTAATAAAGGTGCTGCTAGCTTCCGTGTGTGTTTCAGTCTTTTGACGTGCACCTTATCCTGTCTGTCCAGTGCACATCCTTCCTGGATGAGAGCGCCGATGATGTCACTGTTTCCCACCACTGCAGCCCGGTGTAACGCCGTCTGCTCCCCCTGCGGACACACACACACACACACACACAAACAAACACTGGCACATTATACAGGATGAAACTGCTCACAAACAAGAATAAACAAACAAGGAAAAGACAAGCATCACAAGAAAACCAGCATCAGTCCAGAGAAAGAAAAAAAAAAAAACACTCCATCACATGAAAATCTTGGAGCCCCAGTCTGGTATTTCATGATTTTCATGCCACCAAGGTTCAGAAATCTCATTTAAATTCATCTGTCTTCACTTTTTCTTTTAAAGTGTTTCAGTTGTTAAAAAGTTAACTTGGAGATACAAGACTTTCATTGGTCAGAGGTGACACACTCTCTTGAAAGAATAGGAATATGAACTCCTGCTTACTTTGAGTGGAACAAACACGTGGAAGTCTTTGTATATCACTGCAAGCAATTTAAAGATACGGTCAATAAAGTCAGCTTAGTTATTGCATATTAATGGGATTGAAAGAAATCCACCCTTAAAGATGAATGGCTGCTCTGCATGACTTCATCTGTGTATTTATGAAGTTTAAAGGAGTTCATTTTGGGAGCTACACTAATTTGCTTGCCAGCTCTTTCTGAGAGTGAGATGAGGAGCTCCAGATCAATATCATGTGTAGTTGAATATACAGACTAGAAGCAGGGGGGAAACAGCTAGTGAAGAAACAGCAGGGTGCATTATCACAGAGTCTTGATCTCACAGCGGGGCTGCCACGTCTGCTACCATCATGCCTGTACACCAAAACTAGAACCTGCACCAGACTCAGGGACAGATCAAAGATACTGGGCGAATGGATACACGGTTTGTCAAGAAATAGTTCCAACACATTACATTGTTATACTTTGTATATGTTTTTGTATATGAATGTGTATATATGTATATAGAAACTAGGGAGCGACTGATAATGGATTTTTGGAGCCAATATTGATATTAAGGAGTAAAAATTCCAATATCGATATATCGGCTGATAATTTTATATATAAAGAATATTTACATGGCCATACATTTTTTGTGTGTATTATTGTATCATCTTTTTTGTGACTTACTTACATAACTCCTCCTAAAACCACAAACTATTTTTTCATTTTTACATTTCTGTTTGATTAGTAGATTTAAAAAAAATAAATAAATAAATAACATGTTAATTTATGAGCTTTACAGGCGTTGGTGTAACAGTTTCCCCCTGATTCCAGTCTTTATTCTAAACTAGGCCAGCTCTGCATATAACATCTAAACCTGATATTGATCTTTTAATCTCACTCTTGGAAAGAAAGCAAAAGGATGTATTTCCTAAAATATTGTACTATTCCTTTAGAGAGATTGCTTTGTTATTGGGGATTTAGTTTGATTCATTTTTACTTAATGTACAACAGATTCTTAAATGCCTATCCTGTGTCTCTGCATGCAGTTTAAAGGTATGACCAGTGAAATAGCCCTGCTTAATTGAACAGTTATTTTAACCTAATTTAACAAGTAAAAACTAAATAATACCATGCAGCCGTCAGCATCATGGTGCAAACAGCATATCCAAATAAGATCACAGAGCATTGTTAATAAGCTAAAGACTATGAAATATTCAGCTGTGAGTGCTACACAAGTTTATCTACCACTGAGTACTGAGCAGCTACTTCATCACATAACTCAATTAATCGTGTTATTGAACATACTGTGTATTTAAAATAATATAAATTCCCCAAAAACAAACTCTCTCTTTAAGTGTTTTCAATAAGCACAATAAGTATCCCAAAGCTCAGAGGTGTTACAGACTCAAACAATGATGATGTTAATATGGTCCCAATGTAGCAGTTAAACTAATCACATCACTTCCATTCAAACACTCTGAGTCCACTGTGGTTCATTCAACCATGTGAAAGCAGTGCAGAGTACAGTCCCAGAGAAAAAGCTGCAGCTCACATTTATGCTCAGCCATAAATGCAAATTCCTGCACACAGAGCAGATTAGTGGTGAGTGACACTTCGCAGGCCAGGTTAGACATGAGAGCGATGATTTCCATGAGAGAAAAAAGGAGGAACAGGAGGGAGGAGAGGAGAAGAGGCCGGCCATTCCAAGCTAGATAAGAGCAGCAGCAGCAGCAGCAGTGGAGGAGGATTTTAGTTTCAGGGGAAGGAAGGATGAAGGGGTGAAGAGGGGGCAGATTTCCACAGGGTTTGGCTAACCTCCTTCACTCTCCCTGATCCTTCAGGCTCTTTCCAAGCCCTCCTCCACTGTCTTCTCCTCTCCTCATCCTCCTCCTCCTGCCTCAGTCTGCAGCTCCTGCTCCCTCCAGTCGTGGAGGATGGACTGCAGCCTGTTGCGGAGCTCATTGACCACAGAGAGTGAATTTGGCAGTGCCAGAGATCTGGGTTATCGCTATCTGTAGGGGAGGGGGGTCTGCATCCTGAGGGAAAGCCCACGAGCGGGCAGTCCAAAGAGTCCCATTCAAGGCCACTAGAGGTCATTAGACTAAAGCTGTTTTTGTGTTTTAAAAAAAGAAAGAATTTAAAGTCTATAATGATTCCAGTATAACAGAAGTAGTCCACTGGTCAATCATCAATCAGGACTGAAGCACAAGCTGGAAGGCGTGGTTGACAGACAGATGCATCTACTCACGTCGTCTTGGATGTCCAGGTCGCAGCCAGCTTTGAGCAGGATACGCACAACCTCAATGTGGCCTTTGTAGGCTGCCAAGTGCAGGGGGCTTCTGCCATACTGTGGATACAAAACACACAATTCAGCACAGTGAACAAAAAAAACACCAGAGGGAGCACAACATGAGCACACAACCTCCCTGCAGAAGCACAATCAAGTGGAAAACCAAACCTCCACTGTCCCACAAAACACACAATGTCTGTGCAGTGAGTCAGATGGAACTGTACTGCTACATCATACGATCCATCTCAATAATGATGTCAAAAATATTAGAGAAAATCGGTTTGACACCGCTTCTGGAGGCCCTAGGAATAAAAACAATAACATCTTTGAAGAAGTCCAGTAGAGTGGTAGACTGGTTTTACAGCTGCTCCGGTTGCTGCATTACCGTGGTAACACAATTACATCACACCCGCTGCAGATTCAAGCTAATTACGGTCTCAGCACTAAGTGAGCAAGTGATGGGAATGACGGGCCTGCTGAATGCCGAGCAATATTCCTGCTGTAAAGTCGGCCTCTTAATGACATCAGCGCAAATAAGACATACATTAGATTAAAGAGGCTACAAAGAATCAAACACTACAGGAATAAATGCATTCTAAACGTTTAACTTATTGGTCTGAACATAAGAGTTGTGTTTTTTCCTGGAAATACATCTGAAAAAGTGAGGACGTCTTATATTTGGGGTCTAGACAATTATGTGTTCATGGTATCAGATATTCTCTTGGAATGGATAAAGTAGTTGCAGGAGTTTCTGAAGGTACATGTACTGTGTTTTTCTGCCACAGAGGTAATAAATTCATGACAAGTGAAAGCAAGTCCAAAGTGTCTTCCGAGGTCTCTGCTGCAGAAAACAGAATATGTCAAGCTGCCAAATATCACTGTCATAGATCATAAGCAGCAAATGCTGGAAGAAATCATTTTGACAGCTTCCATGAATATGTAACGTATGTCATGTATGATGGAAGTAATGTTCAAAAGATATCTAAAAACAGGTGTTGGAAAAGTGTTGGAATCAGGGTCACCTTATATTCAGGGCAATTCAGTATTTAGGAACCAATTGCTTTATAACATCTGAGGTTACGTTTTTTTAATGGCAGTTACCAAAACAGAATTAATGGACTCACTCATGTGTGTGGTAAAGAAAATTTTTAGATTTTAGATCATCAACAGCTAGCACCCCCCATGTACTACCCTAAAGATCTATTCTGGGACCAATTTTATTCTCTCTGTACATGTTACACCCTTTGGACACAATCGGCAGCACAGCATTTCTTCACTGTTATGCTGATGATACACAGTTATACCTCTCATTTAAACCACCAGAAATGAACAATCTGACCATACTGCAAATGTCAAGCACGAGATGTTCTAGATCACAGATTTTGATCTTTGGTCCAGAACAACACAAGCTACAGATATAGTCCTCCCTTGATTCGATACTAATGTTAAGTCCGTGGCAAAGAACCTTTTGATAGCCACTTATCCTTTGAGCTAGGAATATTATCCAGGCTTGTTTTTATCAATTAAAGTAAGAGTGAGGGACTTTTACATATAAATGAACCTGTTACATTCATTGAATCTGGTGTCTGGTATGACATTCCTGTGCAGGCTCACCGATACTGATGTGTTTTGCGTCAACCAGAATTAACTGGTTCACCCTCAGACTGTGACCACTGTCTACAAGCTAAATTGATCAGGAGATGACTTGTGTGAGGATCTGGGTGGTCTATCACCTTGGCTAGACTATTTCATGAGGTAAACTCTTCAAAGGCAAATAAACACATACTATATGTATGGATAGATACCACTAGAGTGAAAAGAGGAACCATCATTTTGTCACAGGTGTAAACTGACACTTTAACATCCATAGGTAATGGAACATGTGCCAGTCAGACTGCAGTGATGCTCTGTAATTTACCATGGAGGCTGACATGACATCAGGAATGTCAACTGTGGGAAATCCCTTCTTCCAGCAGCCAGGAGACATTAGTTCAGTCATTGGCAGGATCAGGTTAAAAGCTCTGAACACATCCTCACATCCTGCATGTTACATCCAAGATAATGACCTCTGCTTAACTGAACCGAGCAGAATGGCCGAGCAGGATGTCAGCATGTAGGTAACCGTTCTGACTTCAAAACACCAGATCCATGTGATCTGTGTTAATCTTTAATTATACTCTGTAAATACAGTTTAATTACAGATCAAGTGTGTATTCCCACACAACAGCACAAGCCGCATTACACCCCAGGTATTATCTCGCTGTTTTGGAGGTTGGTGCTTTGTTTGGGTGCGGCACTGCTCTGCTAGGCATTCATGTGCTCCTCAGATTGAGTTACACTGGGCATGGCTTGGCGAGGAGCCACGGGCCGAGCTCAGGTAAACAGCCGGCTTCAGGCCAGCAGGAGGCCTCTGTTGTCTGCAGACTGACTGAGGGTCTGTTTGTGACTCGATGGGCTGGTTTTTTTCAGCGGCAGTTGGTATGCTGGGTTCTTCACGCTCTGTTAGACTGTCTTGTGGAAAGTGTCCAAACTCAAGAATTTGAGATATTACAAAATGTGTTCAAAGACCATTAGATAGGGATCGTACTTATCACTGCAGTGAAGTTGTGAAGTGGGAGGGACCGCTGGTTTCAGAAGGTTTTTACCAGGGTTGCCGACTAAAAGTTGACAGATCAGTTGTGCCCCCGTATTAACTCAAAATGCTGCCTTTGTTTTTAGCCACATCATTATACATCAAGTAATGCAGGGTGATAGCATGACTGTACACTTTTACTGATTCCTGTCTCATAATCACCTAAATACTGTGAATGAAACATAGAGGAGCCCAATGCATCATATATTATACAAATAGAGAAATATACTGAAAACATATACTACCCAAAATAAAACACATTTGCAATAATTAGTGAAAAGTGAATTGAATGAAGATTCAGATATTATATTGATATTGTGATATTTTAAAGACATCATCTTAATATTGTGTCTTTTACTGCTTTTAAAGGCTGGGGGTTAGGGTTAGGGTTACAGTAAAAATGTCATTTTCTGAGTTTAACAGACTGCTCTATTATCTTAGTCATTATATCCACATTACTGATGATTATTTATCAAAGATTTCATTGTGTAAAAATGTTGTGAAAGCACCAATAGTCATCCCTACAATATTGTCAAAATATCAATATTAAGGTATTTGGTCAAAAATATTGTGATATGTGATTCTGCCCATATTGCCCAGCCATAGTCTAGACAGGAAGTGTTTCAGCTGTGTTTTTTAGTTGTGGTACAGTGGTAGTTGAGCTTTGAGTGCTTCCAAAATGTACCCGATCCTATACTTGAACACATCCTGTGAAGATGTGCTGCTCCTGTGTAGACACAGTGTTAGGAGTTGTGGTTAACTTTTACTAACTTTTTTACAGGCTTGAACATTACATTCCACTTTTTATCAAAGAAACAGAATTTTTTTTTTTTAAACAATCTTTTATACTGATGATTTAACTGGGAGAGTTTCACTTCCATCCAAGCTGCAGAAATACTCAAACTGTCATTGACGTAACATTGTATATGTGAAAAATGAATCAGTCTTTCACTTCCAGAGCCAGGGGTGTCTGAAATAGTTTCTCACACTTCACATCTGTTAGGCTCCTGTTAATTAACAGTACTGGATTAGTACCCCATGTTGGATAATAGAGACATTTGGGCTTTGAGAGGCTTTGAAACTGAAAAGAAGCTATAGGTTTACATTATTTAAGCCCATTTTAAAACAATACTGGTACCGGTTACTGTAATCATTCTTCCTGTCTATAAGGCCATATATGTTTTGCTGTATATTATAATCAATGTATATATGCTTCACAATAACATCTCAAGGTCTACTCAGTAGTCTTTTCTAGAGCTTTCAACCTGATCTTACCATCATCAAATTAAAGATTATTATCTAAAGTAAAAAGTATGGTCTAAACCTGCTATATATGAAAAGAGAACTGTCTCTAATCTAGCAGAGCGTAAATCTGGATTTGATTAGCCACTGGATTCTAAACTATCATCTCCTCGTTTTTTCTTCTTCATTACCAGCTTCATCTCAGCCCCCACTTAATCCTTCTTGCCTTCTTTTATTTTCATCTGTTTTATGTTTTTCTCCGTCAGTCTCAACCCATTCATCATATTAGCCTTCCCAAAAAACTCTCCCTGCATTCCTTTTTTCCTGAGCAGAGGAATTTTTCATATCAAACTTTGCCCCCTTAATCCTGGATTAAACGTTCACAATGGCATGCGGCCAAAATACCCAAATACAGCTGGTTGGAACAAAAATCATCAGAGCGAGCGGCAGCAGATGTAATATTGTTGTAGCTGTTACAATATGATGCCATGTGTTCATGTACCCATGGAAAATGGGTTTGCGGTGCCAGCACGGAAAACACAAAGCACATGATACACAACAAAAACAGCCAGGAGAAAGCACATAAATGAACAGTACTCTGCTCTCTTTTCATTTCAGGCACCTGAAATAAAGTGTAGTTTTAAAATAACATTAAACCAAGACAGCATTTGTATCTAAACATAAACTTTTAATAATTTCCTACATCCAGGAAACACACAGCACTAAAGACCTGTTGTCACTGTGTCCAGGGAGGTCAATTTATGACAGTCATCAGCACCATTATACTGCAGGCTGTAAAGATAAACAGATAAACAACAGAGACCCACATGCTTGACCTACAAAGTGCCTTCATGACCTGAGGTTCTTCAGTAGGGAAACAGTCTTTCACACAAGCTGTTCACTCCTGGACATGAAACTCAATGAGATGTCACAGACTGAAAATAATATCAAGCAGAATGAGGAAAATCTATGAAAACAATGCTGTAGTTTGTAATCTGCCAGTGTAATATTCAGACAGTCTCAACGGACACGGACACACACACACACACACACACACACACACACACACACACACACACACACACACACACACACACACACACACACACACACACACACACACACACACACACACACACACACACACACACACACACACACACACACACACACACACACACACACACACACACACACACACACACACACACACACACACACACACACACACACACACACACACACACACACACACACACACACACCAGCAGAGTAATAGTCCTGCTGCACATGAGAGAACCTGCCCCTGTGAGAACCAAAAACTGTTATTTTTACACTGATACAGTGTAATGTTCAGCCTTGTCTCTTCTAAAAGTGAAACACACAGACAGTAAGAATCCAGACAGGCTTATGTTATGTAATAGGCTGACTAGCTCTGCCCTGCAATGCAAGAACAATGATGTTTATTTCCATGTTTCCATGTTCAGGTTCCATGGAACATCAACTAGTGAAGATGATCACTTTGTTTACTTGTGACATGTAGATTAAGCCTCAGCCTGTATTAATGAGTTCATTAATTAGATAAAATCAATGGTCTGCAAAAAAAAGTTAACTCTGCTTTAGTCTGCTATTATCTGCTAATATCTGTTTGATAGTAGTGAGGTTCAGTACCCAGCACTAACAGACTGCCCCATCTGTGTAAAGGGGGGGGTCCTGCCTGTTCTCACTGCACCTCATCTAACATCCAGACCATTGTTCTAGATGAGCATTGGCCCTAACTGGCCTTCACTGGCACACGAGAGGATTACATCACATCCTGTGCATTGGTAATTCTCCACATAACTGTGCTCTGTGTGTGTGTGTGTGTGTGTGTGTGTGTGTGTGTGTGTGTGTGTGTGTGTGTGTGTGTGTGTGTGTGTGTGTGTGTGTGTGTGTGTGTGTGTGTGTGTGTGTGTGTGTGTGTGTGTGTGTGTGTGTGCGTGTGTGTGTGCGCATGTGCTATTACAGGATATGTGATAAAAGAGTTATGTAGAGCTTCATGGGAATATGTTGCCGGTTGTGACTATCACACTGTGTGTGTGTGTGTGTGTGTGTGTGTGTGTGTGTGTGTGTGTGTGTGTGTGTGTGTGTGTGTGTGTGTGTGTGTGTGTGTGTGTGTGTGTGTGTGTGTGTGTTTCTTAAATAAAAATCTGTGTGTGTGTGTTTGTGACCCTTAGAAAACTGTGTCAGTGTGATCCATCTGGCCACGCAGCAGCTCAGCTGTGATACTGTTAAACATCTGGGTGCAAACACACCGCTAACTTCTGCTGGAGGTTAAACAGCATGGAAAATGTGTGCTGGCTCAATTACACTCAGCTGAATCAATGTTACACTCAGTCTCAGCTGATCCAGGTCAATACATACAGTACAATGATCTCAGGTTTATCTGCAAATCCAAGTGTGCAAATTCTGACATGAGGGAGGAAGGAGGAAGAGAGAATGATGAAAGGTGAACTGAGGAAACTCTATCCACTAATGAAGTAGATCTTCAGTTCTCAAAATGAGGTAAAAAGAAGAAAAAAAGAATTGTTTCAAATCCTCAATATAATCCAGCCCAGTAGCTTGTCATTGCAAACAATGTTTTAAAGCCATGAATCTCTTCTGATTTGCTTTATGTGACATTAAGCAGACAGAAATCAAAATGATATTTACACATAAGAATACATCCTAATCAAATTAAGGCTTCATCATGTAGAAGAGCTAGAGCAGCAGTAACATCTCCCCACACTACACTCAGTGTAATTAGGAGGAGATTTCTCTGCCTGTGTGTGTGTGTGGCACCCACATGAGAACACACTTCAGCAGGAGGAGGAGAGAACCAAGGCAGTCTGGATCAACTTGAGTGTTTCGCTCAAAACACTTCAAAGGGGGATGAATACATCAGCTGCAAATTATTCCGTTCCACTGATGGAATCTGGAGCTGCTGGAGTTATTTTCACTTGTTGTGAAACGTGTAGGGGTCGCGTTATGTTAGTGGCTGCTAAACCTGTTATACTGTGCTCTGTGTCTAATATGCAGTGAAAGGAATGTCTGACTATCAATCCCTGAGTCACACCACTCACACACAATGAAAGCGACACCAGGGAGAAAAAGCCACAGACACAGACAGTATAACACAGGAAAGATACAACTTTTAAGCCAAACTATTTTGTTATATGCACACAGAAGCTGCCTTAATCATCCAATCAGAGGACCAAATAAATTAGTCTGACAGTTGAGCTTTAGGGCTTGAACTAAGCCCAAGTGTATGCATTGTATAACTGTCATACATGAAATATTAAATTACAGCAACATTCATAAGGAACTACCAAAATGTGAGAAAGGACACAAACTCACAACACCTGTTTAACTCCTTCTTACTTCCTGTGTTTAAGGGAAAATCCTGTCACTTATATGCTGATGCGCACATGTTACCATGGTTACTAAATGTCACACTAAATGTCTCATTCACCCATTCACACACATTCATACACCAACCTGCTCATCAGATGGAGACTAACATTCACACACATTCATACACCAACCTGCTCATCAGATGGAGACTAACATTCAGACACATTCATACACCAACCTGCTCATCAGATGGAGACTAACATTCACACACATTCAAACACCATTGGCGCAGCCATCGGGAACAACTGGGGTTAAGTATCTTGCCCAAGGACACATCGACATGTGGACTGGAGGAGCCGGGAATCGAACCACCAATATTCCGATTGGTGAACGACCGCTCTACCTCCTGAAGCACAGCCACTGAGCCACAGTTGATCAAAGGACCCAACATGGGTACAATCACCAAAATCATTTAGAATCCTCTGGGGACCATGAACACTTCTACCAAACTTCATGGTAATCTGTCCAGTAGATGGTAAGATATCTTACTCTGGACATTAGTGTTGGATGGACACACCAGCTGACACTGACCATTCTCAGGTTAACACTAAAGTAACAATCAGCACATCGAGGTCTAGTAACTCACCTTGGTGACGGCTACTTTAGCGCCCTTGTTGATGAGCTGGACCACATTGTCGGCTTGTCCCTTGTGTGAAGCTACGAGGAGGCGCTCGGAGAGTGCGAGGACCTCAGCCGCATCCTGCTGGCTCATGAAGCAGGGCGAGTGATGCTGCCGTCTCCAGACAAGGTGCTCCAGATGGTGGGAAGGCAGCTGGTGGGGCGGTGGTCTCTGACGCCTTTCTAACTCATGGTGAGCCTCGCGGTGCGCACAAAAAGGTGTCAAAGCAGGAACGTCGGAGAGACTGCCAGTGCTGCTGCTTCGTCGGTCGCTATAAACTTCGCAAACTGGCGGGATTCCTCCCCTTCATCCTCTCAGCTGCTGGGAAGAGAACAGGAAACACATGGAGTGAAAACAAGCCAGCATGTGCTTTGTTCATAGAAGGCTGGCAAACAGGAAAACAGGGGCGAATGGGCAGAGTGGACTGACATCAGCATCACTACTGTCCAGGTTGCTAAACCCATGTACAGTCCTCGTGGGATCATGTGAGCTGTACAGAATTAATCCGCAATGAGAGCCAAAAAGAGGGGTCAAATTTGGTCAGAGACTCAGTGCCTGCTGTACTGTAAACCCCCCCACCCCTCACCACCCTCCCTTCACATACAGTGAGAAATTTAAAAAACCACAAGGACGCAGTCAGAAGTAGCTCAAACAGCACAGACACACTCGTTCTTGGGTTACACACATCGGTGGTTTTGGTCTAACCACAGGGAAGGTTGAGTGACTAAAAGGAAGCAGGCTGCCGTGCCTCGTGTGTCTCATCTCATTTCTCATCAACACTCAAACAGACAGATGTTGAGCTGTCATTTAGTGTCTCCGCCTCTACAAGTTCACTGGAATGCATTCCTGTCTAATAAGGCATTTCATAAGTCTTGTAAAGACATCCCCGTTATCTCTCAGTGCTTGTGTGTTAATGCTGACAGCTGACGTTATCTTAAACCTTCAAAAAATGACTCCAAGATCAAGCCAGAGATGTGGAAATCACTTAGAACATCTTATCTGTCTGTCTTCAGGTGAAAGAGTTCATGCAGAATTTAGGTTCCTGTCAAACTATTCCTTCTCAGAATCAATTATAATCCCTTTCATCTGGAGAGACTTTCAGAGTGAAACAGTTGTCTGAGCTGTGAAAACTTTCAGCAACCATTAGTAACAATGTGACAGGAAAAACTAGAGTTTATTATGGCTTGGGATTTATTTTCGCAGCCTTGGGCACTGATTCTATCAGTTATGATAACATGGTTTAAACAAAAGTAGTTTTGAGTGCTGTGGGAAAGTGGAAACGTCATTAAAAGATAGGTCCAACAAGGTGAGAAACATGATTAGATAAATGATTGTTTAGCCATAAATGTAACTAACCTGGAGGATTGCTTAGCAGCTAGTCTGACTTGAAAAATGTCAACAAAAGAAACATTTTTATCACTCTGGTAATTCACCTACCTGTCATTTCTATAGATTTGGAGTATTCTTATTTCCACAATTAGATTCCTTACATATACTCATATTACCGCTTTCACACTAATATTCACACACATATTCTTCTTAGAAGCCTTTGCAATGTTTGTATTTTTAATGTGGGTTGTAGGTATATCTATTCTTTAGTGTAAACATTTATATTTCTAATTTTAATGAATGGTTGAATTTCTGTATTTCTATCTACAATCCACATTTTTCAACTAGACATGCTCATCGGGTTTATTTACATTCAGACACATCTACAGTATATGGATGCTGGGAGGTGCTGCAGCTGCCCTCTGATTGGTGTTCTCTTCCCGGGCTGTGCTTTACATTTACATACTGTCAAAAAGTGTCTCTTTTCACTGAGCCCTGGCTCCAACATTACTACTGTTCTATTTTAAATCACTCCTTTCTCTTTAATTTCATTTAAAGAGACCCAACATTCACACGTGAGCAGCACTTGGTGACAGCGGCAAGGAAAAACTCCCCTTTAACTGGAAGAAACCTCAAGTAGAACCAGACTCGACCGGTTGGGGTTTATCAGTCATGTCATCAGGCTTCAGTTGAGTTATTGGGGTTTAACAGTGTTATATTTTGCTCAGTCCTGCTGATCGTGACAAAAGTTGTGCAAAGTTACTTTTATTTCCCAGGGCAATTTTTGTTCTATTTTTATTGACAAACATCACCTTTTTTACTTTTACATACTGCCGACCTGCTTATTTCCCATAAAAGTTTCCAGTGACAAAATAAGCTGCCCTTTATATGATGGCACTACACACACAGTATATACAGTATCGGTGCTTTTTATCTGTATGAACGGTGCGTGATGAAGGCCTGAGGACCAAAACCTTGCTAATAAAGAAAGAACAAATGATTGATGTGTGCAGTACGGTACTTTTTGGTCCTTTCAAAAAAATATGAATTACACAAAAACACTGACAGATGATGAGGCAGGTGGAACAGTCAAACTCTACAATATCATAAATATATTCAGGGGCTTTTTTTCATGACTGTTATCAATCCAGAGTCAAACCGTAACAGTGAAAACAGACGCTGTGAGCATGTCCTGACACGAGGACTCTGTCATGTTATTAAAGAGCCTCTATTACATGTTATTTAAGGCTGTCAGTACTCACAATTATATGAGCCCGTATACTATAAGGATTTGTCCTTTTATAAACTTTACAATGCGAGCGGAAAACAACATTTTATGATCCATGAGGTGCTTATTGGCTGCTAAAGCGGAGTTGCAGCCAGGATAATCCATGCCTGCTAAGCTCCATGCAAGTAAACACAACTCACTACAGCAGGGCTACAGCACACACAGAACAAAGAGAGTCACTTCAAAAATGGTTTGAGGTTAAGCATTTCTCCTCCGCACAGAAAGCACGTCTTTTCTTCACAAAGCTGAATACACAAGAGGGAAAAAAAGGAGAAAAAAAGGAGAAAAAAAAGCTTTATCCAGCAGCCACAAATCAAAAGTCTACTGACGTCAACGTGTGTTTCATCAGGGTTTTACAGTACGCTGACTTCAAATAGAGCACAAACTCTAATGTCTTATTTTGTTAACATATAGATCATTCCACTCTCCACTGCTTATCTGGGACCGGATACCAGTGGCATCAGACTGAGTAAGGAAATAAAACAGACATCCTTCTCCACGGCAACACCTCCAGCTCCTCCTGAGAGAAGAGACATGTAGTCCCTGTGGCGCTTTCTGGGTTTACCCCCGGGGGTCTCCTACTGGCTGTGGACTCGCCCGGAACACCACACACTATCGCAGTGGATGTAATTACAATGAATAATAATAATGCAGTTATTCATTTGGTGTTTTATATACAGTATATCCTCACATGGTTCTGCAGTGTGATTTCTACATTCTCAGCTTTTCTATTGGTGGTTAGAAAACAACCAGAGGCCAGGCTCTGTTCTCTTTTCCATACACATTAGAGGCCTTTCATCACAGCTAAGCAGCCCCCCCCCACCTCCCTGACCAACTGGAAGGCTTTAGCCAAGGTCCGCTTCTTCATCCACTCATCAAATAGTTGAACTCAATTAAGTGGATTAGTGTTAGTGTATGATGCCGGGCTCAAGTTATTAAAGAGATCCCTGCATGTGAACCTCAGAGGGGCTGCAGCAATATCTATAAAGCAGTGGTGCTCTAAGCTCTTTGTTAGGTCCCTCTTTCACTCAGTTTGATTTTCATCAGCGGGTAAAAATACTGAATAAATTAGTCTCTCAATAGACACATACACAAGACTCTCCTGCTATACTGTCTGATGAGCGTCACCTGTTTCTTCTTTTCCCTCTCAGACTCTTTCCATCTGCTGCGTGACACTGTCTTCATGCTGTCTGCAGATATCATGCTATCCTGAAACATGATCGTCCTGCTCACAACACTGTACTGCTGCTTCTTTATCGTTCCCATGTGAATTAAATTCATATACCTATCCATGGCACATAGTTTCAATAGTTACAGCAGCACAGGTGGAAGCAATAACATTAAAGGATGAGTTTAGAGTTTTTCGAAGTCTGTTTTATAAACAACAGTCAGTGTCTATATGAATATTAAGGCTGTTTTTCTTGCTGTAACCATTCCTCCTGTTCATACTGACCATTAGAAGATCCCTTCATAATGCACTTACAATGGAAGTGACGGAGGACTAAATCCACAGTCCTCCTTCTGTGTAAACATGTATTTAAAAATTGATCTGAAGCTAATATGAAGCTCCAGGCATCCAAATGAGTCAAATCAAAACTTCTATGTTTCAACGTTACAGTTTTTTTAGTGCCAAAGTATTTTTGTTACTATACTTCCACCACAGCTCAACAGGGAAACACTAAGAGGGAATTTGAAGTAAATGTGTCAGATATCACTTGATATGACTAACTCAGACTGCTGAAGCTCAATAGAAGCTTCACATCTACTTTTAAATGATTGTGTAGACACACTGTGGATTTCATCCTCCATCACTTCCATTGAAATCACATTTGAAGGAGATCTTTTAACAGTCAGTATGAACAGGAGGAATGATTACACAGAGGAAAACCTCTTTTCATACTGCTGGTTTAGGATACTTGAAAAAATTGTGAACCAGCATACAAGCAACACACTGTAATTCAGCTTCAGTTAATAGTTAACCTGTGGTATGAGAGAAGGAAAACTAAGGATACAAGGAACATGTTTGGCAAAAGCAGCTCAATGACAGACTGCACTGAAGCAGAAGTTAGCCTGGCTGTGTCATCACAATTTCAGCTCTCTATTACTTAAGGCTGTCATTAATTATGAGCGAGCAAACTCATTAAAATCAAACAAGTGAAACAGAACATAATGGAACTGAACATGTTTCCTCTATGTGCTGTCAGCTCCCCTCTGTCTGAGCAAATGAGGGGAGTTTTTTGCATGTTGGAGTGAAGCAGCGTGACCCGTGGAAAAGGATTAGGGGTGTGTAATCATTCTTCATCAAGGGGACATTACAGAGCCATACATACAAAGCTGGTAACCTGAGAGGACGACAGGATGTGAGAGACAGCGTTCTCTGCTCATCACTGATTGTACAGCTCGACTCTGGAGAGGAAGGAACATGTCCCATCTGATCCCCGGAGTCTAATCCTTTATGATTGAGCTCTAATGATGCTGTTTCATTAGTGGAGGCGCAGCAGAGAATGAGATAGAACATGGTGCTGATGACATCAGGAAGACTGATTCCCAGCGCTGCGGGCCTACATGCTTAAATCCACATCAAGGAGACAGTAGCATTCATCTCAAGTCAACCATACACACTTACTCAGCTGAATCATTTCCACTGGACACTGCTTCAATGTTAAAACACACTCCAGTCAACTAATGACAAGCACCAAAACTTAAATGTAATGGAAATGGATATCATGAAACAAAGTACATTGTTTCTTGCCATTATGTGTTGTATTTTAATTCTTATTTTTTAGCAGTGACGGGGGGTGACAGTATGTGCCTGTAGCTGCGCCTGGTTAATACAATGGCTCTATATTCACGAGGCTGAACACATGCACGTTCTACATGTTTCTGTATGAGCGGAAACACAAAACGGCCATTTGTAGACTCCAAGGGAAACTCTCATTGAAGACTTTACATAAGTTTTCCACAGCGCTTTATATATTGGTGCCCCCTCTCACCTGAGATAAAGAGATCTTCAGTTAACATCAGAGGAGATGAGTACACTACTGGGAGGTGGTTATTTCCTGGAGGAAACTGGCATCAGAGAAGCAAAGCAAAACTGCCCCAACCACTCAAAAAAACAACAACATTATTGTGCAGTGTAGTTTCCTCAGTGGAAACCTGCTTTACTGTACACTGTTCACTCATAATGTTATTGGCTCAAACGTGAGCTGATCATCCCTGCTTGGTGTGTGACTGGCTGGCTATGGACTACAGCCCAACCGATATATCAGCTATTGGCCAATATTGGCCTGTCACAGATATATCTGTATCAGTGTTTATGCTGTCCGATATGTGCCTTTTAAAAAAATATATATGTATAGGCCACATTTTATGTCTATTTAATCCTTTTTCCTAATCTAATGTAATATATACATATTCAATTCCTAGTGAAGTTTACTGTCATTTTATAAAACTTAAGTTTATTCTTAAACTGTAAAATATCATGCCTCCATTAAATATCTTTAGGGCCGTCTCCACAGCAGGAACCGCCCCTGAAGGACAATCTCCTGGAACTTTTACAGGCTCAAAATGAGTCCCAACCTTGGGGTAGCTACTCTGTGCAGCACCGAAAAATTCCTGGGTGGGGCTTGAGGTTGACGCTGGTGGTGATCCTTTCAAAGAAGGATGTGACGTCAATAGAAAGCACCAAAATAAGAGCCGTTTTTATCAATGGAAACTGTTGTAGGATGATAAGGTCACCTCCAGAATCCGGTGGGTCCTATAAAGGTCCTACTCTGTTATGGAGACACAACAGCTGAGAGGACGTTCCTGTAAAGTTACCACCGCCTAAATTTTATCCTCGAACTTCCTTGATGGAAATTTAACTTTTTTCAGTAACTACATCTGGGGAAAAAAGTGTGTTCATATACATATTCCGTATAAATAAGTATAAATAAACTATCAGCTGATGTATTAATATCTACTTTTTTTAAAAATATTGGCACTGGCCCCATAAATCCAGCATCAGACGGGCTCTACTATGGACAGTGTTGGAGATTGCTTGTCCATGTTGTTCCGTTTCTTATCAGCTGACTGCCCAATAGTAGCCACAGATACCAGCAAGAGGATTTTTAAAATTATTTTTATTTTAGAGAGCTTATCAAAAATGAGAATAACTGGATACACTTGTATTATGAACCTGGTGTTAGTGTAGAGCAATTCAAAGAATATCTTCCCTTTACTTAATGTAAAATATAAAGGACCCACAACAAAATGACACCTTACAACCTGAGGTCTCATTAATATGTTAAAAACTAACTTTTCCACTCCGTGCATTAGTGTTACTGCTCACAAATATGTGTTTAAAAACTGGCCCTGAACCGCACCGCACACATTTACTGAAAACTGACAACTCTTGAAAAATGAAAGCCATAAAAAAAAAAGTGTCTTGGACAAAAACGGCACAGTGTTGTATTCATGCGCTCGGCAGGACGACATGAAAGAGTGACCTGAGGTTTGTAATCAACAAAATATCCTTGAAACATTCCCAAAAATTCTAAATTAGACCAAAGAATGCATGAAAAAGGCCTCGGCGGTCTCTGTGCCTGCACTCTCACAGAGGTCAATTCACTTGAGCTGAAAAGGGTGCTAATGCACTATGGTAACATTTGAATGACTCCCTCCCTCCTGCCAGCTGAAAACTGAATAAGATTAAGTGAATGTGGGGTGGGAGGGAGAGGAGGAGGAGGAGGAGGGGTGGGGTCTCTCTCTCCCTTACTGCATTCCTGTTGATTCTAAAGAAGATCCCGTTCAGTCAGAAACCTGCGCACACCCACACAAAGCAAGCCCCGACGCTCACAGTGAGGCTCCACGTACGCACGCACACACACACACACACACACACACACACACACACACACGCAGCTAGGCAACAGAAGCTTTTGTGCAAACTTTTAGGAACTCGGGACCCGGTTCAAAAACAAGAAATGCAGAGCCGTCGCTTTTCAGAGGAGGCCCTGGAGAATACTAATGAACCTGCTCAATACTGGAAAAACAGCTTCTACATATCTGGGATACATCCTTCATGAAAAAAGGAGCAATCAATAAAAGGGTTTTTTTTTCTCTAGTGTGAGTTAGAAACTAAATTACTGTGACCCACCTGACAAAGAACATTTACAAATAGTAGCAGTGAGTGTTTGGAAGTGTTTACTATGTGCAGTGTTTCAGCCAGGATTATCTGGCAGGGAGTCAAATGGGGCCAATAGCATTTTTGTAGGAGGTCAATACTCCATCTTTACTGTTAAAACATCCAGTGAGTGCTACTTATCATAATAAGATTATATGAGAATTTATATGATATAATAAAGCTGGGCAATATATCAATATTATATAGATATCGTGATATGAGAGTGGATATCGTCTTAGATTTTGGATATCAGTGTTGTCTTTTCCTGGTTTTAAATGCTGCATTACTGTAAAGTATATCATTTTCTGAATTTACCAGATCTGTTCTAACTGTTCTGTTATTTACCTTATACCCACTTTGTCATTATATCCACATTATCAATGATTATTTATCAAAAAATTCATAGTGTAAATATTTTGTGAAAGCACCAACAGTCATCTCTACAATACTGCTGCAATATTGATATGGAGGTATTTGGTCAAAAATGTTGAGATATTTGATTTTGTCCATATCGCCCAGCCCTATGATATAACAACATATCATATTAGAATTGTTCAGAAATGAGACATTTAATGGCTGAACAATCACTTAATTTGAGCAGACCTCTCATTAAAAAACCAAAGATCATCTGTAGCTAGAAAACCAGTCAGCTCACATTAGTCCTCACAGCTACACTACTGGGATATTTCAAATGACTTCTTTATGTCTATGCTTTGTCAACTTGGCTTACAACAGCTGGGAAGTGAAGAACTATCTTTCTACATTAGGATTATATAATCCTATAAATAAACTAAATGAATTCAGGAATTCAAGCTTCAGTTGACACTGGAACCTTGATTAGAGCCTGGAGGGAACCCAGGTGTTACACAGAGCTTCTAACATGAGAAGGACACGAGAAAAACATCGTCCACACCCACGGCCTTCATGTCTCTTTTTAATGACCCTTCCCTGGAGGTGGAGACGTGGGGGTCAGACTGGGGTCATCAGCCTGGCTGCTCAACTCTGACCTCAGAAGAATGCATCCTGCCCATTGTTGTTCTGTATTCATTTTACCACCATTTCTACTGTAATAGACCTTAAATGTAGATATTCAAGCTCATTCAGTACATGAGCCTGGTAGAGCCAAATTCAACCAAATATGTATAAAAAGTGGTGATCACATAATGATATCCATTCACTCTAAACACCAGACCAACTCTCTATGTAGTTAGCTAATCAGGGGACATTATATCATGCTCATATCAATGTTACATAATGAATAAAGTGTAATGTGCATGTTTAGACAGTGGTTTGATTGATGGAGTTCAGTGAATCAAGAAAGCCTCCTCTGACGTGTTCCATCGTGTTGTTCAGTCAGCTGGAGGTGTGATGGGCTTCATTGAGAGAAACAGCTGTTATGGGAGGTGCCCGCTTCATAATATCAGTGACAAACCTGCTCTGACCCTGACTCATACATGGAGGAAACATATCCCGCAATTGGTGCTTTTCTACAGGCTGAAATGTTTTCATTGGTTGATTGGAAATAAATGGGTGGGGGGGATTCAACTAGATTCTTGACCGTGAAGTTTATGATCACCAAACAGGAGTTCTCTTTATCTTCTGCTCCTACTTTGTGCTAGTTGACTATTTTAGACCTGTTTAAATGTTTGATGTGTCTCGACGCTCACAGGAACTGATGGATGTAGTTGAAGGAACGTCCCTGTAGTCAAAAGACAACACACACCGTTTTCAATAATGAATTCCTGCTGTAGCGTTTCCTGTTCTGTTTCGGTGTTCTTGTCTGCGCTCGTGTTCTTTGGGACTTGTGAAATGTCATCAGTCGGCCCGAGTTCTCTTCCACGTTCTGTTACCTTGAGAGGCGGCTGGGTTCACGAGAACATCATGATATCACATGAGAATCCATCTCGTCAGCCTTCAGGTTATGCGCTTGGGTCCAAACCACTGGCTGCTTGGACCAATCAGCATCCTGTAAGGATTCTTGTGTGATCACTGCTTTCTTTTTTTCCTTTGTTTTTCTAGGTGTGTGTGTTGAAGTGGATGTCCACAGAATAGTTAGTGTTAGTTCCAGTTTTAGTGAAAATGTGCTGCTGTGGGTCGGCTCAGTTTGGTCTGTAACTACAACATACAGCAGTAACAGCTCATCAATACAGCGGGAATTCCCAGTGCGTGCTTGGCACCACTGTTTACAGGACGTTATAGTTCATAAGTGTGGATGCTCACATCGTTGTTATAGTTATTATAGTTATCCCTCTTAGTGTGGATGTCTCTTTACAGTTGACAAGACAGTTAAGATAACAGCTTCGGTCTAGACCTGCTCTATGAGAAAAGTGCCTTGAGATGACTTTTGTTATGATTTGGCGCTATATAAATAAAAATGGATTGATTGATTGAGCTTTCAAAAGTTACTGACACACCAAATCAAATTTTAAGACATCCTAAATGACTAGCAGTCAGTCTTTTAATACAGTACCCTGTATACCATGTACCCTGATGTTTACAACAGATAGTTTGGATGATTCTGCTCCAGTCTGTTCTCGCTTCCATTTAAGTTATCCTAACCTGTGGGACTGTTTAAAACTGACCTTTTTAACAGTAAACTCTTGTGTGTTATTATATCATTATGATACATTATGTAACGTGAGTCCTGACGCAGCAAAACAAATACATTCTCTGGAGAGACGAGCTTTTCCAACAGAGAGAGAGTGTGCCAGATAAATCAAACTACCACAACATCATGACAGCCCTGAATTACACCTTTCAAAACAGTGTTTAGCCGCTGAGTAATGACACATCCGAGAGACACAATTAGTGCTTTCTTCTACGTGTTCTCGGTGCGGCCCTGACGTCTGTGTCATCAGGTAGCTGTCAACACCGTCTCCTTGACTGAGAGGTGAGAAGGCGACCGGACATCCTTTCAGATCCCTGGACAGCAGTTGATATCTAAAGCATGGTAGGAATGTACCTGCTGGTGCCTGCCTGTCAACACTTCCAACAGGAGCCCATTGAAAAGCCTGACAGGCAAAGCTTCCATTAAAACTTTAGTGGGTGGAAGAATTTTAGATGTCACGAATAAGGAAGCGATGTGACCCCTTCGCTGAACCCCAAAATGCAATGAAAAGTGCAACAACGATTTTTAACTCGCATGTCAGGAATGGAATGTGGTGTTTTTTAGTTGAAGCTTGTGATAATAGGTTCCTAGGAATGATTAGCAGAGGGGTGGGGTGTTTGTATGCTTTACCACCCACTTTGACAGATAACTAGGAATAAATTAAAGGTCTTAATCTGTTTTGAAAACCTACTTGGTTAATGAAATAGTAAAATACAATGTGTGAATGCCGGGGACAACATTTTCTACTTCTAATGGAGCAGGTGGGCTACTGAAATACATCATACATACACGGAGAGGCTTCATTTTGGTTTTTACACTTGAAACCCCTCCCAGAAACAAGCCAGAGCTTCTCACTTTACATCATGTTTTGCACTAATTGTGAAAAAACACGAAGCACCGCACACACTTCAAACGCCGGCTTTGATATGTTTCACGCTTATAGAAATATTTTTTAAAAACGTCCCCCCGAGGAGGTCATTAAATGTTCTCAGACACTCTGCAACACGCGTTTATTTTCCGAGAGGTCACAGCCTGCAGAATAAAAGAAAAAAAAATCCCTCCATGTGTAATACAAAATGTGTATTACCTTTGTGCATTGAGGCGGGGGGATGAAAGCACTAAAATTAACTTGAGCGCTCTGAGCTACGACACTGCCTGCTGTACATTCACCATTATGTGGGTCATCTCTCCCCTCTGTTTATATTAGCTCTATCAGCCCCTTAAAGAACGCCTGCACTGCTATACAGCGCATGAGCTCACAACTTACAGATAACCTATGAGGTGCATTCACTGACCCAACCGCAACTCAGCACATTTCATATCTCATATATGAAGCCTGTGATTTACAGTAATAAAAAAACCTTTCTATAACCACACAGTGTTCTTGAATTTGCTGACCAACTGTAATGCACTCCTTTCTGGTCTACCTGATTTGATTTTATTCTACTTTATTTTATGTTATTTTATTATTACAATCATTCTATATTTTTTATCTTCTTATTATTAGCTTAGCTTAGCTGTCGCTGTTTTATTTGTCTTTTTAATCTTTTTTTTCACCTTGTTTTCAGTGTAGCTTTTATTAAACTCCATTTCATTCTTATTTTCTTTTATTTATGTTATTTTATTTCATATTAATATTATAGATCCTAAATCTCTATTACTACATTTTTATCATTATTACTTGTGAGTGTTACTTTATTTTATTTTTTATTTTTTAATAGTTTTTGTTACATTTTTATCATTCTTATTTTATCTTGTTATTTTATTTTATATTGTTATTATAGATCTTAAATCTTTATTACATTTTTATCATTCTTATTTTCTCTTATTAATGTTATTTTATTTTATATTTTACATTATAAACCCTAAATATTTTTATCACTCTTATTTTCTCTCAAACTTGTCTTGTAACTGTTCTTTGTCTTTGTTCCTTTTCTTTATGTTGTCCTTGTTGTACACTTGTTCTGTCTTATTATCAGCTTGTCAGTCAACTGTGAAGCACTTTAAACTACATTAACCTGTCTGAAAGCTGCTGTATAAATAAAGTTTGATTGATTGGTTGATTGAAAACAGGCAACCACATGAGAACTTTGCCTAAAAGAATGATCGAAATTAGGGTTTAAGTCAGGAAGAATCTGAGAACATTACAAATCAGACATTGCGTGCCAGCTACTGACAGTTTGACACTTTTCAGTAAACAGATTCAATACTCAGTTTGAGTGACAGTGAGAGATCTTTTCTGAGAAGAATGACTCCATGCATATATAAAGAAACATGAGTGAAAATGAGACGACCTGGAGGAAAATACAAAAAAACGGCTGAAGTTCCTGTCAAGCTTAGATATCAGTCTGGGTCTGAGCTGTCACACACACGCACACACGCACACAAACACACACATCTCTATTTAATATTAGCTTGAACTAAAGAGTTGTAGTTTGAACAGACAACTAAGACTTTTCTGTTATGTGCTGTTATCAGATGTTTCAACAACTGTCAGTAAGTAAACAGCACAAGCCTCTGCTCCATGAACTATATTTGACTTTCATTAATCTGCTTTAAATTCTAATTTTTCATTCTGAGCTAAAGACTCAATCTGCCTACTTAGAGCCAATGGTGAGCCGCCAATTCACTGATCTCTGTTGGCTTGGTGAGAGCGTTACATTTGCTGGCTGAAATACCGTTTTTTACTTGATCATGAGTTTAAGATGTGTATGAAATGATGCTTTTCAGCTCATTACAATGACAGAAATCATGGAGTTTAATGAGTGGAAAGAATTGCTGCTGGGTTTAATGAGACATCCAGACTGCGGAGGCTTAGAGAAGCACTGCATTCATTTTATTTCTTCACTAAGTCTGTGTCACAATCAATTTCACACCAGTGTTTTAAGACTGAATAACTTCCACGTTCACACACACACTACATTCATCTGTTCACTGTGTGACTAACACAAACGTCTCTGCTTTCACTGTTCAGTTCCACTCTGCCACCACGGGAACCAACTGCATAACCAAACCCAACCTTCTTCCTCCAAATGTACATTATACTACTATGAAATCATGTTAGTATAAAGACACAGTAAGACTTCATCAAACAACTCACAATACAAGAATAATGAATTGGTATTTGCCACTTTGCATCTTGTATCCATGGACATACTTGTATGGTATTGGCCACCACGTATATTTTCTACACTGTGTATTATATGTACAATAATTGTGCATTATATGTATAAAAGTATGTGTGGTGCATTATATGTATAAAAGTATGTGTGGTGCATTATATGTATAAAAGTATGTGTGGTGCATTATATGTATAAAAGTATGTATGTGCATTATGTATAAAAATATGTGTGATGCATTATATGTAAACAATGGTATATATTGTGCATTATATGTATAAAAGTATATATGGTGCATTATATTTGTTCTTTTTTTCCCCTTCTTTTTCCCTTATGTATGCTATTATGTTTTATTTGTTATAGTGTATTATATTTTATTTGTCTAAAAATATAATTTAAAAAGTATTTTTTTAGTACATTATAAAGTACACTTAATCATTTGGTTTATAAAATATCACATCACATTAAAGAGCATGAAGATGTGAACCACACATTTTAATGTGTGGTTCTGTCCAAAAAACATCTGTTCACAGTGAAGTAGTGACGGCTGTGACACAATTTATTTTTTTTTAGCAGAGGGCTCTTCCCCTCATACTGTAGATGTGAAGGGTCACTGACATGATGACTGGCTGATGTGTGTACAACAAGTGGCCAGGATGGAAGCCTCACTCTCACACACACACACACACACACACACGCACACACACACAAACCCCTCTCCATCCCTCCATCCCCTGGATTTCACTTAAAACTTAGCCATCTGTCTTTCCTGCACTAGTCAGGCACAGAGAGCCAAAACCAGATTAAAACAATACTTTGAGCCACTGGCTAATCCCAAGATCTGTTTCAGTGCTATCTAGCTCACTGCAGCGGTGAGGCACACAGTCAATCCCAGCTGATTCAAGCATTTACAATTGAGAAGAAAAAAAAGGGCCATAAATACCCCGGGAAACTCTGGACAAATATTTATGGACACATCAACGTAATCACCATCATGCGTTTGTGCATTTTGTGCAGAGAAGGGAGGCTCACACACACACACTGCTGGTTAATCCTGAGGTCAATGCTGGAAATAATAAACCATCTGTCATTCATGTGACAGCTGAGCCAGATGTGAATAGCCATCTAAAGACATAGTACAGAGGTCAACTTAAACATATGAGTCAAAATAACAACATGCAATGCCTTTTACGAGACATTTTAATGATTGAGAAGGTCTCATAATATTAAACTGTCAGACTTTTTACAAGCTGACAACAACTAGTAATATCTATACTCTGGAGACTGATGAACAGGTGTGACGCTTGCAGAGTTTTGCTGTTATGTCTCATCCCTCTTCATTGTATTCTATCAAATGCTGTGAAAATGAGCATGTGGAACGTAAAAAGGCTTGTGGGTGAACTCGGACCTTGGTTCAGGGTGATAATGCGAGAGAATAGCGTCTGGAGAACAGTGATGTTTAAATATTTCTGGAACATCTTATCAAAGTTATAACAGCAGCTAAAAAACAGAGAGAGCAGGTCACAGTTGATAGAGTCGGACTGATGCTCTACATGTTCTCATACAGTGCAGTGCTGTGTCAGTAACTTTCCATCTAAGTCTTTACTGTCCTGCTTTGTCTCCTTCTGCAGAAAACTGTTGATGGTTTGATTTTAAGCCAAGCGCTCAGAGTACTGCATGTCTGGGCAAGGTGTTTCATCCATACTGTAAAACTCATCTAATCTGTGTGTTCACACATATTATTCGGAAAGATAGTGACTTAAACTTATACAACAGCAGGCCCAATTATTTAAGTGACTGAAGTAGGGCTGGGAAATATGGACAAATCTAATATCACTATATTTTTGACCAAATACCTCGATACTGCAACAATGTTGTAGGGTCGACTATTGTTGCATTTTTATAAAATATTTATATAATGAAATCTTTGATAAATAATCATCAGTAATGTGGATATATTATTTATAACAGCTACAACAGTCTGATAAGTTCAGAAAATGACATCACTTAACTGTAATGCAGCCTTAAAAACCAGAACTATATCAATATATTGCCTAGCCCTAGACTGAAGTTAAATCATCTTGATATTATAGCAACAATGTGTCTGTGGTGAAGAAAAAAAAGTATAGGTCATATCATATCATAATATAAGGGCTGAAACTAAAGATTATTTTCATTATTGATTAACCTGTCAAATGTTTTCCTCAATTAGTCGATTAATGGTTTTCAGTGTTTCTCCTATAATTGTGCCATTGTGTTTAATGCTAAAAATAACACCAAATATCCATTCATTCAGAAATCAGTAGCGTTTGGGAGCATCTGTGCGGTGCTCTTTGGAAATGTGAGTAAACCTGTGTGTCTCTGCCTGGGAGACACTTCTTCGTAGTGTAGATCCTCTGTGTGTGTGTGTGTGTGTGTGTGTGTGTGTGTGTGTGTGTGTGTGTGTGTGTGTGTGTGTGTGTGTGTGTGTTTGTGTGTGTGTGTGTGTGTGTGTGTGTGTGTGTGTGTGTGCGTGCGTGTGGTTGAGTGATTAGGAAAGAGAGAGCAACAGAAAAGTGACACAAAGTTTCTAGGTAAAATAACCTGATGACTACGTCTGTTTTCATCTAATGTTTACTTATCTACCTGAAAAATCTAAATCAAGTGTTCACTGATTTTAACACTAAACACAATGACATCATAAAAGCAGAATAATACAGGACTACACAGCACGGTGTAAAGAGGATAGAACATCAGTTTGCATCATTGAACTGAAATTAAGAGGACAGAATCATAATATTCCACTACTGGATATATACAAGCTTCTATCAGCCAAATATATATCTTTTATTATTTTATACTAGTTTTTAGTTTACTTTGTTTAGTTAGAGCTGACACAAATAGTACATTCATCAACCAATCTAACCGTTTCAACAATGAAATAATCATTAAGCATTATTTAAGCAAAAATGAAAAAAAATGCTGGAATTCCTGAATGTGAATTTTTTTTTTTAACTCTTCTATGATAATAAAGTAGTAATCTTTGGGTTTGTGGCTTAAAATGTGACCATGAACTCTTCACAATTTTCTTCACATTTTACAGACTTACTGATATTAAAAGAAGAGTAAGTGGTAGCTCTACTTTTAGTGTTGAATGTTATATTCAATACAATCCCAGACAGTAATAGTATTGGTACTGATATCTATTAACATAATCTGTTTTCTGTGGTTTTATTTTAGGCAGTGTGCTTTCTTTTTAGCTGTTATATCTTTTAGATATGTATTAGATACTGCAGTGTACTTTTACTGGCACTTTTTGCACATCAAGTATTTTATTATTACTTATTACATATATACATATATTTGTTTTATTAGTACAACTTTTGGGTATTTCTAGTCAGAAGCTTTTTTAGTTGTCTCCATTGGATAGTCAGAGATGTGTTTCTATGTAATGTTATGTGTAGCTGTCTTAAGTGTGGATGTAGCTGCCGTAAATAATTTTCTGTGAAGGATCAAAACAGTATCTGTCTATTAATCTATCTATCTAATAATAAGTGTATTATTTATATTATTATGTTAGTGTCACAGTTTTATCCGAGCATCACTACAAACAACCTCACACTTAGTTTTTCCCATGGTCTTAACTTGGTTCAATGAGCTTCTTTAGCAGTGAGACAGGATCAAAGATCCAGCTGAACAACAAGGACCCTCCCCCCAGTGCAGACGCTCTCCCCCCTCCCCCGTCACACTCTGATAGCCATAATAATAATAATAATCACCTCCTGGTCCTGCTTCATTGTCCAGGAGCACTGAGCAGAAGAGGCTTGTTGTCTTCCTCACAGTGATGCCTCCACCCTCTTTTAGTGGTGCCCCACTATCAGCTGACCACCTGTGAGCTACACATTCAGCTAGTGGTGGATATACAACACATATACTTCTACAGCACCATTACAACAGCACATGAGAGTAGTTACTAAGACTTTCTCCTTTTTTCTTAAAGGATTATTCTCATTTAAAACAACTTGGCTCTTATTGTCATTGTTTTTGTTATAATCAAACAGTAAAACGATTAGCTCAACTCTCTGTTGTAAGTATCTGTGACAGTTAACAGACAGACCACCAGGTTCAGTTTGACCTACTGTACTTACTGTAGTTGTGCAGTGAGGGATGATTAATGACACTTTTCACACACAATTTCACCTTTAGCTCCAGATAAAGTGGTTCAGATCATGTGGATGAACTGCTGGCTTCTTTCCAACCTGTCTGATCGTCTCACTGCTTTTAATGATGTCACTGTGTGTGTTTCCTCTGAAATTCTATAGATGAATACACTATTACAATACCTAACAGAAGTGATGGACAAAGCTCTAAATATAAGATCCCAGTTGTAATAAATGAGAATTAGCCTTTTATGTACAGACTTTTATGATGGTGTGTTTGTCTAATGATGACAGAGGAGGATCACAGCCAAAGAGACTTCCATAAAGGTTTTGCCTTCTGTAAATAAAGTCATCTCCCGTCATTATCAGTTAATATAATGAGGATAATGCACCACACTGGAAATTTGACTCCAACATACAAAAATGAGTCATTAACTACTTTACATACACACACTAACATACACACATTAACATACACACATACTGTACATACACACACTAATATGCACACATTCTGTACATACACACACTAACATACACACATTAACATACACACATACACACTAACATACACACATACTGTACATACACACACTAACATACTGTACATACACACACTAGTATACACACATTCTGTACATACACACATACTGTAGATACACACACTAACTTACACACTGTACATAAACACACTTTTACTAACATACACACATACTGTACATACACACTCTTACTAACACACATACACTTACTATACATGCACACTCTAACATACACACACTAACGTACATACACACTCTAACATACACGCATACTGTACACACACACACATTCATATTAACACACACACACTTACTAACACACACATAATGTACACACACAACTCTTACCAACATGCACACATACTGTACACACAAACACTTTCTAACATACACACTGTACATACACACACACTTTCTAACATACACACTGTACATAGACACACACTTTCTAACATACACACTGTACATACACACACACTTACTAACAAACACACATACTGTGCATGCACACACTCTTACTAACATATACATTCTTTCTAACACACACACACTTACTGTACATACACACTCTCTCTAACATGCACACAAACACACACACTTACTGTACATACACTCACTCTCTCTAACATACACACATAAACACACACACACACGCACACTTACTGTACAACGCCAAAAAAGTAGAGCAAGAAGGAGGAGGTGTAGCTGCTTCCACTGCCACATCTCCAGCTGGGAGAGCCGAGTGTCAGCTGTGGGGCAGAGTATCCAACAACACCCCCCAACACACACACACACACCCTCCCCATACACACACACACACACACAAACACACAGAGTACACTAACCCTGCACCGTTCCCTTTGTCTCTTCTCTCACTCCTCCTGTAAGAAGCGACCCAACAGCAACACTTCCCTCCCTCCTTTCCTCCTCCACACTGTGAAAACTTAATGGCGGCAGATGCAGCATCTGAGAGAAAAGAGTGAGGGGTCCGCGCACGGCTCTAAGACTTCATTGTTTCAAGCCACCAATAAAGGGTAAAGTGGGATTTTTGAGCCCCCGCGAGGCAAAAAGACTTCAGAAAGCTCCTTTTCTAATACCACCGAGCTATTCACTCACCCCTGCAGTGCCTCAGTAGGAAGCAGCCCTATGACAAATAGTGTGTTAATCCCAGGATTTGTCCTATTATACTGCCACCTGAGGCTGGGTTTCAAATTCTCATATGTAAATCTGATTCTAAAAGTGATGTCATCTCCTTTAAAAAACATCACAGCATTAATATCATAAATCTAGTTTACTATAGTGCTCAAAAAGCTCAATAAAACTAATGTGAAGCCTTAATCAGTATTGATTTTCACTCATGAAGCGTGCGGGGGGTCGGCAGATCTCAGCATCTGTACTTGCACTTGACAAACAATAGCCTCATCTCACCATCTGACACTCAAATCTAATCATCGCCTCTCATACAGTGTCCGGTTTCCCCTCCCCTCCACCCTTTCTACCCCCCTGCCCTGTAGCCCATTAAGGCTCATTATGTGCCCATTATACACCTGGTGACCTCTGACCTCGTGAGCACAGCGATGCACTAATCAGCTCCCCCGGGGACGCGAGCAGACGGACAGACGGGGCGAGGCTGTGGTTCATACTCTAACTCACACAGGAGAGGATGACTTTTTTGGGGGACAGAGACAATGAAAGGCAGCATTTTTGAATATTAGCCACACCATGACACCTTGCATGCTGCTGTTATTATTATCATTATTCATACTTCTATACTGTCTCTCTCTCTCTCTCTCTCCTTCTTTCTCTCTTAACTAAAACAGCCAAGGCAGATGGTCACCCACCTAGAGCCCGTTTCTCACAGTTCCTTTTTTTTCCTCGCCAAGTGCTGCTCGTGTGGGAACGTTGGGTCTCTTTAAATTAAATTAAATAGTACCAATTAGACCTTCTCTGGGAAAAGTGCCTTGAGATGACTTTTGTTGTGATTTGGCACTATATATTTTGTATAAATATAACTGAATTTCAAGCATACACCTTTAACCCTTACATACTGTTCATATTCTGACTCATAATTAGTCTCTTCACCATTTCACATTCATAAATTCCCATCAGTCATTAATACATGTTTGATTAATCCTTAATGAAGAATGTATTTTATTCATTTATGAGGGAAAAAAGACATTCACAATCACCATTTTATGGTCCAGGAGGACGTTTGATAGAATATGAAGAATATAAAATGTTTGAAAGGTGTTTTTTTTATTTTGTACATTTAAATAAATGAAAAAAAGGTTAATGAGCTGCATAAAAATAGAAAGAAATGTGCATTTCATTTCCATTTTTGTATGCTGTGGGTCACATTAGGAAAATTGGAGCTAAAAGAAATGTATAGGGTGATTTTTACAGCTCTCAAAGCTCAAATTTGACTCTGGACAGTATGTAAGGGTTAAAAAGGGGCAACGCCAGAGTCCTCCAATTAGAACCTCCTGGTACCAGACGCAACTATTTGTTAAAGGTTTTATCTCAGATGCTTGTGTGTTTTTCTACATTATAAGCAGCAGCAAACCTTCACATTGTCTCACTGGGTCAAGCTCTTGAAGAATCCTCATCTCATAATGACTCCCTCCAGATTCCTGGGACCCTCTCTTTACTTAAACACACAGCAGCCTTATAAACAAACCCCATTCAAATAAACGCACTCCATCAAGGCTCCTATACGAGCTCGCAACAAGCACTTCATCGGCCTTGTGGGGGGGGGGGGGGGGTTCTGTATTGTGTTGTAGTATTGTCATTATAACACATTACTGACCAGCCTTCCTTAATAAGCTCATATCCTCTACCAAGATTTAACTGTTAAATACCCTCAATTTGAACCCTCCTGGACTTAAATATTTAGGTTAAGCCTTAGGCTAAGTTCCACACTGCAGAGAGGATTTCACTTGAGCCTACTTTACTTCACATTTTCTCTGTATTTTCTCTCTAGCTGGAGCATAAATTTGCATCAGATTCAGCTCAGGCCATTTTGCACCCACTTCTCTAATTAGTATTTAATAATTCCTTGATGTATTCTGGTCGTCAGACACCTCTTACTAATATCATCCGAGTGCAGATCAAAACATACCTTTTAAATAAAACATTTTGTTAGAATATTGTGGATGCTGTAACATTAGCAAATCCCTGATGGGGGATAGTGTGAATATAATGAGAACACAGAGGGAATATCTTAGCGAGGTCATTCAACAGTGAGCAGCACAGACATGTACAACAGCTTTCTTAACCCTTAGATGCACGAGTGACTGGACCCTACACTCTGCCATAAGTGGATCAAAAATGAACTGTGTTAGAATCTATGTGTTTTTATGCCACTTTACTCATTTTGGTTAAGAAACAGCATTTGTATTATATTTTGGTCCACACAAGAATGATTTCATGTTTGAAATACTTTTATTTTTCACTTGTTTAACATGTGTATATATATATATATATATATATATATATATATATATATATATATATATATATATATATATATATATATATATATATATATATATATATATATATAATCTGTGTGGTCCACAAAATATATATTCCTAACAGTCACAGTTGATAAGAACCAAAAGTTCCCATGAAATTCCATAGGAAATGAATTTGGGTCAAAAACCACCTATGGAAGCTTGGGGTAGTAATACAAAAACTAGAGTTTTGGAAAATGTATAAAAGGTAATTTAAAATTGTAAATGGCATGATATCATTAGCATGTTTTTGAGGAATATCTGGAATATGATATTGCAAGAAAACATCATCACCGGAACATTTTTGACCCACTTATGCATGTAAGGGTTAAGGGATGCCTGACAGGCCTTTCACTTCAATTCTTAGCAACAACAAAAAAAAGAGCAAATAAACAACCTAACCACTGGAGGCCAAACACAGGAAGCCAAGTTTAAAAAAGAAGACCCCAAAACTAATCACTAAATCACTATAAACTGTCCATTGAGCTACCACACAAGCTAGCACGTTATTTTAATATACAGGTAGAGGAGTTACACACTTTAAAAACATTAGTTTGTGACCAAAACAACATATTTATGATGAAGTCGCAATAAATTCACTACAGCAGGCTAACTGTGAAGCTAAAACTATCAGTAAAGTGAGTGTTGTTGCTAACATTAACATTAGCCGGTAAACATGATGTGAATATCGCAGTGATTTAGTTACTTAGAGAAGTCAAAGGAGCGTCATTCAAGTCAGTAGAAACACACACACACACACACACACACACACACACACACACACACACACACACACACACACACACACACACACACACACACACACACACACACACACACACACACACACACACACACACACACACACACACACACACACACACACACACACACACACACACACACACACACAAATAGACAGAGCTCAACTCTAATATACGCAGTTTAAAAAACAGCCGTGTAAACCCGCTTATTTTAGAGGAAAATACCAGAAATAAAAATAAGGAATATATAAAGAGGCTTACCTCGAAGAGAAACTGCCGTACAAAGTAAGGGCTCGGGCGGAGAAGGTGCTCGGTTAATAGTCCGACAGTCCCGCGGAGTGCTGCACGCTGTCTGAGGGAAACACGGAGGTTAGTGCTGGAGCTCCGAGCCGCCGCCTCCCTCTCTCACTCTCTCCCTCCCTCTCTTTCCCTCTCCCTCTCTCCCTCCCTCTCTTTCCCTCTCCCTCTCTCTCTCTCTCTCTCTCTCTCTCACTTTCTGTGATTTGCATGTCAACAGACCAGCTGACAGACCCCGTCAGTACCGAGAAACGAGAGGAAGAAGACTCACTCAAGCAGTAGTCTCATAACTTTCTCCTCAAATGATACGAGTTCCTGTCCAACATCATTTATAGCTACTGGACGTTTTTGCTTTGCTTTGTTTTTCCAGTGGTCTATACTCCATGTTTAGCAGTCATTACACAGGTGAAACATGCTTTTCATTACCTAATACAATTATAAAGGGGTGTAATGTTTGGCAATTAAACTGTGATATCACCCCTGGGTGTTAAGGAAAGGGGGGGAAACTGTAGATAGATGATTAATCCAACCACCCGCTGTAGGTTGGGAACCAGTGATTTATAGAACGTTCTAGTGATTTAAAGGACAGGTTTGCAATTTTTTCAAGTGTGTTTTAAACAGGTGTCCATATTAACAGTGAAATAGGTTTTCCTCTGTGTAATCATTCCTCCTGTTCATACTGACTATTAAAAGATCTCCTTCAAATGTGATTTCAATGGAAGTGATGGAGGATGAAATCCACAGTGTGTCCACACAGTCATTTAAAAGTAGATGTGAAGCTTCTATTCAGCTTCAGCAGTCTGAGTTAGTCATATCAAGTGATATCTGACACATTTACAGTCTTTTTAGCATCAAATTCCCTCTGTGTGTTTCCCTGTTGAGCTGTGGTGGAAGTATAGTAACAAGAAGAGGGACTTTGGCACTAAAAACACTGTAACGTTGAAACATAGAAGACGTCATATGAATCATTTGGTCAATTAAAGTTTCATATTAGCTTCAGATCAACTTTTAAATACATGTTTACACAGAAGGAGGACTGTGGATTTTAGTCCTCCATCACTTACATTGTAAGTGCATTATGAAGAGATCTTCTAATGGTCAGTATGAACAGGAGGAATGATTACAGCAAGAAAAAACAGGTTTCAGTGTTCATTTGGGCTCCTGATTATTGTTCTAAGACACCTTTTTGGAACCAGTCCTTGAATTTTGCACTCTCATAAAAACTAGAAACTTAATAAACAGATTAAGAAGGGGAAAAAAAGATCATAATTGATGGAGCAGAGGCTGAGAGTGACTTACTTAGTTCTTACTGGTCAAGGTATAAAGAAAATACTGGACCCTACATAAATCCAGTCTTTGGACATGCTTGGTTATGCCATAAATTCTACTTTTTCAAGTTTATACATTTACAATTTTGTTAAAATTGTCAAAAATATATTTACTACTGAGGTCATACTGGTGATGGTGTACTGAGGTGCATTATATTGACTTGTGTTCCTAATATTTTGCTTTATGTTAATGAAGTGGACGAAATAGTAGGAACACCATTCAATATAATGTATGCTAGTACACCACCATCACCCACTATGATCTCAATAATAAACATAAAGTAGAATTATCACCTTTTATGCCAATATCAACAAAAATTGAAATTGTATAAACTTCATAAATGTAGAATTTATAGCAGAGCTGTTGTATTGGATTGCATTACATTGCACAGGTGTAGCTAATAAAGAGACCAGTGAGCAATGCCCTATTGTAAAAACACTCAAACAAAAGTCTTTCATTTAAATGTCATTTGCATACAAGTATTATCAGCAAAATGTATTTAAGTGGTCACTTTTGATTCATTCTCATGAGCCAAGATCAGTCCCTGTCAGTGTTATATCATTATTGGAAATTCATTACCGATACATTAATGTGCCAGCAGTCATACGAACTGCTGTCAACTAATTGCCTTAGGGTGGCCACTACATGCCTGACATAGGTAACATTGGTGTCAGACATCAGTATTCTACATCTTTCCATTTTCCATATTGTTCTACAACAGTACCTGTGACACTTACACAGATACTGTATGTACTGAAATGTCATGATTTGTTCTAACTTGCTGCCGTCAATCATTATGTCTCACATTTTTCATGTGATGGATGGATCTCATTCTTGATATATTGTTAGACATACTGTAGTGACTGTAAAAAAGTCCTCTCAACTCAAGGATGGTGACATCTGAACAAGTGTCTGTTCTATAACGCTGTCTCGCCCTTTTTTTTTCCATCTACAGTATACGGCCCCTCAAGCAACAGAGACCCGAGTGGGGCCCCGTCCTGGGGAAGAAGGGTGTGTCTGCAGCAACTTGGAAGTTTCATTCCACTCCTCTTTGTGCTATTCTTCATCTGCTGTCAGCCTAAGACAATACTTTCCCAAAGAATGGAATTGGATATTGGAGAAGTGAGGACTGTTTGCAGTTCACGATTCTCTACTGATTCCTCTGCTGACACCGATGAACTTTCTTTAGCTATATGGAAGCGTCATTGTCTCATCCAGTGAGTCAGAGGAAAGGGAGCTGATCCAAATTGTGTTGCAGTAACCTCAGGGCTTGTTCACATCCATCCACAATGCAAAGAGCCACAGCTTTACACAAATAAGGTGCTCGCCAGTGTTGATTTCACAGTGAGAGGATAAGGTAAAGATAATTCTGTGTGAAAGTTTATTAAAAAGGCTGCTGTCACCTACAGATTCAATGCCTGGCAGGTACTGTTTTGACTTTATTTAAGCTTTATTTGAACCTTGAAGTCTGGAGTGGATCATTGTAGACTTTCACAGTATTGAATTATAATGTATTTAATATTGTAAATGTAAAAAGAATTCCATTTCATTCAATACATTTGAATTGCAAAACCAATAAAACTATTGGCAGCATACAGCCATCAAATCAGAGTTCCTTCCACTGGTCAAATTAAGCACTGGGTTTCATTTAAAGGTATAGTTCAACATTTTGGAAACTGTGATTCTTTGCTTTCTTTTAGACAATTGATAGTTATTCATTTCACAAGCCTAGCGTAGTATAAATACAGTTTGTTTTATCTGTAGACAAACACAAACATGTTTGTTGTCAATGATGAATGACCATATTGACATTTCTGTTTGTGTATGCCTGACTCCATTCACAAGTTTTTAAGGGTCAATGATGATTTTTTTTTTGTGTCCATGTGGTTTAGTCAAATGACTTATGAATAACTTGCACACATTCTTTTTTTGTGGACCCAGCATCAAATTTCTGCTTTTAATCCATTGTGAGAGAATATATTAGAGGATTATGGCAAAAATGTCTAAGTGGTGTAACCATAAAAACTTTGTACCAAATAATTCAACTTGCTTAAAAACACTAAATTGTCAATAAAACACCATATCAACTAGTTTGGCATGATCTTACATTATAACTTTTTATATTAAATAAAGGTAATGGAATACAATTGTTCTAAATATTACATTTAATCTGGGGAATCATGTCGATCAGGAACCTTTTTTTTTTTTTTTTTAATGAAATAATTATTAGAATCCGCACACTTAAATACACTGTAGGTGGATAACATATTTAATATCATCTTTTGTGGTTACACCATTTGACATTTTCAGGAGCATTCAGTCTTACTTTGGAAAAAATAGTGCAATTTTTACATTTGAGAAGCTGGAACAGAGAATGTTTGGCAGTTCTGCTTGATTTTATGCAAAGTACTTTTCCACTTGTGATAAATAATTAAAGAAGCTCATCAGTTATCAGAATTGCTGCTGATTAATTGAAAGATAATCTTTCCAGCACTCATTAATATGAATAGAATCAACACAACACATTTTACACTCTAAAGATTCATTTCACATCTGGATTGGAAGGGTCGGTTATAGAAATATTTTATTAGTGCTGCTCTATGTCACGGGTAAGAAGAAGAACTAGTGCACCATACCTGGATATAATGGATGTGCTAGGAGCAACTTCTGTGCAGCTGCCCATTTGTGTTTAAAACATAAATCCAGGAGGAGGAGGAGCAGATTGACTGTATGATGTCTCTCAGAGATCTCACAGCAAAGACCACTGAAACCTGATAGGTGTAATCTTTTGACCTGGACCTTCAACATAAAGCTCCAGGTGATTTGTTAGCCGATGTCAACGGCTTTAGTTCAGCCATAGTAACATCGCTACGGTAAATGTGCTTTTCTTACCCACTTCACCGCTTCTGACCTTTGATGTTCAGCAGAGAGCTCTTCAACAAAAGCAGTAAAGACGTTTTTAGTCTGTCTCATCTCAAATTCCAAGAGCAGAAATATGATTCTGCATTACGGCATAACCTTCTGTTTTAGCCTCTGACTTTTTGCCAGAGGTAAAGCGCAGCTTTTTTGCCACAGAGTGTAAATGACGTCAACCTGTTTGGAATGTGATACAAGGTGCTATCTATACTGTTGGTCAAAACACTGTCTCACAAGTTTAGATAAAGCTTGTAACTCGAGGAAGACAAACAACTACACTTCACCATGGTATAGTAGTAGATTCATGGCTCATTAACAATACAAACAAGGTTGATGTAACTCTAAAAAAGAGGCTTCTGGGATTTTGCAGCAGCACATATTATATTTTATGGTATCACAGCCGTCAAACACATTTTCAAACTGAACGCAAAGTTAATTTTAGATGGAAATGTTTTAACTTGAGTGAAAAAGATATGAAGGCCTAAAGGAAAATACCAAAAATATCAAATATCCTGGTATTGTAGAACAGAAACAATGAGCCAATTGTAACTAAAAATCTCTATACTGCTGAGTTGACAATAATTCTGGGTTCACCAATTCTGGGTTCATCAGCAAGAGCAACACCAACTATGTTTGACATCATCGCGTGATCCATAACATAAAGACATTGATTCATGCAGCTTTAAAAGAACAGAGAAACCTAAAAACATTTAAAGTGATGATTTATAATTTAATTGGCAGAATATTGGATAACAGCTGAATAGCAGGTCAAAACTCATCCAAAAATGACTTACTGCTGGGTGGCTGCAGGGCCTTAATGGGCCCTTTAGCTTGCCTGTGCCTGGGGCCAACTCTAAACCTGCATGTGGGCGCTCATAAATCTGACAGGCTGTATTTGCACTTGAAGCAGCAGCAGCAGCAGTGTGGTCAGATGTTGAGTCTATGGGAAATAAACACAGCAGCATTTTCTGAACAGGCCTGTTTCATTGTTTTCTCAGCTGCAAGTTCATCAATGTTGTTGGGTTTTTAAAAAAATGTGTTGTATATTTAAAGTCAACAAGGTCCCTGAACGTTCCCATCAATAATATGAGAAAAAAAGCATACCTGAGAAAACAGTAATGCTGTCAGGAGTTTGGTAGCCACATAGTGCCATCGTGTGGTAAGATGAGTGAATTACATCATTGAAATGATTTCTGATTCAGTGATGATCTGGACTGTCTTGACTTGTAATATACAAGAACAAACTGAACACCTTAATAGTAAAACTAGTGTGATGGCCCCAAGGCCTTTGACCTATTTCCTTATTGGTTGCTTGGGATCTGGGAAGTGGCTCATTAGGAGAGATGACCAACACCTGAATTGGTGTGAATGTTCCTTTATAAATAGAAATCTGAGCATTCAGTCTCTCTTTCCTTTCTGAGTTGCTGGGTTTGTTTGAGCTTTGGTTATTTAGGTTGTTGTTTTGTGACACCCATACACTACAAACATTACTGATGAACTGATATACATACTTCATATTTTTCCTAGTTTAAAAAGTCATATTTTGTCCTACCTTTGAGCCAGGTGACATTTTTCACCATCTTAAGAGAGTATTGTATATTCTCACAAAATAAATGATATTCCAAGTTTGAAGACTTGCAATGTGAAAAAGTTTGATTGGTTGAATGTATGCTTTATTTCAGGTGCAAGATAATTAGTCATATAGCATGAATGTCTGACAGAAAAACCTAAAGAAGTTTCTCAGATACAAAGAAACTCTATTATATATCCATAAGAGGCCTCTGTGTGTGGTATTTTGCAGCAGGAGGTTCAGGCAAGAAAGGCAGGTTTATTACCAGGCAGGGTTCGGTACACGGGCAGGCAGTCAGGTAGGCAGAAGTTTCCAAATCGAGAGGCAAAAGGCAGGTCAAGGGGGCAAGCAGGGTCATACATGAAAACAGGCTATGGCTTGGTCTATGATCAGAGCTGGCAACTAGACTGTGAGACACACAAGGTTAAGTACAAGAGGTAATGAGGGAAGATGGGAAACAGGTGGGGAGAACAATCAGGGAGCAGGTGTGACAGGACGGGGGAAGGGCGTGCAGGAAGTAAATCTAGAACAGAGACAGAGGGTTAGTGATTTCAAAATAAAAACAGGAAACACAAGACATAAACATGAAATGTGCAATAGCAAACAGAAACTTGACAGACATGACAATTAGACTGGTCAGTGAGAACTTGGCATTCTGCCTGTTTGTGGGAACCGTTGGATTACAGGGTCTCATTATTCTTTAATTTCATTAATCACTTTCTCTTTTCCACCTTTTTAAAAAAAAAGAAAAGTTGGTGTTTCATGTACAGTATAATTCTTGGATTTGTAATATCACAAATCCTGCTCATGGGACCACCGCTTACAATCTGATTTTCAGTGAGCACAGAGAAACTCTCCATGCAAAATATTTGGATTACTGGAATTTATTAATCTGTACTTCCTTTCAAACATGTTTTTTTAATTCTAATTTATTGCAAGTGCAATTCATGTATTTTTAGCAAAAGCTTTGTTGCATATTTTATTCCTGAAATGCATGGGAACATGTGAATTCAAACTGAAATAGAGTTGGATTGATGTCATCATATAAACAGCTTAACTTTAAAGATCCCCTCTGGACATGCATTACAACATATATATACTATGCTTTGAATAATGATATGTGTCTAACATGGTTTTTCCACGTTAAAATCCTTAAAATAGCACCCAATCCTAATCCATCAACAATTCCAAAATTCGTAAATATGCAAATATATTTCACTTTAGAAGCTGAACTGCTAGATACACTCCTACTTCACTGTCCGTTCTCAATGTTTGTGCACTGGAGGCTTCAAGTTTCCACATCACACCTGTCTAAGTTGAATATTGGACCATGACTGGCTTCCAAAAATTGATGTCACAAATCCTTCTCAAAGGCCCACTCCTAAAAATCTGATTTTCAATGAGCTCAGATAAACTCTCCACTTCAATTTCAACAAGGCATTTTTACAATCCCTAATAAACTCTGCCAATGTTATCACTCACAGATTCAAAGATGAAAGTCATTCAATCTAATAACAAAGCTGATAATGTACTTTGTTATTTATATTTATGGATATTAAAGTAAAGATGTAAACTAACCAGAGACACAGGAGGTCAGGCTGATGAGAAGAAGGATCCAGCAGATCATCTTCTCTCTGTGAGAGGAGACAGAGGAGAGGAGTCATGAACACATTGAGAAGGAAATCTACAACATCAAACCTTGATTCTCATGTCAGACACAACATGGACTACAACCACACACACATTAGTCATTTCTATTGTAAATGACAGAAATACACTGAATACATTTAACACTTAACATGTTCAGTTTTTCAAGTGCACTCATGTACACGGTCGCCCATAAAGTTGGAATAATTTAGTTTTCAGACACATTCCTCTTTTTATTTTCTATTCATACAAATCAGTAATCACCTTTGACCAGGTGCAATGAGATTGATCAATACAATTTTGAGAATATATACACTTTATCTATCAAGAATAAATCACATTGTCACAATCATTTCATGGACAGAGGTAAAAAATATTTTATTCCAACTTTATGGGCGATTGTGTATTTTGTCACATGAACATATATTGGCTGCAGCAGAATGTTAATGAATATAATGCAAAACATACTAATACATAAAAGTGCTTAGTGGGGATAGTAAATGTAGCCTATATCAAATGAAAATAATCATACAAAGTACATTTTATTCTTCTATTGCCTACAACAGATTTGCAGGTGAAGCTGACAGAAACACAAGAAAGAGGAATCATACAAGGAGAAAATAATAAAAACAGAATGGTAAGAAAGGAATGGTAATGTAAAACAGAAGAAACTGATTTAACTATCACAAAACTCTCTGACTACATATCGGAGGTACTGCTAAGAATAACTGCGCAAATGACAACAGGTGCAGACAGCAGTATTCAAATGAGGGTTTTGCGTGTCTTAATGCAGAGTTTGGATTTGCAGAAAGCCCGAAGGCGCAAAATGAAATGTGATCCCATGAGGGGTTAACAAACATATTGAGTTAGGCTATAAAAACTATTACCAGTAAAAAACTATATGGGAGAGTATTAGTGACAAAGGGAGTTGTCCCGTTTCCATATCGACAGGACCATGATGACACTCTTTTATCACGCTTTTATTGAATCTGCTTTAGCTTTTTCCCTTGTGTCATGGTTCGGAAACCTGCCTTTAAAAGAAAGGAACTCACTTAATCAGATCATTAAATGGTCTACAGTGGTTGACTGATTGGGTAGCCACAGCTGTGCCTAGAATCGCTGTACACCAGACAGTTGCAACCTAGCCAGCTCTGTATCTAGCGCTGAGTCCCATCCCCTAGTGAGTGAGTTCCAGCACAGGCCATCCGGTTGGAGATTCATAGTCCCGAGTCTTAGTGCACTATATATATATATCTATAAAGATAAAAAGATAAAGATAAACTTTTATTGATCCCACAGTTGGGAAAATTCACCGCTACAGCAGCTCAAAAAAGATAAGGATATGAGATTTGTTTTCTTTTCAAAAACACATGTATACAACAACAATAAAATTAAAAACTAAAAAAGGACGTTAAAGTGCAAATGATAGCGCAGCATTGTACAGTCTGACTGCAGTGGGAATGACACTTGGGGTGTATGATCCTATAGACGCAGTTTCCGTCGGCAAAATTACCATCGAGTTTTGTAAATCACAATGCGTGTGGTAAATAACATATTTACATTGTCTCCTCCCTGTATTTTTGCGCAATAGGGGGAAATGCCTTCTTATTTGTAGATAAATGACGCAGGGAAGTGAAACCGGCCGCTCATAGTCATCTTTAATGCATCTACCCATTCTGTCAGTGTACATCACTGAGAACTCTTCAGCATTTAAAACTGGACAATTGCACACTGAGTTGTGCACTTTCTTCACTCTCTTCAGGATATTAAACAAACAGCAACGGTAAGACTTCATATGGACAGTTTAACTTATTATCAGTGCTGGAAGAACTATTCATATCCTTACATTTACTTCAGTAAAAGTATCAGTACATCAATGTAAAATATGGTATGTAAAATACAGTTAGCCTACATGAAAAAAACGTATTTTAATATTGTTTTAAAAAAAATCTTCTACCACAGTGCATCTTCCTAGTATGAGGTCGGACACAACTATTAAATGTGACGTTTAGCTTGATCGGGGATAGAGGTGACATCATTTTAATGTTATTTATTGGTTTAGTTGGGTTTCTTATTGAGTGGATGTATCTTTCTTCTTAATAGCATAAATACATACTCACTGGGTAAGTGACAGTCAGGAAGGACTTTACCACTTCCTGTCAACTTCCTGTCAAGTTCCTGGCACTTAAAAAAATTACATTAGAATTAGATTTTGTCAATCATGGAATGAAATGAATTGTAACTAAAGTTAGCATGCAAACCATAAATGAACTAGAAGATGAGTATATTACTGCTAAGTTGGTGACACTTAACCCATCATTAGAATTTTACACAGACTTACTAAAATACTTATGATTTTTTTTTTTTTTTTTTTTTTTTTTTTTTAAATCTGGTGGATAGGACTATAAGCTAGCTGTTAGCTCACCCTGTTAACCTGTCTGACTAAAACGTCTCAGGTTGTCACAATATCAGTCAGTGTAAACTAGGTCAGCAAACTTAATGTGTTATAGAAATATTTAACAGACTAACATGACACCAGTCATATAATGCATTTACCAAGAACCATAAAGAGGTGATCGCCATGTTTATTTGTATTGTGGCGCATCTGGTCTATGCAGATGCCCCGGATCGGATCCGCACCTATCTGCCGGACTGTCAGTCAGAGGTTACAGTCAAGCATGGTGCAAGACTGGTGCATAGATCCGGCACAGAGGGAATTGCTGTCTGCTGACGGTGCCACATTCCTTCTTCTAATGGCAACCTGTGAACTACTTGCAACATTGTAGAGTTAGTGAAGAACAGTAGCACTAATCACTGTGTATCAGACAACATCTGTGGTGATTTAGAACATATTTATTTTTACTTATGTCTGTTGTCTTGAGGCATGCTGGGAACCAAACACTCTCCATGCTACAATATGTATTCAGATAGTTTTGTGAAAGTTAAATCAGTTTCATCTCTTTCCTTTCTTACCATTGTGTTTTTATTATTTTCTCCTTGTATGATTCCTCTTTCTTGTGTTTCTGTCAGCTTCACCTGCAAATCTGTTCTAGGCAATAGAAGAGTAACATTTACTTTGTATGATTATTTGATATACATTTACTATCCCCACTAAGCACTTTTATGTATTAGTATGTTTTGCATTATATTCATTAACATCCTGATGCAGCCAATATATGTTCATGTGACAAAATACATGAGTGCACTTGAAAAACTGAACATTTTAAGTGTTAAATGTATTCAGTGTGTTTCTGTCATTTACAATAGAAATGACTAATGTGTGTGTGGTTGTAGTCCATGTTGTTTCTGACATGAGAATCAAGGTTTGATGTTGTAGATTTCCTTCTCAATGTGTTCATGACTCCTCTCCTCTCTCTCCTCTCACAGAGAGAAGATGATCTGCTGGATCCTTCTTCTCATCAGCCTGACCTCCTGTGTCTCTGGTTAGTTTACAACTTTACTTTAATATCCATAAATATAAATAACAAAGTACATTATCAGCTTTGTTATTAGATTTAATGAGCATCTTTGAATCTGTGAGTGATAACATTGGCCGAGCTTATTAAAGTTGGTAAAACACTGCTACACAGTGATGATAAAGTTAATGCAGGACACCAACATAAACAGACATAAACACCCAGATGACTGGCTCTTACAACTTTTCTCTACTGCAGCATTGTTCAACTCTATATTTACAGTGTCAGTTCTCAGTTTGTCTGGTCCTCACTTTCCCTCTCTGTCTCCTCAACAGGAACACTGACCTACTATCAGGCAGAGGAGAACAACAACATCACACTGGAATGGATGTTTACAACCAAACCCGACAGTTCCTCCACCTCACTTATAATTTATCGTGAACCGTTAGCTAAAGGTCAGAAGAACTCAGTCCTGTATCATGCACGTAAGGATGTTGAGGTCCCAGAGTCTCAGGATGAACAGTATGCAGGACGAGTTCAGTTTGACAAAGACGCCCTCAGAGAAGGACGAATCAGACTTCATGTGATCAGACTCAGGACTGAAGACTCGGGTCTGTACAGGTGTTCAGGTGATGGTTTGAGCGAGAGATGCCTCCTCAATGTCACCGGTAAGATGATTCAGTAAAACTCAGAAAAGCCTTTTTAATGCATGTTATCAGTGATGTACAGTCTGAACTGCTAAACTTTATGACTGTGGTTGCACTCAGCAGCCAATGTACTGTTAAGAATATGCTGTATGTGGACACAAATATCAAGTTCAGATCAAACCCAAACAGTTCAGATTTGAATTTTGGACATAAACTGTGTAGGAGAGTTGAATGTTGACATAACAGCATTTGTGGAATACGAGTACATTTATCATCATGTTTCTGTCCTTTACAGCAGCTGTTGATCAGCCTGAACCTCAGACAGACAAACCTACTGTGAGAAAACAACCAGAGAGTCGGGGAAGGATCAGCATCTACGTTGGACTGACAGCTGGACTCGTTGTCTGTGCTGGACTCTTCTTTGCCTTCAGACTTTCTTCTAAACCTGATGTGAGAGATCATGCAGTGGTAAATGAGACAGAAAACACTGATGCAGCAGTGTAGAAGTTGTGTTTCTCATAGCAGACTACTGCCACTGTATCATTTTTTTTTTTCTTGGTCCATGAAGCTTCCTCTCTCTCTGCACATCCAACCTTAAATGCTTTAACCCTTTTGTTGTGGTAGAGTTAATACTTATGCTACTCAACACACTTTTTTGGTTTGGTTTCAGTTAGTTAGGGAGATTCCTGCTGATGTTGCTTTTCAGAAAGCCTGCCAGTGTTAGAAAGAGATCAACATCACTGTGTTGTCTTTGTGTTGTAATCCTTGGCTTTTTCATGCAAGACTTTTACTTGTAACTGAGTATTTTACATACAGTATTTTACATTGATGTGTGCCCTGCACACAGAAAAAGCAAAAATGTGTAGTTAATGTTTTGTGTGCTTATTCAAATGGTTTGTGTGACTGTATTGAGATTAAAGAGTTTGAAGAGTTTTGAAAGAATAGTTTGTTTTTGCAAGAGATGTATGATTTTTTTTCTGGTTTGGTGTAAGGTTTTGTGGTTAGTGTGTAGAGTTTTGCGAAATAGCCTATAGTTTCAAAGATAGTGCTTCAAGAATCACTGTTAGTGTTTAATTATTCAGAGAAAACTGTTATACATTGCCAGGGTTTGTGAGAAATAAGAGGAAGTAACTCATGCTAGCCAGACTATTTCCTTAATGTGACTTCAGGAGCATAAGTAGCCTGCGGCATGGTTTCCTAAATGACTGTAGACTACACACGATGTCACTCATTGACAATGCCACATTCCTTCTTCTAAACTAATAATTAAAAAAAGTGGGCCGGACTTGCCCTCTCTCGTTTAGGGGCAGTCCCATGTCTGTAGTCCTCTATTATTGACTCACACATGTTCTAGAGTCTTTCAGTGGTGAAAGGAACTACTAGATAGATGCTTTATTGTCATTGCACCTTTCTATACAAGGAAACTTTCTTTGAGGGCAGTCCTTATCACAACAGCATAAAAAAATAAAATATGACCCTGAGTCTGCCAGAGGGGAGGGCGTCAAAAAGACATTGTCCAGGATGTGTACAGTCTGACCTGATCTTTCCAGTTCTGTTCCTCATTCGAGCAGAGTGGATCTGTTCTAGGAGTGGAAGAGGGGCACCGATGATCTTTTGTGCAGTCTTGGTGAGTCTCTGGTCTTATTCTCAGGTGTAGAACAGGGTGTTAACCACAAGGGCCCAAAGTGAAGATGGAAGGAGCAGGGACCTGAACCCACCAGGGTCCAAATGAAGAGCAAACCCTTTAAATGGCTGCTCCACCAGTTTTATACATGAAGGTCACTGTTTTAGAAACTGAAGAAAAAGAAAAACCAGACAGTGAGGATGAATGAAGGACATCATTTAGTGACATTATGTGATGTGTAGGATCTAGTGATTTAAAGATTGACCCATAGTGAGGATAAAAAATGTGGAGACACTGGAGTACTAATTATGCTAAATTTCATTGTTTCATTATTACATATTTACTATGAATTGGTTATTTTTGGTGCAGTTAAGTGTTCACAGCATTTTAGTTAAATAGCTCATCAATAGTGAGTTATTTTAACTTGACTATGTGTTGTTGGGTAGTTTAAGCTGCAATACATGATATTTTAGAAGATGGTCAAATGTTTTGGAAGACACTGACACTGTGAATATTCATACTGCCCAGTCAGCCTCTTTTCATATTTATTGGTTGTTTTTCACCTTTATTTATTCAGGAAATGTTGGTTAAACACATCTACCATATGGCACTATGGTAGCAATAGTGAGATGAGGGAGGGAAGGAAGAAAATCACTGACTTACTTTTAGTTTCCAGAATAATTAAGATCCAAACTTAAAATCTCTCAGTCACAAACTCATTTTTATATCCACTGCTTCCTGTTATCTTTTAAAGTATACAAGATGAAAATATGACTCATCGCCTGACATTCTGGATCATTTTAAAGTGCCTGCGGTGTTCCTGCCACCGATAGACACACTGTTTGTTTTTATTGCGTCACTCTGCTGCATCTTCGCTCACCAGTGTTCCTCAGCACATGCAGTAAGTGATTGGATGCTTGATGCAGACCGACAGCTCTCCTCCCATTATACGTTCTGTGTCACACGTCGACACGCGCTGAGCCACGGGGGGTTTGTCTGCTGAATGTTACACACATCCTATTTCTTTTCACACTGACGCTAGATTTTGTTTCCACATACAATTTTTAAATTATTAAACGGGATGTCAAGGAAACGCTGTTCGGGGGAAAAGTATGACAGGAAGCCCTCTTATAGAAAAAACTTTAACCTATTTATATTCATGCATTATGAATATATGATCAAACATGTTTAATAATGATATCCATTACATTTTATCTTATCCGAGTGGTTAAAATGTTCCATTTTTACCCAACATTTTTAAAAGTTAGTATTGTGCCAGCAATTACCTTTAAAAAAACAACAACAAACTACTCAGCAGTTTGACAGAATTTGCATGTTTTTGACTATTCTGTTTATGAGAACTCACAGGATGTCCACAGGGCTGTTCTGACAGTAGGAAGTCAGTCATCTCTTACATGTAAAACACAGAGGAACAGTACTCTTATCTTTACTAAGATTCCTCAGCGGATGGAGTTGCACAGTTTTCATACAGCTGGTTCAGCTATTATCACAAGAGATTCAAGAGCTTTTATTATAACATGAACAGAAATAGTGGGTGGCAACACTGAAGGCAGTAGAATCTGGCTTCTTCAAGCTTCCAATTAGATTATCAAATAGATATTTACAATTTGATTGATTTGATACTATTACTGAGGTCATATTATGTGGTGGTGGCGTACTGAGGCGCATTATATTGAGTGGTGGTCATGTATGCATGTTAATATTGTAATTGTAATGTAAATATTAGGAGCACCATTCATTATAAGGCCCCTGAATACATCACCATCATCCACTATGACCTCAATAATAAACATAAAATAGAAGTATCACTTTTTTGACAATGTTAACAAAACTGAAAATGTTTAAGTGTCATAAATGTATATTTTATAGCACAGCTGTTGTATTACATTAGATTGCATAAGTGTACCTAATAAAGAGGCCAGCGAGTGTATAAAGAAGTATACAGTACATTATATTTCACATGGGTGATAAATAGATAATCATCACATATAGTGATATGTGAGAGGTACTTCTGATAAAAATATAAATGTTACCGAAGTGTGTGTGTGTGTGTGTGTGTGTGTGTGTGTGTGTGTGTGTGTTTGGTGGGGGTGAGGGGGGTTATCACATGGCCTTAGTAATGTTTGAATGGAAAAAGAGAAAGAGGAATAAAAGCAAGAAAGACAGGTAGCCAACCTGCCATAGAGACAAAGTGGTGTAGGTCTACTAGCTTTCTAATGATTTATAATGTGATGATGATTTCCTGGCCGCTGTCAGGTCTTCTAGGTGCCTCCTTCTTATTGAACGAATAATTTGATACTGAATCGTCATTCAAAAGAAGTGAAAGTAAAAGTAATTATTTTCTTGAATTTTACACCTTAAAACACTGACAACTCTCTGACTAAAGAGATTATTGCCAGGCAGTCACTTACAGTGTTGTGCATGGTGATTTGGAGATGACATATACTAACAACTTAAGTATTAAGTAATTGAAGCACCAGAGAAAAGCCACCAGATGTCAGCAGAATCCCATATAGCATATTACATTCTATGAGGCAGCACAGGAGATATGGTCATGGTTTCCTATTATGTCACCTCCCTTATCTGTCGGGTATGTCCACTTCACACAGCTGACGGTTGTATGTGTAAGCACTGACTGTAGCTAGGGGCCCAAGCAGAGGACATGTAGACATTGATAGGTCTTCAGGCTGGGGCCACAGAATCTCATCTGCTTCTGTAAATACACAAGAAATACACCTCATATTTTAAAGGTTCTATATTTTTCAATATGATTTTAATAATGTAATATTCCAAAAAAAGTGAGTTTATTCTTCACCATGGAAACAGTTATTCGACTACACAATCTTAACGCAATGTCCACTAACATTACTTGCTTTTTCCAGAGCTTTCAACCATATCACATGGTTTTCATTGACTATGGATTAAATCAGAACACTTTCTGAGCTTGTCAACAGATCATCTCCAAGACAAATGAGCAAACAGATGAAGACAGTGTGGTACAGTTGAAAGACCTGGGGAAAAAAAAAAGCTTTTTAATGTAGTGCAGTTTAAATTCTTTGCACGGTTTAAATTGTTATATAAAGGCTGTCTTCCAATCATCTGCTTACAAAGTGCATCTATAAATACACATTATAAAACTACCCTGTATACTATAATGTTGAACATTTGCATAATTTGTATTCACATGAAGAGACTGTTTGGACCAGTGTTACTTATGTCACTATTCATTTATCTGCATATGTTGTTTCTTGGACTGTTGTCATTAATTCAGTGTGGGGATGAAAGGAATTCATTTAAATATATGCCCTGGGTCTTATGCTGTGCTTTGAATGCATATACTTTTTATTCTTTAATTTGTTAGTAAGGGCTATATATAGTTCCAATAATGTGATGTTTTCGAGGTTCTATAATCATGTGTAACAAAACATTGCACAATGATGGTTCATTCCTGACTTTGGGAATAATAGTTTGACAAAATTATTTTAATTCTTACTAGAAATTTGAGTTGTCATGGAGATGGCTTATATGGTCGCTTGTGACCCAAGTATGGAAGTTTGGTAAAGCAGTAAGTAGTCACCGTCTCCTTTTCTGAATCTCCACATGGAGTTCCATACTTTGGTCATGTACTGTATGACAATGAGCAATCACCATGACAACTAAGTAAACTCATCTGCTGGTGAATATTGTGAGATGTGGTTGGAAGTTAGCTAGTTAATGGATTAAAATGAGCTGTAATAAATAATCTAAGGTACTTACTAGCTTTTTGGAGCTTTCAATCACAGACTTCATCAGCAAATGGAATGGGCTCAAGTGTGGAACTGTTGTCATGTCATAACAGTATAATACAATGCAGAATGATATTATGCATACTTTTATTTTTTATGAGTGATGAATTGAATGTAATGAAGCTAATCAATGTTGTTACACTCTTCCATTGAAACAGTGGGAAGCGACATGACTAATGACACAATTCTTTGTAGAGCCCTTTTTTAACCAGCCAGATGAAGGAAAAGTAGAGAAGTTCATTAACGACAAAACTACTGAGTGAGGAAATACAAGAGAGGATGCTTGGGTGGGTTTGTATGCACAGAACAAGTTTTCAGTGCAAGTGAGGACAGAATCATGAACATAATCAAAGTTCCGAGGCCACGAGAGGGATTGTCTCAGAAGATTTGAGCAGCAGTAGGGCTTGATTTGTGTCCAATCTTCAAAGCTGCTAGTTCTCAGTTCTGGCAGTTTGTATCCCTCACATTCAAACTCCTGCTGAGAGCAGAGTAAACTCTGTTGGACTTTACCCAGAATTGAAGTGCCATCTAGTTAAGTAAAATCAACCTACTTCCTAGCTTTTTCATTTCAAAATCCAAACTGTATATACGTGTGTATATTATAGGTAATACTTCAAAGTAAGTGATAATTAGCATGTGATTTCTAACTAGTTTTTGCCTAGCTTGCTGACCAAGCCATTAAATTGAAGTGATTTGTTGCAGTTTAACTTCCAAATGGTTTCTGACTAAGTTCTGCAGGTCAGTAAAGTGATGTACATTTTCTAACCATTAATATTGTCACAAATTTCTGTATAGTTTCAGCAGATCAGTCCAAATTTGTAACTCATTTAGTAAATGTCATTTTTTATACAACTTCAAAATTAAGAATTAAGTTACTAAGTGCCCATTTTTAAAGTCTCACTCCTTGCCTGCTCATTGATGCCTAATAATAATGTCTTTACACCGCTCAACATGTTAAATGCCACTCTTTATATCTTGAGATAAAAGTAATGAACAAATTAATTAAAAACAGGAGGAAAAAAAGTAATGCTGACAAAGTGTTTGAATTGAAAACACAGCATTTACACCTCAAATAACACTGGGATGTCTTTAAAAAGGCGTCCAGCTGTTACACATTTAACAATGACGCTGTGGCCGATCCTTTGTGTAGCACATTACATTTTATTCCTGTAGGAACAGTAACAAAAACACATTAATATCAGTCCTTAGCGTCTACTTTGCTCTGCATTAGTCGCACTGTCTGACATCTCACTTTACTAGTGACTGGCATATTTCAAAACACATATTAGAAATTAAACAAATCAAAAACATTCAAATTACAGTCATATAATCTTTTTAACCAAAAGTATTTATCTTCAATGAACTTCTTTTTAAACTTTTTAACTTAACTTATTACTGTTTTTAAATCACCAGTATTTATTATTGTCTTTGTCCACTACTTTGTCACCAAAAATAATAATAAACGTTAATACTGAAACAGGTCTTCCATATAAACTCTTATTTTGAAACGTAACAGGAAAACCAAAGTTAAATATACAGTTTGTGCTCTTATTCTGAAAAACCCACAGGCAACCGCCTACCGTTCTCCTTGCCTACAATTGGTCACCGCTGCAATGAATGTGGGCTTATTTTGGTTTGGTTAGCATTTATGTCATTAGCCTTTGCTTATTCACACACAAATAAAACTTTTTAAACCTTTTCACATCATACATTAGCAAGGGTTAGCTTCTAACTAGCATCACTGTTTGTGATTTTATTTACTGTTACACATTTCTCATTTTAGAACACAGTTTCATTGCTCGTTTTCAATATCATTAGCATCGCCCACTATATTGGGTTACTATACATTGCTATGGGCTCACTCGTCTCCAGTCAAAGTCACAGTCTAACACGTGTTATATTACTTTCATATTTCATTCCGGTTATGATTTCTGCACACAGCGCCCTCTGCTGACCAGGTGCTCCAACCATGTAAAACATAACCAGACTTGCGAGAAAATGAATGAAATCACACAGAAAATATCAATACAGTAATTTAACATTTTTAAAGTCCTTGTCTTTAAACACATCACTGTGTTTTTTGGCCAACCAGTGGTTCCACTCGATGAATCTGAGGTTCATCATAAGAGCTGTGGGCGTTCAGTTCCCCCTGAAGCAGTAGATGTACTGCTTATAAGAAGGCCGGGCTCTCTCAGTGTGTTGTTTATGAGACGCTGTCTGTGCATGCACAAAGTGTCGCTCTATGGCTGACTTGATAATGGATGTTACCATCTTGTGACAGTCTTTGATATGCGTCTAACAATCTGTGATAAAAACAAAACTACTGAAGCTAAACTAAATTGGACATGAAATTCAAAAATAGCATAGAAATAACAATTAGGCTAATTGAAAAGAGAAGACTATAATAACCTGTGAGTGTGTGTTTGAATATATGGTTGCTTACTATACCAAATCAATGATGTATAGTAAATGTGACCTGTGTGTAACCTTCCTCTTGTGGTAGGGAATCTGCTGCTGATCCTGGTTGTACACAACAAGCTTCTAACAAAAATGTAATGGATCCTCTGTTGGGACAAAATGCTCTCATTATTATCAGTTATCAGTTCTTGATTGTCTTTGTTTCCAATTTGAACTTTGCCTTTAGTTCCCTCAAATGTTCTTTTAATGGTGTTTGTCAAACTTAAGTTTCTTTATAACATCACTTCTAGTCTAGTTGTTATTCTGTTTTGGGCCGAAGAAAAAAAAAAATCAGAGATCTCAGGGAAAATAAAAATAGAATAGAATTCTACTTAGTTAGTTTCCCTTTGATTTGGTTCCTATACTGCCCTCTTGGAGCAACACAGCATCCAAATGTCAGCATCCTGACAAGATGAAGGCTACCACCAGCAGTGATGAGGATCTGGATGGCAGACAAAGCAGCTCCACTCACAGATAAAATCATCCCTCAAGAAAAGACAAAAACAAAACTTTCGCACAGTTATCAAACAGTCCGAATTTCCTTGTTTCACTCTCCATCACTTTAGAATAAAAAGAATGAAATCTGCACCCGCACAAAATGAAACAACCCTTACAATGACTAAAATAAACATGGTAACACTTTCTATTAAGCCCATGTCTATAATGGATTATAAACATAATGCAATATATTCTGTTTATAGCACTGTACACTTATAGTTATAACAACTCATAAATATTCATAATGCTTTATAAGAATAACCACAACACATTATAACGCATTTTATAATGATTTATAAGGTCAAGTATCATAATACTTCAATAGAAATAATACAATTGCTGACATGTTTTTTGCAAGCATCATAATGTATTATAATTCTCATAGCTGTACATTAGAATGATGCATAATGTGACTATAATCATACCGTGCTATAAGCAGATTATAGTGGTTTATCAGTATTTATAGCTATAGTATACATATAATCCATTACAGACATGGGCTTCAAAAAGTGTTACCATATTTATTTTAGTCATTGATGTGATGGACAATGCAGCCAGTTTTTGTCTGTCTGTCTGTCTGTCTGTCTGTCTGTCTGTCTGTCTGTCTGTCTGTCTGTCTGTCTGTCTGTCTGTCTGTCTGTCTGTCTGTCTGTCTGTCTGTCTGTCTGTCTGTCAAACCTTCATCTAGTTAGGATGCTGACATTTGAATGTTGTCCCAGAAGGGCAGTAGTAGGAACTAAGTTGTTGTCATGGAGATTGCTCATTGTCATCACATTGCCAAAGTGTGGAACACCATGTGGTCATTTATAGGAGACAGTAACCTAATACTACCAACTTCCATATGAGAACAAATAAGCCATCTCCATGACAACTCAGCAAACTCCATCTGTTGATGAATACCACGTGGTGTGGTTTAAAGCTCTGGAATTGCAAGTAAATTAAGAGGCTTTGAATACTATATTGTGTAATCGTAAGGTGAGGTAAGGTAAGGTAAGGTAAGGTAAGGTAAGGTGGGGTGGGGTGAGGTGAGGTGAGGTGAGGTGAGGTGAGGTCAGGTGAGGTGAGGTAAGGTAAGGTAAGGTATGGTAAGATAAGGTAAGGTATCTTTATTGATCCCCCTAAGGAGAAATTAATAAACTGACAATAAGTCTTTTTAGTGGGAGTGGGAGCTACTGGGAGCTGTGGTGTTGTACAGTCTGATGGCTGATGGTATGAAAGAGCCACCCAAGCGCTCTGAGGCAGTTGACTGGATGAGTCTGTGGCTGAAAGGGCTCCTGAGCCGCCTCAGCACTGATTTTGCAACCAATCCATCTACCAACCAACCAATCTATTTTCAACTCTCATTCATGATATTGCCATTGTATTGTGGGTTTTGAGGCTTTTCCATCATGTAGGCTGAGTAATAATGGTAGTAGGTATTTGACATGATGCCCATTTTGGTTTGAGACATTGGTGTGGTTGGAATATTCATGTGCAGATTATATGGTAATCAAATCCAAACCTTTCCTTCCTTCTCAAGTTTTCACCTTTTTTTAAACAGTATTTAGCCTCACATTAAAAATAAAGCATAGAAACATTAAACGTTTTTTGATGGCAGAATCTGAGCTCTATCCCTGATGGTTAACAGTGCAGCCAACGCCCCCGGAACAGCACTTGTTAGATTACATTCCAAAGTGACGATGATGTAAGCTGCAAATCCGTTGACAGTTGTCATCTTTCACTGACACTATTTGACATTCCACCTGAGTTTCCCTGTTCATGAGGGCTCAGATTAGGGAATCAAATAACGGGTTTTACATCTGTAACCCAGACTTTTTTTTTTCCTACTGAGTAATGATTTTAAAAAAGGAAGAGAAAAAAAAAAAACAGATCAGAAACCACTGATCTGGGTCATGCTCAGTTCAAATCAGATCCTTTTCCTTCCTACTCAAATCTGTCCAAACTACCCAGAGCCATCAGCTTTGCACACGCAGGGATTTGTACTATTTTTATCGCGTTTTCTTTATTTAACCATGGCTTCTCAAGGAAATGCGAGTAAATGTTTATTAATTTATCCCAGACACAGCATATTATAAACCACAGCACACAAGTCCGTTTGGGACAATCAGACCTTAAGGATGTGCCAGCGGGTATAAATCATAGCCAGACATATTAGAGCATGAGTCAGTGCATTACCTTAAGCAGCAGATGCATTAATAAACAACACAGATGAGTGTGGGATCAGTTGCCTTACTACAGTGCTGTGTTCCTAAGTAGTGGTAGCATAGGAAAATCTGATGTGATTTGTTTATTTGAGGATTACAAGTGCCCACAGTGCTCTCTAAAAATCTGGATTAAAGACGGATGTGCGTCAGACAGAAGATTGTGTCTGATACATTATTCTTGGAAGTTAGGACTGTTTTCTGTAAAGTTACTCCTTAGTCGCTGCACTGGAACACCGTGTGGAGGAGCTCGACAGCATTGTGGCAGTTCTTAAATTCTGCAAACTTGTTCTTGGACATTTTTGAAAGCTGAAAATCAGGACTCCAAGTGTGAAAGAAAGACTTTATTTATGAAAGTTGCTCTGAAAGCATTACATTCTGAACATTTTTCTGAAGATGAAGGTAGAAATGATGACGGTTTGGAAGCTGACGGATCAACATCTGCGTTTTTCTTTCTTGTTTTTTTTAACTTTTTTTTGCATTAAGAAATGATATGACCTGCTGTTATGAGAGTTTCATTCCAAAATGACATATGCACCATTTTTTTTTTTTAAAGAAAGAGAAAGATGGTTGCTGCCACGAACACTAAGTGTATTATTGGTCACTGAAAAGATGAATGAGTCAAGTTGAGACCTTGATTTTAAAGGAATAGTTTGACATTCTGGGAAATATGCTTATTCAGAAGAATGATACCACTCTCATGTTTGCTTATGAAGTATGGAGCTTGCTAACTAGCTAGTTAACTGGCTAAAGCTAGCTCAAAATGAAAATGTGTTGTTTTATGGGGAGTTATGCATTGCAACTATGCAAACTTCGAGCTTCAGAGATGTTAGTTGGTCTGTTTTTTTTTTTTTTAAACTTCGGACAGAGCCAGTTGGCTAGCTGGTTCCCCTGCTCCCACTCTTTATGCTAAGCTAAGCTAAGCTAATTGTCTCCAGGTTCCAGCTCTGTAAGTAATGCACAGACATGGGAGTGGTATCCATTTTCTCATCTAACTCTCAGAAAGAAAATGAATAAGAGCATGTGTAGCAGCCAATAACGTAACAATGACTGATAACTTAATAACAACCAATAACGTAATCATTTTGCACATTTTAATTGTAGTAAAGTCAATAACATAATAACTTGCCAATTATGTAATAACATTTCTGAACCAATAACGTAATTACTTTTTGCCAATAATCTAAAAATTATTACGTTATTGGTTAGGTTTAAAAAAAAAAAAGAAGTCATTGTGTTATCGGCTTTATAACATTTAAAAACAGGCACAATTGTTATCACGTTATTGGCTGCTACAGCATGTTTCAAAATCTTGAACATTCCTCACAAAGAGGATGTTTTTTTCCAGTAGAATCATCTGCTTATTGACTTGTAAATTTAAGGTACCTGCATTTTAGTGGATATGTAGTACTGTGGAATGAAACTGTGGCACTTGTGATGGATGAAATCACACTCATCACAGCATGGCCAGCCTAGATAAAGCATCTGGCTTCTACATACTATTTACCCACAAATGCTAACTGGATGGAATACTGCTCAGTTAGTTACTATGCAGTAACTCATGGTGCCCAAACAAACAAATGGAAAAAAGCCATTAAACAATAGTAGTGTATAAAAAAATGTTCACTTAAGGCGGTTCAAGTTGGTTACATCACTACTAAATCTTTCTATGTTTTTGAAGTCCCTTCTAAGAAATATACAACTAGAAAGATACAGTCTAGCAGCATGCATCAAGCAGTGTTTGTACAAGCCCTGTTTCGTGCATCTTTGCCAACTTAAGGTGTAATGGCACATGGATCTCTTGCTGCACTAAAAATAAATAGATAAATATTGAATAAAAGAAACGGAGCCCATAAATACATAAATAAATAAAGACTTTGTTCAGCAACAGTGATGTGTGGTGTCGGTATACCTATACAGTAGTAGCATACTGGTTAGTCCTGGTTTTATGGATTTCTTCAATGTGGTTAATGCCAACAGTAGTCCATGAGTAACAGAGGGCAGCAGCATTTACTGTCACTTTAGTTGAAATGTTATCACTGCAGTTGGAGCGCTGCTAAGGGAAGGAAGCATTGTATTTAGCTTGCTTACTGCCTCATTAGCCATCTGCTCTGGACACATTCAGTTGTGTGACTCAGTCAGTTCCAAAGGTTGCAGAGGCAATAGCAGTCAAATTATACACTCTTATTATTTTTAATTCCTGAAGACAGAAAGTTTCAAAGCAGAGAATGTTATCCAGGGAAATGTAGTCAGGGGCTGGTTGCACAGATAGAATCTCATAGAAGCTCAGATCTAACAGTCCAGTTTCAGATACAGAAGACATCTGATTCTAGTCGTTGCAAAGCTAAAATTTTTAACTTACCTGAAAGCTACACTAATCAATGTTTTCTATACTGACAAAGGATCATATGACCATCCGTAATGTGAAGTGAAACCCTCTTGTAGTGATGAAACCGCAGAAAATTATACAGGAGTACCCTGCAGTTCTTCTTAACATACTGGGATTTTTAGTCTTTTTTAGCTCACTGTTTTGGTTTTACAATTCACATTCTCCCCATTAAAGCTACATTCAGACTGAAAAGCAGTTACCCTCTCATTCTTATCAATGGAGCCCAGAATGGTGGCACAGCAGCAAGCTTAAGCAAGAATTTGAACCAGGCTCAGCCAACACATACATGAGAAACTGCAAAATAAATCTGTAATGTGAACTCCGTTTTATTGACTGTTTACCTCACGACCGTCATGATGAAAGATAAAATAGTTGCCACTGTAATAACTTTTCAGAGTTAAAAAACCAGTGCGTTGTGCAGTGTTTTGACTTCCAATAAGCTTTCAAATTCACAAATCTGTGCCTTGAACTGAACTGGACTATTTCATGTCTTAGTGGTATGAAGCAACATCTACTCGCCAACGCAGCCCCCTGCATGGTTTTTAATGTAGGGCTGATTTCAGTCTGAATGTCGGTTAATCAACCTTGCTTCCAGCAGCAGCAGGAAGCTGTCTTCTGAGAAAGGCTCTGATAAATCTACTATACACTACCTGTCCAGCACCATACAGCAGAAACACACAGTTAGAGACTAGCTGGTGGACAGAGTGGAGCATATAGCAGCTAATGACCCAGATATGTTTCTCAGACGTAGGTGGACCCCAAAACAGGGCTAGAAAAAGAGTTAATGTTATATTTGGCCAGAAAAATGACTCGAAATGAATGCTAATGTTGCTCTGTGTCTGTGTTATGTGATTTTCAACTGTGGAGATATTCTGATGCCTGGTATATTCAGTCATTCAAATCATTTCAGTGTTGTGCTCAGTTCTCCCCAGACGGAAAAACAATCAACCAATCAGAGCTTCTTCCTCCTCCCACCTATCCATTTAACTACTGAACTACATCCATGAAGAAAAACGACAGAGAAATGGTGACAAAAATGGATGAAATCACTATAACTGTTGTTGTACATCGACTGATAGAAACAACAACTCTTCTACATCGTTATTTGATTCTTTGATTATTAACCTAGCTTTTTCTGGTCATCAGACGCCAGAATGATCAATGACTTCAGCATTAGATGAATAGAATTATTAGTATTCTGGCTGGATCAATGCTCTGCACTCAGTAAAAGATGAGCAAAGTCGTTCAGCTCTGTTAAGTCCAGCAGCTGTACACTACCATCTGTAAGACTAATGACATTTTACATGAAAAGTTCAATGATGAGTGAACCAGAGAAAATTTGAAAATGTAAAGATGTAGGGACAACAGTAAATAGTGTTCACACTTACTTACAAAAAGGTATAGAAATATGGATATAAACAGTCAAGAGTGTGCGTGCATTACACAAGCTTTGAGTTTCAGTTTAGGTTTGATGTTTGTACCTCCAGCCATTGGTTCTACTAATTATAATAACCTTTGACTCAGCAAAGTCATTTTTAGAAAGCTGGGAACACAACAACTTTCAAAATGGGTCCAACAGGGCAACACAAATGAGTGAGTATGGCTATGCAGTTAGAATAACTAAAACCCAAGTTGTAGTAGACTAGATTTTTCTTCAAGGTATCGCAATGTCCGTCTAGCAGTAACCTCTTTGTTGTGGTATGCCAACAGAAAATAGAATTTCGGAGTCAACGGTGATACCATCATGACTGTCAATATAGAAACCCACACGGCCTAATGATGGGGTAGCTATTTGTTAGGCTTAAAATTAGCCTGTATTTGGTGTTATACTAATCTAAGAGCAAAACTAAGACTGGCCTAGAGCAGTGTTTGTGCAACCAGCCCCAGGAGGTCACTGGAATATGATCGGGGTCTATGGTTTTGTGATGAAATAATGTAAAGGAGGAGAAGCAGAATAAGCAGTGGCGTCCAGCGCTGATATGTTAGCCAGAATTGAGGATATTCACACTCAGAAGCATGTGATAATCTTCAGCCATCCTGCCGAGCATGTGGCTCCACCTGATCATACAGGATGGAAACAAATACTTCTTTTCTATGGTCGACAAAATGATTTCCCAGTTCTTCCATTCACTGCAACAGTTTGGGCTAAAACGCACACTCTCAGCAGTACACACACCAGTAGATCAGATTAAAGAGGATGTAGGCTCCAGGGAAGATCATGCGAGAGTAGGTGTCGATGGTGTGGGTGTTCTGGATGATCCGGAAGCCACGGAGGCCCTTTTTCTTGGTCCCTGTGGACTCGTTGTCCAGGGAGAGATGCACCACCATTCGCTCCTGTTTTTCTGACGCTTCCTCGGCTACCATGGAGGCCCTGGTGTATCCTGCCAGGCTGTTGACGTCCGCCTCGCTATACGTCCCATCCAGCATCATGGTCCTGGTATGAGACATGCCGCAGGTGCATGGGAGCGTCTGGGACTGGTCGAAAGAAAGGAAAGAATGAAGATTGAGTAAAAAGTAAAAAAGCACAATTTGGAGATGTATTCCATTTCTATAAAAAGGTCTTTCTTACCTGTTCCCTCACTTTTTCTCGGAGCTTCCGGTCTTTCCCGTCCCTCACCGTTGTCAGATAGTTGACAGCAGCGTATTCAAGCACAGACAGGAAGACAAAGACAAAACTAACCCAGAGGTAAATATCCACTGCTTTGATGTAGGAGACCCTGGGCATGGAGGCGTTGACTCCAGTGATGATGGTTGACATGGTGAGCACTGTGGTTATACCTGAAGCACAGAGAATATACAACCTAGTATTAGCAGGGCATCAGGAAGGCTTTTCTGGGAATATCCATTTCATCTGTGTGTGTCCAGTAGAGAGAGCGATCTAGGACATGTAGGATAAAGCCTGTCTGTCTGTCAAAAGTTTAATTTGTTTCAGGATTTAGTGGTTTCCAGCATTTCTCGGGAGGTCAACACCTTTAGACAGTATGTGTGAATGTTAACATTGGGCTGCATGGTAGCACTATGTTACACATGAAATAAACCTACGATTACACCTATCAAGCTACTCTACACATCCTTTAATAACATTGTTTCTGGTCTGTAACTGTTGGTAGAGGAATACATTGCAAAATCCAGTTGATATTGGTAGTGCAGCAAAGTCCATATTCATTTATCTTTTGACCCTGAAGCAATATTGTTTTGTAGCTCCTGCGACTGAGACTGTGAGTGTAATTTGAAATGACAGAGCAATACCACTTGTTGTAGTATCTTATTGATGTGACAATAATGCACACAGGAACTTTAAAGAATCAGTGGAATAGTTCAGTGAGATACGAAGATTTATCTCAGTCTTAAGTCTTTGTGTTAGGCACAGAACTGAAGTCAGCATGTGGTCAGCCTAGCTTAGCGTCAAGGCTGGAAGCAGGGGGGAACAGCTAGCCTAACTTTGTCAAAGGTTAAAAAAATACACCTACCAACACTTCTAAAACAAACTGATTAACATATTCTATCTCATTTATTTAACCCATATACTAGGGCTGGGTAATGTTTAAAAAATGACGATACCAGTACCAATCCAAGTACCCTTAAAGTGATACCAATACCAACTGAGCATTTCATTTGATACCCATCACACATTTTTTGCACTTGTTTTTATCCGGTGTAACAGACGTGTAGTGTATCCACACTTCAGAGCATTTAGGTAGCATCTTGGCTGCTGAACTGTTAAGCGCGCTAACTCAAATTCACCACGACTTCACCACCACAGACGGGTTGTATCTGCTGTGGCAGTGGGCCAATCACATGTCGTATTAATTCGATGAATGCTTGCGTTTATTGGCTGTTAGCAAGTCCATACAAATAGTCATATTTTCTAGCTCTTGGTGCAAAAAAGATCAATTGCGGGTATTGTTTGACAGGAGATATTTCAACACTACTTGGTATCGATTTATTTTGGTTGTTACCTTAAAGGTATCAAGTACCAATAGCCAACCCAACCATAAACAGACCAGTTTTATATACTCAAATACAAACGGATCACGTGGCTTTAGGGGTAGTTCTGTCGTGAAACTATTTCTTTAGCAACAACAATGTATCCATCCACCATGCATTTCAGTACAGGATGCCTGATTATAGCAAACGCTGCCAATTACAGTCCATGAGTGCAGGTTTTGGCCTCTCAAAGGCACAATGGTATCAAATCTGGTGACCTCAATGTTACGACATGACTTCAGGATGCCACACACAGTCACTGCACCTGGCTGTTTTGCCAGGAAATGGCTCCAGATTAACTGTTAGGCTGTTGTTCATTTTCGTTTGTGTAATGTGGTTATTATTAAGTTTTTCTTTTGGATAGAGCCAGGCTAACTGGTGAAGAATATGAATAAGCAAATTTCCCAAAATGTTGAACTTTCCATTAACAATGTGGTTCCCCCAGGGTTCAGCTGTTCTAACAGGGTTATGCTCTCAGGTCATTATGATGTGCTTTGCAGTCACACTGAATTTGAACAGACAGGACAGGTCAGTGTTTTGCATACAGTACCTCCTTACCTAATGAGACCCTAGCGGGCACGGCCCTGCGGTCAATCCAAAAGGACACCCAGGACAACATGACCATCAGCGTGGCAGGAAAGTAGGTCTGCAGCAGGAAAAAGAAGATGTGACGCCTCAGAGTGAAGTTGATGTACAGACGGTTGTACCAGCCTGGAGACAGGGAAGAAATAAAACACAGCAGATGTTTGCAATTGATACTGTTGATGTGTCAGACATTAAGCAGAGGAATGATGTGCTGAAATGACAGTAATAAAACGCAGAATGAGGTGCAATTAACAACTAATATGCACAGGGACCGTGGATATCCAGAGGGGCATATTAAACTAGATCAAACAAATAAAAAACAAGCTGAATAGGAAAAAGATAATTGCACTGGATAACAAAATCTATGACAACAAAGGCACAGGAAGGTAGAAAAAGGCAGAAATACATGGAATATATTAAAATAGCCCAATTATGTGTTTTTCACACATAATTGGGCTTCTTTCCCCTTCAGTTTCCTGAGTTACAAACTTCACAGAGGATACAGTGCTGATCTCAATGATTGAGAAAAATCTCACTGAGCCAAGACAAGCAATTATTCTCAAAGTGAAAGTGAAGAGCTTTTACTGTTTCCTACCTATACCACTAACTATGTTCAATCTCTGTTGACCATGAAGCTGATTAATTGTGCTACAGGACAACTGCTCCTTGAAAGATAAAGCAATTTGATGGAATGGATGCTAGGGCTGATCTGACCATGTTGCTCTCTTGGTAAATCAGACTATTGTTATTCTGTTGTGAAGTAATGTGAGAGACCATTTTTTCACAACAGATGGAATTTTTGCTGACTTTCACTCACAGTATCACTTGTTTGTCAGTCAGTGAGGCAGTGGGTGCACTGCAGATGAACCGAACATCAATTGTGTGACTTCAAAAAACAGCCCTCAGAAGTGTCAAAGATTACAATTGCAAGGATCTCAAATTCTCGAAGACCTTGATCTACTTCATCTCATTCAGAATGCTGCCTCTAGGAGCCTTATACAGAAGAAGAAAAGTGAAGACATCACACCAATTCTCATTTGTCCACACCAGGACTGTCGCCAAGGACACTTCAGTCTGAGACATGTTCAAATTCCAGCAGTTTAGAGATAGAGTAAAGATAGAGTCCTAATAGGGTTGCTGTCAGAGACCATGTACTGTCCTTTAGAAAAGACTGAAATGTGACAGGAGCAGGAAATCTTTCCTTGATATTACATTATTTGCTAAAATATTGATTACAGCTCTCAGAAAAACACAAAATGACATGTTATGTTATTATATATAATTATATGGAAACTAAATATAATTGCACGATGCAAAAAAAATAAAAATAAGCATAACTACCTCTCCAGTCTGCTACCACAGCAGCAGAGAGGACAGGCCAAAATACTGGATTCTATGGAGGCAAATCAGACCTGAGTGCTACAACACTGCTTTCATAGAGTCCAAATTACTACTTGTCCGCAAATGGTTTGGAGCCAGAATGTGTCTTTTTTTTTTACCATATGAACACTCTCAGCTGTGCAGGTCTGGTAAGTGTTCCCAAAGTCCAAACAAATCATGTCTGGAGAACTGCATTGACTATGACCTTTAAATCCAGATGAAAAACTTTCATGCATACATGTGTATTTACCTTGCACTTACATCCTGAGATGTCTTCTATTTCTTGTGTGTCTCTTTTAAAAAGTCTTTTTATGTGAAGTGCTTTGAATTACCCTTGTATTTTGTCTAAAATGTAATATATAAATAGAATGGCCTTTACTTCTAATGTCAACTGTTTTCCGGTTCGGGTACAAACTCAGCACTTGCACCTTGTTGACCTGCTGTCTTGATTAATCAGTATAATGTCTGTTTCCACGGTGCTAATTCCATCAGTAGAGCAAGAGTCACGTCAGTCATTCCACTTCTTTTAATATTGTTAAGCTGCCATTAACGAAAATCTGCACGTCTTCCATTATTCAGTAAAGCAGTACATCTTTTGCAGCCTTTTCTTTTTAGGTAAGCTTGTCAGAGCAGCATAGTATTGAGTATAACATGACTCTGATGGAATTACTGCTGAGGGGAATGCACATTATATCAAATTTACCATGTGTGCTGTTGGATAGGCTGCAGGTAATTCCAACCTCAGTGTTTTTTTACCTGGCCTTTGTTAGCAACTGGCTTTTATCTGTCCGTGATGGCGACTCTGAGGGTCAGAGTCCATTGTCCATTTGGTGATCCAGCCATACACAGAACTCCACTGATGGTTTATTTTACCTGTGCTGCTGTAGAAAGCCAGTCTGGAGGTGGTGTGAAACTTCTGGATGAGGAACTGAGACAGAGAAATCCTGTCATCGGTACTCAAGGACTCATCGCCGCTTTTCCAATACAACATCAGGTCCTCGTCCGTGTAAGCATCTGATGGACAGAAAGCGTGGATTTAAGTGTAGGAGTGGATTTGTTTCATATCGGCAGCAGTAACTGGATCATTGCTAAAACTGAAAAAAAAAGATCCAATGCCATCTGTCAATGTAGTACACTCACAGATGATAAAACATGATAAAGGAATCTCCACTATTGTTGTGCACCAACTTCTCACGTGTCTGTTGTTACTTGTAATTGTGATGCTGGTTGACACAACATGCTGTAAAATGCTTTAGGCCTTTAATAACTTCTTGGCTAAAGAAGAGAGGAATGTCAGGGTATATGAATACTTACAGCTCTCCAGCTCCAGCGTGCATGTCTGCGAGTCCAATGGGAACCGACTGAAATCCATGTTGCATGCAGCAGTAACTGTAACCCTGGGGAATTAAAAGCAGAGTGTAAACCACACCAGCTCTGTGCGTGCAGCACCAGGACCTGCCAAGTCTCATTTTTGTTGGTGTGAGGAAACCCTGTGTAGGCACATATCTGTGTACGGGGGGGGCGCTTCTTGTCCTAACCTCAGGCTGTAGAGGACGTGACCGTCAGGGAAGACCCGCAGCATGATGTTGTCAGTGGTGGTGTCGTGGATGAAAGACCTCTTGGAGTGAACGAAAAACACATCCGGAACCCAGATTTTCTTAACCAGACGTCCGTCGAAGGTCATGCTCTTGTTGGTGGTGCTAGGGAAGGCCAGCCTCTCATCCTTCCAGTAATGCCTCAGATACAGGGTCATGGTAAAGTCCTGTCGGAGTGAGTGGGGAGGGGGGGTGACAGAAGCAGAAACATACTCTGGATTAAGTCTCACTAGGACTCTACTTGCTTGCCGCTTCTGGTTTATTGAATTCCGCCGGGATTACACTGCTGTGGCCGGCCGCCGCTGGATTATATGGATTGTTTATGACTAAACATACAGGTCAACAGAAGTGCTGAGCATATGTTAACTAAGTGCTAAAAGCTTCCATTGGTCCTACATTACCCCTTGATTTCTCGCCTCCTTCCCCCTGTTGCTATGCAAACAACACGAGTTGTCCTGCCACAGGAGATCATCCTCTATCCCATTCTCCTCACGGCATTACATAAGACCAGATCAGTTTGGAATAATGGCTGCGGCAACACATTGTACTCTTGGCACTCACCGCAAGAGTACCTTTGATGTTGCATAAGATGAGTTCAGGGGCACATCTAGATCCCTCAGACGTGGTATCATTTTGATATTGTAAGTTTGCTCAAGAGAGGTTTTTTGATGAAGTATGTATTAGTTCAGGGTTTTGATAACTGACAAAATTGAAAGCCCTTGAAGCAATAGTATTTTACATTTGAAAAGAATAAATAACTGATTCTGTCTATTACAAATAAAAATTGTCCTCATTAGTAACACAAGTTTACTTGCTCAGCTCTGTACACTCAGGGGTTTTTACTGATACAGTCTCTCTTGTTCTAGTATGACCAGTGGCTCATTGCAACTGATTTAAGCTAATATTAGCAAAAATATAGATAGATAACGTGGTGCCATTCTTGAGTCAGATTGTTGTATAGGACTGTACCTGTGCTATTGTTGAACTACATTTCAGCATTAACCAAATATCACATAATTGTTACAAAGTGTAAATTCATAGGTCACTGTCTTTACTTGTGCTGCAGGTACACTATATGACTTTATGACTCTACTAGTGCCTCGTTTTCACATTCATCATTAATGTATATTTTCAGTATTGTCAGCATTTCCAATGAAAATTCACAATAAACTGCTTAAATAGCGAGTGTGTGTAACAAAGTCTGATATATCTCCTTTCTATGTGCCATAGAACTTCTTAGTGGTTCCAAACTTATTTAAAAAAAATGTCAATGAGTCACACTGTTGCACAGATTTTTTTTTACCTTCATTACCATGAACACCCACACTGTAATTTATTTAGACTCAGTCCCACACACATCGTCCTGCTGCCAGAAATATTCTCTATAGCAACAAATGTGGATTCATCCGCCACTGAAAATAGTCCCCACATAAATCTGGGCCTTGTGTGTATTCAGTGAGCTCAGTGAGCCCTTTACTCTAAAATGCATACATTCTTACACATGCACGAATAACTGGAACTCAACTCAAGTATCCATATTTGTATTAGTCTAATCAGAAATGACATAATGTATTTAATTAAAAACTGCACATGCTTTACTGTGCATAATTGCATTCCTTGTTTCTCAACACATTGTACAATTACTGTATTATACTTTAGTTATGCAGCAGAACATTATTTTCCATCATTCACTGAATTATGTCTTTCAATGTTGTCTGTTTCAATCATCATAAAAAACAAAAACTCTAACCCTAACCCTAACACTTTAAAATTAGTTAAAGGATAGGTTCCTCATTTTTCAAGTGACACACAATCAAAACAATCAGGTGCCCATACAAACACTAAAACAGGTTTTTCTTCACTGTAATCAGTCCTCCTGTTCATACTGGCTATTAAAAGACCCCCTTCAAATGTACTCGTTTTGAGCAAAAATGTATTTTAAGTTGATCTGAAGCTAATATGAGGCTTCAGCAGTCTGAGTTCTTGACGGTCATGAGTTACATTTGCTAAAAATGACAGAATCCAGCTTTTTAAAGACATTACCTTTTTCCATGACTTATTTTACTTCTTATATAAAAAAATAACTACGTATAGTATGTGATTGATTATTAAAGAGCCACATAAAGAAAAAACAAAAAATTATGAGATTTCTTTACTTCAATTTTTTTTTTTTTTTTTGTGCAAAACCGGACTTTTCCCTCTTCCTAAATGACACAGGAACAGATCATTGGCTGTGACTGTCAGGGATCGTGACATAACATAATGCCATTAAAAGCAGCCGTTGCCTGGAATCATTCAATTCTCCCCCCTCTGTTCCAAAACAATTAAAACCCCGGGATCCAAATTAAATGTAATCCTTGACTGTCCTTGCAAACAGGAGCTTACACAGCATCGGGATGGCAGTTTTGGATCCAATTTATGGTTCCAGAACAGAAGGTTGATTTAATTACATTACTCAACATGCATTCAGTTTGACTTTGAGCTAAATAAACAATTCCTACTGCTGAGCTGTCGTAATCTAATTCTGATTATTCAACTGAAAACAACAGCTAGATGACTCGAACTAAAAGGATACATTAATTCGTCGTTTCCAGTGTAATACAGAATCCCTCCATTACCAGCAGCACAATTGCTGTGTGTTAAATCACATATAAAATCTGATCTGGTTCTCCCAAAAAAGAATAAAAGTTGGACTGAGAAGTGTTGTCGTCACTGTGGTGCTCATGGGTCCCTTTTCATGCTGTTACTGAGGAATGTTCCTGCAATGCCTCATTAGCTGCTTCGTCTAAGAAGAGCTTTTTTCCCCCATGTGTTGGAGCAGACTGAGTTCATTTGTTAAAGTCAGCAACTTCCAGAGCCGAATATGTCACCGATTTACAAGTTAGATTTGCCACCGGTAATATAATCCACTGGAATAGTAATGATATTATATTTCTTCTATAATCTCATTACTTTGTGTTTTTGTTGCTCTTTGCTTTCAAACCTGACTGGATATTAAGTTTAAAGACACAGAATAATCCCAGTAATCCTCTTTTTTCCCCCCACCCAGACTGAATCTATTCTAATTACTGTTATGTTAAGTTTCTGCATCAGATTTCAGTTCTTTTTGGAGTCCATTTTTCCCTCGAACCTTACTGTGTGACATTTAACCACTCTGAGCCACTTACCATGTCTACCTCGGATATGCTGTCCAAGCTCTCCACCTGAACATCCACTCCAACAGGAACAGCTGGACCTGAAGATGAATATCAGTTGCACAGATTAGAGTTTACATCCTATTTTCAATGAGAAACAGTTGCAGTGTCTTCTTGAACAAATCATGCATCATACTCAGGGTTGGGACCACATGGTACATCCCACAAATACAGAACGTCCTACTGTTATATATCATACTAATGTGGGAACTGGACAAACATTTTTCATTGCACTAATTCCACATATTAAAATCTGTAAAGGCAGGAAATAGTCTGCACACTGTAGCTTTCAATGCAGGTATAAAGTAGATGAAGAGGAGCAAGAGGCTGGAAATGTCACTCTTGATATCCTATTAAATTATACTGACTATTAAAAGATCTCCTTCAAATGTGCTTTCAATGGAAGTGATGGAGGTCAAAATCCACAGTGTGTCCACACAGTTATTTAAAAGTAGATGATCAGCTTCTATTCAGCTTCATCGGTCTGAGTTAGTCATATCAAGTGATATCTGACACATTTACTGTCTATTAGCATTAAATTCCCTCTTAGTGTTTCCCTGTTGAGCTGTGGTGGAAGTATAGTAACAAAAAGAGGGACTTTGCCATTAAAAACACTGTGACATTGTAAGATATCCACTTGATTTGACTCATTTGGATGGCTGAAGTTTCATATTAGCTTCAGATCAACTTTTAAATACATTTTTTGCAGAGAATGACAACTGTGTATTTTGTCTCTTGCATTGGCTCTGGACATAATGTGCAGCAGAAAAAAGACAACATTAACATAATTCCTCAGGATACTGTGCTAGGGTTTACACTGCAGCCAGCTAATTATACTTCCCTAGTCTAGGTAGTTAGTAGTTAATCATATTACCCTGAAGAGATGCACTAATGACATGATAAAAAAACAGTACACTCCTCAGCAGCAGACAGACATCTGCTGAAATGTATACCTTGTAGTCATGAATATAATAACTCCTCTCTGTATCAGAAGGTTATGGTGTCACTAAAAGTCTTGGAAGGTGTCGGTGATGAGAGACTGCAACTCACATCCCATCTCCTATTAACAGTCAACCTTGTTTTCTTTTCACAATGACTGTGAGGGCAGATTAGAAAATGCCATGTTCCCCTCCCAGTGGTGGAAAGTAACCAAGTTCATTTACTGAAGAATTGTACTTAAGTATAGTTTTGAGGTACTTTACTGTAGTATTTCCATGTGATGCTACTTTCTACATCTCAGAGGGAAATATTGTACTTTCTACTCCACTACATTTATTTAGAGATTAGAGAAAAAGTCCAAAATCAGAACTTTGTTTTTTTTTCTTTCCTCTCCCATTAATCATCTCACCTCCCCTCACATTTATCTGCTGACCCTTTGGAGGGGCCCCACCCCTAGGTTGGGAACCACTAGACTAAACTAGCCAACTGTATATAAAGTAGTGTAAACTAGCTCCACCTCCAGCAGCTACAACAGTAACATGCTGCTCTAACACTGATGCTTCACTATTAATAATCTAATGATGTCATATATAATAATATATCAGTCAGTGTAATACTGCATACTACATCACTCATAATACTGCAGTACTTTTACTGTAATACTGCATACTACATCGCTCATAATACTGCAGTACTTTTACTGTAATACTGCATACTACATCACTCATAATACTGCAGTACTTTTACTGTAATACTGCATACTACATCACTCATAATACTGCAGTACTTTTACTGTAATACTGCATACTACATCACTCATAATACTGCAGTACTTTTAATGTTATACTGCATACTACATCGCTCATAATACTGCAGTACTTTTACTGTAATACTGCATACTACATCACTTATAATACTGCAGTACTTTTACTGTAATACTGCATACTACACCACTCATAATACTGCAGTACTTTTACTGTAATACTGTATACTACATTACTCATAATACTGCAGTACTTTTACTGTAATACTGCATACTACATCGCTCATAATACTGCAGTACTTTTACTGTAATACTGCATACTACATCGCTCATAATACTGCAGTACTTTTACTGTAATACTGCATACTTCATCACTCATAATACTGCAGTACTTTTACTGTTATACTGCATACTACATCGCTCATAATACTGCAGTACTTTTACTGTAATACTGCATACTACATCGCTCATAATACTGCAGTACTTTTACTGTAATACTGCATACTACATCACTCATAATACTGCAGTACTTTTACTGTAATACTGCATACTACATCACTCATTATACTTTTCATGGAGGACTTTGACTTGTAAAGGAAGAATATTTATATAATATTGCTGCATTGGTACTTTTATATACTTCTTCCACCACTGGCTCTCCACACATACACTCACACAAAGTGTCAAAAAATCCTTGGTAAGTTGTTCCTTTGTGTTGTGGAGAGGAAAGAACACTGCAGCCTCAAGGAGCCAAGCGAAGATGCAAAGAGGAGCTCAGGGCAGCTTAAATTAAGGTGAGGACATTTCAGCTTGAGCTAAAAATGTGCCAAGGTTTTATGTCTCAAATTTATAAAAACACAATCCACACACACACCCAACAGTGCATATGTTGGAAGTAAGCTACAGTTAACTCACAGTTGGTACCCTGACTTATCTGGGGTGAATAAACAGACTTGCACACTTCTCCAGCTGGAAAATGTGTGCAAATAGAGCGAGGTGAACATTTTCTTTGCATTGTCTGAACTCACTTTTACCCTGGAAATGAGAAATCTGTGCCAGCCTTCCTGAAATGGCCTTTTTAGCTTACTGTTATTTGTCTTTGATGAAGAAATTGATCAGGAGACATTAGATATGCAGAGATGTTATAGAGTATGAGTCCCTTCTGTTAGCTCACATTCTCACACACACTCCTGAGGTAATAAGATGGGGTTTCCTGCTAAGCCATGACTAATAACTCAGAGGGGTTCACAGAGAACTTAGCATTAAATCATTTAATACAAGTTCTCTGTGAAATCTTCTGAGCATTTCATTTAAATGCAACACAATATTCTTCATGCGTGTTCGTATGTGTTGTCTTGGTGATGGAGAGGATTATATTTAAGGCAAGTTTTGGATTTAGCAGGAATATAGTAAAAGTATTCATCATCATCAATAGCAAAAACACACACACACGCACCCTTCATTCATGTGTGTATTAGTCGTATAGAGTCACACTGGCTGCTGTTCTGTAGTATTGTTAATCTGCAGTGGTGAGGGTGCCAGCCTTACATAACTGCTGGCATAGCAAAGCTGCTACCTGGAAGAAGGGATATTAACTTGTGCCCAGATCCAGCTGTCAGCACAGTGTCCTCCCCTTCACTCACTCACACCATATGCCACATATCACGTGCCAGATTCAGTAAAGCCCCGATCCCCACTGCTGACATGTTGCCTCTGTGGACATAACACACCAGACACCTGCTGAGAAAAAAAAGCCTTAGCCAGCGGTGCTTGTGGAGCGAGGTCGACCTGTGACTTTGCCACCGCTCTCTCTGCGGCTGGGTCGCAGCGAGGCCACAGCGAGGAACTGATTCTGCAGTGAACCGCGCCGCCAGGGACACAGCTGCTGTGAAAAAAAAAGGTCTATCCAGAGGAGGGTAAAAAAACTGTGAACGCTCCCTAAATTATAGGCTGAGGAAGGTTGTTGGGAAAGGTTAGCCACACATTAAAGGCTAGGAGAGGCGAGGCGAGACAGACGGGCGCTGGCGAAATGTCCCGTGTGTGGTTTCGCCAGAAGATTTCCTTTTTTTTTATGTGGCTATTTTGAGCTGACAGCATCAGCGAATTATTCTACGTCACCGATTATCAGATGAGACCCATGAATGCATCGTAGAGTCGCTCCAATTCATAATTCCTATTGGCCCCTCGTCACTGTCGGTAATACTTCCGTGTGGGCTGTTATCAAATGGGGCATGAAGCAATAGTGCGTCAGCCAGTGACCTCCTGAATGTGACCAACACAACACTGAGTATCAACATCACAGCGGAGCGAAACGCCATACGTACAAAGTTAAAATGCAAATCAGCCTGTTGAAGGGCGCCTGCAGCACACTCATACTTTCATTGTTCTGCTTTCTTGAGAGCATCACTAAACCCCAACAGCTTCATTTAACACCGTGTCCTTCTCTTAGTAATGTAATTATTGAGTATAATAGCCAAAACAAAAGCACATAATCTATACGCATTCATAATGTGACATTAAAACATTGTAGTAGCTACATGTGGGGATTTATCCAGCTATGGAAATTTTTATCAGGCTTATTATTCGAGTCACTGCGTATGTAGGCTTTCATTTCTCCCCTGTGGTTGAAATTCCATAATGTTTCTAATTAAAAATGTTAGACTTGTATGCTACATAATGATTAAGGAGGGACTTTTAGTTTGATGTGTCCCCACAGACGTTAAATCATGAGCTTGAAATTGTTTAATAGGATAATATTTCACTTATTTTGAAGGTATTTTTTAAAGATGTGTGAGCTCTCACTCTTTACTGCTGAGCGCTAATCTAATGGAACTTGCAGTGGTGTTTCTCAATTATTTTAAGGAGTAAATTCACCCAAATAGAGCGGGATTATTAACTCACTAAAGAGCCTTGGGTTAAAAATGAGCTGCTCCTGCACCTGTCTGTGTGTGGTATACTGTATGAACCCTGTCACAGCAACACACAACACTACACATGGCAGCTTCATTATGTTTGACCCAAGTACCAAACAGCATGCTTGGCTTCAGGTTTGCAGTGTTAAATTCATTGGTGGCAATTTGATCAAACACATATTTATTTAGGAATGTGAACTATGTAAGCAGCATATTAACTGAAATAATAAAGGTTTTAAAACTAGATTTTGACATCGGTCCCATCTGCAAGTGATCAGATAAGAAGCAGCACCTTCTAATTGTTGTTGATACTGTGATTAAGTTAGACTTGGATGCTACATAATGATCATTATTCTGAGAAATACAGGACGTTGGTGTTGAGGGGGGACTTTTAGTTTGATGTGTACCAGCAGACGTTCAAGCATATTTAAATCATAAGCCTGAAACTGTTTAATAGAGACATATTTCACTTCTGGAGGCAGTTTCTTGGTTTTTTGCAGGTACTTTTGAAGATGTGTGACACGTTTAGGTCCAATTGTAACAAACTAAAAAACACTGTGAATCTGGGGCTTTTTTAGGGACTATTTGAGTCTGGGGATCTTTACCTGATTGGTGATGCTGCCTTGCATTTAAAGTACGAAAAAACAACATTTCTTCTCATCCTATCTAACCACACAGTTATTCACTCATTGTCATTGGGCGAGAGGCAGGGTACTCCCTGGACAGGTCACCAGTCCATCACACGTCTAACACATAGTAGACAGACAACCATTCACACAATTTAGAGTCACCAATTAACCTGAGCTGCATGTTTTTTGGTGTGTGGGAGGAAGCCGGAGTACCTGGAGAGAACCCACGCAGCCATGAGGAGAACATGCAAACTCCACAAAGAAGGGTTCCAACCCAGAACCCTCTTGCTGTGAGGTGACAGTGCTAACCACTACACCATGTGCCACCCTAAACAAACAGTATCCACACACCAACGTAGTTTTGACTAAATTGTCCAGATTGTCCAGATGGAGGTGAATGGACTTCTGTATGTGGAACAGAATTAATAATACAAATGGAACAGTGCTGATGAATTATATAAGACTATTGAGGTTTTGGGGAAAGATGTAAAGCATCTAGAATGGTGTTGACAAATGGGGGAATAAAGGGCTAAGGAGTTAAGGTGTGTAGACAATGAACTGCAACACATCCAGTTTGTATTCATCAGTGGACCTTTGTTGCATGTCATTCCCCATCTCCATCATCCATGCTTTCATCACTTCCAGGCTTGATCATCGCAACACACTTTATTCTGGCATCAGCAGGTGAAACATCTATAGACTGCAGTCGGTACAAAACACTGCAGCCAGGCTTTTAACAGGTACTGAGAGAAGTAACCACTTTACACCAATCCTTGCTGCCCTTCACTGGTTACCTTAGAATTGATTATTTTAAAGCACTGAATGGTCAGGTTCCTGCAGGGTTCCACTGATGGTTCCTATATCTCAAACTGTCACTAGAGGGGACCTGGCCTTTGCTTTTCGGGCCCCTCAGCTGTTGAACTCCCTGTTTGGAGATCTCAGACAGGCAAACTCAGTGTCATCTTTTAAATCTCTTCTTAAGACTCACTTTTATCGTACGGCTTCTTCTTAACTGTTGGTATTTGTTGTGTTATTTCATTTATTGTTGATATTTTTGCTTTGGATCTTTTATTTGCTCCTATTTAACCCTAACCCTAACCCTATTTGTTTCAAATCATTTTAGAGCTAACCTGAAAACCTCCTAACATCTCTAGAGCACATTAAAACACATTGTATATTATGTTATTCCTGTACACAAACAGAAATGTAGAATGATGAACAGTCATGTGTTGGTGTCACAGTGAGTTTGAAGTTTGCTACCACTGTAACTATACAGAAATCCCAACCTGTGATTATTGGCCACAGTGGATCCAACCAGAGACTCTGTACAGGCTGCTGGGTGGCGGTGGTGGTGGTGGTGTTGGATGGAGACACTGATGTACTGTGAGCACCACAAACAAAAATTCCATTCAACTCCATTGTATTGAGACGGAGGAAGAAATCCCACAGACAGATCTCTAATAAATAATCATGAAACTATCTGCATGGGTAGATACTGGATGTAAATTAGGTACATAAGGTCGCAGCAAAACAGCCTCAGTGTTTTCAACTGATTGTTTTATTGCTCCTGAATTCAACTTTTTATTTGTAAGAAATCATTTGTGTCCTGACCTGCTTCCGTTTGTAAATCTAATATTTTTGATTATTCCAGCTGCACTTTGTGAGGATTCTCATTTTTTTCCATTTGCTCAGCTGTGCTTTCAAAGATGGAAATGTCCTTGTGTCATTTGTACAGATGTATGGAGAACAGAGGGGGGGGGGGGGGGGGGAATCCTCCCCCCCCTATCCATCCTACCTAATGACGCTGGACTGCTCCTCTTTTCAGGGATTATAGCAACTATAAATCCAGCGCTGGTTCACCCTGGCTAAATTAGACAGCTAGGATACATATGGTGGAGGGTTATTCAGAAAACGCGCCGTCTCTTTAATGCAAATGTGACTAATGCATGACAAGTCTATCCGAGCTGTCAGATGTTTGTTTTTTTAAAAAGCTGCAGCAGACAGGAGGAGAAGGAGGAGCTGCGTGAATAGATGTACACAGGAAATCACAGCAAGTACTTCAAATGTCTTCTTCAGCTTCAGCTTCAGCTTCTTGGACATGTTTAGATTTGTGAAGCACAGCAGAGGAGCGACCAGTGGGAGCAGTGCAGGTGCTCTGATTCAGATAAAACACACCTTATCAACATTCACACATCCACCTGCACATCATTGATAATGCAAACCTCATCTGTTGCTGCTCTGAAAGCTACAAGAATCTTAATATTTGTGTTTTTTAGGATCAGCTTCCATCACAAGCAGTTCATAGTGTGTATTTGGACAATAATATGCTCCACAGTTTGGGATTTTGTGTGATTGTGACACATTTTTTGACATCCTCACTGGCTCCTCACAACGTGGTTGTCCATAGCAGCAAACAGGAAGCGGCCGTGTAAGAGGCTTTCATTAGTAACACTGCGGTCGCTCCTTTTGAAGCCGGGAAGGAACCACAGCAGCTGCCGCGTACACACACACTTCTTCCTCAGCCAAATGAGCGCGCGGAGGTCTCGCAGGCGGCGGTGGGGCTGCGCTAACAAGTACACAAGTACACACAAGTCAGCTTTTGATGATGTTTGAATAAGATGATCGCATTCTTCTTCCTCTTCTTGTCTTGCAGGAGCTGTCTGCTGCTGTGTTGGGGGGCTGACAAACACAAGACAAAGAAAGTGATCCTCAGTGGGATCCGTGCCATCAGTGTGTAGTCAAAGAGAGGAGCGTGACATTTCATTTTAGCTCGCCACCTCCTCCCGCGCTTTAAACGGGGCTAAACACCAGAGTACGACACTCTTTAGTTCAACAAATAAGCTTCTTATTTTTTTAATTGCCTCCCCAAATCCCAGCAGCGTTGCCTTCATCCTGTCATTCAAGGTGTAATGCAAGACTACACACACACACACACACACACACACACACACACACACACACACACACACACACACACACACACACACACACACACACACACACTGACCCTTACATGAGTGATCAGTTTCAGTCCAGATGCATACAGGCGATCAGACATGGGAATGTCTGAACTCATCATGAGTCATAATGCTGTATGAGCAGATGGGATGAAAGGATTTTCTCAGGTTTCCTATAAGGTGACCTCTACCTGACTCTCCATCAGTATGTGTTCAGAATGAGGCTACGAACTCCACATCTCCACTACGTCTGTCCTCTTTAGGTCTCCGAGTCGAGTTCAAAAGACGACAGGCGGAAGCCGTAAAACCTGCCTTACCAGTCAGCGTGGCATCGTCATCATCATTCAGTCCACGCTCAGGTTGAACCAGAGGTGAAGCCTTCTCAGCAGAAAGGCTGAGTCGTGCGAACGGGCCGCTGAGCTCAAACATCTTATTATGTTCATGTGGTATGGAGCAGGCTTCTTTAAAGATCGAGAACTTAGCTTACCTGCAAAGGCGGGCCTCATGGTGAAGTCATGTTCGTCTATGCGCAGCAGGTGGGTGGTCTTCACCTTTCGGGATTTGGTTCCATCCGCGACCTTCTTGGACAGGGGACTGACAGAGAGGAGAGAGTGATGTTAGAATAAAACAACACAATCCTATCAGCAGTCTCTTCAACCTCCCAAACATACTGCCAGAGTGGGTTGATATTCTCCTGTAAACACAGTTTCTTTTAGCATGTACGCTTAAGGTTAAGGTGAGGAGACTCAATCACTCTGTAAGGTCTGACACAATATTGTGTTTTAACTTTCTCATCCATCATCCAACTTTTGTCCTCCCAGGTCAATTTTGCCCGGTTTGACTATCAATTCAGAGTTAGACCTTTTCAGCCAACTTCATTCTAACTTATTCCCACAAGTTTTACACATATTGTTGGAACTTATGGTCTCATTTAAATGAAATTATACCACATTTTTTAGTTAAAAAAGCCGAAATAATGAATTAATTTAACTAAATTTAAGATCAGAGGAAAATATGTTGATGGGTTATCACAAACTGGCAGCACATAATGACACCTGTTGTCCTCCTGGGTCAAAATTAACTGTTTATAATAAAGCATAAAGTATAAATGATCACCCAATTCAATGAAAGTAGTGATGTAGTGAACTTACAAAGAATGTAGTATGTAACCATCAATGTGATTTTCAGGCAATAAAACAGGTTCAATTTGACCCAATACAACAAGAGGGTTAAAAAAGAGAGAATGAATAGTAAGTATGTGATAGAACATGAATGCAGCCATATGAAAGTTAAATCTGCTATATGTGTCTAATCACCAGCCAGATGTCTCCACCCTTAATTAAGAGCAACACATTGAGGCATGTGATGTGTTGTCAGTGTTAGCCGTCACACCGGTGGCATCTCGTTACGTGACAGCTCTGTTTCATCACATCCAGGCTCAGGATCGGCACATCCTGGCTACTCTGTTTTAACCGTGTGACTCGGCGCGCGCTAAAGGGCAACAAATGATGCAACGATGCACAATGCGGCCGCTGTGTGTTGCATTTGTTTTCCATCCCTCTACATAAAGGGTACACTGCTCCTTACGTCGGCACACTGAATGTTTAATGGCATTGCATGCAAATCATGAGCTGCAGAAACATTTGATATGAAAATGTTTCCTACGATTCTAGATTAGACGGCCCGTCTCCTTTCTGTGTCTCTACGCTCCAACACACAATGGTTACTTCTGAAGATGCAAATCTTAAAATAAATTAAAAAAAGCTCACACATATGAACACATTGTATCTTATTGTTGAACCTCTATCATATGAGTTCTATTTTTAAAAAAAGACTCCAGCTGGGCACTGTGGTTTTCAGTAGACAGGAGGAGATAGTGCATAAAGTATGTGAGGGACTATTTTCAGCAGCGAATTAATAAGTATTTGGTGCTTTGGTGAGTATTTCAGGCAGCAGGATGGTGTGTGTGTGCATGATTGAGTCTAAGTAAACTACAGTGTGTGTTCATGGTAATGAAGGATTATGTCACCCAGTGCAACAATTTGGCTCATTGATGTGTTTTTAATCATTTTTGGGCAACAATGGAGCTTTATAGAGGAATAAAATGTACCAGGCTTTAACACACACAATACTTAGTCAGTAGATGAGTTCACTGTTGGTTTTGGGTGAAAAGTTAAGGGAGGGAGGGAGGGAGGGAGGGAGGGAGGGAGGGAGGGAGGGAGGGAGGGAGGGAGGGGCCCCTGGCTTCTGGCTTTATGGAGGATCTTATGTGAGAACATTACAAATGTGAATCCCTCTGGACACTTTTTTGTTATATTTTGTTAAAGTAAAGTATCTCGTGTTTTTTCCTGAGCTGCTTTTAGCTTCAGTTTCTGTGTTAAATGAATCACTTATGAATGTAACTGTAGGTGATGGTTGTTCTGCACATTTAAAATGTACCACAGCTCATTTTCAAACATGTTCATCAATAAGTTTGCTTTAAAAAAAACAAAAAATTATGCTTAGATGTAGAGCTTAAAAAGGATTAGATTGGCCCTGAGCACTGTCAGAAAACAATTAGTTAATTAACTGAATTGTCAGTTTTGACAGTGCATCAGTCTTTTAAGTTAAAGCAATATTTAAATGTGCAGCACCTGTGAATGTCTTGTGAAAATAAACTGAATATCTTTGTTTTTGTTCATCAGGCAGAACATATTTGAACATGTGTCATTGGACTCTGGGAATTTATTATCACTGTTTTCAGCATTTAAAGATCAAATGCTTAATCAATTAATTGAGAATTGGGGAAATATTGGGTACATTAGATAATTGCAGCCCTGCTATATAGAGCCCCTTTTGAAATTATGATTGAGATGAAGCACTGTCTGGTTCTGGTCCCGGAGCTCTATGTTAGGCACAATGATCAAATCCAAGAGAGCTGTTTGAAAATGACAGAGGAGTGACAAGCAGGGAGAAATAACAAGCACTCTCTCCTCTCATCTCCTCTCCTCTCCTCTCCTCCCTCTCATCAGTCCTAACAAAGACTCTACGTTCACCTGAATAACATCCAACATGTTGTATGATGATGGATAGATTCTCTGTGTCGTTGCAAAGACGCACAGAAGATGTAAGACGCTGCTGATGAGAGCGGACCGCTGCGCTCTGAATGCACGGCTGCTTTTTACGCACGGTTTGGTTCCTATAAATTAAACCCAAAATAGCAGTGATGATGTGAGGTGTTCAGCTACAAATCCTAAACTAATGAACGACTCACGCTAGAAACTGATAGAAACTGATAGGAACAGGGTTTAGCAGTGCGCAGATTTTTATGTTGGCATTCTGGATGTACTTGGAAATGAAGTGGAGGGAAAACCCGCACAGACGCGCGACCTCCAAACGTTATTTACTTTTTTTTTTTTTTTAATTTTTAAATTTTTTAAGGATGACATGAATGTTAACAATCCCTGTACACTGATGCCACTCTTAGCACGTCAATTGCTCATAGTTGTGCGTAAATGTGAGAAACAGTGGAGGAAGAACAAGCGATTTCCGCTGATCTGCCGATGTGTGTTTGTTCTATGATCATGTCTGGAGGTCAGAGTTCACATCACAGCTTCATTTCAATCAAATCACATTTTAAAACAGAAAACTTTTCCACACTTACCTTCCTGGCTTGTGATTCTCCGCCGGCGCAGACCACCGCTTTTTCCTACTTTTGTGTTTCCGGCACTCAGCGATCAGAATCAAACACAAAAGTAAAAAGAGAAACCTGACGTAATACGGCATGATGAGCTTTAAAAGTCCAGCAGCGAGTCGATCAGTGACGCCTTCGGTCCGCATGCAGGACGCGCTGTGCACGGTACCATCTTCCTGTCAGAAGAGAGAGGAAGGTGTGAGGGTGGGAGTGGAGGGACTGTGTGCTGAACTAGTGCGCCGGCTGCCTCTCAGAGAGAGACGGGATGGTGAAGTCTGATAAGCGCTCTGATTGGTCTTCAGACTCCAGAGAGGCTTTTTCTGGCTCAGGAGCGCGCGCAGCATCAGCACCACATGCAGAGCGCTGCAAAAAACACATGTGTCGCCCCCCCTCGCCCCCCCCAGACACTGCTGAGAGAAGGCAGCCTATCCTCTTAGGACACACACACACACACACACACACACACACACACACACACACACACACACACACACACACACACACACACACACACACACACACACACACAGGCAACATTATGACACCAGTATTCCTGCTGCAGATGTATTTGTTTTAAGTGTTGTACCGATCAGAATCATCCAATCGGCTCAAATGAGTAAAGTTATTTGTTCTTTGATATTTGAAAACATCTGTCTTTCAAAAACTGGGAGAAAAGTGAAATTATTTCATCTCACTCACATAATTCTGTATTTTTCAGAACATGTGAAGACTGCATGGTTGCATGGTTTTATTAAGATGGTGATTTTTTGCAGTGTGGGACAGTGGAAGGGCATCCTCTTAAACTGACTTGGATGAGCACATCTGTCTCACTCTCTGAGCTTCTCTCTTTACTCCAGCTGCCTTCACTCGCTGCAAACTGTAGAACCAGAGCAACCCTCTGTCTGTTTCTGATGAAATATTGAGTCCGTTACTTAGTGCAGTGATGAGCTTTACATAGAAACATTCTTGGAAGATGTGGAATTGTATTAGAGATCAGTGACATTATCTCACTCATATTGTTATACACAATTAAATCAAATGGAATATGTGAGGACAGAGTATGCTGCATATTTTGGAGAGAACATTGTGACTTTCTGCTTGTTTTGTTCTTGATCTTTGACCTCTATCACACAGCTGCCTGTGTTGCCAGCTTTGTGGCTCTTTGTGGATACTGAGGAACATTTGGTCCACCCAAAACTCCCCACATGACAAAGTGTTTTTGATCTCAACAGATTAAAAGGTATAATCCAGTCAAAATCATATTTTCTAGACGACACAGTGAAGCTGGATGAATGCAGAGTGTTCAGTGATTGAGGAGTTCCAGCAACCAGAAAAGATTTCTTTCTTTTAAAAGGCTTCTGAAGTTTTAAGGCCAAACTGTGTAACAGATAGATTAGTTGAAATACCAAATTTGTTATGCCTTTTAAGGCTGTCAGATATTAGACCTAAAAATAAACAGTAAGTGTATTCTGCCTTTGGGAATGGAAAGAAGAAAATGCAGCAAAACTGCTGATTTCTGACATCGTCTACAAAGAAAATGTGCTTTTTCGGTTTCCCTATCTGTTTCTCATTTACACAGATGAGTGGTTTAAAAGGTGCACTCTAACTCTAAATCAGAGTCAAGTCTCAAGTCAAACAAAACAAGTCCAAGTCAAGTCTCAAAGTCTTACCACAGCAGGTCTCAAAGCTTTGAAGGGAGTCCAGATCAACTCAGCAGATTGAGATCTCTCAGAGCTCTGAGGCAAGTCCAACATCTGACTGAGGACAGTCCAACAACTATCGACTCAGTCAAATCAGATTTGAATCAAGCCTCAAGTCTCACCAAAGTGTTCATCTTTTCAATTCCTCGAGGGTGAGTCTGAGCCAAGTCTGCAGTCATCAGAGAGCATCTGACTCTGTTCTTCACTACAGTGAAACATGTCAGAGTGAAGCCAGTCTGAAGTTTGCTCACAACTCTTTATGAGCAAACTGCATGTCTCTGTGCTTTCTGGATGCTGGATTATAACATTTTGCTTTCAAAACTGTTAATAGTGTTTCTTTACATCACTGAGACCAGCTGATTTCAATGCACATGGCCTCACAATTAAATATAAGTATAGTGTGATACAACCTGCCTGTGGCCATATTATCTATTCTTCACTGAGTCAGACTGGAGTTTACAGCAGGGGTGTCAAACTCATTTGAGTTCAGGGGAAACATACAGCCCAATCTGATCTCAAGTGGGCCAGACCAGTAAAACCATTGCATAATAACCTACATATAATATATCATATATATTAACTTTAACTAACTACTATAATAAACCATTTATTTACAAAAATCTGAAGAAAAATGAGAGCAATTTTACAGATCATTTTGCATAGAAGTTTCTGATTGACAACATTTTGCACAGTGTTTAATAAATGAATGGTTTAAATATGACCACGATATGTATTCATTGTTTTTTCAGAGTATACTGGTCAGTGTGGAAAAAACCCTGGAAACATTGGAATGACTTTTCTGCCATTTTCATACTTTGATGGACACCCTTGGTCAATTTCGCCCAATTATGTAGTGAGTTCATTTAACTTTGCATTGAGGAAAGTGAGTGCATGTTTCTGTCACTGTAAGTTAGATTTCAGTGTCTTCATGTCATCAGTGTAAGATTGTTTGAAAATCAAGTAAACACAACTAAATAGAAGAGAAACAACTCTTAATCAAATTCAATTCAAATTCAAAATGACTATTTATCCCTGAGGGGAAATTCAATTAGTGTCATAGCTCTTCTGTAAATGATTGAGGAATTAGACAGCCTGATGGCTGTAGGAGCGAAGGATCTTTTAAATCTCTCCGTCCTGCAACGGAGAGAGAGGAGCCGTCCACTGCTGTTTTTTTGGTCCATAAAGGTGTTGTGTAGCTCAGGGGTACCAAGTTATGGAATAGCTTTTCCCACCTTTCATCTTTAAAAAGTTATAAAAGTTGTTTAAAGGAACATTTAACCCTGTAATGCCAGGTGAATCATATTTGATACATGAGTTTTAGAGACCTCTAAATCATCAGTTGTTTTTTTTTTTTTAAATTACTTGTCAGAAGGTCCAATAAACTCCATATTCAAAGAATTAGAATTAAAAAATATTTTTTTTTATTTGATGGTTCAGACTTCAGGATTAACTGCTGTATTGTATCTGTTTTTCTCCGTGTATTATGTCTGTTTTATTCTTTTCACTCAGTTTTCATGTATCATGTACAGATGTTTGAGGTCAATGCCCCCTCACACACACACACACACACACACACACACACACACACACACACACACACTCACATTTGAACACTCGCACATGTGCACACACACTTACAATCATTTTTCTGTTTTTAATTTGTTGTTATTATTGTTTTTATACATATATATTGTAATGATTTGGTTTGTTCTCACTTTGATGTGGTCATATTATTATCTGTAATATTGTGTCATTTTAACAGTTTTTATTAATGGGCTTTAAATAATCCCATTCAGGTTTTCTGTCTCTCCCTGCACTCTATATTATCTGTCATTTTTGGTGTATATTTTAACTTGTGCAAACTAAACTAAACTAAAGAGTTAGAGTTATTTTAAAGAGGCAGGCTGCTTAAAGAAAGAAATATTCCATCCAACTGAACATCTTCCCCAGAAATACACAGCTCACTTCCTGTGTGTCATAGCATCTATAAATAGTGCAGTGTTGTCTCTGATTTCTGCTATAATCACTGCATTGGTGGTTGCTACGGCGATATCTATTAGAAAATGTGAGATGACAGGGGTAGCTAAATGTATTTTCAACACATTATAACCTGGTAATTAGCAGACATATCATCATGTCTGCTAATGATTTAAAAGGTCACATCAATGGCAGATATCCCCTGAAGGATGCTTAGGTACAATAAGTCTTTATTCAAGCTGACACATGACAAACACATTCTTTCATTCAGTGATTTATTTGCTGTTTATATCTCAGTATACCAGCCCTGGGCACAATAAGTGAAGAGGCAGATATGAAGAGATTCTGAGAACACGGATACTCAAGAAAAGATCTCTGCTGCCTTCAAGTAACACCTGGACACATGCAGGTACGAGTACGTTGCTCAAACACGACGAAATAAAACTACCGAGACAGATTTGTTCCCCCTCGGCAGGTAGAATGCTACAAACTACCTTCAGAGCTACGTGTATGCTGCCAAGTCACCGTACACGCTTTGCTTTCATCAAAACCACATTCCTGTTTAACTTGTGCAAATAATCCCTTAAATTATCTCACTGGTAAACGTTGCCGTGGTGATAACAGTTCAAAGAACAACGCCCACATGTTGTACTTGGGTAAGCATGCTGTATTTAGCTGATCCTGAATCAGTCAGCTCATTACCGTCACAGAATTGCAGAGTATTTTTTTTATTTTTTACACTACTGGCTCTGTTTTTCATGGCGGTGCAACAACCAGCGCTCTGAAAGTTTGCCGTTTTTCTGACTTTAAAATTGACCTCACACACTGAGTCCTTCCAAACTTCTTAGTAACTACTAATTAAGTTTCAAACTAGTGATTTATTCAACCAGGCTACACCATTAAAACTAAAGGAATGTCTTAGCTACTGCACTGGAAACAGCTGGAATAAAAAAAAGCAATAAACTATGCAAAAGGAAGTCACTGTATCACCAAAAGCTGTAACATAACTTGTTAAATATAACCAATAATATGTTTAAATGTTTTATTGATACACACTACATGCATGGAAAATGTGTTTTATGTGTTTATAGCAAGAAAGAAATATTCAATTACGCCACCCAAGCAACCTCATTTAAACATTTAGTCTGTATTGTGTTATTTTGCTATATGTAATTCAATTCTTCTTATTAAAACAGCAATTCAGTCAAGTGTCGGGACAGATGTGACGACCGCATTTCATTTTACCTCTAATAACCTTCACTCTCCACAGATATCAGAGATGTAATTGTTGTGAGTTGGCAGAGTGAGATACACAACAGTAAGTGGGTGTGAATATTCAGTACATGTCTATATAAGGATTACAGTAGTTAATGTGGTCAAACAGGTCTGAATGTTGTACCTTATAGACACAGGAGCTGCTGCCACTGACTCCAGGTCTGTTTCTGCAGCACTTTGTTGCTACTGTGGAGACTCTAAGCAACAACAACAAAAAAAGAGCAAACTAAATACTGTGCAACAAATAAAATAAAGCTTATCATGTAAATAAATGATTTGAATTAAAGCATCTTGACTTTCACCTGCTGAAGGAGGAAAGATTCTCTGAGCTCATTTTATATATCTCAGTTTAACACCCGGACACACCAGCAGGATTTTGTGACGTCACAATTTCAGAGCCAATCACGGTCCTGTATGTAACCTACACGAGTGTGACGTGGAAACTTGAAGCCTCGAGTGCACAAACACTGAGAATAGACTTTACAGTGGAGTAGAAGGCATGTGTTGTGATCAGCTGTTAAAATTTGCATATTGTGGATTTTTAATGAGGGAGAAGGAGGAGAAACACTATTGGAATGGATTATATTTTATGGGTCTTAAAAATGTCTTAAAACAATCTCCAACCAGTAGCTGGATGTAAATGAGCATTAAAAAAATGTCTGTTTCTTACAGTGTGTGTCCACAGTTGCGTAATGCTATATGAAAACCTCCTCCTTCAGGTCATTCTAATGTACAGCCTCTGCCACAGTGCAGTGCCTTTACACACGACCTCCCACTGTGATTACATCACAGTCAAACACTAACCACACACACTTCTACACACATCTGACTGCTTGCTTACTTTACTGTGCGTCACCGCCTCCTTTCCACCTATTTTTAACAAAGTGGTGTTACGCTGCAAACGCTACTATTAATTAACTTATTATAAACTCAAAGCGCTTCTGCTCACATCAAGACGTCTCTCCATTTGTCGAGCAGCTGTCATGCTTCTCTGTGATTGGTTAAGCACTGCTACAGACTCTCATCCACCACTGTGGACTGGTTGTTGCACTTGTGCCTTTAAAACAGAGCCCTGTGTTGTGCGTGAGCTGATCTATCAGGAAGTTAAAGCACATGAAGAAGTCGTCTGTGTAACAGCCAGCCTGCTCATACACAGTGTGCAGATGTTCCATGATGAAATCCGTACTTTGAGACAAAAATCCCCCTTAATTCCATGTTGTTGACACATTATATTATAGTTTTAATTAAATAACCGGAACAAGTGGCAGCCCTAGGATAGACAACGGTTACATGAAAGGGGACGTGTGTGTGTGTGTGTGTGTGTGTGTGTGTGTGTGTGGCTGCTGAACTGATCACAAACATAACAAAGCTTTCCGTTCTTAAAAATGCATGAGACTCTGGAGAGTAAAATTCACATTGATTAAAAGACACCCTGCAGGTGTTGTGGTGAGAGCAGCGCCTCCTCTGCAGGAAGCAGAGTTCCCCTCAGTGGAGACTGAACCCTGTGCTAATGAGCAGGGAGGGCACAATGTCAGTGTCAGCCACCGCCTCGGCTCTGGCTCTGGCTCCACTGCAGCTGGTTATAGTTCTGTTGGGCCTGTATAGAAGGAGGTGCTGACTCTGGGTTTGAAGAGGGAGGGGGGGGGGGCAGCTGAGTGCGGTCACAGCTCGTAGTCGAACTTGTACTCGTTAGCCAGGTAGATCCTGCGGAAGATGAGCGCGGCCAGGGCCAGAGTGAGCACCACGATGAGCACGGCTGAGCCTGCGTGGCTGTCATCCTGAGGCTGGTGAGGAGGAGCGATGAAGGGCAGCCGGCTGGCCGCTTCTCTGCCGTCTCTCTGGCCCTGCTGGTTGTGCTGCTGGGCACGACGCTGCCGGGGGCTGAGAGGACGACCCACGCTGGGGGCCGAGGGGGGCCGGGGCTCCTCTTCACTGGGGGCTGGAGACTCCTCTGCCTGTAGAGAATGATGGCATGAGGAAGATGAGAGACCAGACTTAACAATAGAGCTGAAACTAATACTAAAGAAAAAGTAAATGGCAACAATTTTGATAATCAACTTTCAGATGAGGAAGAATGAGATGAGCTCCAAAGAAATTTTGACTCTTTAATTGCAAACTTTTTGTGGATAAAAAACATCAGACACGAATTATAACACAAAGTCTTTTTGAATGTTTTTTTAAAGATGTCTGGAGGAGATTTTAAAGCAAAAATGGTTTAAAAAAATGACTAGTTTAAGCTTCTCCAAAGTGAATATTTTCAGTTTGTATTAGTCTTGTATGATTGTAAGCTCAATCTTTGGGTTTTGGACAGTTGGTACCCACCCATAGTTCTGTGAACTTGTGGTGGACATGTTTTACTTTTTTCCAGACACTCTAGAGACCAAAAGATTTACATACACTTTCATTAACGCGCTTACATCAACAACTACACAAAACCATGTCTGGACAAGTAGTGTATACATAAGAATACAAGACTGCTGCGAGCTAATTAGACAAATTGTGTGTGTTTGCTGCCACCAGAGACAGTCTCTTCCTCTTAAAATACTTCACAGAAATCATGTGTAATTCATGAGTTTCCTGGATCAGCACACTGAAAACTAGCGTGAATACTTTGTGTTGGAGTTAGTCTAAAGATAAAGTTCTGTTGCTGCTGTTCATTGAAAGTGACTCCTCTGTGGAGGGCAGGACGCTGTGAGGGGGGATGACTAACCATTGAGCAGAGCTGATGGGCTCAGTTTTTCATACAGAAAGCAAACATTTCACCCAATTAGAGATGGCTGGAGGGAGGAGAGGCGGTAAACAATACACAGTTATCTCTCTGTGCTCTTTAAGCTCAGCAGAAGCAACGGCGAGGCAGTGTGGGCTACCGTGGGCCCAGGATGCACCAATAAGACTTAACGTAAGTCTGTTACCGATACGGATACCTGGACTTAGAGTATCAACCAATACTGATACCAGTGTATCATTAATAAGTTGAATGTTTCACTGTGTGCAGGAGACTGGGATCATTCTTTGTAAACTTTGTAAAACCAAGTGTAACAAAGAAATACATAGATTTACATGTACTGATTTTTATTTTTTTTAATAATGGTATCTCATACCAGATTGGCTCATTGTCACTGATACCTGATCCAGCTATATGAGTCAGTATCAGATCAATATGTGATGGCCCGCGTCTCTACCGCGGGCCAGTCCGTCTCCTTTTGGATGAATTTAAAGTCTCCAGCTCTACGGCAGATGGCGAGTCCTATTTTTGACGTAGCCCTTCTCAATTCATCCAAACTCACAAACATTAATCTAAGTTTACCCCCCTCTCTGTTCCTTCAGACCCGCTCACTGTAACTCTGAGGGTAGCAGCTGGTGCCAAAATCAATCCGCTTAAGCAACCAACCTCGTCACCAAATCATCCAAACTGGTGAAAAGAAGCCATAGAAACACACACACACACACACACACACACACACACACACACACACACACACACACACACACACACACACACACACACACACACACACACACACACACACACACACACACACACACACACACACACACACACACACACACACACACACACTACCAGTGCAGAACCATTTCCTTCCATTCGCATTAAAAATGATTGTGGAGCTCGCTGGGATGTCATCAGGTGATGAAGCGTGCCACCAATTAACAGGAACAATGGGAACGATGGGTAATTGACTGCACACAGACAGCAGCATATAATCCTTTTGATTGCAGGATGTGGAGTTTGAGAACACCCACCGCTCCTCTGTCCAATATTGTGGAGCTTAAATAGATGAAAAACAAAGTGCAGAGAACTGAAGACGGATCTGTGTTTTAATTAGAACAAACATGAAGAGGAGTATGTTTCAACTCTATGTTTCATGTCTCACTGAGATTTATAGATTAGAAGTCTAATTCTTCAGTGTCAGCTTTCAGTGATGCCCCTTCAGAGTCAAATAACAGTAGCTTCTTAGTTGAACTATTGGCCAGTTACAAAGGAATAAATCCATCATGAAGGTAGAAGGTTCAAACATCTTCACTGGAGCTACAGTATCCTCAACACATGAGAGAGTTCAAAAAAGGTTTAGATAAATCCTGCACTGCACATAATTAGGGAGGCAGCAATTCAACTCATATTAGCTCATACAAATGATTTTTTCATGACACTAAGGAATAAACCTCATTTAGTGTTCATCAGTGGTGTATTTATCGATCTATTGGATGGGATACAAACTTTGAGCATGGAAGAGAAGATGTGGTGGAAAGGTACGCTTCCACCACATCTTCTCTTCCATGCTCAAAGTTTGTAATGTGGGGTTTTCTGTTCAAGGTTTCAAAGTTTAAGCTGAGAAAACCTGATGATGGGTTCAGTTCTCAGACTGTGGACGGCTCCACACAAGACAGGCTCAGATTCTCCTCATGGAGAATACCACAGAGAGGCTGATGTGTCAAATCAGTGGAGACACCTACCAATGTAGCCTACCAATCACACACCGTTGTATTATATTACAGCCAATGTACAAATACATGGGTCAGTAACAAATAAGGGTCGGCAAGATGAGCAATTCAGAAATATCTTAAAACTAGTTTTAAAAGCAGCATCAGGTTTGTTCAAATGTACATTTAGTATTTTTGTTGGTTTTATGTCATTTGCACCATTTTTTTTACCAAAAGTAAGACTGAATGCTCCTGAAAATGTCAAATAATGTGATAACAAAAGAATGATACATATTTTATCACCTACAGTGTATTTAAGTGGACTTATACTAATAATTACTGTAAATGTTTCCTGTTCTCCATGATTCCCCAGATTAAATGTAATATTTAGAACAATTGTATTCCATTACCTTTATTTAATATAAAAAGTTATAATGTAAGATCATGCCAAACTAGTTGATATGGTGTTTTATTGAGAATTTACAGTTTTTAAGCAAGTTGAATTATTTGGTACAAAGTTTTTATGGTTACACCATTTAGACATTTTTACCATAATCCTTTAATATATTCTCTCAGAATGGATTAAAAGCAAAAATCTGATGCTGGGTCCACAAAAAAAGAATGTGTGCAAGTTATTCATACGTTTATTTTCACATTTTAACCTCTTTAAATTTAAACTAAACCACATGGACACAAAGAACCATCATTGATTCACTACTGTATACAGGATAGTACAGGTTTATTAAAACATAGGTCTTATTTTTGTAGTTTTGGGCATCATCTTATGATCAGTTAAGATAATGTCATATTCATTAAGTTAAATGCTGGGATCAGGGAACACGGAAGCATTGCTAAAACAAAATGAGGTAATAATGAGGAAATAAACACGAAGAGTCAGAACCTGAAATCTCTGCAGTAACAGCTCATTGAACAGCAAGCTGTGATGGATGTTTACAGCAGGCAGTGTGGGTCATTATTTTACCATTCACCTTCATTTTCTTATACCATTGGACAACTCTCAGGGTTTGTGTCCAGACTGTCTTATTGTTTGACTGCTTATGCTTTTTTCTTTGTCACTGATGTCACCACATTCCCACTTTTCTGCAGTTCGCTGGGTAAAAACAGTGTGATCATAAATGATAGAAATGATAACCAAAACTGAAATCTTTTGACTTTTTAGACAGATTTCCTACTTTCCCTTGAGTTTATTGTTCATTTGGGTCCCTACTGGTTGTTACCTTGGCAACATCGACTCTTCCTGGGGTCCAGGATGATCTGTTATATATATGAGTTGACCTGGCTGAAGGCAGGTTATGTGCTGACCTGTGCAAACCCCACGTGGCAGTGTAACACCTACCAGTTCAGCCTGGGGCTCGACATCCGCTTCCTGTCCTGCAGATGTGGAGGAGTCTCCCTCGGTGAGTGTAGAAGGCTCGCTCTCTGCACCTCCGCTCTCGCTCGGCTGTCTGGATAAACTGGACTCTGCCTGTATTAACACACACCCCCACAGAGCTACTGTCTATCTGTGCATCGTCATCTCTGCTCCTGACATACAGCTGGACTACATTTATATCATGATAAATAGTCACATTTATTTCAGCCATGTTAAAGATAACAATGATTCTTTTTTTATATACATCAGCATGTGATACTTCCTCCCTCATGCTGGCTCACTGGGTTAATTACCAGTTAAACACATCTGAACATCTGGACTGAAGTGCAGGCTGACAGACTAACTGACTTCTGGTTTGATGTCATCATTTGTTATGGCTACCACACATTCTCAAGTAAAATCCATTCATACATTAACTATTTTAAAAAAAGAAATAATGTTCAATTACTTATTTTTTTCAAATCACGTCTAATATTATCTGTTAAACTGCCTGCAGATGTTTCAGATTAAAAGCCTACTTAGCCGCTGGAAAGCTTTAAGTGTGAAGTCTCCAGTTTCACTGACAGTAACTTGGATCAAAAGAAAGAAAGCAGTATTTATTTATCATTTAGCATTATGACTATTCTCTATTAGTATTTCAGAACATCTGTATCAACAGAGTTATTTAGCTAAGGGCTGTTTCCATGGTGAACACTATTTTAAGATCAACATTTAAGCCAGCGTGGATGAAAGGTCTTTGAAGTTTCATTAACAAATGAGTAGAAATGATAATACTGTGAAGTGAATTAAATCATTAGTGAAAACAGCTTCTTCACAGCAGCTCTGTTAGGAGAAATCAGAGCAGCGGTGAGTATAACATGACTCATGACTCTGATGGAAGTAGCCCCGTGACATATATTTAAATAATGAATTCATCAAGGTAACAGGTAAACATGGAGGAAGTGTTGAGTTTTAAAGATTGTTGGTATTCTCAATTAAATGATATGGAATATTAAACTGTTAAGTGATGAGTAATGGTGTAATGTGAGTGCACACAGACACAGACAAATGAAAATGGCAGTGGACAGTTCTTTGCAGCTTATGCCGTCAGCTGTTCTTTTGCTCTCAGGGTTAAATCGCTGAGTGAATTCAGCCATTTCTGACTTATATGAAAAAACTGTGTGCTCTCCCATAACTGAAGGGGGGGGGGGGGGGGCGTTATAAAAATGTTATAAAAATGGACAACATGCAAATTTTGGTATTTCATACTGACTGTATTACAGGCCTGTTATGTTGTTGGAAAAAGGAAAATATATATATTTTTTTAAATTGGCAGAGTGAAACTATAAATCAAACGTGAACCTGTGTAACAGCCTGTGTTTTGTACCTTGAAGCTGATTTGCTGGGCCAGTTCTTTGGCCTGGTGGTCCTCAGGGCTGGGGTCGCTGTTGGGGGTGAGAGCCAGGAGGGCAGTGCGCATGGAGCAGCCGCACGACTCACAGCAGAAGTCCTGGGACCTGCAGGAGAACAGGTAGCACATGAGGGTGAGGTCAACCTGATGCAGGAGTGTATCGGGCCATTTGGTGACTAATCAGGCAACTCCACTCTACGAGCAAACACCAGGCTTTACAAGTCACACGTAACAAATGAGACGAGCACAATGGCAGCGGTTCAATCACAGAATAAATGATCTGTTTATTATGAACAGTACCCAACATGAATGTTCTGGCTCACTGATCACATTACAGTACATCAGGTTAACCTTCCAAGTTCAGTGAAACATTAACCTGCCAATAGAGCCTTCACTGCAACCTGTGTGGATAATATATATGGCAACTCATGCTTGTAATGCATGAAATGACATTAGGTTTGAAATAGGAAAGTTTCCACTACATCCAGAGTGTTGACTAATGAGTGTAATATGAAAGGGGTTGTGAGTAGTGACGAAACCACAGAAAATGATCACCACAGTACATCACAGTCCTTGGAGGTTTTTACAGTTCTCGAGTGTTTTACTAGCTACAACCAGGCTGTTTTGATTCAGTCTCACGTCTTCCATCAACTTCATTTCCAGCAGCAGCAGGCAGCTGTTTATAGTGAAAATGTTCTGATAGACCCACTGAGCGCTACCTGCCGAGCACCAAACAACACATACTTCAATGTGTAAATGGACAACTTTCAAATGTAATAATATGTCCATGTTGTGTTTACAGCTTGTTCTACTACCCCCCCAGTGACTGGTAGATGTCTAGAGCAGATTTAAAGGTTCAGTATCAAGGCCCATATGGGCATACTGTAAAGGTGCAGTATGTAGAATTTAGTGGCATCTAGCAGAACTTGGTAGAAGTGGAATATAATATTTATAAGTATGATTTAATTAGTGTAAAATCACCTGAAAATAAGAATCATTGTGTTTTAATTAGCTTAGAATGAGGAGTTTATATCTACATAGGAATCAGGTCCTCCTCAGCAGAGTGCACCATGTTGCAGTAGCCCAGAATTAACAAACCAAACACTGACTCTAGAGAGGGACTTTTGCTTTTTTTTTTTTTTTTAATTTTGTGGCCACCGTAGATTCTCCTACATGCTTGAAACAGGAAGAGGTCATCTGTTGATTGCAACCTCACTGCTAAATCCTACATATCGTTTCTTTAAAGGACCAGTATTGGCTAAAATAAATCAGATAAAAAGCAGATCATTTTATTACACTGTTTTATCCACCTCAGCCTGATAGAGATGCAGTGCTGTTTGGCTTTACAGCCTACAGTGCAGCATTTCACTCCTATATGAGAGTGAAAGTCAGACTGTGGGACTGTAAAAAAAAGTATTTGGGCATGCTGGTGCAAGTGACTCGGAACTCTGATGTCCTTGTTGGCAAAATACATGGATTTAATAAACTGTGACTCTAACTTGGCAAATAATAGCTTTCAGCCAAGAGCTTCTCATTTCAAGCTGACTGTGACTTTCACCAAGAGAAGATCCTATCAGCTGTCACTGGTAAACATGAGTTCAGTGATTAACTGTCAGTCTAGAACTCATTGTCTGGTTAGTATGTTGGCATTCAGTAAAGATCATTTGTGAGGTGAGGTGGACAGCTGAAAGTCTTTCTATAGTTCCAATAACTATTTGTTGTGACATTTTGTTTTAGGAATTTCCAGTTAAACTTCCATTCATATCAGATCAACAATTTAAGCTGATCAACTTTATAGCTTTGAAGCGGAACCTTAGGTATTTGGATAGAGTAGCTTATTAAAATGTGTGACAAAGTCAGAAGACAACAGCTGACTTTGAATGTAAAAGATGCTGATTAAATCTGCTGCTGCTATGTCAGCATCACATCACACTCAGTATTGAGATGGGATAGGGGCCAGAAAAACACGGCTGGGACACCCCTACAACTTGGGTCTTATTTCTTAGGTCAGCATTGTACATAGAGTCACATGGGGCAACAAACAAAACAGATGAACAGAGAGGTTGAACACAAGCCAAGAGTTTATATAGATTGTCTAAACCACTTTATTTGGAGGTCAAACTGAAAGTGAAAGTGAAAGCACCGGCCATCTGTGTACCCATAGCTATGGCAAATACGAAAGCTCAAAGATGAGCCAGGAAGTCAATCTGTTAAATATGATGGATGTTTGCAACATTCAGTTTGGGCAACAATTTTACTGTTTGACTTTTTTATTCTCTGTTAGTGTGGATAGTTTCTGAGTTTGGCAACCTGTCTGACTGCTCATATTTCTCAACTTCTTTTTAGTGATCCACATGATTATCAGACTGAACAGCATTCTCTCTGATACTGTTAGTTATGTAATAAATGAAAGCCCATCAAATAATTATACCAGAGTTGTTTTTCTATACATGTACTTACCATTTCCTGCTTTGTGGACTTTTTTCTGTCATTATTTTGCATGGATGTAGCTAGTTAGCAATGTAAGAACATAATGTAGATATTATTAATCATACCTATAAAACTTACTCCAGCTACAACATAACAGCAGATATATTCGACCACTGAACACTTGGGTGATGTGAGCTGTGATTCGGGGATCTGACAAGTCTCTCCTAATTCTAACTTTTACCTTAAAATCAAGCCCTAGTCCTCAAATAGCGCAGTGAAGAAGATGCCTGTCTATACACACTGTCGAGCAGTGTACCAGGCAGCCAATCAACAGTGTGTTGGAGCCACGGTTTAGATTTGTTGGCTGATGATCATAGCGTGCAATGGTTAGAACAAGGAATACCAGACATAGAGCTCTAAATTACTCAGGCACCTAAATGTTACATTTCACAAAGTTATCAGCATGTACAGCAGGAGACTTATTGATTTTCCTGCCAAAGAAAAATGTAACCATCATCTGCTGCTTTGTAATTTGGGCTCTTGATTATAAAGATTTGACTTTTTTTTTTCCAGGGTTGTGTATGAACCCTGTAAAACAGGCTGGCAGAAGCCTCAGCATCAAACACGTTGTGCATCTGTGCCTCGCTGTTTGTGTTGCTTTGGTTTTTCTGTTTGTGCTGTTGGCTGCCTCGCTGCGTATATATCCTCAGATGACAGGTTTGTTTTTGCCTTCACCACCTTTAGCACAATCGCATGCCAGTTCCCTGCTTAGGGTTCAGACCTCTGCGAGCACCTTTAGGCCCTCGTGTCAGTCCTGACAGCGGGGCTCGCCGCAATATCACTAAGAGAAGGATCAACGCAGCCGCTTAGTGCAGCGATGTGGAAAAAGAAAAAAAAAGAAAAACAACATAAAAATGCAACACATAAAAGAGGTTTTTGTAGATTTGTCTTAGAAAAGCTAATCATCCCTTGCAGCAGCTAATGGACTGATACAGCTGTGAAGAGGAGGGATGAATCATGCTCTAAGGAACACCACATCATCACTGTGGAGCTCCTCAGGCTAAAGGTGGCAAGGATAGATTTGGATACATTATGGTATTAAATGATCCAAATCTTCTTCTTGAGTCAAATGGAAATTGAATTCTATTCAAGTGAAGTGACTTTAACGTAGCTGGTAAAGAGGCTTATTAGGAAACAGGCTTATATCATGACACGGTCAATGTTCTCTTACGCCTCCGGTCATCATGTCCCTGGACTATGATAGTTTATACAGGCACCGCACACAGGCTCTAGGATTGCTCACTTGAAGGACTGTTAGAGCCGTTTTGGACAGAAGTGCTGAAGTGATGAAGTATTAATTCAGAAGTGTCCTTCCTGTAATTTCATTTCATGTGTAGTATCATGTAGTGGCAGAAAGGTTTCGGGGCCTCACAATGCTTCAAACAAAATCCTTGTTGGATTGTCTAACAGGATTTAAAACTCCCTCTCAGTTAGAATCAGGGGGGGTGTCCAACCAGTTTTTTGTAACTTTCCAGGACAGTTACAGACAGATAATTAATCATGTGTGTCTGGAGGTGTCAAAGTTGGCAGCGTTTTTTAAATCCTGTCTTTCGTCATGTTTGATTTATAACGGTGTTCTACAGCGTGCATGCTTTTTTAAGGAGTGTGCCCTTTAGACTAAAATGAAAGACTCAGGGAGGCAGGAGGATGAAGCCAGGAGGAGGCTTTCAGACCAACATCAGCAGGATGTGAAAATGAATGATCGAATGCAGTAATTGTTATGTGGCTACAGCTCATTGTAATGCTTGTGAAAATTCAATAAAGAGTATTAAAAAAGAAAAAAGTACTGCCCTCATTCAATCTCACTGAGAGCACTCTGTTGGCATAGCAGGAGTCCCAATTAGTGGACTTTGGTTAAAAAAACCGAAAACAAACTTGCGTATAATCTTATTATTGTTGAAACACAATGCAGAAAATGTTGCTGTTTTTACAATTTTGTATTAGATTTGCTGTGAGTTGTAACATTGAGCCACGTGCCTTAAAGTGTTTGAAGGACTTTTTCATACCATCAGCCATCAGACTGTACAACACCACAGCTCCCAGTAGCTCCTACTCCCACTAATGTATTGTATATTTATTGTTTATCGTATATAGTATTTTAATTGAATTTAATTTATAATTTTTATCACTTAAGAAAACCATTGTGTCAATTTTGAATTTTGTCCCTGGGAGGATCAATCAAATTACCTACCTACCTACCTACCTACCTACCTACCTACCTACCTACCTACCTACCTAATAGTATTATAAACTGCCTGGAAACAGTTATTAAAAGTGGACATCTATGGTTGAGTTAGATCGTCTCACCAACTCAGCCTTTGTTTTATAGCAGGTGTGAAATGTATGTCTAAACATCTGCTGACACCTTTCAAATGATTACAACTCTTGCTGGAAGATTTTCCAAATGCTAGATCACACACGAAACAAAACAGCTTTAAACATCCTTAAGTTTTTACAAAAATGCCTGTGCAATGCAAAATAAAAGGGGGGAAGCATGCCCCTAATTACTAACATGGCACTATCTTGCATTTTGCCCTGTTTCGCCCCCAATTTAGTGTTGAGTTGTCAAATATGAATGCGTGCTGTGACAGTAACCGTGCCGCCTCTGGCCCACTACGAGCCAGAGGGGACAAATATAGGAGTCTATGACCACACAATTATTTTCAGAGCTTGAAGCAGTAGAAAATGTTGGCACCATGGCCCGGAGGGTAGAAGAAAATACATACTGCACTCAACTACTGTACACCAAAAAGTTAATGTAGCTTCAAATAATGTGACAGCTGAGGGGAGGTGGAGGGGCAGCAGGAGACAGCCGGGTGTGGGAGTATAGACTAAAGATTTAAAAACAGCCTTTCCATTTAACATTAACATTATATTAACTTTATAAATGTAAGCAATAGATTGATGTCATGTCTATGTCATTCATTTGATTTCTACTTTAAACAGCTGTCCACACTTTAGCCACACTGTTACAACCTGAAGTGTATTTTATGCATGTAGCTACAGTGATTGTGTATTGGACTCTTAATTCCCCCGAAAACAACGTGTTTGATTGTGACACTGTCGTGTTGCTTACATGCTGCTACACTGCTCCACACACACACCTGTTGACTGTGACTGCTGGCTCGTGACTGAAGAAACAATTTAGCCTGCAAACTCAATGGATGACAGCCCAAGAAGGGAAAAAGAATTCACTTCCCATAAGTCATTAAAAGATGCTAATGATGTATGTTATTATAATATTTTAGCATACGCACTTCTGCCGGCATGCTAACTAGCTAGAGGTGTGGCCTCCTGCGGAAGAGTTTGGAACGTTTAATTATATCAGCAGTTGTTTTCCAAATAGGGATGGGAATTAAAAACAGGTTCCAGTTTAGAGCTGGTTCCAAATTGTGTGATCCATCAGAATGAATCGTATGCCTCGGAGCTTATTGATTCCTTTCATCGACGCCCAGCCGTGTGGTGTTAATGGAACAGAAAAGGTGGAACTCGTCTGTGAGGCTAAAGTTACCTTCAGCTATCTTGTAGTTCTTCCTAAAAACTGGCAGCAATTGCAAAAATTGGTTTAATGACTAAATACATGAACATGAAGTTTACTGTGAACTTTTCTACGTCGTCACTGTTATACTAACTTTAGCAGTGGAGCGGTACAGACCATTTATCTTATTTAGCAGTTGTGTTTCATATATTCATCAGCATGCAAGGTCATTGAGAGTGGAGATAATAAATCAGTTGCTTCACTGAAAACCTGTGTAGGCCAACTTTTTTTCCCAGATTAAAATTTGATCAGGAATCATTAAAGACAAGCAGAATTGATAATGGCACTGGTATAAGGGAAGGGAAGGTGAGGTAAGGTAAGGTAAGGTAAGGTAAGGTAAGGTAAGGTAAGGTAAGGTAAGGTAAGGTAAGGTAAGGTAAGGTAGGGTATCTTTATTGATTCCCCTAGGGAGAAACTCAAAAACTGACACAACAGTATCCTCGTAATGGTGAAACTGATCAAAAGTGAATAAAAATAAAATAAAATACTATATACAAAAAAACTATCTCTGTGTAAAATAATCTATAATTATATAAATTTACAATATACATAAATTCCTGATACTATATGCAAGTGTGCAATGTTCCTGGGATTGAATAATAAGGACAGCCTGAGTCTTTTCTGTTTATCTGTCTATCAAACTAATGACCAACCTTCTGAGGTAGACTCTGAATATCTAACTTTGGAGAAGCTCCAGTTTTGTTGCAACAGTCTCAGCAATTTGATAAAACAACCATCCCTTCAGTTCAGTTCAGTCCTGTAAAATTTGATTTGCATCAAGAAACTAGTATCACCTCTGAGTTTGAATCAATAGGAGCAGACATTGATATATATAGTATGTGTGCTGCTTTGTGGGATGAATGTCTTTGTGGCATTGTTAAATAAACCAAAATACTGTGTTCTTGTCCGTTTTCTATTCAATTACTTTTAACAACCGAGATCATAATAGGTGGAATGAAAGCAGGTCTCCTCTATATGAACTGTGTAGTCAAGTGTCAGCAGTGACTGACATTTTCATATTTATTTGTGAGATGTCCCAGACCTCCACAGATGTTTGTCGTGCCACATAAGCTGTCCAACTTATTTGGCAGCTTACTTGTCAGTTATAAAGTCAGCAAACTCAGAAAATATTGGACAGGAGTCTTTTCCTGCTGTGCAGAGGCCCTTCACTGACTGACAGCTCTCACAATCACCAGGGGCACAGAAACAGGAGATGAAAAAGCCAAAGAGAACTGCTGCCTCAGCCTCACACTGGGTGAAAAAAAAAACCCATCAGGGAGATAAGCAGCCACATATTTATAGCAGAGTGCATCTTCCTGTCTATCCACACATGTGTATGTGTCTGTGTTTAGCTGCCAGATACTGTGTCAGAAATAGCCTTTTTTTATTCAGTTTTAAGCCACATTTTTAAAACGAATTCTTTAGATTTTGGTCGTTCTTACTTACATCTTTTAACCAATTAAGGATTTTAGACATCAGTTGTCGATTTTAAGTTGTTTTCAAGGACTGTTTATAGCAGTGACAATGCCACTTGGGACTCAACTGCTTCAGTTCAATGCCCGCCGAACAGCCCTGGAGAAATACTGATTTTTAACATAATACTGCTTTAGTCAGTGTTTTTACCACTTTGGATCACAGGGCCTGGTGCTGATGGTTCAGCTTCTGTTCAAAAACCTCCTGAACAAGTACTGATGGAGGCCTGGCTAGGGGCTAAATTCAGCTACCTGACTCCACAGCTATTTAACCTGCTTACCAGAGGCTGATCCACTGCATTAGCTCTCCATTTCTAGTCTCCACCCTATAACATTCTAACATTCTCGCTGGTTCTGCAGCTAAATTCTGTAAAGCATCTTTATTTCATTCCACTTCATTTCCTCTCAGTCCAGAGTCTTTGGATTCATTTAATAATCAGTGATCCATCCTCAACCAAATTGCACTATTCAAAGCTAGGAAACAAAAATCAAATAAGTCCAAAAAAAGCACATAACACCCTTAAAAAGCAAATGTTAATTTAACAGAAAGCATTTATTGGGAGATCTGCCTCAGTCTCTGAACTGACATTCACATCACCACAGTCCTAAACTTCTCTTCTGGAGTAACTGATAGTGAGGCTGGAGGGTATCTGGTCCCAAATCCAGCCTGATCCTTGTATTCTTTCTATCTTTCTATTTCCCATGTTAATTCTGCCTCCTTTTCCCAGTTTCAACCCATCACATTTTCAGTGTTAGGGGATACAGTCTCTCTTATGAACCCCTTCTCCTGTATCTCAGACATCATCCTCACCAAACTACTCAAGAAGGTATTTTCCACAATAGGCCCTGTTATTTTGCACATTTTTAACAATTCTCTGGCTTCTTGTTGTTTTTCCAAAGTTTGAAGCATGTTATTATTCACTCATTGCTAAAGAAACCTCATTTAAATACTGAACCGTAGAAGTCATTTATAGATTCAGGTTCCCAAATCTGAGAATTTGCTGCTTTTCTTTTGTGTCAAATCATCATAAATGATATATTTTAGGTTTTCTGTCAGTCGGACATAACAAGCAGATTGGCAAAGTCACCTTGGACAGTTTTCTGATCATTTATAGACCAAATGATTATTTGTCAGATTTTTTTGCAGCTCTTGTCAGATTAGTTTTATTCAATTAAATCATTTCTTTAGTCTGTATAATGACAGAAATCTGCTAAAAATGTCCATCTAACTTTTCCAAGAGTCCAAAGTGACATGTTTGAATGTATTTTTTGGTCTAACCTACAGTGCAAACCCCCAAAATAATCTGTTTATGATACAAACACAGAAAAAAGCATAACATCTTCAAACTGGAGAAGCTAGAATCTGCAAACTTTAAGGCATTTTTGCTTGGACAAAATGATTAATTCATAATGAAAAAACTTTGCCAAATATTCTTCTGTGAACCAGCTAATCCATCACTCTACAATTTGTTTTAGCCCTCAAGAGCCCTCAAAGCAAAACCTTCTTGTGGATAAAATTTCATTTAGACAACATTGCTATGAGGAGTTTCAACATATTCAAAAACTCGCATTGCTCCAGCAGAGTTTTTGGCAGGTTTAAAGGATGATTTACAAGCACACACTTACTCATCATCATTTGAAAAGCCGCAAATCTCAAACTTTAAGACCATAAATAACTACTTTGAGACAATCAGATGAACTACCCAGGTTCACTGCAAACTGACTGTTGTTCTCACTGTTTAGAAGCAGAAAAATAACTTTAGTTCAGTCTGAATTCTTTCTAAATCTGCAACATCTGTTACTCTGGAGGTTTAAACTCATATCCTCTCACAGTGACAGTGACTAACAACAGGACCACAAAGAAATCAGAGAATATTCCACTGAGTTCAGACTGTTAAAGCACAGCACATCTACAATCACAGATAAGGCTAGTGAAACATCTTGACACTGACTACTACAAAGCCATTGGCGCTTCAAGTTCATACCACCTTACCCCAAAAAAATATATTTATGGATCTTGTTAAGTTCTTGTTAAGTTAACCAATGACCTACTGCAGACTGCAGACAGAGGTGACTGCCTGATTTGAGTCCTTTTAGATTGAAGTGCCACATGTGACACAGTCGATCATGGTAATGTCTTACATTGCTTAGAAACTTGGGGAGTCCTCAAGGACTCAGCTCTTAGCTTATTACGCTCATATCTCGCCAACAGAACTTTTTCCGATGCTCTGGGTAATTCTATATCCTGGATGGCTCCGTTGAGTTGTGGTGTCCCTCAAGGTTTCGTTCTGTGACCCACTTCTGTTTTCTATATACATGCTGCCTCTCGTGCTTTATAATTTTATGCTGATGACATTCAGTTGTATTTGCTGTTAAAACCTGCAGATCCTAGAAACCTAGCCAATCTTACAGCTTGATTCTCTGATATTAAATCTTAGATATCCCAAAATTTCCTTTGAAGTGATTCTGTTCGGAACTTCCTCAGCCCTTTTGGTGCTGATCTTGGCAATCTGTCAAATAATATTAAGCAGGCTGTTAAGAATCTAGGGGTAATATTTGACACTAACCTCTGTTTTTACAATCAAGTTAAAGCTTTTGTTCGTCATGTTCCTTAGAGCTCAACATACTCTCTAAAATGAAGTCATGTTTATCAATTTCTGATTTAATATTTATATTTTCAGCTTGATTATTACAACGCATTTACTTGAATATCAGCCAGCGCTCCCTCCACTGTTTCCAATCAGTACAAAACATTACTGCTCGACTTATTACCACAACAAAAGGGCATGATTACATTACCCCTGTGCTCGCCTCCCTACAGTGGTTTACTGTTAGCTTTCACATTGATTTTCATTGATCTTATTGCCCACTTTTATGGCTTTCAAAGGCCTTGAACCTACATACATCTCTGATTTAAAGACCTGGTATGTGCCCTCTCAGTAGGGCTGGGTATCAGTACTCGATACCTTTCAGGAAATAAATCGATACCAAGTAGTATCGAAACATCTCCCGTCAAGCAATACCTGCAATCGATCCTTTTTGCACCCAGAGCTAGAAAATATGATTATTTGTAATCAACGCAAGCATGGGCCCACTGTCACAGCAGCACTAAAAGCATTTATGTAAAATGTAATCATTTAGATGTGAAGGAGTGGTGGCATTTTATGTAATTTAATGCTTCTTTTCACATGATGGGTATCAATGAAGTACTCAACTGGTGTCAGTATCACCTTAAGAGTACTTGGATTGGTACTGGTATCGTAATTGTTTAAACAATACTCAGGCCTACCTCTTGGCCATTAAGATCTGCAGATGGAGTCTAGCTGGTTACTCCCAGGTCACGGGAAAAAAAGTGCTATATAAATAAAGTGAATTATTGTTATTATCATTTATTATTATTATCTCAATGTGCTAATGAAACAGCCAGCTGATATAGACTTCTGTCTCATCTGCTAATAGAAGATCTCACCTTGCATTGTGGCATTTTGTGGGAGAAATGCAGTGTGAAATGAAGACCAACGTGCCCGTTCATGCTCCCTCCAGAGACAAGGTATTTTGGTGATAATGAATTTGTCATCTCTCATAAGCGGGACCGGCTTGGGCATGCTCCTTTGCAATTGTGACGAGGCGGTTATTAGTAGGAGGAATGCCCACTGAGGCTCAGGTGTTGATTACATTATGTGCTTGTAAGGAATCTGCTGTTTTAATGCTGTCTAATCAGCATCATAGATGACATGCCGACACTGATAAAAAATCCTTGACCCGTGTGTTTGCTAATCCGGCATGCGAAGAGAAGATCATTTCATCAGTAGGATACACAGTGTTCCACACCATTCTCCACAATCACCTCATTATCACTCTCCATCCATAGCACTGCATACACACAACACATCAGATGGCGTGCAGGGAGTAAAAATTGGAAGGGTTTTCATCAACCAAATCTTACTTTTTGGCAAGGGCCCTCCTCTCCTCTGGTGTATAATCAAGAGATCCTATTGCTCCCTCTCCTTTTGTTGGCATGAATCCGATTATAGCTATTAGAGCGGTTCGGACTGAAAGAGAAACAGACAAGAGGAGAAATAAACAGAGGGGAAATGGAGAAAAAAAATTGAAAAACAGAGCACATTCAAACACTGCTGGGTAAAACAGAGAAGGTTAAGTTACACGACAGGCTGCGCATGTGGTCATGTTCAGTACCCATGTTACATAAGTGGAAATGATGCTTTGTTTTCTGAGCGTAAGCCTGGATTTACCCCAGCCTCTGTGAGGACATCCACCATGTGTCTGTACTCACATTCTCCAGCTGGCACGGGACACATTTTAAACAATATGGTCGGGGGTCAGGGGTTTTTGTGTGTGTTTCTATGTTATGACTGGCTATGTTTGGGTCTGTGCACCAGTCTAACCATATACTGAATAAAGCATCTGGAGGCACATTATAGCTGATTGTCTTTGAAAGATAAGCCTACTTCCAGGGTCTTTTAAATTGGATTTTACTGTAAAAGGTACCAAACAATGGACCTCATGCAAGAACACTCTTATGAAAAGATCCATTCGAAATGGCGAGTACGAGTGATTGAAAGAAAATTTACTGCGTTCACCAATTTTTTTTGCACACAATTTTCTCAGATTTACACAATTCATGAAGGCTTCAGAGCTGTTATATCATTTATGTAAAGGCAGTCTGACGGTCTCCATTTGTAAAAAAAAAAAAAAAAAAAAAAAAGGACAAATTGATCTGAAATCATATTGTCCTACTATGAATGAATTTAAAATTTAAATATGACACCATAATTAACTAGTATATATATGTTAATTAGAAAGACTTAAAAAAAGCAAATGTAATATTCTGTTAATCATTTTATCATCATCATCATGGCTGCTTGTTTACTTAGGTTTTTAGATGTAATAATCTTCATTGTCATATTTCAGCACTGCAGCTCCTACATGTGAGTAGTTTTTAGTAAACAGCTGGCTCAGGTTGTTTCTGCAGCTCTCGTCCAGTATCTTGTTGTCTTGCAGCTGACAGTGTTACATCACCTATAATATTCTCTTCTCTCTGACTATCTCTGACTGTCACTCAACTCCTCTCTTACTAGTCTTAGAACGCTTGGCTTTAGAAAAAATGTTATTTAAATTCACGTCAAAGCATTCCCTCTTAACTTCTGTCATAGTACAGCTGCTCTGACAGATTCTTCTAATTGTTTCAGCTCCTCTAATGCAACTAATGACAATGATACATGTGTTTGCTGATTTCTGACAGCTGTAACCTCAAATTCTACTTTTTACTCTTTTGGAACATTTTGGTGAATGAAACCTGTCCACATATGGAGTGAAACAGGGCATCTGATAGGGTCATTTTATGACATCAATTATGCTAATGATCTCTCAGATTCAAATAACAATAATATTTAGGATTTTATATATAGGATATATAAATGATTTTCATCGGTCCTTCTTTTAAAAGCTAGCGAACACATTTGTTGAGAGTTTATTGCATCTCTATAAACAAACTAAGAATACGAATATGTTCTAAATGAGGCCCATTAACAATATTACATGCACACTACTACACTGATTTTGAGTCTCATCCTGATCATTCTTTGGATAAGACGTTTATATGAAATATATGAAACCAGTTTATTCATCTCACTCTACCCATTATTCTAACATATCCAAATAAACACAGCATATCCATAAAAATAACAATAACCACAGTCATAAATTAAATACAAAGCCGTTTTTTTCTTGAAAGAGTTCAAAATGAAATAATGTATTTAAATAAATAAATGAGCACACACAGAAAGGTGCTTTAAATTGGACAAAACACATTAGTCCTCTGAAAAAAATGCCAAATGTTATCAAAAATGCTCCTTTGTTGTCAATTAATTACATTTTACTTGGTGAATCTTGTCTCTGATGCACAGGTGTTCACATTGTGTGGTACTTAGTAGGGCTGTGACTAAGGATTTTATCTGGTAACTATTCAACTCTCAATTGTTGGGTCTATTTACTGTTCACAAATAGTGAAGAAAAAAGCTATTCGTAATGTCTTAATCCCACTTTGATGCTTTCAGTTAGTTTATCTTGTCCATCAACAGTCAATAACTAAAATCATTCAACTGACTGTTACACAGTATGCCAGAGAAATCAGTAAATCCTCACACCAAATATTAAAGTGTGACAAAAAACTAAAATGAAATAGGTTGCCATTAATTTTCTGTTAATCCACTAATCAAATTCAATGAATTTGTTCAGCTGCAGTACATTGTGTAGATCAAAGTGTGTCTTTAGCTTTGGAATATGGAACAACCCTGGCTTCATCTGAGTCTTAAAGTGATGCTTTTTGTCACGGGAGATTTAAATGTCTGTTATGGCTTTATTCAGACATGACAGGACAAAAGGGCCACAATTCTCATGCTTTATTTGCCAGCTGGTGCGTGGAGATGATAATTCAGTCACAAATTTTAATGGTGATCTTAATATGGCAGAAGAAGATGTGTATATAATGGTTCTCTCTGCTTGAGTGTTTTGGAATAATTAGAAGGATTCAGTTGTCAAATTTGTCATTGACTTTAATGGAAGATGGGAGCAACAATAAAATATATTCCCTCCATTACCACTGTCAGACTTCTTGTTACAGTAACTGACCACTGGCTAATTTAGAGACTTAGACTACCTGAGGTTACTTGTGTTAAAATGCATCTGCTCACCTGATAGACAGCGATTAGAAACCTGGATCAGGTGCACACAAGACCATTGTAACCCATGTCTAGTACCCCAGGAGTACAGACAGCATATTTCTCAAAACTGGAATTAAGGCTTATCCAGGTTTCTGATATTTCTGATATTCACTTAACCAGGATACTGGTCCTTGTCCATGTAAACACACTCATCAACAGTAACAATTATAGTGTGTAACTTACAAAAATACTGGAACGACTTTATTAGATTCCATATGGGATCATGCAGGGACATGGCAGCATGAGAGAGTTACGTTATAGAGCATTTGACTCTAATCTTATTCTTTACAATAATGTATTTAATGGCCAGTTCTTAACCATCTTTCATGATAAAATAGTGACTGAAAATCCCCTGCTTTGTGAACCGAGGAATTATTAGATTGGCAACATTTCCCCCTTTTCAAACAGAGCTGCTCGGAGTGACAGTGGATATCGGAGCTTTACACACCTTGTCAAATTATACAGTTGCAGTACGGCCTGATATGAAAACCCATAATATAAATTGGACTTAAATCAAAGTAACCAGAAATATCAAAGTAAAAGTATGTGGAGTTGTGTTTAGTGTTCACTCTTCGATTAATACAAGAAGCAGGAGCACATTTGACTTTGAACAGCAGTTAGTCTGTTAAAGTAAATCCCTGCTAACTTCATTACTTTTGAGTCTTCTTAGATTCTGAAAAAGATAAATGAGTGTGTGCGTGTATGCCTCTCCACCTGTTTGGGAGGACTGAAGGGCTCCTTGAGATTGTATCTCACAATATAAAGCTAATTGCTGTTACTTTAAGACGGAGCTGAAAAACTGCTGGAGGAAAAATGTGCAAATATAATCATAAATGAGTATATATTTATAAATGAATTGAAATATATAGGAATATGGAAAATATGAAAACATATCAAAGAGAATGTTTAAATTACTTAGACACACTTGATTAAATATGTAGGCGTAGCATATGAAATTAAGCAGGAGCCAACAGTAGTGAGCGGAACCCTGGAATCACTACAGCTGGCCTGCCTGTGACGTCTGGAAGTGTAATTATCCTGCCAGGCCTCCTGCAGTCACTCCAAACAGACTGAAAGACAACTTGTACACAACACTTTAAGAGCCCAGCAGGGGAAGTGAAATCTCTAAGGCATGGCAGGCCATGTGACCTGCAGTACAGACTAAAAAGAGGTTTAAAGCAACCTTTGTTTTTTAATTTAATTTTGTTATTGATTTTTTTTTTTTGGTCATGAGAGGGAGCCAGTAGGGGAAAAAATGCTTTGAAGAAGATGCACCGTCTCCCACTGAGTTCCTTCTGATTAAAGTCCCATGCTGAGAAGTTACATGAAAGCACCACTCGGCAAAAGAATGGATCGCCAGAAGAGAACTAAAATGAGATCGTGGTAGTAATATATTAACAGTTTTGACTGTGGACGTGCAAAAACATGGCATTCTGCCTATGTGCAGACATACCATCAGGTAGCTAAATATTGATACACTTGCAATGACCCACAGTAAGTATATACAATTGCGCATAGGAAAATGTAGAAGCTCAAAATACCACAGTAAAAGTTATTGATGAATCACCAAGATTCATGTTAGTTTGGGGAGCATTTGGGTGTTTTTAGGCAATTTGATTATTTTCATATGTCCATGTTGTACAAAAGTGATAACCAGTCATGTGAAATGGAAGGCATAAAGTCTGCAGCTTCTTATCCAAACAAAAGACTTACAAAGCACCTTCAACTCTGTAGTTAAAGGTTTAAATTCTTAGTAGTGGCTGGGGCCGCTTAAAAAAAACCAAAACTCTGCTGCAGTGAAGCTTTTATTTTTAAACAGGCTTTAATTAAAATTTACTTTATTTAATTGGCTACTAATGCAACCCTGTGCTCTCTTGATAACTTAAGGACAATCTTTCCACAGCATTAAGTTTATACTCTGGGTTTCTCTTCTCAAACAGAATATTGTTTTCATTCACTAATTATTTCCATCTCATGGATCATTAATTGCTGCTAAGCCAATGTCAATAAAACTCCATATTTCCTGCAAATACAGTTGGGTTTCAAATTGGCTCAAAAGGCAAAACTCCTCAATTTCTAGGATTGCTAGATAATAAGAAAAATCTGCAGGAAGCATCAAATTACACCAGAGAAGAAGCAACGGGAATTGGATAAAAACAAATATTTGGACATGATTGCTGTGATTTGCTATATGAGCTATTCGAATATAGATGATTGCTGGGTTCTGTGCTGTCCTCAGATGGTTAGGAAGGCTGTTCCACAAGTGTAGAGCAGCAGAGAACGGGGCTCAATCGCCCCATGGTTGACAGCTTAGCACTGAAGGCCCAAAGGAGCAAGCTGCTGGCAGATCTGAGGGTGTGGGTGGAGGTTTGTGGTATGATCAGTTCCTGTAGGTAGGGAGGTGCATGTTTGTTGATGGATTAGTTTGTGAGTCGCAGGACTTTGTTATAAATCCTGAAGGAGACAAGGAGCCAGTGCTATGAAAACAGAATTGTCATCAGTATCTTGGCAGCGTGGCAGACATGGACAGGTTTCTCTGCATCTGACAGGGTTAGAGACTGGTGAAGTTTAGAGATGTTTTTGAGATGGTTAAAAGAGGTTTTGCATAAATGTCTTAAGTTGTCATCAAAAGTCAGCCGAGGGTCAAACCAAACATCCAGATTAGTGACAGAGGAGGAAAGGGGGATGTCCTGGCCATCAAAGGTGAGATGAGGTATGAGGATGACTGAATGACTGGTATGGATTGCCAACAAGGAGAGCTTCAGTTTTGCTGCTGTTCAACTGTAGGACATTTGTGCTCATCCAGGCCTTTATTTCCTTAAATAAGGTACTGAGGCGTGACATAGCTGCAGAAGGGCTTGGGGCAGTTTTGTTGTACAGTTGGTTATCAGCATACCAATAGAAAGACGTCCCATGTCTGCTGATGACACATCCAAGGGGGGAGCATGTAGAGGGTAGACTGGATGGTGCCAGAACTGAACTCACAACCCTGAGCAAAGCTGTTTCAGTGCTGTGTGCTGAACGAAAGCCTGACTGAAATTTTTTCAAATAGGTTGTTGTGTTAAAGGTGGTCCTGAAGCTCAGAAGCGACCGCTTTCTTCAATACCTAGGACAGGAAAAAAAAGGTTGGAGATAGGTCTGTAGCTGGCAAGAGCTTCTGGGTACAGGGCAGCTTTCTTGAGGAGGAGGCGGCCTCGAGGGCAGATGGAACACTACCAGTTTGAGTGATCAGGAGGCTGAGAATGGGGATTAATGATTTAAGCAGAGCTGTGGGAATGGGGTCAAGGACACAAGTAGGGATTCACCTTCATGAGGATTCTCATGTATCTCTGCCTGAAGCAAGGCTTGATGACAGGAGGAGTCAGAGAGGAAGAGCTGGACACCAGAGAGCAGATATTGTTGACCATGGCACTGAAATTGCGAATGAAGCTGTTACATCACTCTTCAATAGCCTCAATTGGGGAAGATGATTATGAATTCAGGAGATGATTTACAATTTAAAAAATGTTTTCTGTCCCAGGATTGTTATTAATTAGGTTGGAGTACAACTGGGACCAAGCATCTTTAAGGGGGTATAAGTGAATAAGTCCTTCAATGTTGGTGGAAGGCCATTTTATGGACAGCAAGCCCAGAGTGTCTGAAGCATCGACCCAGGATATATCCAGTTGTTTTTATTTTCCGCAGTTTATGAATGAACAAGGGAGCAGAGTCCCTTAGACTTAGTCCCTTAGAGTTCAAACATTTTTTACCTCACCTGTCTTGACAGGGACATGAGGATCAATGACACTGCTCAGACATGTATTGTAGAGTGCCAATGGTTCATCCACTGATGCAGAAGCTGGGTAGGTGACATGCTGGAGGTCCATAGTCATGACGGCTGGGTCAATGCTTTTCTATTTTCGAAAAAGCATTTGACGCTAAGCTTTAACAGGGGTTGACAGGAATGTGAAATCCATTGAGACCACCTTGAAGTCAGACAAACCCAGATCAGACAAGCGAATGAGGACCAGGTCAAGTGTGTGCCCTCTGTTGTGAACAGGGACATCAACATGCTGCTTCAGGCCGAGACACTTAATCAGAATCAGGAACTCAGGACATGAGAGGTTGACGACATGCATACTAATATCACCAACAATGACATGTTGATTGACATGGAGCAGAGTGAGGTGAGGAGGTTGTGTATCTCATTAAGGAAAGAAGAGTTTGGTTTGGGGGTTGGTGGTAGATGAGAAGCACCATCATGGAGTATACATTTTAAAGCATTAGAAGAAAGATCTGGCATTGGCAGGGGAGACAGTTTCAGTTCAGCCTGGTGTATGATTGCTAAACCACCACAATGACCTGAGCTGAAGGCTTTTTCCATGTAACAGTCAGGAGGGCAGGCCTCATTAAGCACATAGTACTCCCCTAGTTTATGCCAGGTTTCAGTTAGGCACATGAAATTAAGCCCCTTGTCCAAGATGTAGTCATGTATGAGGAGGGATTCATTGGTGAGAAATACTTTATACTATTAAATACTTCCATGTTGGCAGGAGACAGAGCTCAGGATTGAAGTCTCTGCAAACCCTGCAGTACAACGTGATACTCTCCATATTTTGTTTCTATCCTGGTATAAGGCAGTCTCACGATGTTTCCATCGATGACATCTGAGTTTGTTTTACTTTCGTATCATACACTGAAACCATGGCACAAGCATCTATGGATGTAAAGAGGTTTGTTTCTTCAAATACCAAACTCTTGGCAGTGGATTAAAAACCGCTTGTCGGGTGTAATTAGGAAGATGCATGAACTCTGTGTAGGTAATCATAATTAAAGCAGCTACATTGTTTGAGAAGAATGGCAGCATTGCTAACAGCCACAGTTACAGTCACACAATGGAGATCATTACAGCGAACATGGAGCAGTTGATGAAAAGCCTCAGTCAGTGGAGTCCATCAGTCACAGGACAGGCTGGAGAAAGAGACAGATGCTGTCCTCTGGAGAAAAGGGATCCCAGTAGAAAAGGTAGGAAGCACTTTATGTTGAATAATCTAAAATACATAATACGTAATACATAAACCCAGTGGAGAAAATAGTATTTTACTTTAGTTAATCTAAAGTCCACCACTTTGGGAGAACGTATTCCAACTTAGGGAGTGATCAAAACACTCAGACCGTAGAAAATATGACCAAAATGACCAAAACCTTATGTCCTCATGATATAAGTCATTTCATAACCCAATTACAATCGATATCATGATGGACTTTTTCTGTAAATTCAATGAATAGATATTTTGCAGCTCAAAAATAAATAAAAAAAATTAATTGCGATTTAGGTTTTTTTTTTTTTTTTTAAACCTATGACCTTTGTCTGACCACATCATGGCTGTGAGGTTCAACAAGTTCACATAAACATGTAACAAAAGATAAGCAAAATCTCCCTTGATGTTAGTGTTTATATTTCAACTTCATCATATTTTCTTGGTAGCATATAAAAAACAGGGAAAAAATGATTACGTCTAAATTTCAGTCTGTTTAAGCCATCTCTGAGCAGTGTAACTGATTAAATGTACCACCCTTCATTCATTCCCTTCTGTATCAAAAGTTGAAATCCACAAACAATCTACTAGTGTCTAATTAACAACAGAAGCTTGAGTAAAAATGTGTAGATTGACCCATCCTGTCAGATATGTGTCACAGATGTATGACTTGACTTGAATTGTAATGTACCCCTGCCCAGTTGAGAACTAAGTACAATAAAAACGTTGCAAGTAAAAAGCCAAGAAGATTAATTACTCAGTGTAAAAGATGGATAGGGTCCAAATGATTAAAATTACAGCTGTAAAGAAAACTTGAGCAAAATGCAGGAAGGCCACATTAATCACACAAGCAGTGAAGTTCCCCATTAATCTGGAGTAGCCTCTCTCCCACTGCAACACAAGCACCAAAACTCATTTTTTACAGTCTGTAAAGCCCCTTAAGGCAATTTTAGACTGTTGTATAAATACAAATGACTTTTCTTAACAAGATACCACATTTTCCAGCTCAATCATTCTTTTCCCAGACTACATTTAGATGCTGACCTGCAGTTGGAGAAGCAGCTAACTGGAGGAGGTCAGGGCATGAACTACATGTAGAGAACTGGAGCGTTGTCTTATAGAGAATACTTACTGCTCCATGAGGGCTGCCAGGTCTCTGGATGGTGGCCAGAGATGCTCAGACAAATCTTCTTCCCAACTTCGAATCTTCCATTTGGCTAGAGGGAGAAAGCAATAATAAGAACACGGAGCTAAGGATGTGGGTGGAGACACATAAATAAAACATACGTGCTCAAAATATTTCGACAAGCAGGGTGATGTGGAAGTTCGAAACGGTGAGGGATGAATGCAAACTGAAATAGAAAACAAGAAAAAGTCGATGGACACGATGAAAAAGTGTCTGTCACAACAATTCGGAGTAACCTGGCTTTTCTAACACTGTCATTAGTGCAGGTATCATACAGCTGCCTGAATATAATAAGACAATCTCATATTCTCATTAAACCAGTGCAATACCCTTTGACAGTGTGATGACAGCCCTGGCTTTGTTCTGACAACTGCCACTATGTGTGATGCAACCAGGAATGGCTGAGGGTTAAATGACAGGGCTGTCCATTTTCCACTCTTTGATCATCTGATTTGACGTCTCCCTGCTCCGCTTCAGCGGTTGAATAATCGGATGCGATTGGGAAGCGGCCTTCGTTTGTGCGAGTGCTTCTTACTGTGAGGAGGATGATGCTGGGGGGCTTCATGGGGTATTCTGGGGGGAGCACGATCCTGCCGTGGTAAACCCCGCCGTCGAAATCTGAATCCGGGGGCCCGCGTACGGAGAAGTGCCATTCAAAGAGGTTATCCTGCAGGAGGGAAGGAAATGTTGTATTAAGCACAAACTACGTATATGTTCATCAAGAGAGACCCAACGCTGTGACTTCTCATGTATGTCTCACATGGGAGTTGTGCTCTGTGGAGTGTTATCTCCACAGCTGTTTGTTGTGCTAATGCTGTGCAGCTATTTTGATTGCACAGTATCTAATTATTAAAGATACCCACCCAAAATATGGTTCTTTTACCCTGAAATTTGATGACTTTTCCTAAAGTGGTCCAAAATGGACAAAAATGAAAATATTTTAAAATGTTATACTTTTGTATAGGTGTTACAAATTTTTGTCCAATGAGGCTGTTCTGGGTCAAGTTTGAACCATATCTATTGACATGTCTTTTAGTTAAATGAATAGTTAATAGTTTTAATAAGATAGTAGTTATGAGGATTTCTTTTTATGATGTAGCAGTGAAGACTGATGGCTCTAATGGTTATACAATAAACCCCACACTTCCATAAAGTTCTTGTCATTTTTACTTTCAATAAAATACATTTACATCATTATTGCTATGTTATATTTTCATGTAAAATAGGACATGATATTGTGTGATAGTAGCGGTTTTTTCTCCAAAAACCTAAAAAATACACTCTCTCTGCTCTCTGAAACATTAATCAAGGTTTAATCACACATTTATTGATCAGTCAGATCGACTATTGATGCTTATTGCTTTCTAAACACATCTGTGGGTCAACATTTGGTATAGACACTTTTTATGAGGGGATTCTCAGACCGGGTCAAAATTCCCCCAGAACATATTGCCAGGTTGTAGAATATGAACAGTATGTGAGGGTTAACAGATGCAAAATACTATTGTTATAAAACATCACTGTATATCTTTAACAATGAGTATTTGTAACTTATCTATAACTAAGAAAAATGATGGCTTATCACATCTAATCTTATTTTAACACTTCTATCAGTTATGATAGACAATGTACCAGCTGACATTTTTTGATAAGGTCACTGAATATGACAATATTGCAGGACACACGAGCAGTCAATTAGGTGATCAAACAGGTTATAGTCAACCATGTTGCCAACTTATATAAGCCATTGCTTCCAAAGTTTTGCAGACAAATGAACGAATTCTAACTGTGTGTTGAGATAGAATGTGAGGCCTCGAAAACATGACTATTTGTATGGACTTGCTCACAGCCAATGAACGCAAGCCTTCTTCGATTTAATGCAACGTGTGATTGGCCCACTGCCACAGCCGCTACAACCTGTCTGTGGTGGTGAAGTTGCAATTTAATGATTCTATTCACTTGATGGGTATTGAATGAAGTAGTCAGTTGGTATCGGTATCACTTTAAGGGTATTTGCATTGGTCCTGGTATTGTATTGTATAGTATTTTTATTTATTTTTTACAATACTCAGCCCTACTGCTAGGGTGAATTTGCATAGTTGTGTTGACTTTGTATGTAATCGTGCTGCATCTAAAATTCACCTCACCTTCTGTCTGAACACACAGTAAGTGAACTGTATGTGGGTCACTTTTGGCCTTGCTTGAAAAGTGCTACATAATAACATACAATTATTATTAGTGTTTTATTCTTATAATTTGGGGGTGAAATTGAAGGTGAGCAGCAATAATCCCTCAGTGTGGGGGTTAATTTACTGTTCATGTTCGTAAGTTTGACTAACCCGATGGAGGTTTGTTTCTTGCTCTGATTTATTTGTAGTAATGTTGATGTGTTCCTATATCTCATTCACTATAATTACCATTAGACATAATGGCAAAAATAACTTAATAAGGTCCAAAATCTATGAAACAAGGACTCAGAATTTCCTATTGGTTCAACTTTTTGATAATAAGTGTATGATTAGCAAAGATGATCTAACTGTACATCATCTAAATGTTTAATATCACTTCTTTACTATCAGGACAGGAAGTGTTGTTCAAGTGGTGTCTCTCTACTATCTGATGGAATGTGAACATACTGTTGTGTCCTGTGGTGAACTTACTTCCAGTGGCTGGGCATGGTAGTGCTCTGTGGGGTCCCTCAGCTCAGCAGCTTCTTTCATCAGCCTCTTCACAGCTGGTGATACAGAGGAGACAAAGACAACACACAGAGGTAAGTGCACACAGTGTGAGACAGTTGACCACATCCCCGTGATGGTTACAGCTTACACACCCCCGCAGTCCATCACCTTGACTCGGTTTGAACTCCTACAACTCCACCCTAAATGTCTGGGTAAATTTCCAAATGCAGCAGTTTCAGAAGCCAGAATTCCTGATTTACACATGCAGAGAGCTGTGTAACAGGATGTTAACGCAGCAGGACAGACGAGCAGAGCGTGCACAGAGGACAGACTGTGCGCAAAATGTCTCTGACTGTCACACTCATTCAAACAGAGGAGTGAAACTGCTGCAATAACAATGCTTTATCAAATGTGCCATCCCAAAATTAACAGCTAGACACAAAAAGAGATCAGGACAATATTAGCTTGGTATAAGTGTATAAGTCGACCAGTAAGTTGATTCTCAAGCTGCTCAATTATGGCAAAAATCATAATTACAAATATTTTGGTCACTATTGAGATCACGATGACTAACAACAATTACTCACTGACTTAAGAAAACATCATCCATTTATTGAACAGGAAAAAAAAACTATGTGTAAAGGGGTGGCAGTGGCTCAGGAGGTAGAGCGGTCATCCACCAATTGGAAGATTGGTGGTTTAATTCCCGGCTCCTCCAGTCCACATGTTGATGTGTCCTTGAGCAAGATACTGAACCCCAAATTGCTCTTGGTGTGTGAATGTTAGATTCCTCCTAATGAGCAGGTTGGTACTCTGTGTGGTAGCTTCTGCCATCAGCGTATGAATGTGTGCGAATGGGTGAATGTGACATGTTGTGTAAAAGCTCTTTGAATGGTTAAAAAGACTATAAAAATGTTACATAAGTACAGTCAATTTACCATTTAGTTGAGTAACCAGGTAACAGTGGGTTTTCCCCTGAGAGCTGATGCCTTAACTGTCATGTAATCAGAGTGTGGGATTAGATTAACCAGGTTTCCACAGGTCAATTTTACTCTCTAAAAAGACACAGATTTCTCTGTCATACACATAACCAGGTTTCTAATCAGCTTTTTACAAGCAAGCATGAGCACAATAACAGACTGAAGACAGAGAAAACTTGGCATCGAGTGGGTGGATGAAAGTAGAGATCATTACACAGAGCGAAGCATCTTCGTATCTAAAATAACACAATGCAAAGTCTGACTGGAACTAAAACAAAGTGTAGACGTCTCATAAAGTCAGTTTCCACTGTTGAATATTTGACTGTTTGTTAAATTTCAGACACATTCACGCTGTGATGAATAGTTTCTTTCCTGTCTCCTGACACACCATGTGCCGGATTTACAACAAAAGACAAAACCAGAGCGTCATTGTGAAACAGAATGGGGCGCGATAATCGTTTTATCTCCATTATCTTGTTTACATAATCGTTTGGAAGCTAAAAGGGCACCAGCAAGTTGATTTTTCAACTATAAAATAAAAAATGCAATACTTTCAAAAAGCAATATCATATACTATGTTTTGTTTTTGCTGTAAGTTTATTGAAAAAATATGACCATCCAAACACCCCTTCCAGATTTTCTGATGTAAGTGATGGGGGACAAAACCCAAAGTGCTTGTTTTATGTCGAAATGTATTCAAAAGTTTAGCTGAAGACGTCCAAATGAGCCAAATCAAGTAGACTCTGAGGTTTTAGGGATAGAATTCCCTCGTTTAGCTGAGGTGGAAGGATCGAACAAAAATAGGGACATTTAGCAATATAAATGTTGTATTATTAATTGCAGTGCCACCAGGGCAAAGAGGTTAAAAAACAACATGAATACCCAGCGAAACACCTCTCACATCCTGTAGAACATGAGTTAACAGGGATTAAACTGAACATCCTGCAGTTCAATGATTGAGCAAATATCACATGAGCATTGTCTCTTGTTTAAGCTTTTTTAAGCTCTCTTTTGGGAAATGTGTCTAAATAGAGTGATAAGTAGGCTTACGTGGAATATGCACACGCAGATTTTCCACGAATTCCGCAGATTTTCCACCAATAAAGATGCTGTTTGTAAAACTCAAAATATTAAGACCCAAGTAAATGAATGACTTTTACTCACTTTTAATCCTGTGTCTCTGTGTTATTTGCTTATTTATCTCTAATGTATGCCAAATAGGTCATAAAATCAGTATTCCACACCTTTTCTCTTCCTATAAATAGTTTCAAATGTTTGCTCATAATGTGCCACTACTTGTGGGTCATAGTAGCTAACAGCACTATGGAGAGAGATTAGAAGAGATATGTGTGTTAGTGATGAGGACCATTAACATAAAAGTCCCATGTCTAAATGACAAAAAGCCCTCACTGTAACAGACTGATGACTGTGTGTGTGCAAAGGGCTTTAGCTGCTTATTAAGTCTAGCTTTTTGTTTTCGTGCTCTCTTTTTATTTTTCATTACTAGCCAGGTTTACATGGAGACTTTTTTAAATTCTGGTTGAAATCATTCTGATTAAAGATTTCAGGACAACTGTTTACATGTGACGTAATGTATTCCGACGTGGTGTTTACATGCGCCACCACATTTAATCAGAATAGACGTGAAAACGGAGCATGGGCAGAAAGAACGCAGTGAGACAACTTTCCGTTTCACCGTTTACATGATAACATTTTACCTTTGATTGGTTTGGGAAAAGGAATATTCTACCCCTCTGAAACCCATTGAACTTCCATTCGGTTTGGGCCTGTTTATTCCGATTGAGGTGTTTACATGGAGCATTTTCATTCGGTTTGTGCTTCTAAACCGACTCTAATCGGAATATTAGGCTCCATGTCAACCTCAATCAATCATCAATCAATCTTTATTTATATAGCGCCAAATCACAACAAAGTCATCTCAAGGCACTTTACACATAGAGCAGGTTTAAACCGTACTCTTCAGGTTTTAATTTTAAAGAGACCCAACATTCCCACATGAGCAAGCACTTGGCGACAGTGGCAAGAAAACGTTTGGGCACCTCTGACAATTTCCATTATTTTCATTTATAAATCATTTGGTGTTTGGATCAGCAATTTTATTTTGATCTATCAAATAACTGATTGACACAGTAAAATGTCAGTAGTGAAATGAGGTTTATTGGATTAAAAATGTGCAATATGCATCAAAACAAAATTGGGTGCATAAATTTGGGCAACCCAACAGAAAAAATCACATCAATATTTAGTAGCGCCTCCTTTTGCAAAAACAACAGTCTCTAGACGCTTCCTATAGCCTCAAATGAGTGTCTGGATTCTGGATGAAGGTATTTTGGACCATTCCTCCTTACAAAACATCTCCAGTTCAGTTAGGTTTGATGGTTGCCGAGCATGGACAGCCCGCTTCAAATCATCCCACAGATTTTCAATGATATTCAGGTCTGGGGACTTGGATGGCCATTCCGGAACATTGTACTTGCATGAATGCCTGAGTAGATTTTGAGCAGTGTTTTTGGGTCGTTGTCTTGTTGAAATATCCAGCCCCGGCGTAACTTCAACTTTGTGACTGATTCTTGAACATCACTCTCTCGTAAAGCTTCTCCTTGTGCAAAGTGCGCTGAATTGTTGAACGATGCACAGTGACACCATCTGCAGCAAGATGATGTTGTAGGTCTTTGGAAGTGGTCTGTGGGTCGTCTTTGACCGTTCTCAACATCCTTTGCCTTTGCCTCTCCGATATTTTTCTTGGCCTGCCACTTCTGGCCTTAACAAGAATTGTGCCTGTGGTCTTCCATTTCCTCACTATGTTCCTCACCGTGGAAACTGACGGCTGAAATCTCTGAGATAGCTTTTTGTAGCCTTCCCCTAAACCATAATGTTGAACAATCTTTGTTTTCAGGTCATTTGAGAGTTGTTTTGAGGCCCCCATGTTCCCATTCTTCAGAGGAGAGTCAAAGAGAAGACCAACTTGCAATTGGCCACCTTAAATACCTTTTCTCATGATTGGATGAATTGTCTATGAAGTTCAAGGCTTAATGAGCTCACCAAACCAATTTTGTGTTCCAATTAATCAGTGCTAAGTAGTTAAAGGTAACATTTTTGCACAGCCTATTTTTCACGTCTGATTTAATTTCATACAACTTAATAATGCTACACTAAAAATCTTTGTGTGGAAAATACCCCAGTACTCATCTTTTTTTAGAAAATGAATGGCATGCCACTGTGATAATTTTCTGTGACGACAGAGTCCATTATTATGCAGCCTCAGAGGGGGGCCTAAACTTTTTCATACCACTGTATAAATAAAGCTGCCTTGCCTTGCCTAAAGATGGGCAGATGTATCTTGTATCTCATTCTCATTCAGCCGCTACCCCTGATGACCCATTTTTCAGATGCAACCAGCTTCTGGAACGAGGCGGCGGACAAACATCTGCTTGCATTAACCCTTGTGTCATGACCCCGGCCCTTAAACGCAATGCTGCATTAATCTGAACATAAACAACCTCATCACTCTAGGAATGATGGTTACACAAGTCTAGCTGATGATGATGACGATGATGACAACGATGATGACCACTGGGTGCATTTACTCACTCTGTTCTGGCAGCAAAGGACAAGAGGACGTTCCTTGATGTGATGCTGACTACCACTCTGAGTAGAGTCCTCACATTAAGAGTCCACTGCCTGAGGTTGAGCATCCCAGCATGCTTTAACACAATGTCATGAGTCACAACAGGTGCTCATGTCACAGTCTCAGCCTCACGTTAACAAAGTGCTCATTGCCGGTTCAAAGGAGCTTTTGAGCTATCAAGACAGCGAGGTCAATTTGCTTGCTTCTACTCTCTTACAGGCTGCTACCAGAGCTGCAGCTATCAGCTACCAGGAAACAGGATGGGGCTGAAAATTGGAAAGTAATTGTGAAAAGGAAAGCGGAACTAAGAGGTATTCATGGAGGCAAAATTGGTTTGGAATCCAATCGAGTGCGGACTGCCGGGGTGTTGAGCTGGAAATGGAGACTGTGAAATGAACACGGGGGAGGTGGAGGAGGAGGAAGGGAGGGAGACGACGAGGGGGGGCGGGGGGAATGGGCGGGAGGGCAAATGACAGGGATGAAGGCGAAGGCGAGGCGAGCTGAGAGGATGTGGGGAAGCAGTGGAGCAGAGATGGGCCTGACACCACGCAGCTTTCAGGGGGCACGTGTTCCGTCTGATGCTGCCCGAGGACACGCGCTCCTCGGTGGAGATGTGAACCAAGCACAGTAATCCCACATTGGACACACAAGGAGAAATGGAGGAAGAGTGTGTGTGTGTCCTCCTCCTCTTGTTGACACAGAGTGCACGGGGGTCACGGAGGGCTTGCAGCCCTACTCAAGCTTAAAAATATTAGAACAATGAGGCAGATGGGAACTTGATCCTGTATATCCTGTATAAAAACAAATTCAACCTTCATGCATCAATATATGACGTCTTGGCATACGCTGCATGTTTTGGCACTTTCAGGCGACTGTATCCCATGGTGATAAAACATAGATGTGTTTCCAAGTTTTATAATGAGGAAAGGAGCCTGGACTTCTTCCTCCTGTCGTAAATCTAAAAGTGTATCTACATGTGCCAACTGACAAACACATCTATTTCCCTTAAAGACGATTCCAAAATAGAGGAGCTCTGAGCTGCGCCGCTCTTCCATCACAGTGATGAAATAACCTGCTGGGAAATGATGGTTTTGTATGGGCTTGTAATGTTGAGGGTTCAGTTTCAGCTACTAGTGTCCCCTCTGCTGTGGCTGTGTATGAATACATAACTCCACCTTCATTAATGACAGTTTAAAGCGGTTTTCTGATCATTTGTTAATCTCCAGCTGAAATATGACGGAGCTATCTGTCCATGTGGTGCTTGCACATGAGAGCCAACATGTTAAATAACAGACAGGAGGCTCAACTGTGCAGTGATCTGTGAACAGCTGCTGTGAGCTCCATCAGTCACCTGCAGCAACACTACAGTTCAACATGCATGAATGCTGAGTCAGCTGGAGGTAGGGCAGCTGGTACTTGTAGAACCTAAAAACCTGTAACATGTCCATAAAAAAACTACAGTAAGTATCAATTTTCTGTGTGGAGGATGACTATAAGTGCTTTCTGAATAGCTTTTTATCCAATCCAAATTGAGTATGTAGAGCCCAACCGATATATCAGTCAGCCGATATTATTGGCCGATACTGGCCTATCACAGATATATCGGTATTGGCGTATATATTGTCCGATATGTATTTAAAGAGCATTTAATGTATATTTGATCCTTTTTCTATTCAAGTTAAATATATGTAAATTTTTTTGTTATATGTTTTTTTTTTTATTTGGTTAGTTTAGTTATAACTCCCAGTGTAGTTTACTGTTTCAGTTCATTTAATACAATAAAGTTTATTGTCAAACTGTAAAATGTCATGCCTTCATTACATATCTTTGTCACAAGTGTTTGATAACTACATTTAAGGGATCAATGACAAAAATGTATGTTTATATATATTTTCTTTATATATAAAATTATCGGCTGACAATGGAATTGAATTGGAATTTTTTACAACTTAATATAGGTATTGGCATCGGCCCCAAAAATCCAGTATCGGTCGAGCCCTAGTATTGAGTAAAACTGTAATCCTTTAAAATTCCGTATTGAAGCCTCATGTTTCACTTTCACTAAAAGTATAAATACCTACAAAATCCTCAGATTCAGTTCTTATCTATAGTTGTTGTTGTTGTTGTTGTTGGCCAAGATGTCAGACTCACTTCAGTTTTGTAGCTCTAGCTCAAAATAAGATTATTATTATATAAGATAACAGAGGATTTACATTTTGATAAAAATTCATCTGACAAACAACACGTATCAGATATTTTGCAGGCCTTATTTTTCACTGGCTACTTGCTCGAAATACTGATATGATATGTATACTCTAAGTTTATCTGGATTCTCCTGAAAATGATTGGAGTCACCACTCTATTGGTGTTGTCGAACTACAGAAACAAACTATATCCACCAGCAGAGGTAGAGAATTGTTAGTGATGATTTGTTTGCTAAAAATAAATCAATAATTGGCAGAGTACAGACAGCAGCTTGCAGACAGCATGTTAACAAGAAGGCAGTAAAAAGTCTGATTATAGCTGCTATGGAAGTGAAATGATATAATATGCTGGGGATGTTTGCCCATTTTAACCAACAAAATAAACAGTCAGCACCAGCTCTTCTTCTGCTAATAAAAAAACAGCACAGGGATAATAAGCCAATAAGAAAGTGGTTAACATCTGAGCTTACCAACCAGTAACTAGATCAAAAATAAGACCATACCAATTCTAAGCAAACTTTCTTATAGGTCTAGTTTGATGTTACTGTCATTTATTGACCTTTAGTGGAATCACATTCACACTGTGTTATCATTTTACAAAATAAACTTATTTAAATGACTGCTTCCAAACTAGTGCTGGACATACTGGGTAATGGGTAAACTGACTCATCCTGATAATTGCTGTAATTGTTCAATAGGCAGCAATATACATAATATCTGTGAAGAGCACTAGATTTTGGCGAAAGCTGTGTAGAGAGTATATTAAGAGGGGAGCCCTATTAATCATGTTACCATCTTACTATCAGTTATAACTTATTAAAACAGAAATATATAACCCACCAATTATTGGTACAGCTCCATAGCCAGCCATGTATCTCCATTATTCACATTCTAGAGATTCACATAAAGATTTAAGAAAACGATGCCTTTCATATGATGACAGTTATCGGATCCACAGTGAGCCGTTTCATGGACCGCTGCTGGAAAATAGATGATTCCATACTGTAACACCTCACAGTTCCATGTTATAATCGCATGTTTCTTATCATGTGGAGCTGAACGTTTGATCGAGCATCCTCGCTCCTTTCTTCCACTTGATTCTGGACAGTAATATAGCCTCTAAGATGGTAAAGTTAATATCCACTGTAAATCCATGTGTAGTAGTTACACAGCAGGGATTCCTCTCATCTGCAGAAACTTGTAGATTATCAGAGTCTAGCAGCAACAGGTCTGATTTGTTCAAAAGAGCAGTGACTGACTACAGTTTCTATGGTAACTGTAAGTGTATTGGCGCTTTTCCACTATACAGTTCTAGCACTACTCGACTCGACTCGACTCGACTCGGTACGGTTCCAGGACCTTTTCCATTACAAAAAAATATACCTACTCAACGTGGGCGGGGTCGTCACGGCTCCGCGAAACTGTCGTGACTTCGTTTTATACGCGACACAAAACACATAAACAATGGAGGATATTGACGCAGTGGTGTACTTGCTGCTGTATGTGGCTTTTTGTCACACACAAAGCAAGAAAAAAGCAGGTATAATCACCTAGATTCATATGAATGGATATGATGTGACCAAACAGGAAGAGGCTTATATTTTGTATTGTTTCCTGCTGGAACACTTTAATAAGAACTACTGCCTGACCGATACTGGATTTTTGGACCGATCCCGATACCGATATCCCAATATTAGGGAATTTAAAAATTCTGACATAGATATACTGGCCGATAATCCTACAGAATATATAGATAAAATACACATTTTTTCCATGTGATATCAAACACGACATCAGTGCACTGAAACACTAAACTTAAATTCCTATAAATAATAAAACAATAAAAATGTACGTATATATTAAACTTGAATTAAGAAAAAGAAAAAGAAAAAAAATCAAATATATATAAAACGCTACCTACAAAACTTAAAAAAAAAAAAAATTGGTGCGTATCGGACAACATATATGCCGATACTGATATATTTGTGATAGGCCAATATCGGCTAACCGATATATCGGTCTGGCTCTAATAAAAACAGAGAGTTGTGACACATTACTTTTAATTAAAGGCCAGAAATATGATTATTCTTATTATGGAATTAACATAATATCCAAACTCATAGATTTGAGTTGATAGAATATGATCCAGTCTAACAGTCAGACTATGAACATAACAATAAATCATAAACTCTGACAAAAACAGTAGAGCTCACAGTCTATTTTTATTAAATTGTCTCCCATGCTGAAGAGAAGATAAAAGCAGCGGATATTCTCTGATAGTAGGAGAAGAAGGCTGCATATCACCAGCTATGCTGTATGTAGACAGAACCCCAGACACTGCAAGTCAGACAGGAACCTTTTAATGTTGGGCACAAACAGCATCATCCTTAACTCTTGTTAAAACCAAAAAAAAGTACAAGCAGCCAGTGGCTGGTAGTGCAGGGATCAAAACTAAAAGTGTCCTCATAATGTTCCTGCAGACCAAACGATTGTTATGCAAGAGAGAAAGAAGAGGAAAGAAATAATAGGCAAGGAGAGAGAAAGAGCAAAGGAGAACATTTTTGACAGCAATTAGAATGAAAAGAGAGAGAGAGAGAAAAAGAGAGGGGAGGGGGGAGAAGGAGGAGGAAGGTGGTGAATCAGCAGGGAGAATGTGACGTGAGGTACCTCTTGAACAGAGGCTGTTGTGACTGGAGTGAGAAAAAAAGAAACGTCATTCTACCATTGTGGAGCCGGGAGGGAAAGTTAAATGTTGATTGATATGCCAGTCTTTGTGTGTTTTTGTGTGTGTGTGTGTGTGTGTGTGTGTGTGTGTGTGTGTGTGTGTGTGTGTGTGTGTGTGTGTGTGTGTTGCGCCTGTGCTGTCAAGTCAAAAAAGCAAGATGGAGGAGGAGGAAAGACTGGAGGACATGTGTTGCATCGCTGAGTGTGTGAGAGGCAAAGTGAAAGCTGGTGTTTTTCTATTATTACTTTTCCCTCATTTCATAATTCCAAAGCTTAGTTATGACCTTAAAATTCTCTACTACATTAAAAGATTTGAGTCTTTACTCGATGTTCTGTGCTGACTATCACAGAACAACGAATACCTCAATTAAATGAAGAGCTTTGGCTGTACAAGCACACTTAATATATAATTATGTGTGTGCTGGGAGTCTGGGTCATATCAGCACCACTTTGCATATTCCTGCAGAACTCTGCATAACACTTTTTTAATTCAGAAAATTCATTCTTCCTATTTAAGCCTGAATGATATTAGTGAAATATGTTATTGAGGTTTTTCTGACAAATATTGCAATTCATATTCTATCTATATTAAATTAAACATGTCCACATTTCTACATAATTGGAAATTCATGTTTAATCATGACGTTTACATATGGCATATTATGTATTGATAATGGCTAGTTTGCCTATTGTGGGAATAATTCAAAATGCTGGCCATTGTGTTATAACGGAATAAGACAGAATGGAGCTAAATGGATTTAAATAGAGAAGAAAGCTCGCATATTAAAAGAGTGTGACACATCGTCTAGTGACTAAACCGATGAGACAAGATGCGTCACGGTCTGTCAGACTGAGTGAAGCAGGTGACAATGATTGATCAAATCACATCATGTTTGACTTTGGGGTAATTAATCAGAGCCGCCTGTAACATTATCAGTTTTTACAATAGGAAGAAAAACACAAACAACTCTATTATTTATAATCAGGTAGAGTAAGAGAGATATTTTACTTAATAGAGTTGACATCAGGTTGATATTAGTTTAGTTTTAATGATGAGCATGAGCATGATGGTAGAGAAATGTGTCTGTATGATGTCGTCTTCGGTGTTTGACAAATATTAGCAAAATAATTGATGACAGAACACATTAAGAACTCTATTGATTACACAGACAGCTGATGTCCTACTTCAGAAGAAACATGTTGGCAGCAACTTGATGAGTGTGCAGTAGAGTATTATAAAGTCCAGTGAAAGCACTTCATTTTTTATATATGCCACACAGATGTTTATGTGCTTTGCTTTTTATAGAAGAACCATCACTAAGCTGCACTGCAAACGTGTGAGATACAGGCCTGTGTCATACAAGCAAAATATAGACTTATCCTCAACCTTACATTGAGAGTGACAATAAAGATTAATATAAAGCTGAATCTGTTGATTCTGTAGATTTAAATGATTTGAGTCTAGTTATTAACATGTTGAGTTATTTTTAGCATACATTTATTTTATGAATAATCGTATTTAAAACTAATCCAAAGGCTAGATAAAACATGGGATTAAAAACATGTTTCCCCTTTAAATAAACGTTTATTTTTATTGAATAAGATTACATTTATGTTTCCAGGAAAACAATACATCATTGTGGTGTGTCTTGATGAGCCTTATAGTGAAGGTGTCAATACATAAGGATCTAATGGTTCTTGGTTACAAAAGTTCTTATCAGTCAGTAATAGGTGTGGTTTTAAATGTTAACAGCTATTTACAGACTGTGTGGCTAAAATACACAAGAAGCCTAATTCTCCTTTACAATTATTCACTACATGTTTACATGACTACTACAGGACTACTTTTTCTCTCACTGGCTGGTTGCCCCATATTCTTGTGAAAAGCTCTGTGCTGAGCAGCTGGACTTCTATCAGTGAGCTTCGTGTTGTTTGCAGACAGAGAGGCGTTCCTGAGGGAAGTCTTGCACTCTGCTGAACTACATAAATACACAGCCCACTGGTACTGTGTGTTTTAAATATTAATGTTAAAAAATAAATTCAAATTAAACTTTCATTAAAGTTAAACACAGCACAGTGTGTCTTCTTCCACTAAATCATTTTAGTGAAACATAACAGTGTGTTCCCTGCTGTATCTAACTCGAGAGTGACCTGATGAGAGGTGTAAGGCTGTATTCACACCAAAGGCACCAATCAGATGAAGCAGCAGGTTGGTGGTGATGGTGGGGGTTTATTGTTTGAGGTAGCAGTGACAAAAAGAAATATGATCCAGGAAGTTGAGCTGGAGTTACAGATTAATGAATTTCTTATTAATTAACTAATAATAAAGCCAGCGGGGATTTTCTACACATATGTGCTGACTTGACTTGACTCGGCGCATCAGCCCAGCATAACAGGGCTGCCCGCTTTGCAGCTGTAAAACGGTGGATACATCTTTTGAGTGTCGCAACCTTTTTATAACGACTCATCTCAATATCAGAATTTGATCCATTCAGTCCAATAACATTTGAAAAGTCTAGAAGAGCTGCATCATGAATCATTTTATCCCCTTTCCAGTTCAAATGAAAGTTAGTTTACTTGTCCTGAATGATGACAAAGCCCACCCGCCTCCAAGCAGGCTCGGGTGAAATAGGGCGCGCTTTATAACGACTTCCGAGATGGTCCATCTCAGGCACGACTCAGTGTGATCCAGTGTGTTTAAACTGGTAATTGAGATGCAAACTAATACAGCGTGGTTTAACTCAGCACAGTGCCAATGGAAAGAGGCAGAATTCAAGAACTCCAGAAGGTTTTCACGGTTGCAAATGTTTAATCTTTCATTAGGATGAGCATGAGGTAAACAGTCCAATATGGCAGTCATGTTACAAAGTAATCCACCAGGAATGTGCAGTTGCATGCATTTGATTGGCTGTCGGGTTGTGTTCTGGCAAAAAGTGATTTTGGTTCATCTTCTTTTCCAGACAACCGCTGCGTTTCTTTGCTACGCTCCATGTTGTCCCAGCTCCCGCAGTGTTAACGCACCGCCTCTATTCAAATGAATGGGTGGACTGCCGTTTTTCATGCTTTGCAGGATTTGGTGTGAATGTAGTCTAAGTAGTCCTGACAGCGCGGGGAGTAGTGGCCTCCTCCACAAATACCCAGCAGGCCTTGGCACAAGCCAGTAAGACTGGGCCTTATTCCCACAGCAGCAGCAGTAACAAATGAGGCATTTAGTTACACATTATAGCTGTGTGGAGGAGGGACTGGGTGTGCAGAGAAGACACACTCCAGAGTGTGACTGTGTCCATCCTCCCTTTCACTGTCTTCTATCTCTACATCCTGTATAGCATGCATTACACTGTTCATCATATCTTCTGTTTAAATAGTATACTTTTCATCTTGCATCCTAAAGCAAGAACTACAAGAAAAAGAAAGTTTTACAAACCTCACCAGTCTAGAAAATGCTGTTGGCAGGGGTCAGAAAGAGAAAGACACTTTTTGGTGATGGGGAGGGTGAGGGAGCTATAGCTTAAAGCTATTGAGCCTAAAACATCCACTCTATCTTCCTGGTCACAAGTTTTCCACGATTTCCCACTTGGGGAATCCATCAGTGGCCTGCAGAGAGGAATCAGAGGCCGCTCAGAGGTGTGATAGGCTTTCAGGGCCTGGACGGGCACTTCAAAATGAGAGATGTAGTGCTTGGTAGAGTGAACTCAGAGCTTCGTTTAGCAGTATCTCAGCTGGCAGCTCCCGCTTTGATGGCAGGACCGGTGGCACCGCTAAGCTCCTCGGGTCATCGGCAAGATATCCTGGTGTCTGGATCAAACCTCAGAGGGAAGTGTTTGATCTCCACGTGTCAAATCAGCTGTTGCTATCAGTCTGTTTACTTATCCATCTGACTGTCCATCAGTCTATTAAGCTCATAAATAATTTCAATTATTAACTTAAAAATACATTCTGAATTAGGTCTTATTTTTGTAGTATAAATCCTACAACAATACATATTCAATGTATGATATTTTAACATAAATAGACATTTGTAATAAGGTTTTTTTAAATTTTGGTTATTTAAGACTAAGAAATGTACTGAGCTGAACATTTTGATGTTTATTTGACATTCTGTACTGGATTTCCTGTTTCTTATTAGCCAACATGCATGCTATTAACATTAATATTAACAGGGGAAATACATATTCAATACATCAACATTTTTTTAAGTAAAAATAATTTTTTAAGCAACAAAAAGAAAAGTTATGTGTTCGTTTCAACTTTCAAGTTATGTACTAGAATTAGCTGGTTTGTGCCTGTGGCTATTAGAACTTTCACTCTTTTAAAAAGGGTTAGCCATTGCATAAGAACCATCTCATGATGGATAGAGGCAAAGAGCTCTCCAAAACCTTCACAACAAGACTGTTGAGTAACACAAGAATCCTAAAAGTTCCCATAAACACCGCTGTGTCCATTAACTGGAAGTGGAAGAAGCATCACTCCACCGTCAACCGACCACGCGTAGGACTCTTAAGACTGCTGACCTTGCTGTAAGGAAATTAGTCAGAGGAGAAGCTCAAGATCCAAAGACCACTTGATCTGGAAGAAGTGGGTACAGCAGTCACAGAGAAATCAACAGGCAATGCACTCCACCGCCACGGTCTCCATGCACAATCACCCTGTCAGACTCCATAACTGAAGAAAAGACGAGTTGATGCTCAGTTCGAGTTTGGAACGCAACATTTGGAGAATCCTGGAAGAATGCGGTGTAGTCAGGTGAAGGTAAAATTGACATTTTTGACAATAATACTAAGCGCCGTGTTTGGAAGAAAAAAGGCTCTACACACGACCCTCACCACACCAACAGTGAAGTTTGGAGGTGGAAGCATTATGGGATGGGGCTGTTTCTCATGGTAAGATGTTGGAATGTCCCAGTCAACCCAACCCAATACAATATTTGTGAAGATAAAGATACACCTGCAGACCCTTAAACATTTCATATAGCCAAATTCACATGCAGGATGTGTTCATGTGGTTGTGTGGTTGTGTGGTTTGTCCTATTTAAACCACAGTATGATTGCTTTGTCAGTGAGGCGTCTGATAGTCTGAGTTCAGGTGCCCTTTATGATGGCTGAATGTTAATGAAACAGGTGTGAGCACAATATAAATATGTAGTCGACACCAGCCTTTCAAGAGGGTTCCTTTATTGCAGTGTAGTTGATGATGAAGTAGCAGTTGGTGCCATTCTGATAGTTAGTGAATAAGGCTGTGCAGGCCTTTATTGAATAATCAATCATTTGGACACATGCTTTGTTGTCAGTGTTAGCTGGGTACAGTAATGTCCAGCTTCTGAAGCCGGCCTTGATTGTCTCAGAGAGAACAAGCATCTGGAGCACTTAAAGGACTGTCAACACTCCATCTAAAATATGTGAAAAGGACATTCAGGTCAGTGGTTATAAGAAATACTACAATTGTACTATACTGAAGTTTGCACAAACTGGGATTAAGTTCAATGACATGTTATTTAAAAGTTGTTCCTACAACTTCTCTGCATGACAACTACAGTATGGATAGGGTTAGAGAATGATTGTGGTTAGCTTATCATCTATAAACAATGATATCGTTATTATTAGAAAAGTTTGTGGTAGAAGCGCACATCCAGAGTAAGAAAGCAGGTACTGGACCAAATAACAAAATATGTAAAAGCAAGAAAAAAGTCGGCACACTGCAATTTAATAGGATACCACAAGTGATGTTTGGAGCTCGATGCTCTTCTCCAAAAATCACTTGTGGTCCCCAATTAAATTTTCCTGCATTAGGATCTGCAGTGTGCAGACTTTTTCTTGCTTTAACATATGGTTATTATTGCAACTGAAAACTTGCTCAAGGTAATAGATATATTGCTAGCGCTTTTTATTATGTATGAGGTTACATAAGGCTGTCGTGAACCACACAACACTTAAAAGAGCAATGAAAAGAGCAAAATATATACAAAAATGCTCTAAATGTATTCAATAGCTATTTATTTGAGGGTTAAGTTAAGGTTAAGGTTAAGTAGGCTTTACATGTAAACAGCTGTAGGTGCAAACTGCTATAGCAACTCGAGTGCACAGCAATGCATTATCAATACTAGTAAGTAGATTTCTATACCTGAGGTCAAAATAATAAGACAATTTCATAAGGTGCAATGGCAAATAATAACTCCTAATGATAACTACACGGTCGCCCATAAAGTTGGAATAAAATATTTTTGACCTCTTTCCATGAAATGATTGTGAAAATGTGATTTATTCTTGATTGATAAAGTGTATATTCTCAAAATTGTATTGTAAATAGAAAATAAAAAGAGGAATGTGTGACAACAAAATTATTCCAACTTTATGGGCGACGGTGTATATAGTCTGATGACAGTACACATTACCCAGCATGCCTCTGAAATGCAGGTGGAATACACTCTGCGTGCCTGCTATGAGTAGTCTAGATGCAATACAGTGACCAGGCTTCCCAGTTTTCCAGGGGTGTCCAGGTTTCAGGGAGCACCCTTACAAATATCTGTAAAATACTAAAATGTCTGAGTCCTCAACTTTAACTACCAATTCAACTACTACCACAATTAAAACGATCAGTATGATATTATATTTGTGCTTACATAGATGTTTTATCGTGTTCTGTCTCACTCACCTAACCCAATATAAAAACAAAGCCCTCAACATTGATTTGTCTGTATGTCTGTCAATCAATCAATGTAACCTTGTCAAGACTGTTGCTAGCCTGTAACATTTGTGTCTCTTTCTGACAGAGCCTGTCAGTATGCTAACAGTTAGCTGTCATATCAAAGAGAGAGTCAGTCTTTTTTAAGAGCTCCAGGAGGCTTTCTCCTTACTACATCAACTACCCAGCAATAAAAATGCTGCATTCTGTTCCGTAAAGGTACATTCTGGGTCGTGAACAGTGGATATGTCCATATAAAAGATTATATTAAGACGGCCAAACATAGGCGGTGGTTTCACTGAGAGCTCCAGAAAAGAAAGTCTAACAAAGAAGAGAGAGTGCAGAGTGTAAAGTACCTGGCAATCTTCTTAAAGGTACCTTTTGTTATTAACAAAGTGCAATTGTGATATAATGTTTGGATGTTTTAATCTTTGTTTGGCCAGCTCATGGCATTGTGAAGACGTAAGTTAAAGTTATTTTTATGTTGTAGCCTATGAACATATTTATAGGCCACAAACAGATTTGTACTTGTTTTTTGTACGTCTGGATGAAAATCATGTGCTGCTGATTCATCCAGTATGAAGTTAGTGAGGAGAGGGGAGGGGGATTCCAGGTCGTGCCTGGATGCACTGTGACAGGCGTTCCAGTGCTCCATATCCCCCTGCTGACTTTCATATCCCATGCCCATTTTTGGTTCCTCCTTCCGGAAAACAGTGAGCCGAGATGACAAGGAAAAGCCCTTTCTGCGTTCACAGAGGTCCGGTCACTGGCCCAAGGCAACAGGGTGATAATCCTCGGACGCCAAATCATCTTATGTAACACACATTTTGAATGTTTGCCACCGGGAATGATTCAGAATCGGCCCAGAGGGGAGAGAGGAGACACTATTGCATAATATGGAGCCAACTTTAAATCTATGAAAGGCACAGAGGAGGAAGTAATAGATTCCTCCACAGTCTGAGCACTTTTTACTGCTTCTACTATATTCAGCTAAAAAGTTAAAGCCTCAAGTACAAAAGACAGATAATCCCACTATTTGAGTCAGCTCCTAAATTTAGTCAAAACAGTATAGGGTATGATAAGGTACATTTTACACCACACACTGCACTGGCTGTACTTATTAGAATCTAACATAAACTGTTCAACGCTGTGAATGTGAGCATAAGGGTAACACTCAGAAAAATAAAAAGCTAGCCATGAGTCACAATAGAAACAGCTGTAAACATCACTGTATCACTTTAAATTCATTCTCCTACCACTTTATAAGCAGCCTGTTAACAGTCTCAGTATTTATCAATGGCCTTCATGGCTGCTCCTACCTTCAAGCTACTAATATTCAAAGTTTGCAGAGGGAATGTTAGCAAGAGTTTCCCGATGGAGAAAAATTTAAACGTAATGTAGCGAGTCCTTAGAGGAAATAATGTTACTACTGCTGCACGCTGTAGATCTTTTAATGTGGTTGATCGTTATATTTAGTGAGAGGCTGCTTTCCATAGTCACCAAATGCCTGTTCTCAAAGAGTGCTGACTGAAAGAGACCCATTAAAAAGAAAAAGCTCAAAATAAAAAGACAACCTCTGAAACAAAGTTAAATGTGGCTTTAACTAATATTAGCACTGAAGAGTCAGTCTGATGATATAGTTATGAAGTTAATAAAACTATCTACATTCCTCACAAATTGTCACTAAACTTACAGATTTTGAATAATAATAAATAATAAATGCTATAGTGTTATAGGAGACTGTATGGATGGACTGGATGTAGAAATATTGTATTAGCACATGTTTTGAAGAACCACACTCAGACTACCTGCGTTATGATATCTATTGTTATGAACATAAAATGCACTGAGAGCAGTCACCATGACGATTATAGCAGTAATATGAGTTGCTGATCCCAGCACTGTGTGGGAAAAATCACCTAATTATAACTGTGGTGTAAATGGCACTCAGTGTTTGTCAGACTGCTTTAAAAGTAGAACAACCTTATGAATTCAAAGAGAACAATGACACCAGATCACAGCACAGGTTAGTTCCTATCATATCTCATACCATCACTGAACTGGGACACACTGGTGTCCGCTTACTACTGAAATGAACCGCAGCAGAACTAGGTCAGAGACAGGTTCCCTCTATCTGACTAACTTCTGTTGTCAAAAGTTGAACTAACTAAATGAGTGTGTATTATTCTAACATGTTCGAAAATATGTGAGGAAATGGTGATGAAACATGTGCATGAAGAAGACACCACAGTAAGAGTAGTTCCTCTGATACAAGAACTCTGACTCTCAATATCAAAACTGAGAACTGGACACACCAGTTCCATCTCAGTGCTTCCAAGCAAATCATGCATGTCTGGGGAATTAAGCACCTGTATGTGTCTACAGTGTGCGTGTGTGCGTGTGTGCGTGTGTGCGTGTGTGCGTGTGTGTGTGTGTGTGTATGTGTGTGTGTGTTCTCATACAGAAAGAGTTGTACAGCTGTAGAGCAAACATTAAAGGCGCCCTCCAATCAGAATATTTCCCCTTGTTAACATGTCCATGTGGAGTTTTTCATATTCTACAAGACATATCAGTAGTGAAATAAGCAGTCAGCATCATAGCTGAGCATTTCCACTTTGAAACTGGAGTGTACTGAGGACAGTTTTAAGATGTGCAGTGAAGAGTAGCGACATGTTGAGATAAAACGCTGAGTGCAGTATATTTCTGTTTAGCCAAGTTTCCATCTGGAGAGAAACACAACAGTTCTTCATCTCCTACTGAATGCTCAGTCTCAGTTGGATCACATCTATTTTGTTATTCAGTGAACGAACGTTGACCTGAAAGAGCGATGGAACAGCTGGCCTTGTCTCGTTAGCTTTTAGCTTGGCTAACACAGCGTCCCGCTAACCCCTCTTCTGCCTCTGTGCACACCTCTTCCCCTGACCTCTGAGCTGTTGCAGTCTGCTACGCCAGTCTGCTGCTGCTGCAGGAGCCACAGTCTGCTGAGTGTTGTACTGAGCTACAGTGGAAGTGATGCAGGCGAGTTGTTAATAGAGTTCAGAAGTTGGGTTGGAAAGTACCTTGTTGGCCAAGTTGGACTGGCCTTATCACTGGAAAACATATCCTGCATGATAACACCTGAATGTGAAAGAGGTGCAGTGGAAAATCTATCTGTTAATGTGTAACATTCCACTAGACCTTATAATTATAATAATGATAGTAATAATACCAAAAAATTAAAGGGGAAAATAACTACTAACTAAATATTCACATGTGTCTTGCAGCCCATGATTGTCTCCTAATTATAGGTCATGTGCAGACACATTTCCTCAGATGGCCCCACAGGCCTGTTCCACACTGGGACACACACAGAAAGTTTGAAATATGAATAGAAAAACAGACTAGCCACAAATGTCAACATAAAGTCATGCATGCATTCAATATTCATTTACTTGCATGTTCCTAAATACCACACATAAATAACTGTGAATGAACTTATGTAAACTTTATATAAACTTTGACTTTCTCTGCTCAGGGTTTTAGGGAGTTTTTCCTTTTCTGAATTAAGGTCATAAAGCTGAGAACACACCATCACTGCAGCGCCACGGGACTTCGTATGACATGCATCAAATGCTGCCCCAAGCAACAATAGGAAGAGTCAGTCTACAGTTACCTGAAGTATTATCAGTACAGCACAGGACAACAAAATACCATGGGTGAGCTACCTATCATAGTTGTCTATTTTTAATTCATAACATAAAATAATCATTTGAGCAGTGAGATTATGTTTTGAAAGCAGAACATCAACCATATCATCGTTGCCATGTAAACACAGGCTCACATGAAGAAGTTCAAACTACAGTGAAAAGCAAGCTACAAACTAGTAAATAACTCATAGTTTGACCAACATTGTACTGACATGTGCAGCATCTTGCATGATGAGCACCAGCTAATCAGGTGCTTGGAGGGGTGAGCTGACCAGGGGTCAGTGCTGATGCACAGTAGTTAAAAGTGATGTGATGTAGCCTACAACTATTCTACTATAATATTCATATACATGGACATATAGTAACATAGATGTACCTAAGTACAGTTTATTTTAATGCTTCTAATTGTAATTGTAAAAGTGTAGGTTGAACCTCAATTTATTTTTTTCTACTTCTATTTTATTCTATTCTTCTTTAGTAAGTGAGTGCATTTTATTTCAATACATATAAAGTCACCGGCAACTTTATTAGGTACACCTGTGCAATCTAATGCAATCCAATACAACAGCGCTGCTTTAAATTCTACTTTTATGAAGTTTATACATTTTAAATTTTTGTTGACATTGTAAAAAAAAAAGTGATAATTCTCCTTTATGTTGATTACTGAAGTCATACTAAGTGATGATAGTGTACTGGGGTGCCTTATATTGACCGGTGTTCCTAATATTTTGCCCCCCTCGTGTATGTTAATGGAGTGGACAAAATATTAGGAACACCATTCAATATAATGTATCGTAGTATACCACCATCACTTAGTATGACTTCAGTAATAAACATAAAGTAGAATTATCACTTTTTTTTTTACAATGTCAACTCAAAATGTAGAATTTAAAGCAGAGCTGTTGTATTGGATTAAATTAGATTGCACAGGTGTACCTAATAAAGAGTCCAGTGAATGTACATATATGATTTAGTAAAGTAGAATACAATTTCTATAGTCTTTTCTTATTTAAAACATGGGTAGTCTGTCTAACTATGTTCCAGTCACTTTGCAAATTATCTTATTTTAGCACAGTAATCCTGCAATGCAAATATTGCTAAGTTTCAGTTTTCAGTTTCAGTATTAACACAGGGCAATGTTAACGGATACTCACAGGGCTACACAGAAGACCTCATGTAAATTAACACCTTCACAGACAAAAGCTTGTACTTTTATTGGGTATAGCCTCAGTATGTAGACTGAATCTTCCACACACACTATTTTCTTGCATAAAAGCTCACATTTATAGGGCATGAGTACATAAAAACATAACCCAGAGAGTGTTTTTTTCCATGTTGTATGTATTTAGTCACACATCATCTTCAGCAGTGTCATTTTAGATAAACCAAACACAGAAAAACAGCAGCATATGGAGTTTTAATACTGCCTGTGACTCACTTGTTGCTAGGAAAATAACCCATCTACTGAATGAATACTTACAGTTACACTTTCAGTACTTCACTTCTGTTCCAATTAAAGATCATTCACATGACTGTAGCTACACAAGCAGACGTGTCCTCACCAAAGCGCACCACGTACTTTTAACAAGTCAAATAACCATGTAAGCCCAAAACAATAGCCAAGGCTATGTCAGTGCCATATGGCAACGAACACAAACACGATGAAGCACAGTTATAAACTTTGTATGCGATTAGTATCACTGTACCAATGTCGTTTAGAAGAAGGGAGTTCAGCTGTGTTGAATAATTAAAGAATGTCAACAGTGAACTGCTGGGTTTCAGCACAGAGCTACAGAACACCATGGCATTTAAAAGTGAGCTTACCTGGACTCTTGAGGTTGTATTTATTCTCCATGTTGCGAGCCGTCGAGCACTCTTTTTAATAATGAAGTGCTGCTGACTTTCTGTTGCTAACTCGCTAGCAAACTTAGCTCCTGGCTACCAATTTCTCGTTAGCTTAACTCAGCACCTCCAGCTAGCTTGGTTGGTTTCTTCAATAAGAGCAGGGCAGCAGCAGCAGCAGAAGCCGTGAGTCGTCTGCTTTGGCCGGTGTGAAGCTCGGATAGAAAGTGTGTTGCAGCCAGGTGTGAGGGAACTAAAGACGGCCTGTTTCTAAAGTTGTCAGCTGTTTTGGTTTTCAAACTGTTTATTTGAGGCTAGGTTTCGCGTGACGTCGTTTGTGGAAACGTAAACAGGAAGTGACTCACTGGCTGTTGATTGGCTGGTTGGGTCCCCACTTCTGGGGATGGCGCATGCGCATTACTGCAAGAGATGTTTCAGCATTCAGTAGTGTCATGATGGAAGAAGGCCTGGTTTCTACATAATCGATACTTAATCACCAATAAAGTGACGGAAATATTCTTTAAAATCATTCATGAAGTCTATCCAGCTAAAAACTATTTAAAAGAGACACTGATGTGAGTTGTAGTATGTGTTATGAATGTCCAGAAACTATTGTACAACCCCATTCAACTCCCCCCTAAAACCAAAAGCAATTAATACTGTAACACACTGTGCTATGTTAAAGATCTTTATATATATCCCCATCCCCATAGAGTTAATTTATAGTTGTAACATTTACATTTTCTTTACATATACATTTTTTTTTTAATCTTAGTATTTGTTATATGTACCCAGGATGTATATGGTTTTTGTATGTTGTGTTCATATAATCTTTTTGTTTTGTTTTTTGTTTCTTGTCAATAAAAAAAGTTTGAGGGGGAAAAAAAGTAAATCTATCAGTGGTCGTGCAGTTTAAACATAATTTGAAACTATTATTTGCTGCTATAAATAAATGAATAAAAAAAGAATAATACTGATTTAATCATTCTTTTGTGACATTTTTTTTATCAATTGAAACTCAATTATAGAAGTCTTGTTGAAGATATAGTTAATAGGTGCAATATAATATCATTTCAGACATACTCACCAGCATACATTGTGTTATGGTTAAACAAACATCTAATTACTAATTGTAAGACACCGTTACATTGTGGATGCATATATGTTCTTTTTCTACAAATACATATGCTAAGATTAGTAATTAGTTACATGATCAAAATTAAAACAAGAAAAATTATTATGACCCCTCCCTGCACTGTTTCCACATATACAGGACCAATTTGGACACACCTACTCATTCAATGGTTTGTCTTAATTTTTTCCTTTTTTGTACATTGTAGAACATTACTGACATCAAAACTATGCATTTAAACATCTTGAATTATATAGTGAATAAAAAGTATGAAACAAACCAATATAGCTTTCATATTTTAGATTCCTCAAGTAGCCACCTTTTGCTATGATGGCAATTTTGCAAACTCTTGGCATTTTTACAGCTTCAGTAGGTCATCACCTGGAATGCTTTTCCAAAAGCTTTCCAACAAGCATTTGTGTTGTTGTCCTGTTGGAAAACAAATGACGGTCGCGCTAAGCACAACCAGATGGGATGGCGTGTCGATGCAGAATTTTGTGGAAGCCACGCTGGTTAAGTGTGCCTTGAATTAATGAATGAACCCATAAATCGCCACAGTGTCACCAGCGGAGAAACAACACACCATCACACCTCCTCTTCCTCTGCTCACCTTCTCTGCATCTCACAAAGTCCTGGTTGTAGATCTGAAAAGGTAAAACTAGATCATGCACATGTTTTTAATCATACACCACATTATATATATTGTATCTTATATTCAAACTTCAATGGATTGCTGATGGAAGTTCTTCATAACTGGTAGATCCCTTTGAGAGGTGCTGTCAGGTGGAGAGGGAAAATATATTCCATGATAAATATTCCATGTCTCATCTTCTGTTTAATGTTCCCCGCTTGTTATTTTTATGAAGTCAAAGTAAAAGACAGTGACAGTCATTCTACTCCATTTGGCTTTAATAGATTTGATACAGCAAATTTTGTTTTAAAACCTCTCCACTACTGCAAAATGTAACCAATTTAAGTCTTTAAATATCTCTCCACTGATCCTTCCTTATGTTTAGACCTTACTGTCTCCATTCTGTCACCCTCCTCCTGTCACCAAATATCAAAAAAACTCACTATCTGTCTGTCTGCCTGTCTCTCTCACTCAATATTAATGCAAAAGTAATTCAGCGGCTGAAATGTCAAGCAAATGTCAGTTTCAGAGATGAAGCAATACACAGAAATCTGTGAGTCACAGAGCAGGCTATTTTACCGAGATTTCACAGAGATTTTACTGATGCTTTAAAAGCTTTATAGAGGTTAATATGACTTACTTTGATCTTGACCTGCTTGTGACTTTGTCCTGCCAGTACAGATGAAGTTTGAACCATTTTATTCAAATTTAAACATAGGATTTATAAAATTCCTGCCAACTTGACTAAATTATAGTTTCCACATGGCAGGATTGATGAGCAACTACATAAGATACATTTCAGGTGTTGATAGATTATTAACAATAGAAGAAAGCAGAACTGTTTGTTTCAATTGGCAACACAAAATTAAAGAGGACCTATTATGCTTATTTCCAGCTCTATATGTTTTATTCTGGGACTCAAATAGAGTACATTTGCATGTTTAACCATTCAAAAATCTCCTTACTTATCTCATATTGGCCCTTTATGTGCAGCCCCTCAGTTCAGCCTCTGTCTCTAACTGGCAGTTTTAGCTCCTGTCTCTTTACAGGACCAGTGTGTACGATTTAATGGCACCTTTAAAAAAAAAATGTATTATTATTATTATTTAATTTTTTTTTAGATCATGGACCATGTACAGAAAAAAACATTAATCTTAAAAAAAAAAAAAAAAAAAAAAAAAAAAGGAGAAAAGATGCTCTGCACCAGATTTAGCCAACAGCTAATTTTCATCTGCAGTCCCTGAGCAGGTAAAGGAAAACAATAAAACACAGAGTAAAACCTAACACATAACCAACATACTATTCATACCCACACAAATACACACACACACCTAGTAGTTATGCCTCAGATTGCAACCAACTGAAGGTAATGAAAACAGAACAATCCTTATTTTTCAGTGTTTATACACTAATTAAAAAATACCTTTGAATATTATATTCAATTTCTGCTAAGTTCATTCCCCTCAACAGTAATGTTTTTTCCCCCCAGAAATCATGCCCCGGTGACTCAAGATAATCCACAGACCTTGCTGTGAGCAGTTATGTGTAGGAACTATTTTCTTTCTACTGAACTATGCCCGCCAGCCATCTCACCACGCAGAAGGAGCATGCATCTACTCATGGTTTGTGTGCATGTGTGTGTGATCATATGTGGACATTAAATTTGTGCTTGGGTACAGTATGTTTGAAGGAGAAAGAAAGGGAGCGGGCAGAGGGGGAGGGAGTGGGTAGCAGTAGCAGATGCTGGCAGCACCCCCAGTCAGGACAGCGTAAAGGGGGTAACAGGACTGTGGTCTGAAGACACTGGATCAGTATTATTAAGACTACATTTATTATTACAATTATAAGCAAAATCGTCACATTTTCACAATATTTGCATTGGCTTTTACATTGGCTTTGAGCTCCTCCAAGATCCTCAGGAGGGTGCTAATCCTTTACAGGTCCGATCCCTGTCAGAACTGTCTTCCAAATCTCAGTAGTGCTGCTTTATTAGAGACAGACAGATATATTCAAATACAGCCACATTAAAGTTAAAGTTTGGGCAAATATGGACATAAAGAAAGCAACACACCATCATATTTACCTGAAGACAATTTGTGGTCAAAATGTTATCATATCCACATAGAATAAAAGAAGGATTTAGGAACATTGAGTCAGTATTTTTCCATCTTTCTGAGCAGATACTTAGATGACCTATCATCTATACAGACTGTATGGATGTGAGTAACCCTCTTGTGGAGATCCAGTCCTCCACACAGCCTCCAAGCAGGTGGTGCAGCCCCATCAATGTCCTTGGCTTGAAAATGATTTTCTTCATCCATAAAAGGAGGGAGTTTAATGTTACCTGTCCTTTGGGAGTATATTATATTGTCTTTTAAATTGTTGAAACAGCAGAAAAAACATAAACTGTGATGCAACATTAACCAATGATGAGCCTATGACTGAAAAACACTGTGCATCATCATTTCAAAGGAACCACTGTGCAAAATGAATTCCACTCAACGTCATATTTCCAGATCACATAGCAAAGCAACAAAGGGATGCTTGACCACTGGCTCATGCCGCACCACATCAAGTGCAACCCAGTTCTTCTTACATGTGTGCCCACGCACTTCAAGCCTTGCAGTTGATTGCTCTAGTCATATACTGTACAGAAGCCAAGGGCATTTTGCTACAATGTCAAAACCAACAGAAGCTATAGACATGTCATATAGAGCCCTGACCTTGCCCTCAACGCATGTTCTTGCTGCATGATGTACATTCATGAAACCAAGGTTATTGGAAATAGTGGAGAAACTTGGTTCTTCTCTGTGTGCTCTGCATCTTGTATTCCTATTCTCTCCAATTGTTCTTCCATAATTTCTACTTTTTAAGTTTATACATTTTCAATTTAGTTTACATTGTAAAAAAAGTGATCATTCTACTTTATTTAGTTTATTACAGAGGTCGTACTAAGTGATGGTGGTGTACTGAGGTGCATTATAATGACTGGTGTTCCTAATATTTTGCCCCCCTCATGTATGTTAATGGAGTGGACAAAATATTAGGAACACCATTCAATATAATGCATTCTAATACACCACATCACCCATTATGACCTCAATAAAAAACATAAAGTAGAATTATCACTTTTTTGACAATGTTAACAAAAACTGAAAATGTGTAAACTTAATAAATGTAGAATTTAAAGCAGAGCTGTTGTATTGGATTAAATTAGATTGCACAGGTGTACCTAATAAAGAGGCCAGTGAGTGTATATTGTAATATATAAGAATATACTGAGACATTAGTTACAATATATGCAGAAAGAGTCATGATGTTCCAAGAATAAACAAGAAAAAGTTACAATATAACCCCATAAAAGTCAGAATAATTAAAATATCATAATATCATTGTTATGACCCAGGCATAGGGGCACCTGGATCACACACGATACCCCTGCTCTTCCCACGCCCAAGGAGGTCAGCCAACATCAAAGACGAAGGTTTAAGTAGCAGATTTATTTAGAACATCGGAGCGGAGCAATGCCAAAATAACTAACAAAGCAACTATAGATCCTTATCTTACCTGCCCAGAAAATAAAGATGAAAATCAGAAGACATTCAAACTAACCTAACTCCTACAGGAAATAACCAGGAGAAAAAAGGTAAGAAACGCAGAAACGGCTTCTCCCTCCTACTTATGGCTGCTACTGGTTTCAGAAATTTACAATTATTTACAATGTTACCACTACTATAGATACATAGCACACTTCACCAAATAGGTCATACAAAGGCTGCTGTCAGTTGGGAATGGGGAGAGTCAGAGGGCGAAGGCTGGCATCAGCTGGTTTTTAAAAGGAGCAGTCAGCCAATCCGCAGGCAGCAGCCCGGTCACGCCGTTAGTTGGGAAGCAACCCACCTGCAGCTCATCTCTCAACACACATACACACACACACACACACACACACACACACACACACACACACACACACACACACACACACACACACACACACACACACACACACACACACACACACACACACACACACACACACACACACACACACACACCTGATTGCTACTGCAGAGGGGAGGAGAGAGAGAGAGAGAGCTGTCAGTACAGAACATACACATGACCCCAGTCACAACAATCATAGTGTAACAAACCAAAGTTGTCACACAATGCAATGGACAAAGAAAAAGGAGGAGTTTCCATGAAGTTCCATGAAGGTCGAGCAAAACTTCTTTTTTTTTTTTCATCATGAGGCACCTGTGGCTCAGGAGGTAGAGTAGCCAATCAGAAGATTGGTGGTTCGATTCCCGGCTCCTCCAGTCCACGTCGTTGTGTCCTTTGGAAACACACTTAACCCCAAATTGCTCCCATTGTCTACGCCAACAGTTTTTGAATGTGTGTGAATGGTTAGTCTCCATCTGAAGAGCAGGTTGGCATCTTGCATGGTAGCCCCCTGCCATCAGTGTAATCATGAATATGTGTGAATGGGTGAATGTGACATGAAGTGTTAAAGTACTTTGGGAGGTCAAAAAGAGAAAAAGTGCTATATAAGTACAGTACAGTCCATTCACCATCAATCTTTACACAAAAACATTTAGCATATTTAACCTTTAGCAATCCTGTCTAATGTAAATTATACATTTATACAATATATTAAATACAGCAAATACTTTCCCCAATTACCAGTATGTTGTTAAAGAAATGTCATCACTGGCTGGATTATGTTCATAGACTATGTTTCTTTCCATTGAAGGGAGTGCTACATTTGTGTAACACACAGATGTCATTTTATCTGTAAAAAAAACAAGACCATGATGCTTCACTTTAGCCCTAATCAAGTGCTGCCAGTGTCTAAAGTAACCATGAAACAGTTCAATCATGTTGTAGATTGCATATTGTAGAGAAACAAATGAAATCTGTTGGCAGTGCACATTTTTCTGATCAGTGTTAACATTTTGGGACTTGCCAGAAAATTAAATTAACAACATTTCCTCACATTATATTAACATTATCTGTGCAGCATTGCAGCATATTTGCTGTTGCAAATTAGCGAGCAGATAAACAGAATTTCTGGGGGGGACAGAGCTGCCTTGGGATCAGAATGTGTGACAAAATCATTTCCACTTATAAGCTTTTTTTTTTAAACCACAGTCTTCACCAAGCAAATGGAACTGACTCAAGTGTTATTACGTGACCTAAGCATGGAACACCTGTCTCTTTATTCACCAAATGTACTGCTCCAACCTGAACCCACATGAACCCACCTCCATGGTTGGTGTGGAGGAGGATTACAGTGAAGGAAGTACAGCAGTGAGTTTAAAACCTGTAGTCATTGACTTTTTGGCCACCTGGGCGAGTACAAGTGGTAAACACAACATTTGAAACAACTGTATAAAGTTTTCATCTCAACCAGCAGACACACAGCAACAGTAACATTCACCTGGAGTCATGTTTTAGGCAATTGGACTCTCCTCTTAGCTTTGTTTTTTCTGTCTTCACCTGTGAGCCTCTGAGAACATATCTAATTCTTTAGCTGCTAAATGCTCCACTATGTTCACCAGCTAGTCTCTAACATTGCCTGCCATGTGTTTGGTGCTGGGCAAGTAGTGTACAGTGGATTTATCAGAGCTTCTTCACTGAAAAGTCTTCAATTCCAGTCTTTTTATTTGATTTGTTTTGATGTTTTAAAATGTTGTTCTACTTTATTTTATTATTTGATTATTATTTATTATGGTTTTAAACTTTTTATCTTCTTATTCCATTTTTTATTTTATTTACTTTTTTTTAAACCTAGTTTTAGTCTGGCTTTTATTAAAATTTCATTTTCATTCTATTTTAACCCAGTTTTTTTTCTTAGTTTCTTTACATTATTATTATTATTATTATTATTATTATTATTATCATTATTATTATTATTATCATTATTATTATTATTATTATTATTATTATTATTATTATTATTATTATTGTACATTTTTATCATCTTGCATGCATTGGTCTCATTTTTATTATGCCTGTATGAAAGAAGCTATATAATTAGGTTTGATTGATTGATTGATTGATTGATTGATTGATTGATTGATTGATTGATTGATTGATTGATTGATTGATTGATTGATTGATTGATTAAAAACAGCTGCCTGCTGGAAACAACAGCGATGAGAGTGCTCAGAAAGAGCTAAATGGTAAAACTGCAGGCTGTAAAACCAAAACAATGAGCTAAAAGATGCTGCAGCTACTGATAATTCTCTGTGGATTATCGGGAGAGGTGTCATACATGCTCTCATCATCACTGCATTACATGTGCTGTGGGGAAGACTACCTATGGCAAGCTGTTTTAACATTTAATCAAAGCACATTCCACAGAGTGTTATTACATTTTATATATCCATAATAGCATCTCTCCTGGTCACAATTGTATTCTCACTAATCAGAATAATTAAATAAATCCACAATAAAACTCTTACTAGTAGAAAATGTATTTCCAAGATATCTACAACTTTGATTGTTCTACTCAAAATTAAATTGAAGATATTGGAAAAGTATATGAGGACTTTTTTTATCATTTAATAGCTAGACTGGATATGAATCGCTGATATCTGTAATGCAATTCTTACTCATCAAAATGTATCCACAACATCATCTTCCTTGGACAAAAGAAGTCACTTTTGCCATTCGTGTGCAATTTCAGATATCCACAATTACATTTTTGATTAAACGACTAACCTCAAATTTGAATTCAACCCTACTTCAGTGGAGATCTGCCGTGTCTGTGCACCAGAGGAAATGTCCAGCTCATGCCACTAATGTGACCGAATGTCTCTGACACATTCATGAAAAACTTCCAGAGCTCAAAACTCAACTTATCAAATCAGAAAATGCCTTTTATGTTGGTTCGTTTATGAGCGCACGGACCAACAACATATATCTGCCATTTAAAGTGGAGGATGTGTTGGAGGCTTTCTGCATCATTTCTGTCATTTCATGCCAATTTAATGTCACGTTATAACTGGAAAACCACATCAAGTAAACTGCCAAATCCTGAGAGAAAATGCACCAATCCTCAACTGTTAAATTGATCTCTTTATTGCCTCTGCTTATCCAGACAGTGAAGAACGACGAGAAATATATATGATAAATGGGAGCTAATAATAATATGTATGTAAATAACCTGTACATTAGCCTGCAGGGTCTAACGTCACCCTGGTAGCTCCCTTTTTTTAATGTGTGAAGTGTGCAGATAAGCATGGATGTTCGATCACACACTCTCTCATACATACATATTACCCCAAGGGACTTAACACATCTCATCACTGTTGTGAGAAAATAATTAGATGCTGGAGCAAAGAAGAGAAGGGGAAATTGATATGGGATGATTGGATCAGAGAGGCTTATTCAGCAGTTGGAAGCAGTCTGTCTGTTTTAAATTTGAGATTCGGAGAAGCACACATAGCAAGGTGCAAACCTGAGGAATAAGCAATCAGTCCATTCTTTTCCAACCATACTGAGTTCATGTCATGTTGGATGAAAAGTGAGGTCATGTCATCTAATGAATCAAGATGGCTGTATTTTACAAGTTATTAGGTACCTTTCTTAAAGGACTAGTGTGTAAAGTAGTGGTGAGGTTCCATATGTTCAACTCCTCACCTCGCCTTTTAAGCGTAGGAGAACCTACAGCGGCTGCGAAACTGGCAAAAAACGCAAAACGTCTTCTCTAGAGTCATGGAGCTGGGAATGACGTCACACCCAAGTTTGATTCATTTGCAGTTAGAAGTGAATTAGCCACTGATAGCAATAACAGTTGATTAAAAACACATTTTGCTGTATTTTGCTCATACAATCACCGTAGCAACATGTCCACAGGTATAAGCTGGACAGTGCTGTGTGTACGACTGATTTAATGAGACACAAATGAGACAAAACTGCTAATAAACAGGATATTACTACAACTTTCACACTGTTGATGCTGGGGGTGGAACATCTTGGATTTTGAGGTCGGGGCTGGTGAGGTTCATCCGACTTTCAGAGTCGAAGATCGAACTTCAGGGGGCGCTCCAGTTGAAATTTCAGACTGGGAACTTGGAAATTTGCCACTTCCGAATACAAGTGGAACGCATCATCAGTGTTTGTCCATACTGGGCTACGGTAGAAACAAGGCAGTGCAGCATGGCGGGGTCCGTGAAAGAGGACCTGCTCCCTATGTAGATATAAATAGCTCATTCTAAGCTAACGAAAGCACAATTTGTATTTTCAGGTGATTATACACTAATGAAAATATACTGTTGAATATTATATTCCATTTCTGCCAAGTCTGTTCCACTAATGCCACTAAACATATATACGTATATGTATACCATGATTTTACATGCCTACTTTGGGGCACAGATATTCCACAACAAGTTAAAACAACATCCTGCTTCATATAAGTTAATTTAATATTTTTTGTTAGCAAACTTTTGCAAATTTAGACATTCATCAGAAAGAATAACGGTAGCATTCATTTGGAGTCATGTCCAATATTCGTTTGGCTTTTAGCTCTATTTTGTTCTCCACCAACTGAGAAACATTTCTAGTTCTTTGGCTCAAAGATGTTCAGTTTTCTTTGCAAGCTAGTTATCCAGCTGGCTGACTCTGCTATTTGGTGCTGGGCAGGTAGGTTACAGTTAGATTTATGAGATAGTTCCTGCATCACTCCCTCTAAAATCATATATTTCAGTTTTTACATTCCTGACCTTTAGAGGTGTTTGCAGATATATGCCATCTGAGTCATCTGGCGTTTCCTCCTGCTTCCAGTCTTCATATTAAAGTGAAACTGATATCAATCATCTCATCTCTCTCTCAGGAACTTCATTAAGCTGGGCTTTTAATAATAGATTAATGGTGAACTAGTGTATCATGATCATCCAAAAGCTGCTTTAGAGGTTGCATGCTGCCAAAAACCGATCTGGAGTGGAATGTTTCATATAAGTATCGGTATAGATATCCAACATCTGTGCAGTAATGCGCATTTCATTTACACATGGAGCTTTTTATTAGCGTAAAAAAGTAAAAAAATGAAAGCTTACAGTAAATGTTACAGCTTTACCAACTTTCATTTAGTTACCTGGATCATTCTTCAGGTTCCATCCATCACCTTCACTGTAAAAAGTCTGCCAGCTTTTTTTTTTTTATATCAAAGTGATGAACATCTCTATCAACTGCTCCTCAGAGTCTGCGATAATGAGTTATCACCTTTGCAACACATTCAGAAATGACATCATCTGATTTTGACTTGTGTGCGTCATGTGATCAACTGACAGTTGGTGTGTGTATAGATTAACCTCTAATGAAGGGAGACAGAGGGGGAAAAAAGCTTTATGTAATGTCATGAGGTTGGCTTTCCATCAAGAGCAGCAATCTTCCACCCACCAAATCCAGATTAATTCTGCTTGTGTGCGTGTGTGTGTGTGTGTGTGTGTGTGTGTGTGTGTGTGTGTGTGTGAGAGAGAGAGAGAGACAGAGAGAGAGAGAGAGAGAGAGAGAGAGAGAGAGAGAGAGAGAGAGAGAGAGAGAGAGAGAGAGAGAGAGAGAGAGAGAGAGGGGGGGGGGGGGTAAATCTGTCAGTTGCTAAGAGAAACTGGCAGACAGTGTATGATATTTATTCATCAGTGTGGTGGGATTTATTGCACAGAGGTCTTGACTTGAAGCTGACAAGCACAACACATTTCTGAGATGAGAATTTATTATAACAATGTCTTTGACTGCTTAAGAAATGACACTTTATATGACATGATTTGGTCATTAAAAATGCATGTTTTTACCCCTCAACATGGCAGAGTTTCTCTTAATAGTATGAATGTTATGACTCTGCTGCCCTCTACAGTTAAACTGTTGTAATACATCAGGAAAAACTTTTTTTTTCAAACAGAACCATTATAATAATAATCCAGTAAAATAAAACAAATGTACAAGACAAAAAAAATAAAAAAAATAAATTAAAAAATATAAAATGTATATGTAACTGTGCAGTATATCTATAGGTGAAGATGTATGATGTATTAAAACAATGATTAATTACATTATTGTAAAGACCAAATAACATATAACCAATTTGAGTTAGCTAAACTCATATGAAAGGGATACCAAAAGCTGTAAAATAAATAAATAAATTAATTAATTAAAAGAAAAGAAAAGAAAAGAAAGAAAGAAAAAGAAAAAGAAAAAGAAAAAGAAAAAGAAAAAGAAAAAGGATGTTCCAGTTGCAAGAATTAGAAGTAAAGATACAATATACAGATAGATTTTGACAAAGGTTTGAGTGAAGTACCAGACCCAATATAAATGAGTCATAGTTTCTTCTGTGTGTCAACATTTAACCCATTTAATTACTGACCTACAATTACTTGAGGTGAGATGAGAACAACTAAATCATCTCCATGACAACTGAGCAAAGTCATTTAACTGATGAAGACCATAACTGGCTGAAAGCTCAGGGGAAAAAAATAAGAGAGGACTTTATGAACTGATATTTGCAAAGACAAGAATGAACCTTCATGTAGCATTAAACATATGGAACAAATAACTGAATTAACCAGTACACTATTTTCATATTTTTGCATATTTGTACCTAGAACATACCTGTATATATATCACTTTCACACACACATTCAAACACTGATAGCAGGGACGTAATACCAGTAATATGTCCTTCTACATCCATTGCCATTTTTTGTACTTGAAAGATCTACATTGCAGATATATATATATATATATATATATATATATATATCCCTAAGGATGAAGGTTGAGGTAAAATCTTTTCTTAGTATTTAAAAGACAGTTACACAATTTCAATTGCATAATTTCCAGGAATGTTATTCTGAGACACGGCAGACGATACAGCTGTCACACATCTGTCTGTAAACTTCCTTGTTTAGTATGAGAGCTTAAAAATGACCAGCTTCTTCCTGCTTTCATATATTTCATCCGTTGCTTTTTAGTTTTTTAAAACTCTTTTCTTTGATTGTTGTGATAATTTAGGTGCATTTTATTGTTGATTTGAGTCCACCTGTTATGCCTTTTTTTCTCCCTCAGTAATCACCAGCAGGTGGTGCTACAACACCACTGAGTTTGTCTCTGGTGCAATAAATGCTAATAAAAGTTATATGAAGATGTATCAACATGTTTTCCATCATTTAGAAGCATTGTTAGAATGTTGTGTTCAATGGTCCACAAACTGTGAGATCCAGATGTCACTATACTGTATTTCATATACTGTATGTTCACCACAATGCTGCCAAACAGCCACATCATTTAGCATTATTTATCACTCAGTTAAAACATTTTCTCATTTCTCAGATGAGGTTAGTTCCCTATTACTGTTCAACACATTTACAAATTGCCTCAGAAGGAAGTAACATGAACAAGGAACGCCGACTTCTATACAACAAATGCCAGATTATTAAGTTAAAAAAACAACAACAAAGCAAACGAAGAGCAAATAATGTGATTTGGAGTAGTTGGAGGAAGGGCCTTTCATAGGTTCAGCTGCCACTGATTGGATGGCAGCAATGATTGGTGTCAGCTCCCTGAAACTAGAAAGAAGAAGGCATCATGAAAAACTAAGGATGTGGTTAGAGTAGCTCGACAGAACCAAAAGCAGGGGTAAACATCTGGCCATTTATTATAACAATGTCTTTGACTGCTTAAGAAATGACACTTTATATGACATGATTTGGTCATTAAAAATGCATGTTTTTACCCCTCAACATGGCAGAGTTTCTCTTAATAGTATGAATGTTATGACTCTGCTGCCCTCTACAGTTAAACTGTTATAATACATCAGGAAAAACTTTTTTTTTTCAAACAGAACCATTATAATAATAATCCAGTAAAATAAAACAAACGTACAAGACAAAAAAATTAAAAAATAAATTAAAAAATATAAAATGTATATGTAACTGTATGTTATTCTGAGACACGGCAGACGATACAGCTGTCACACATCTGTCTGTAAACTTCCTTGTTTAGTATGAGAGCTTAAAAATGACCAGCTTCTTCCTGCTTTCATATATTTCATCCGTTGCTTTTTAGTTTTTTAAAACTCTTTTCTTTGATTGTTGTGATAATTTAGGTGCATTTTATTGTTGATTTGAGTCCACCTGTTATGCCTTTTTTTCTCCCTCAGTAATCACCAGCAGGTGGTGCTACAACAACAAACATCTGGCCTGGCTCTGTCCAAAGTTCAAATATACCTTTAAAACTAACGAATGAACATATTGTATCTTATTTGTTGAATCTGTACACAAAGAGAAATGTAACAATGACTTAGTGTGTTGGTCCTGCTGGAGTGTTCCCGACCAGCTTCAGAAAAGAGATTACAGCTCCTTACAGCTAAGTAGTGGGATCTCCTGTGCAGTTGTGTCTGGATGGATGATAGATGAACTGAGCTCCAGCTGTTCCTGTCATTTATCCTCTTTATTCTTACATTACTGGATGTACTGATACTGTTGGTGTAAACATTGTTCTACATTAGATTTAGTGTAGTGCAGATATGGACACAGACACAGTATAGGTCAGGTAAGTATGCCATTGTGCCATAACATGACTGATTAACATTATATATGTGTGTATGTATAGGTATACATATGTATATACCTTTTTTTCTTTTTTTCTTTTTACTTTATTATGTTGTATTGTTATATTGTTATATTGTGTATGCATTGTGCACTTTTATGCTTATGGTCAGACCCCTGGAAGAATAGCTTCAGCAAGGCTGCAGCTAAGAGGCATCCTAATAAAACTAAACTAAATACAAGCATTGGACTGGAACACACACACACACACACACACACACACACACACACACACACACACACACACACACACACACACACACACACACACACACACACACACACACACACACACACACCATACAAGGTTCTGACCTGACCACCAGAAGTAACTGGGCCTCACTATCTTGTCCAAAGACACTTTGACACTGCAAATAATGGATGACCTGCTCTACCTGTTGAGGGATACTCACCAGAACTCATGCAAATGTTTTTATTTATTTTTGCTTGTCCTGACACACTCATGAGCCTTCCTCCAGCACCACTCTCAGGACAAAATGTGAACCCTCCTCACAAGAAACTTTGTTTCTCACAAGCAGACCGCCATGAGATTTGATGCCCAGGTTCATACTAACAATGGGGCAAAAACACTGAATTTTCCTGACCCCATGACCTTTCCTCTAGCGCCACCCTCAGGACAAACTTTACAGTTCCAGCCCCATTACTGGTAAGACCCAGCACTACGGCCAAACCTCTCAAAACTTTCATTTTCAAATGCAGATGAACATTAGAGCCTCTAGGGGCTGGTAGAAGGGTTTTTGTCATTTACACTGCTTAAGTAAACAGACCCAGGCTTTGCTGTGTTGCTACACACACAGGCAGAAGCTACCTTTTAAACTCTAACTACACATATTGTCTGCAGACACATGACATTTACCGTCACCACGTCATATATCAAAACAATATAAAAGGATCAAAAATAATCTTATGGTGCAAAGGCAAATGAAAGCTTGGATAATCCTATAGACAGCATATCTGACAACAAAGCAGAACTCATCAACTCCTACTGTACTGACGTTAATGCTGCACAGGCTCCAGAACAACAGCATACTCACAGGTTTACTGAAGAGGATGACATGTGAGCTTTGGAAAGGCTGGATATGGAGCAGAATTGAGCACAGGACTCACGGGAGTACAGAGTGAGAGGAGCACATCAAGAGTTAGTCTAGCTCATCATAAAGACCGAAGGCTCTGAGGAGAAGCTAGTCTAGTTTTGCCCAAAGGGAAAAAGTTTACACCTAAGTACCAACACCTTAAAAACTCACTAATTATCAAGTTGTATCTAACTTTTTTAACCTGTACATTGTGTAAATGTAAACGTATTCGTCTGTGGATTTAAGGGGGAGAACTATTATTCATTAAAAGTAGTGATAAAGTGAGTTTATGGTGACTGAACATGGACTGCGACAGATTGATGTTTTGCCCATCTTGGGGGAAAATCACCATAAACTCCACAGAAAACAACAGGAATTGGCCGCTCTCTTTATCACTTCCGCGTCACTTCCGGTATTTGGTACATTTCCTTTCCGTAAGGATTGTGTCATTTATAAATGTGTTTCAGGACTGGTCAAAGTGTTCCGCCATTTGTAGATTTGTCTCAGCGCTCGTAAAAGTGTTTCACATCTTGTACGTTTGTTTTCTAAAAAGTAAAAATGTTTTCCAAAATGTAAATTTATCTCAGGCTTTGTAAAATGTTTGGCACTTCGTAATATTGTTTTGCACTTCCCAGCCACCGTATATAACAGTCATAGAGACTTACTACAGTCTATCTATCTGTCTATCTATCTATCTATCTATCTATCTATCTATCTATCTATCTATCTGTCTGTCTGTCTGTCTGTCTGTCTGTCTGTCTGTCTGTCTGTCTGTCTGTCTGTCTGTCTGTCTGTCTGTCTGTCTGTCTGTCTGTCTGTCTGTCTGTCTGTCTGTCTGTCTGTCTGTCTGTCTGTCTGTCTGTCTGTCTGTCTGTCTGTCTGTCTGTCTGTCTGTCTGTCTATCTATCTATCTATCTATCTATCTATCTATCTATCTGTCTGTCTGTCTGTCTGTCTGTCTGTCTATCTATCTATCTATCTATCTATATATCTGTCTGTCTGTCTGTCTGTCTGTCTGTCTGTCTGTCTATCTATCTATCTATCTATCTATCTATCTATCTATCTATCTATCTATCTATCAATCTATCTATCTATCTATCTATCTATCTATCTATCTATCTATCTATCTATCTATCTATCTATCTATCAATCTATCTATCTATCTGTCTGTCTGTCTGTCTGTCTGTCTGTCTGTCTGTCTGTCTGTCTGTCTGTCTGTCTGTCTGTCTGTCTGTCTGTCTGTCTGTCTGTCTGTCTGTCTGTCTGTCTGTCTGTCTGTCTGTCTGTCTGTCTGTCTGTCTGTCTGTCTGTCTGTCTATCTATCTATCTATCTATCTATCTGTCTGTCTGTCTGTCTGTCTGTCTGTCTGTCTGTCTGTCTATCTATCTATCTATCTATCTATATATCTATCTATCTATCTGTCTGTCTGTCTGTCTGTCTGTCTATCTATCTATCTATCTATCTATCTATCTATCTATCTATCAATCTATCTATCTATCTATCTATCTATCTATCTATCTATCTATCTATCTATCTATCTATCTATCTATCTATCTGTCTATCTATCAATCTATCTATCTATCTATCTATCTATCTATCTATCTATCAATCTATCTATCTATCTATCTATCTATCTATCTATCTATCTATCTATCTATCTATCTATCTATCTATCTATCTATCTATCTATCTATCTATCTATCTATCTATCTATATGTCAGTCTCACCCTTGTTGGGTGATCTGTGGGAAAATCATGCACTGTTAGACACTTCTGACAGTGTATGTTACTGTAGCTTATAAAGGCAGTTTCACTACTACTACTACTACTACATAGCAAAGAAATCCAACTCATGATTGTGCTGCAGTGATGGAGGTGACTCTCCAGTCACATGTCTGCACTCAGCCTCGGGCTCAAACAAGCAGCCACGGTCTGTACTGTACATGTACATGTACGCTCACCCTGGATTAACAGAGGGTTACACACAGCACATACATATTGGTAATTGGAAATGTGCTTTAGAATCTACTGTATATCCTATATTGCATGATTCATATGAAACAACTAATACTTCAAAATCATTAAGAAAATATAAAAGCTATAAAATGATGAATAGTTTGTATATTGTTCAGATTTACAGTGATGCGTCAGATTGATACACCTGTGAAAAAAGGAACATAACTCATCCAATGTAGTTTTCTTTAAACATTCTGTACACAGATAGAAAAATGGACATGTAGAATCCCTGTGACCTGCAGCCTGCTCTCTACCATCTTGAACCTGTACATGTAGGAGTGAATCTCGTGGGGAAAAAAACACACTCTGCTCTGTGTTCCTGCTCACACTCCACCGAGCGTACGGAGAGCAAATCCGAGCCATCTGACGCAGAGGATTTGTAGGTTAAGGCTAAATTGCATCCGCCTCCTCTGACAGATTTAATACCGTGGGATTCATGTATACAATCTCACTATGTTTACGGCGTGCGTGGAATGCGGTCCCCGTGCGCCAAAACTTTTGGCAGTAGCCTGCAGTTTTGAGACTTTCGTAGAGGCCCGGGACTCAGCTGGACACCATGCACACAGATGTTGCGCTGCTACACCTGCTGGTTTGGATGGTGGGGGTGTCAGGGCAGACCCATATGAGAGGACAAATGCTGCAGCCATACAGGCACTTCAGGTCAGTTTATAATGATTCAAATGCAGCAGAAGCTTGGTTGGCCTATTATTGTGCCGTGCGTAATTAGGCGTAAAAGTTTGTCATTTAAATCAAATTGAAATCCAGTTTTTTTTTTTTTTAAAGAGAAAAAAAGTATAAAATCTTCTTTCAGTTTTATTAAAACATGCAAAATGTCATATCTTAAGATTGTACCCATGTATGTCCAATGTCCTTACACTATTTATACAAACTTTGAGTATTTTGGAAGGCAGCTTTCTTGCAGCTTCAAGAAAATGCGCTCCGTCATTCAAGAATGTCCTTAAAGCAAGTTGATCTGCATTTGGAAAAAACTACAAAATAAATATAGCTAATAGAGTCTAATACAACATTAAAGAATTGATTTGGTCAGTTCCTTCTTGGCCTTGGAAGCTGCAGTTGACAATCTCAACTTAAAGTCCTGTTCCGAGCTTTTTCAGGGGATTTTCTTCACAGCCGTTTTCTTTCTTGCAGTTCAAAAGTTCAAACCTCTCATGATCAGTTTATATAATATTTCCCTTCTTGGACAAATGATTTTGCACTTAGAGTAATTTACTCGTGATTGCTTTCATGCATTAACCCTTGAGTTCAGTGTTAAGATGATTTTCTCAAAAAAACATGTCATCATGGAGCCCACAAGTTATGAAAATTAACACATGATATTGTTTTGCATTTGGTTGTAAGGAATCAACAGGATTTGCTCTCTTCTGTGGCCCGGCTTCTGACCTGATGATGTAATGTTATTTATTCTGATTTGGGGATTGCATCAGTCTGGTAGCAGTTACAGCAGACACTCTCTTTTAAAATCATATCGCCTAAAGCTTTTATTTGGAGCTTTGCAAGAAATGACAACTGGCAAAAATATCTACTAATGGAGCTTTTTGGCAGAAGATATTTGGACACGTGACGGCAGTAAAAGAGGTGTAAAGGATGAAATGGAGTGATGGCTGAATTCCATTTAGCTGCCTCAGTTTTTCAGGGTCCTGTCTGGCTCACTGTCACACACATGACTTACGGGGACATTTGAATAGAACGGAGCCGCCATTAATGTTATTAGTAACACCTGTGCTTCTCCTGCTATGTTTATTTTTCTGATGTAAAAAAGATTATAAAGGCAGAGGTACAGAGGTTGTTTTTATCAACAGTACTTCTAAACAGCTGCAGGGCTGGATTAACAAGGAGCTGTCAACCACCTTTCAGTGTTCCAAAAGTTAGTTTCATAATAAGTTAATACAATACATTTAAGAATATTTATTATATAAACCTAAAATCATGAGATAAAATAAATTCATAAGCAAGCATAATCCATAATAGTATTATACATATACACACTATACATTAAAAATCACTGGGTTAAATTAATGTAGAAGTTATGGTTTAATATAGCACTATGACACAATGCTGGGTTAACACACTGGATCAATATTTTTAGATAATTCATGATATGGCTGTTAAATATTAAATTTGCTATGACAACAATTCGACTCCTCTAGAAGGCTGAGCCAAGTTTTGTATTTCATTTCTAAATGTTACGGGGTCTCTGGTGTGAAAGACGATGCCCGATTTGACTTCAGACCTATTCTTCTCTCCCTAAAAAAAGTGATGTGTCTGCATTTTAAAGTGTGTACCAGTGAGATCCATTCCAGTACAAGAACCCTGACACCAGTATATCCAATCCTCAACTCTGTCTTGAATTGACAGCGACAGAAGGTGACATGGGCCTGGTTAGAAAAATCACTCACTCTGATTACGTAACCTGTAATCTGAGTGTGTTAATGTGCTTTCTGAATTATTGCTATTGTTGTTGCTTTGAGAAAGGTTAGCCGGGCGGAAACAAGTCCAGAAATGATATTTTTGTTATTTTTAGTAAACCACAAATGTAAAAGTTTTTTTTTTAACATTCAAAGTCAATGGTTATCTGATTTCTGTTGTACATCTGGTGAATGGAACAAAATGTGGATTTGAGTTGTTTAGTTGATGACTGATTACTACTGGAGATTTAGTTCAGATGCTTTTGATGTTGATGCTACGGCTTGCTTCACTGAGATAAGATGGGTGATCATGGCACGTGCCAATCTCAATCTCAATCACAATCTAATGCAAGTTTATATAATACAGGACATTATCGTTTCAGTCGCAGCTATGAATGATGAACGACAACAGTGACTCGACCTAACCCCTCGCTGTTCTATATTGACATATATTAACTCATTAATCTAATGACACCACATGTCTAAATCAGGTTCATGGACAGCTGTAGTAATCCAAGCACAACAACTGGACAAGTACAGAAACCAACCTCAAAGTCCAAGATGTTCCACCCAGAGCATCACAAGTGTAATAATATCCAGTTTATTAGTAGTTTTGTCTTATTAGGGTCTCATTAAATCAGTCATACACACAGCACTGTCCAACTTCTATCTGTGGACATGTTGCTACGATGTTTGAATGTGAAGAATACAGCAAAATGCCACATATTACCTTTTTTAACAGTTTATGTAATGTTTTAAAATGATAGTAATGTCTAAAATCTATATTGTGTTTTTTAAGACGACCCTTTTATTTAAAGTCTCCCTCTGCAAAAATGCACGTGTTTTTTTCTTGTTACTTCACTGTGCATTGTTTGTTTTAACATTCATCTGCTGAATGAGGAAAGTTTCTCTGAGCTCACTTTTAATCTTATTTCCCAATCTCAACACCTGTACATAAAGGCATCGCATGTCCAGTAGTTAAAGTAGTTTCCCAAGAAGGACCAAGAACCCTTTGAGGAACTCAGAAACTAAACATTTCAATCAGAGGAACCAGGGACTATATATAGTTCCTGTAGGATAGTACCAGGTGCTACAAAAGCCATGTTTCCACTGCAAGAACTTTCCCCAGGGAATAAATAACTTTTGAGGAACTCAAATAGCGTTTCCACTATTTGAACCAAGATCTAAACAATGTTTCAGACAGAATGTTTAACCCTCCAGAAATCCCCTGCTAAGGGATTTGTCCTTTTCAAAAGTAGAATAACTTTAATGGCAGTGTTTGCAGGGATGAAACAAACACAGACACCACAGCTGCTTCAGTTTGTGTTACACTTCATTCATAAGAAGAGGGAAAAATTCTGTCAACTGGGGCGCTTAATTCATTTCAGAAGTTCGGGGGCCAAAACTGTGTGTGTGTGTGTGTGTGTGTGTGTGTGTGTGTGTGTGTGTGTGTGTGTGTGTGTGTGTGTGTGTGTACACTCACAATTTTTTTGTTTTTTTTTGCAAAGTAACCAGAGGGTGGCAGTATAATTCCAAACACAAACCAGCTAATTTATGTTTGTGAGATTGAATACAAACTTTTTTTGTTCAGTTATTCAAAACTACTAAAAGGTTTACATGACAATAACACTCCTGCAGTTGAGTAGCAGCAAACAGGAAGTAGGAAAGTTAATATATTCTTGTGTTATAAGCAGCCAAGCCTCCAAATCCACATTTACTTTCTTACTGCTTCACTTTTGCAAATGATCAACGTGCCATACTGTTGTGAAAATGTCATTCATAACCTCTGTAGCCTAAACTAACTTTGGGAGCATCTCAGTTGCCTTTACTCAAAAAGAGAATGCTGATCATTTCAATGTGTTATCATGAATTAATCAAGTGAACTTTTAAATTATGTGAGCTGACTGTTGGCTGCTGATTGGCTCCCTGTTCTGAATAGGTTTGGCATACGGCCATAAGCGTCCAATGAAGAAATGTCATTTCACACAATATTCTGTTAACAATTTAAATGAAACCTGAAAACATATTTATTTAATCTGGCTTTTAATTTGTGTCACTTTAACTTATTTTTTACTAAATGTCTAATTTTTTTACGCATTTTTAAAAATGTGTTTATTTGCTGTTGTTAATTATATTTTTTTTTTCTTCTGTAAAGCACTATAAGCAACATCCTTTAACATAGCTTTATATATATTATAAAGTTATTGTTATTATGGGTCCAATCTGCATAATAATCCTCACAGTTCTTCAGATGTGCTGTAAATGGAAACAGGATGCACAACAGGGACTTTTAGTTCCTACTTAAGTTCCTCAGATTAGTTCCTCTGGTTCCACAGTTCTTTTTGGAACCGAAAAGGGGCTTTTGGTTATTTACCCAACTTACCATCAGCGCTGTGTAACACTGCGTAATGCTTGTATAAATAACTAAATGTTTTTTCCCTTTCAGGTCAAAAAGAGAAATGCCTCTAACAGAAGCATCCGGTCGCAAGATTGGCAGGTATAATGTGTGTGTGTGTGTGTGTGTGTGTGTGTGTGTGTGTGTGTGTGTGTGTGTGTGTGTGTGTGTGTGTGTGTGTGTGTGTGTGGTTTTACTTTCTTAGTCCAATTAGATCTGTAACAGAGACTAGACTGAAGAATCTTATAGTAGAGATTAAACCACCATGACTTGACTTTAGAGGGCTGTGGTCAACATTTTAATCACACTACTGTTTGTTGTTTCTAGAGAGGAGGATGGGCTGCTTCCGTTGTAAGCCCAGTATAATCCATCCTTATCCCTCTGAATTAGAAAGTTCATTTGATTATTTCTCGCACAAAGTGAGTAAGACGTCAACAAGCTACAATGCATGTGAGCTGCAAGCAGCCGGCAATGCTGTTCAAACGAGTGGGGCGAATCACGCACAGTGGCCTCTTTATACTGTAGGTCCACCTGCATACACAACGCTGCATTACTAACGAGTTTGAAATTCAATTCAGAAATTTTCACCAATCAAGTATTAAATTGGTGCCTTAGCATCTATAATACAGGAGAGTTAGAGTTTAAAACATATTGTACAAGAACAAAGAAGTGTATTCATGTAACACCATGTGGGAAGTTCATTGTGTGATATGTGGAAATAAACATTTTGTTCAACTATTTCCATCAGCCCTATCTACAAAAGGAGTCCAGACATTACCAAAGCCGAGGGTACAAAGTCAGAGCAGCTGCTGAGGATAGACGACCACGACTTTACTATGCGACCAGGATTTGGAGGTAAGGCGATTCATCTCTGTAAATGGAGCAGTAGACTGTGTTCTCCGTTCAAAGACGCTTCAGTTTCTAATTCACTGTCCAGACAAATTACTAACCAAGTGTTGTTTTAGCATTTAACCCACCCCCACAAAACCCAACCCACATCGCCTGATCTATACACTCATTTAAATGTGGGAAGGGGGAGTGTTCAATGCTGGCTTGAAGAGATGACATAACAGAGTAGGATTATGTCTGAGCCACGCTGCTGTGGGCCAGTGATTAATGTGATTAATTCAATAACTCCTATCTTAATCTGTCACATTAGCAGAGCTCAAAGTCTGATTTTATGTGCTTTTTCAATTCTCACACTTAAAAGCACACTACGAAATTAAAAGAAACTGTAGTAACCAATGAGTCCCAGTCCAGTCACTCTTCTTATGACAGAGTCTTTACTCTTGCTCCTAATCACATAAGGGAGAGTGAACTGGATTGGGTCTCATTGGTTACTACAGGTTTCTTTTTCTAAATCGTAGTGCTTTTAAATGTGAAGAGCATTGTAGAAAATATTTCACAGTGCCAGTCTATCATAGCCAGCATGAACCTTTTCAGCAATTTGAGCTAGAGTAGCTGTTCTGAGGTATTGGACCAGATGGGCTAGCCTTTGTTTCATACGTACATCAATAAGCCTTTGACACCCATCACCAGGGATGGGAAGGTTACTTTGGAAATGTAAAAGGTTACTCTATTTAAAATGTAATAAGTAATGTAACTATTTCAATGACTCCATCAAAGTAATGTAACTTATTACATTGGATGACTTTTCTAATGTTCTAACCAATGTTTTCAGCTGTTAGGGTAAGTGTTCCCATTAAGCACCAAAATCTAGGTTCAGCTGTTTTTCATGGATACTGACATGATTTATAAGAGAGATCATTTCTTATAAAGAAGATTTATCTCTCATTGTAAAATGTATTCATTAGTTCATGTAGATTTTAGAATATAAAATAAAGATATTTGATGAAAAAAGTCAAAAGTCTGGCATAATAATCAATATTATTATAACATATGACATATAATAATGTTTCGGCTTACCGGTGCTCATTTGTGTCTTTGTGTACTTGTTCACCCCCACCTACATAATTGTATTAAAATGAAGACAATCTGGAGCCCTGCTAAAACAATTTTTTTTTTTTTAAAGTTACTTGCACTATAATGTCAAGTAGGATTAGAGTACTCACTCCACTGGCTCTGTGCCATGTTTTTGGGGAAATCTACACCCAACTGCTTTTATGGGGATTTGGATGAAGTCATTGTTTTTGAAGCAAAATCGTCGGCATTAAAAGCAGTCATGACCTCAAATTAAACAGATAATCCAAATATAGCAGGATGATGGTGATACATCTGCACTGCTGTTTCTATCAGTACAGTTGACAATAACATTACTGTAAATGACAGATTAGTAATACTTTGTAAATGTGTTTTTCTAGGGCCTGCAGTCCCAGTTGGAGTGGACGTTCAGGTAGAAAGCCTGGATGCTATTTCAGAGGTTGATATGGTATGTGTGGACCAATCAGTTTCAAACTTTTAAATGTATGTTGTTAGTTAAGACAGTGCTATAACACACATATCTATTTTTGTTTAAGGACTTTACCATGACCTTATACCTGAGGCACTACTGGAAAGATGAACGTCTGTCCTTTAGAAGCAACAAGAACCAGAGTATGACATTTGACGGCCGCCTGGTGAAGAAGATCTGGGTACCTGACATGTTTTTTGTCCACTCTAAGAAGTCCTTCACACATGACACCACCACTGACAACGTTATGCTGCGAGTCTACCCAGATGGCAAAGTCCTCTACAGCCTCAGGTAAAGCTCCCCAACTGTATGAAACAATTAAAAGGGATCAATCAACACAAATAATGTTATAATCAAGTCTTAATTCATTCAAAACCCAAGTTCTTCACATGCGACGAAATTCAAATATTTGCTTTTATTGAATAGAGCATAACATTTGGACAGGCAGAGTTAGCTGCTTCATTCTTCATTAACCATCAGTTGATTGGCTACCAGCTGACTGGTCACATTCACTCATGTTCATGCATTATAACCTGACACTGCTCTAAGGCTGCAACGATGAATCGATTATTCAGTCAGTAGAAATCATCAATTCATTTGGGTTTGGGCTGTTTGATGCCGTTTGTGGACAGACTTCCTTCTGCATATGTGCTGTTTCTGGCATTGTTGATTAAGTCTTCTTATTTTGATTAGTGTCTCTGATTGAACTGTAAGATGACACAACTGTAATTCCAGATCAGAGTGAAGCAAAGTGAATAACTCAGCAAAATACCAGTTACTATGTAGTTATTGATCATACAGGGGCAACATGTAGTTAATGAGGCATAACGCCAATTTTATATGTTAAATTAAATGTACTTGAAATGTGTGATAGCCTGCAACTCAGCCTGTGAAAACAGTTGTTATATAATGTGATTTGTGGCTCAGAGAAAATAAGTGAAGTGACATCACACCTGTATAAGGGCTTGAAGACTACAAATTGATAACTGAATTACAAACTGGTGGTATTGAGCTTGAAAGATGTGACCATTTATCAAAAAGTGAGAGTTGCTACTGAGGTGCATTATGCACAATGTAGGATCCAGTATTTTTGAAACGTATTCTTAACTTTAAGTCAAAGAACAAAAGTAAGGGATCTAAGCCTCTGCTGGTCTCTTGCATATGTTCCGGCTCTGCGGAAGAATCACGTTAAAATTGTTGGATACGGTTTAAAGCCAGATCACCTTTTTAAACATTATGAGGACATACTTTACACCCTTTGCACCAAAAGGTACACTAAACCTGTAATCAGTCCTGCTTTCCCCTACAGTTTCACAAAAAGCTATTTATTCTGAGTGATGTGTGTGTCCAGCTGATGTTAGTCCAATATTCTCCTTTTAGCTCTGGTTTGGTCTCCACCTACTCCTTAGAAAATATCTGGCTCTTTAGCTGTTAAATGCTCCACTATGGTCACAAGGTAGACACTAAGTGTGTCTTCTATCTGGCATTTGGGAAAGAGAGAGTTTATTAGAGCTTTTTATTTTTACTTCTTATCTCTGCTGTTCATTGCTTACTTTTGTCCACCTTGTATGGTTTTATTTCTTCTGTAAAGCATTTTTTAACTTTGTTAAGAAAAGTACTATATAAAATATAAATGTATTATTAGTAGTAGTATTATTAATATTATTATTTCCACTGAACTCCACTTCTGCTGCTGAAACTAGGTTGATGAGAGTGAATCACAACAACAATCCAAAAACAATGAGGCAATGCTCCAAAGAGCTTAGGAGAAGTGCAGAGTTAATACATTCATTTGATCCATTGTTATTATAAAAATATGATTAGTGCAGCTTTAATACATTTCGCTTAATTCTTTAATAGCAGGCACTGGGGCACTACATACATGTAATATGTTTGAGGTGGGACAGGTTATGATGTTAGTGGGTGTTCAGGGAAATAATTGCCATTGGCTGTCCTGCAGATACAAAGTGGCACCAGCTGCCGCAGTACAAGATGTATATTTAAGGGGATAATGTTCTGCCAATTACGACTGCTAATACTGCTCAGCGCTCCCTCCTAATTTTAGCAAGGCCCTGAGCCAAGATAGCTGATTTTGTAATCCACGTTACAGAGCCTGGCAAATGATAACAGCTGGCCATCTGCCCTCCTTGTTGTTACCATTCATAGCACTGCCTCGCTGATGGACTGGCACAAACAAAATTCAACAGCGTCATCTGCAAAGCTGCATTTAGGTTTTGATGGAAAATATCACACTCTTAGCATAGATGTTGCTACTACACCATAAATCCACAAATTAGTTAATAAAATCAAATAAAAGTCTGTGATCTGTTTTTTTGAGATCCTCATCTTAGATTGTGGTACTTTGCTACCTGGTGAATGTATACTAAGACAGACTACAGTAGATGACGATAAATACATATAAGCATACTCATCACATGGCACGGGTTAATCTGTGTGGGGTTGGTGCTGGTTGGAGATTTCCGTGACTAAGGCAGATTGGCGAGTGAGGATGACAGTTTGTAGACCTCGCCTGGCGACCGTATAGCCTTCTCTTGTCCTTTGAGCTGGATTATGTATTTTCATTTATCATCTCCGTGCTGAAACCCCTGACCCTAACAAGTATTTGCCTGCGAGTATGGATGGATAATGCATTACTGAAGGTTACACGTATATTAAAGATCAGTGGGCACTATACGATATTTACCAGCAAATCAAAAGTACCATAAGCTTGGTAGGTCTCCCATTTATCAACATCTGCTTAACCTCAACCCTCCCTAAAAGCTATTTAAATGTGTATGCTCCTGCACAAAGGAATAAGGAATAATAAGGTATAAGGTATAGATTATCTTGTTTACTACAAACCACATACAGTGTACTGATATGTACATTACAGCCAATCTCAGCCTTTGTCATTGTGCTTTAGGTGGATTTCTGGCATCTTCATGGTTTTAGCCCATTTCTGCCATAAACACATTTCCATGGGACACAAGAACCATGCCAGGCACTCACCTTACTCACATTTCGACCAAAGAGAGAACACAAAAACAAGTATTCCCACATTAACCTTATTAGCCCATCTTAGCTTCTGGAGCAGTTTTAAACGTTATTCACTGCATTTTTAAATATAAATATTAAGCTCACATCTCTCACATGGTGTTTTCTCTGATCATTTTCATTACACTACGACAGCTAATTTTTTTTTTTTTGTAATGCAGAGTTACAGTCACATCCATGTGCAGCATGGACCTGAGTCGCTTTCCTCTTGACACACAGACATGCTCTTTGGAGATAGAGAGCTGTAAGTTTCATTGCCATTTTACTTATCTCCCCTACTGTTGCGCTGTAGAGTCTTCACTTATTGTGTTATTTTCATGTGTGCCACTGATACTTCATTATGCTCTTTATCCCTCCAGATGCGTACACAGATGATGACCTAATGCTGTACTGGAAGGAAGGGAACCGCTCATTAAACACAGATGAAAGAATATCTCTCTCTCAGTTCCTCATTCAGGAGTTCCACACCACCACCAAGCTGGCATTCTACAGCAGCACAGGTACCGACAGAGTTATGAGTGCAGAGTTATGTGTAATGTAATCCTACGGTCTCTCAATTATATCGTAACTTCTAACTTCATCTCCTCTCCAGGCTGGTACAACCGTCTGTACATCAACTTCACTCTGCGGCGTCACATCTTCTTTTTCCTGCTGCAGACCTACTTTCCTGCCACGCTGATGGTCATGTTGTCCTGGGTGTCCTTCTGGATTGACCGAAGGGCCGTGCCCGCTAGAGTACCGTTAGGTGAGGGTCCTTGACCATTGTTGTTTATTTGGTGGCTTAGTTCTAAGGTGACTGATGAGTTGGTTTGGATAGTTTTTCCACATTTTAAAGTACAAGTGCAATGTGGTAAGTGTTGGATGCACTGACTGTGTGGGTGTCTCCAAGCTCACCTGCACTTTTGGTGCACAATGCAAAGTGCAAAACAGCTGGATGAAGGTGACTATAGATCAGAGAGACCACTAATCTGCAACCAGAGGCAGATGGTGTGGGTCTATTTTTTCATTAGTCCCATAATCATAGAAATGAATAACTATAGGTTACACTAGTTCAGTATGATTTGAACACGTGGACACTGTACATTTGCACCATGGTGCATTTCAAGAATAAAACATGAGATGCCAATTTTTCTTCAAATAAATTTGGGAAGGAGGCTACGATGCCTCAGGAATCTGATGTCTCCCATAAAATCTGGCAGAATGTTCATTTACTAAACGAACTACTCTGATGTGTGGAGAGGTGTGTGGTTATTCTGTAGCAGCCTGGTGTGGTTTTTCAGGTGATTAATTGAAAGTAAACACGTGGACAGCCATGTGTTCTGCCACTGTGTCTGGTGCAGCACTTCTCAAATCAGAGGTTGCAGATGTTATCAACGTATTAGCCCTGCTGCCTTCTGATATTGCAGATTTGAATTAACTGAATCATTCATATTAATTTTTATATAAATTCCAAATAAATGAGGTTAACATTTTTTGATTGAAGTAATCTTTCTGCAAGTATCGGGTGGATTGTCGTAAAATTTAAACAGATGTTTATGTTCCACTGGGGAAGAACTGTGGTGACTTTGGTGATCATCTGATTTTTCTTCTAGCGCTATCATCAGGTCAAAACATAATTTGCTCCAATGCTTATATCTGCAAAACTAATGGCATTCACATCAGCCTCACCTACTAAAATGCATACACAGTAAACTAATACATTATCTAATACATTACATAATAATTGTATTTTCACCACATAAGGTGAAGCTACAGTTTCTTTGAGATTGTATTGTCATCTCAGACAAATATTTCTTCTCCTCTTATCTTCACTTTTCTTTCATTATAACCTGAACTATATATATATGAGTCTGCTTTCACCTGCTCTGACCTGGTGTTCTGTACTTTCTATGCTTCAGGTATAACCACAGTGCTCACCATGTCTACCATCATCACTGGAGTCAACGCCTCCATGCCCAGGGTCTCCTACATCAAAGCTGTGGATATTTACCTCTGGGTTAGTTTTGTCTTTGTCTTCCTGTCTGTGATCGAGTACGCTGCCGTCAACTACCTGTCCACACTGCAAGAACGCAAGGAGAGGAAACTCAGAGATAGGGTGAGTGAGTCTATCATCTCTAAGCTTATAGACACCAAGATCATGTACATGTGCTCGAGTTTATATTTTAAACTAAATACATATTGATGTTTGAAGTTTAAAGTCACTATGAATTTAAAAACCTCAAGCTTTGATGCCCCTTAGTGGTGGTATTAAAAATAGATTTTAGAGGACAGCAAATCACATTTTTAATAAAACTTTTAAGACATGAAATTCTTCAGATTTATGGTCAATTTAGTGTCGAGAATGAAAAACAACAAAAGAAAACACAGAACAAGAAGGTTAGAGTTGCAGTAGAGGTCTTCAGGTAGGCCCAACCCATCCAAAAACAGGCTCATGTCAGATTCTGATCTAAAAGAGCGAGCTCTAGGTTCCACACTTTCTAGTTCAACTCAGTTTTAGTGACGTAAGAGGGTTAATCTGAATGACTTGTTGAATCACATCAATTAAGACAGCCTACACCAAACTGACTGGGTTTTCTTATTCCAGTTTGTGTATTAGTAGGCACATCAGAGACTCAAATATATTTGCACAAGCACTGTAAAAGTGAGTTTTCTATTACATGGCCCCTTTAATGCATTATATAGACAGCCGACAACAAAGCACATTTTTTATTAAGACATAAAAAACTCCAGACAGCGGCTTTACGATAAAGCCTCCTTTTTGTCTACTTGCAGCTGCCGTGTACCTGTGGTATGTCCCATCCTGGTACGATGTCAGCCAGCTACAGTGAGGTGGATGTCAACAACACAGGGAACTACGGCCTGCCAGAAGAGAACGGGGTGAAACGGGAGAGGATACTGGTGCAGCTGGCGATGGAGAGCGACCCGATCACCGGCCACGTCGGCTCCGGCGCTTACAGCAGCGTCTTGATCGACACTCACGCTATAGACAAGTACTCACGGGTCATCTTTCCTGGATCTTACGTCCTCTTCAACATCATCTACTGGTCGATCTACTGTTAACTTAGATGGGACTCAAATACACCTGCGGGTATCGGAGGTTGCTGAGGGACAAGTCTGACTCACCTCAGTGGTTTAGCTGCACTTGTAGTAAAGTGGAAACTTGTGCATTGAACTTGCAAGTTTCAGGGTTTTGTGTTTTCTGAGAGATCGAAAGTGGAACTGACAGTTCCAAAGAAAGACTGGTGTGCAGTAGAGGTATTCAGGTAGACACACTTTCTAGTTCAACTTAGTTTTAGGGTCTGTGCTAAAGTCTGCGTGGGTAGAACCTCAGAGGACACAAGGACAGTCTGACAGGAGCAAATACAACTGCATCTTTAGTCAGCTCACGGAAACACAACATATTACCCTTCATCAAAGCACAGTTTGTGCCTGGTACATTAAGGCCATTGAATGTTTGCCAGGAGGCAGCTAGGCCTGTACATTTTGAATTTTAACAGGTTATTGGTTAATGCTTAAAAAGCATTGGAACAAACTCATCGAAACGAGCACTTCGGAAAATATTGAGGCTACTTTTCTGGCCTCAGGTTCATTTGGCTGTGTTTGGGTTTGGTTCAGTTGCTGTGTATGTTTGAGGGGTAAGCTCCATCTTAGTGCGTCTCCAAACCTATTGTTCATTTTGCTCTGGAGTCTCAGCTGTGTCTGGGTCAGGAGCAAGAACGTAAACACAGGAAGAGGGTCCTGAAGAAGGTCCGCTGGCCAAATACAATGTTCAGGTTGGACCTCAATTATCTCTCCGGCATCCCAGCACGCAAAGCACACCTGGTTATGGGAGCTGTCGCAGAGTACTCTTGGTAGTTTGATTGGATCGAGGTCAGATCACAATCCCACCACAAACAACTGCTCCAGAGCTTGTTGGAACCTGGGGCAATAACACCCCCTCTAAAGGGTCTTAGTCTGGTTGTTTTGGTGCACACTTCTGTATGATTTATGTATAAAACATGCCCAAATAAATTGCTCCAGGGGGGACAATGAACAACTTTTTTATTATCATCAGTCATTGCTGCAACATACAATTTATACAGTTGTGTTGTGCAAAGAACGATTATTAGAATAATCTAATAAACTGGACTAAAAGGTGCAGGTCTGAAATGACCTTTTTTGTGTGGCTCATCCATGCAGTGATAAATACATAGACTGGATTAGTGGAGTTTATGCAAAGATTGTGTCAATGTTAATTTTGTATTTTAACAGCAGCTATATGAGCAGTTCCCAACTATTTTTGCACTACAAACCATTTTTCAGTTGACAATGGAGTCTGTTTGTGGGTTAACATGCATGTGCTTGTAAGTGTTGTTTCTTGCTCTATTTACCCTCCACATCAGAAACTGATAGACAGGTACAGAGAAAAGAGAGCACATGAGCATGGAAACAAAACTAAACAGAGTTTGAAACTTTGCTTTATTTATTGTGTATTTCATTGTGGTAACTTACTAAATTTAAAGTCCTCCTCCACTCAATACTGTGTTTTTCTTTGTGTTCCTACAGTTGGATGTCTGAGCTTCACTGTGCAGAATGATGTGTTGTCAGAGTTTAATGCAAACTGGTTACCTCAAGTACAGAAGTACAGATGAACTTTTTAAACAGAAAAAAGTTATTTTGCAAAAAAAAAAAAGAAGAAAAAGAATTGCAGGTATAGTTGCAAATGATCCAAGGCACAGTAGCAGCCAGGGGATTGTGGATGTCTGCTATAAATCATGTCTTGTTTTTTGCAATAGAACTTTGGGGCTTTCATAATTTAATGTCATGTTTTAAGGTGATTCTTGACATGCATGAATTAACATTTGCTAGTTGTCACAGACATCAGTGTCAATCTCTCTCTCTAGAATTGGAGTTTTTTCTACTTTCACATTCTCCATCTCTTGTAACTCATCTACACAGTGGCATATCAGATCATGTATGGTCCCCAAGGTACATCACTCTACACATTTCTTGATTAAAATATCTTTTGTATAACACATTTTTCTCAGACTGTTTTGTGCACAAACACTGTCGACTAACTTTGGGAAATGTAAGATCCTGCCACTGGATTGCAGGTCAGCAGAACATGACATGTGACTCCAAATGAAGTCTGTTTGATCAGTGGATGAAAGAGGGCCGCTCTGAAGATCATCAAAAACTTTTGACTCTGCTATTGAAATGTGTTCGTCTGTTGCTTTTATCTTACGTAATACTGCTGTAACATCTGTTGTTGCTTATGCCACATTTCTAACAAAGCCAAGCTGGTAGACGTGGCTTAGCAGAATCTGATATTTCATTGTAAACAAACTCCAGATCTTCTATCCTCTGATAATTAATAATGTGACTATGAAATCAAGTCTTCCCCTAATGTGTGAAGATGGTGTGAGGAAGACCATCTACCATTGACTCATGGCTTTTTTAGGGCCAAATCACAACTTTATATGATAACATTGCACTTTGTAAACCTGCAATAACTAATGTTTTGCCCATTTGACCAAAAAAAAGCCATGTGGAAATTGTAGGTGGTAAAACAAAAATGTGCTGGAAATTACAATTTCAATGGAGCTCCAAGTGACATCAAATCTGAATGGCTTATTGAATCACATCGAGCAAGAAAGCCTACACCAAACTGGTCTTATTCAATAGTTTGGGTGTTAGGAGGCACATCAGAGACGCATACATGCACAAGGTCTGAAAAAGTGAGTTTTCCATAATATGGCCCCTTCAAAGCCTTATATAGATCTGACTTGTAATAGCATGTGAGTCATCAAACAAATACTAGCATTCTGTCCTCAAAAATGTTTCTTCAATCACATTTTTGGTTGCCTGTCGTGCATCAGTGTGCAGGGAGCTCAGCGGCTCCTCCGCCTGCATTAACAGCTGTTAGCAGACTGCTTCCTGTCCTGCTTCAGTTTGGCCTCAGTGAACTCCTGCTTCACCCTCTGCAGCAGCTCTGGACACAGCAGCACATCCAGAGCCGTCATGACCAGAGCCTTGGCTGTCCGCAGCGTGTAGAACTGAGCTCTGTCATCACCTGCAGCAGAGATACACACGCATATTTAAACACGATTTTTATATTTTGTTAGTTTTATTAGTAGATATTTTCATGAATGTCTTCCGTTTTGTTAGTTATTTTTAATTATTAAACTCCCAGTGAAGTTTACTGTTTCAGTGCACTGATGTCATTTTATACAATAAAGTTTATTGTCAAATAGTAAAATATCAAGGCTTCATTACATATCTTTGTCACAAGTGTTTTTAAAGGATCATTGCAAAAAATGTATGTTTATGTCTATATTCTTTATATATAAAATTATCGGCTGATATATCAATATCGGAATTTTTTTTCCCTCCTTAATATCAATATTGGCCCCAAGAGTCCAGTATCGGTCGGGCCCTAATACACATCCAGTTTGCACCTTGCTATACAGGATAAAAAAACAGCCTGTTAACATTAAACCAGGGTTTCTCAATATAATAGTGGATTATTATTATCCATATGTATATTTCTAGCTTTGTGAATGTACATAGTCTTATGCATTTTTTTCCTTGGTGTATGTGCTCGACATACCAGAGGCTACAGTGTATTCTTCAGTGTGGTTCAGAGCCTTGGAGCCGATGTAGAAGTATGGATGGATCCCAGGAACTACAAATGTCACGTTGCCAAAGTCAGTGGAGCCTGTAAAGACAAAAGTGTTTTATTCTTCTTCCTCAGAGAGTGGTCAGTGTGTGTGTTAGTGTATTTACTGAACTCTCACCTGAAGCATTAGTAAGGACTTCTTCATCTGTGGTGAATTCCATCCCCAAAGCCTTGCCGTTTTTCTCGTACAAATCTTCCAGAGTTGTATTTCGCATTATGTTGTCAAAAGAATTTTTTGCAAACTGCACTTCCACCTGAGGATGACATCATGATGATAAACTGACCAACTAGATAATTAAACCTTCATAACTTCATGCTATTTTTTTTTTTTACCTTGCAGCCAGTTGCCACAGCAGCTGATCTGAAACACAGCTCAGCTTTCGTCTTGAGGATGGACAGTTCAGCTCGTGAGGGGGTTCTCAGGTAGTACTCCAGCTCAGTGTAGGAGGGGATGATGTTTGGTTTCTCTCCACCGTGCTTTATGATACCTGCACCAACACAGCATGGTTTAATCACAGCTTACTAAACTCCTCAGAGCAACATGTTGAGTATAGAGGTGCATCAGTGGTTCACCGTGAACTCTCCAGTCTGGCTTCATCTGTTGTCTGAGCACAGACAGGTTGTTATAGCACAGCACGGCTGCATCCAACGCATTGATTCCCTCCCAGGGGTAGGCTGAGGCATGAGACGTCTTACCATGGTACTTTATAGTTACACTGGAAAACACATCACACACTATATTTCAGTTTCTGCTTCTCAGCTATACTCAGGAAATATGTGAAGCATCAAAGTTGTAAAATAAGTTATTGTAGTTAAGTGAAAGGCAGCAGGTTTATTAGCTTTTAATGTTTTATCCAAACACTTCCCAACAGAAGAACTCATTTTATCAGCTGTGCATCTTCCTATATGCTATTATTTTGAAAAATCAGAGAAGAAATTGGATGTCCTACAACTTCACAAGGAAATTGATCAAACTTTATTGCAACAACTGTTGGTAAAGATAGTCTATAAATAAAAGCAAGTTGCTAAAAGTGTTTTCTTTAAAGATTATTCAACTCATTTAGCACTGCACTCTTTTATTATTGTCAAACTCACAATGGACAGTTTTTAAAAAAGGATCAAAATCGATACAGCAGAACTAGAACTATCATCTTTTTTTATTCCACTCATTCTTTGGGGCCTACATTACCCACAATGCAACTCTAATGCCAACAGTTTGGTTGGAGATTCGAATGGTCTGTGCTAGATTGGAGCAGCCGGAGGGATGATTTGTGAATATTGATCTATCAAAGATATAAAAATCCATATCGGTCGGGCCCTATGAAAGATGATACATATCTTGATTCTACATATGGTGGCTTTAATTATCTGAATTTACGTTTTGATACATAAGATAGCACATAAAAGCAAAAAAATGTACTGTTCATGCAGAGATGAGCAAAGTGCAGTTTGTTAAAAACTTACTCGTGCTCGGCCACAAGTGGCAGATATGGAGCATCAGAGGATGAGCCATGAACACCACATCCATATTATCAAAGGCTCCCTCATTCATCAAGTCTATTTTACCTCCACCGTCTTCCTCAGCTGGAGTCCCCAGCACCGTCACCTGTGGAAACACTCATTGTTATTACAAGAATGTTATGTTTCTGAAATATAATGTCATTTTACAGTGAGCAGTGGGTGTCCAGAACTGTTGTCACTCAAACCAAAAACATCCAAAATCCATATATTTATCATTACAACAGTATGCAAAGCTGCAGACTATAGAACATGTGTCAACCAGGGAACCTTTAAACACTTTGCAGATTTCACAGTGGAACTGATCTAAACCCAACAGAAGTGCATGTGAAAGTGTGAAAGTGAGTGTGTGGCTGGGGGACACTTAAAGTAGAACAGATACACACAACAGATTCACACTCACTGGGTAGAAACTGGAGCAACCTCACAGAACTATCAGTCTGTGGTGTAGGCCACATTGGCTATAGAACCAACGTACTGTAAGTGCATGGAGAAGGACAACAAATCACTTGGTGTCCAGTGAATACGTCAAAGAAATAAATAGTCGGTTTTGGATCCTCTCTGATAGTGTGGGCTTATCTGCATGTGGCAGAGGAAAGATGAATAAATGGGTCAAATGAGGTAGCGCATAATGCTGAAAGTGAATTTTATCATCACATTATAATAATAGAAAAACTAATATCTCAAAAACAGAGTGCTCATTCCCTTATGTTTACAGTACTCAAACTTGGAAAAGCTAAATGTTTTCAAGCTGAGTGTGCCTTTAGCACAATCATCCCCCAACAGCTGATAATGCAGTTGGACCTGCTAGGCCTGAACACTTCACTGTGTGACTGGATCTTGGACTTTCTAACCATGAGACCACAGTCGGTGAGTCTTCCTCGGTGTGCACATTACTGAGGACCTCTCCTGGACAAAAAACCTCACAGCACTGACCAAGAAAGCACAGCAGAGACTATACTTCCTCCGTAAGCTGAGGAGTGTCAGAGCCCCAACATCCATCATGTGCTCTTTATACCTTGGTACTGTGGAGAGCGTATTAACTATGCATCACAGTGTGGTTTGGCAACTGCACTGCTGCAAACCGGAAGTCCCTGCAGCGCATTGTCAACACCGCTGGCAGGATCACTGGTGCACCCCTCCCCTCACTTCTGGACATTTACATCCCTCCCACCCCTTAAGCAGTCTCTTCAGCCTATCGGTCCCTTTCAGCCCCGCTCCACCAGACTGAGCAACAGCTTTATGCACCAGGCTGTTAGAGTGCTGAATCACATCACATCACACACACACACACATCATTCTACTGACCTCAACTTATGCACTTTGCACAAGGGATTCTCTCTCTCTCTCTCTCTCTCTCTCTCTCTCTCCCTCTCTCCCTCTCTCCCTCTCCCTGCATTTTTGCACAAAATACAATCTGCTGCTACTGCTGTAACAATTTCCATGTATTGCACAAGTCTTTTATGCACTTTTAATATGTCCGTATGTAATGTAATGTGTAATATGTCTTATATGTTTATTATATGTTTCAATATGTTTTAAGGTGGGAGTGTAGCGTAAACGGTATTTCCCTTTCTCTCCATGTCTAGTACATGCTGTGGCAATGACAATAAAGCTTCCTTGAATCCTTGAATGATGGATATGAAGTCATGTAAGGGTTAAGGTTAGGGAACTTGAAAAGATATGTACTGTAGGCTACATATATACACACAACGTTGCCAGTAACAGATCACTGGCTTCACAATATTGCTGTCATATTTGAGAAGAGGAATACATCCTAATAAGATGAAACAACTTCAGTCATATATGAGAAAACTGCAGAGCTGAGTGAGTGTGACAACCGGCCCCGGCCTCCCCTACTGCACCCTGTAGCAGTACACAGGGGTGTGATGGTTACCTGCACCCTGACAGGGAGGCTGCAGATGTTCTCCAGCACAGCTTTGAGCCCCAGAGCAGCAGCAGCTCCAACCTCAGCTATCAGGTTGTGTCCACATGCGTGTCCAATACCAGGCAGGGCGTCGTACTCGCACAGGAAACCCACGTTGACCACGTCTCCCAGCTCGCTGCCTCCTCCTCCTCTTCCTCCTCCTCCTTCAGCTCTCCAAGTGGCTCGAAAGGCAGTGTCAAGTTTGAAGTGAGCGTCCACCTTCCAGCCTTCCTCCTGCCTGAAGAAGGCTACCAGTCTGTCATGAGACTTCCTCTCCTCATAAGCCAGCTCGGGACAGCTCCATATGTCCTTACTGAGGCTGTGCAGCTTTGCTTTGGCTTCATCTATACAGCAGCCAGCTCTCTGTTTCAGCTCCACCAGCACCTCTGCTCCACCCGACATCTCTACGACAAAAAAGCTGATACGTTGTGCTGCTCTCTGAGTGAATAAAGAGAGAAGTGACCACACTGAAAAGCGCTATCATTCATTTAACTAATCATGTGACTAAGCTTGTGTTTTTTTGTTTTTTTTCCCGTAAAACTTTATTAATTATATTTTAGTTCGCAGTGTTTGTGTGTAATATGAATTAGGTTAATGATAATTATATTTATTTTGATATTTAACATTGCATTGTTATTGTGTTTTGTCTCTTATAGGTGAGGTTTTAAGATAAGCCCATAGTGGGTTTTTACATAACCCACACGTGTTTTATTTTTATCTTACTATTTTTCTCACACTTTTATTTTACAAATGTGCAAATAAACCAATAACAATCATTAAATAATAATGGAGGCAACATATTAGGAACACCATTCAATATAATTGAATAAACCTAATAAAGTGGTTGGTGAGTGTACGTTTTTTTTTTAATTATTGTTCCATTGCTTAGCCTGTCTATTATTTCTTTTTATTTATTTATTTATTCAAGAGTGCATATTGTATGTTTCGTTGTATAGACCTGTGAGCTGTGCAGTTTGTGGCAGTTGGACACTGATTATAGGCTGTTATTTAATCTTTGTTTGTGCTGCCATCATGTGGGCAAATAGGACTCATGCATCTCAGGTTGATCTCAGACAGAGCAAATAAAGAGCTCTATGCAAGTGAATTCTCATCCACACTTAAAGTAATGTTATTAGGAAAATGTCTAACATGCATACCAGTGGATTCCCACGCTATGGGTGCATTATTCAGTTCTGCAGTGTTCTTTACTGCTCCTGTACCCTATTATTTATGTATTATTAATTAATGAATATTAACTATTAAATCATTAATATTCATTGCAACTTAATTTACTTTACTTTATTCCATAGACCACATAATAAAACAAACCCTTTAAACTGTTTGTCATGTATAAGGTCTATTCATTTTACATTGTCAAATGAAACAAAGTATTTCTTGGTGGCTGGGGGGGAATACAGATACTATTTCAACGCAGTGTAATATCAAAATAAAACCCTTTCTTATATATTGTTATATTGTCCATGAGCGGCTGGAGGATGCAGTAAAAGAGCAGTCGAAAGCAATTATTAGTTTTATTCACCAAAACCAAAATAACAAATACATACAGTAGTCCAGGCATGGCAGCAATACCGATGAGAGACCTGACCAGCAACAAGGACGGATGGAAACTGGCGCCTTTTATACCCCATCACTGGTCTACTTTATTGGATGCTTCCACTCACAGGTTTCTTTTGACAAAATATATTATCTCAAAGCTAATCCCACATACAATATCACCAGCCTACCCTTACATAATATTTATCCCTACTGCTGTACTGCTATTTACTCCTCCCCAGAATAAACACAAACCCACTACAATAAATATACATATATACACCAACTACCAAACCCCCCTCTTCCTATCCTATCCCTTGGTCTCTCCCGGAACCTTTAAATTGGTGTTCGTACCGCGGGGACTCTCTTGGCCGAACTCGGACACGGAGACGGACACACGGAGACACCAAAAGGACAGGTAAGAATCTACACAAACAACTCAAACACAGGCAGCAACTTTAACACACTAATACACACTTTCACATTGCAATATTAAAGCACATTTATGTTGTGTCTGATGAAACAAAGCTAAACTATCTTTAGTTGGCAAGTAACATCTTTATAAAGCCATTATTCCTATTTAAAGTGTTTTGTATATAGTTTTGTTTGTTGTAATCATTTATTATTATTATAAATATATTATTAAATTAAATTATAATTCTTGCCTCTTTCTTAAAAAATTCTTAGTGACATGCCAGCCGTGGATGGAGTCAGCCCTGCAGACCCAGTTGATGGACGGTGTGGTGGACAGTGGAGACTAGACGATGATGTCCCACTGACCACAGAAGACACCAGGGTCTTTATTGTGGCATCCTATCCAGCCCAGCAGCACTGCCAGAGACTCCTGCTCAGTCTATTACTGTAAATAATTTGGAATTGTATTAATATTGTATTTAATAATAATTTTCTTTGTTAATAGTTGTAAATTGTACATAATAACTCTGTCTATAATGCAGTTTAGAAGCTGTAGTGAAAAGCTAGTATTATTTTAAACTACGCAACCTAAGGTAACAATGGTACCATGCAGGATGTTGTCAAGGGGATAAAATAATACTCTAATATTAAGTTACATTTTGGCGTGGGAAAAACTGACATGGCCATTTTCAAAAGAGTCACTCACATCAGTATATCTTTGTGAAAATAGATGCTATGGATATCTGCAGGTCTCCCCTTTGCAGACATGCTCACTTTATGTTAAAGTCCTGCAATTTGGGGCAGAAATCATGTAGTCTTGCATGCAGTACAACAGTTATTTTCACTAAACAGTTTGTGTGTTGAATAAACCGGGTATGAACAGAAAGCTGTGACTATTGTGGATCCAAAGAACATGTTATTCATTTATAATGATCTTAGCTCCCAGTAATAGTCATTTATAGTGAGACCCTTAACAACCATGAAATAGACCTTTAGAGCATTTAGGGAGTGTTTGTGTTTCTTGGTGAAGTGACAGTAGTCTCTCTTAAAAAAGGTTTCTTTGCAACAAATGATATTAATGTAGGATTTGCTGCAACAAAATATAATTTAAAGTTGAATTTCACTAAGAACCACATTTAAAAAAAAAAAAAAAAAACACTTTTTGTACTTCTTTCACAGAAGGAAATGTTCAGCAGGAACGTTTATAAAAGAGATGGCCAAAAGACGGCGCTACCCACTGAAGATGAAGCCAGACGCTGGCTCACCCAAGGATGACCAAAATGGTAATGCACAGTTACACAGTATTTTTAAAACCAGTGTTTCCACTAGTTTGACTGTTTTGGGGTGGTGGTGGTGGGTGGGTAGTGCTTTCACTGTCAACTTCTCTTTTCCCTGTTTCATTTTGTGGTTTAGAAAATGACTTCTCCTCTACCTTTTGAATGATAATTCCTTTCTAGCAACAGGGTTGCAGTCTTTGACCTATCTTGGCTGCCAGTGCTCTGACTTAGAGCCATCAGCAGCTAGCATTCTAGCTTGCCACTGTGGAGAGATTCAGGTTGGGTGGGTTTAAAAACATAGATATTTAGACCCAACTTTCATGGATTTCATCGTCCCTTCACCACATACTTCTTTCCTCATACAATTCACCTGAGCAACATGTAACTTGACTCAATACAAACACAACTGCAAGTAATGTGGACAGCAACCAAGCTATTTTAATTGTGGGACATTAAACAGAAATTGTAAATAATATGATTAATCTTCTGTGTTACAGAGGGTGAACAATGTGGCTGGTGTTCCAGGTCCAACAGACAGATCTGGATCTAAGTAAGTACATTGCTTATTGCTTGTTCCATGTTTTTTTTCCATGTGTATTCACACCACAGGACTTTGTCATGTTTTGTTTTAAAATTCTGTATCATAAATTATAACCCTAACCCACACATAGGCCTATAGCAGCTTCACACCACAGTGATGCACGACACATGTTAAGCATATGAAATAAATCATAAATCGAAATAAGTCACACACAACAAATAATACTACTAAATGCACACAGAATAATAGTTCTTCCCATCAGATGTTCTTCTTTCTTGCCTTATTCTCAGGTGCTCAAAGTCGAGCTCCTTTACAAACTGAGACTGAAGCCATCACAAACAGTGCAAAGACAGTGCTGTGTAGAGATGATCTGACTGGTCACTGTTACTGGGGAAACGGATGGAAAGGAAGAGTTTCTATAGCAGTGAGTTGCAGAGGAATCAACAGGAAAGGAGACAGTGCTGAGTACCGCTTTAGAAAGAATGATCACTCCTGGAGTCTGAAGTGCTCAGATTTGTTTTACTCTCTGGCATGATAACAAAGAACCCCCCCTTCCCCTCTAACCGAGTAGCAGTGTATGTGGACTGTCCTGCTGGCACTCTGTCCATCCATCCATTTTCTGCTGCTTATCCAGGGCCAGGTCGCAGTGGCATTGGGCAGAGCAAAGAAACCCAGACATCCTTCTCCCCAGCAACGCTCATCAGCTCCTCCTGGGGAGTCCCAAGGTGTTCTCAGGCTAGGAGAGATATGTAATCCCTCCAGAATGTTCTGGGTCTACCCCGGGGTCTCTTCCAAGACGGACATACATGGAACACCTCTAAAGGGAGGGATCCTGACCAGGTGCCCAAACCACCTCAGCTGGCTCCTTTTGATGTGAAGGAGCAGCAGCTCTACTCCTAGCCTCCCCTTGATGTCTGAACTCCTGACCCTATCTCTAAGGCTGAGCTCTTTCTTCACAAGGACGGTTCGATACAACACCGGCATCACTGCTGATGCTGCACCCATCCACCTGTCAATCCTAAGCTCCATTTTACTGTGAATAAGACCCAGCGATACTTAATCTCCTCCGCTTGGAGCAGCACCTCCCTCCCAACCCTGCGGAGACAATCCACCTTTTTCCAGCAGAGCACCATGGCCTCAGATCAGAACACATAGAAAATGTGTGGATTTTGTTTTTTTAATTAATGTAAAATAGAAGGTGCAAAAAAAAAAAAAAAAAAGTGAAGTGTGTCTGTTTGGTCCCACATAGCAGAACCATTGTGCATTGATATGGAAGCTATTTTAGAAAAAAAAAAAAATTCCCCACAGGAAACTACTGGATTTTCTTTTAAAATTAATATAGAATAGAAGGTGCAGGAAATCCCATTAACTTGAAGTGTGTCTGATTAGTGCCATATAGTAAAACCATGAGTGAAAGCGAGGTAGAAACCACTGTTGAACCCACAATGAATATCCAACCTGAAACTAACCTCACCACTGTACTCAATCATGACTGTGCACCGTTAATTGTGTCAGCACAAACGGCTGTTAGAAGCACTGACAGCTGATCAGCTGATCAGCTTTAGATGAAATGACGTCTCAAGTCTCCAAAAATACACTTCCTCTTTTGTTGGTGGGAGGGACACACGTGAGTAAACGTTGATGAATCATGATGCAAGAGATGAAGACTTTTGGGATGTTACTGTTTACTTTCATATCATCTGACATGGTGACACACATAACTCCATCTGAAGCTCATGTAACCGACAGTTTCTCTGTTTTTACACTGCAGTGACTCTTTATTCATGTAGTTAGTGCTAACTGCTGTTAACTCCTCAGAAATCTGCAGTTTGGTTGTTAAAAGTGAACTCAAACCAACAAACCAACAGCGGGGACATTTCCGCATTCTTTTGGTTTCGGAGCGATCGTGGAGGAGTAGCTGAGGTGAGTTGATGGTCAGTAGTTGAACAGTGATGTTATTACTGTGTTCTTCCACTTACTGATGATGACTGACGGCAGCTTTTCTGCCAGTATCAGCCTGTGGAGGAGACGGAGATGTGCCGCTGCTCTCCCCGCTGTCTGACACTAAATGCGGCTCCGCTCGGACGGACAGCCGCTGGAGAACAACTTTGACTTTCTGTGTCTACAGCTGAATATACAGCTGTTTCTATTGATAGTACAGGACTGATGTGGAGACAGCAGGAGGGTGAGGGGATTCACTTCTTTTATTCCATGATTACTGTAGTTAGTATTCAGAAAGACAGCACTCATTTTATTGACACTCCAACATAAACTATAGTGTCGCTTCTTTATTGAGACTCACTCATTTAGTTTGAAACTGTTTATAAGTTTTTTGGAAGGATCATCTGCCTTCATAGTACATATAGTACAGTACTGTTGTCTACTGTAAACTTCGTCAGACGAGACTAGAAGACATATATTCATCAACGACCGTTTTTTTCCCATGACTAAAACACGAGACGATGACGAGACATCACCAATGTCCTTAAACCCTGACTGTGACTGCATTAACACGCGTTTATGTTGACGAAAAAAGACTCAATCTACTTCATTAAATAAAATCTCTCTCTCGTTTTTTTAACTTTTTTTTTTTTTTTTTTAACTATTCAGATTGTAACATTGTAACAGCATAACAACGTAACATAAAAAAGAATAATAAACAATAAAAGCAAAACAGGAGCTAAAACAACTAACAAAATAAAGTAAAACAAATCAATTAAAGCAACTAAACAGTCCGATTTTGTTAACTTGTTCAAATTTAGTTGATTTGGTCATTTTCTTTGACTTAAATGTGACAAACAAAAATGGTATAGGCTGGACTAAATATGACAAAAACTAATAAGGGCATTTGACACAGGCGAAGACTAAAACTAAATTTAAAAATAGCTGACAAAATTCACACTACTAAACAGATGTTTCCCCTAGTCCCGCACCCGTCCGAAATGACCCGAAGGGACTTGGGTAAAGTTAGAAAGAGATTGGCAGATTCGAACTTCAGCGATCAATAGCTCATAAACGAAACATTGTTAAAACATAAAAAATGTCTCTTTCCTATCGTAGTAAGGTAGACTATTGACTACAAACTCATTTTTGCCAAAATGAGTCGTCATCCAGGCTGCAGGAAATATATTACTCTCTATGCGCTGCGGGCGGAGAGGCGAGCGCTTAGGGACCGTCTACAAAGTGCAGTACCAAAGCGAAACATATTCAATATCTTTTATTCACTGTAGTCTCACCAAATTCACTCCACATACCAAAGGTCACCTGATAATCACACTACAACAGTTATTTCATAAAAAAATCTTTTTGCATATTTTTGGGGAATTTTATTGTGAAAAATCGTCAATAGCGTTAATATTATACAGTGTAGGGTGACCAAAATCATGCTACACAACAAGGGTCACCTAATAATCATACTACAACATTTATTGTAGGAAAATTAGTTTTGATATAATTTTGGGGATTTTTTATATTAAAAAATCTTAAATATCGTCAATATTATACACTGTATACTCACCAAAATCATGCTACACAACAAGAGTCACCTGATAATCGTACTACAACAGTTATTTCAGAAAAATGTGTTGTCCATCTCTCTACATGGCAGTTTGTGTCCCTTGTTTTATTTGGGCCAATTGTGTCATCTTCTTTGTCAGATGCATACCTTTTCAGATTACCCAACAGCAAACCACTCCAAAGGGGGAAAATGCCAAGGTAGTTTTCAAAAACGACATCAACAATGCCTGGGCAGAAGTATGGATTATCTTCATCCTGCGGGGTCTCAGCATCCTCTTTTTCCAGCTCTCCCTGCACCTCCTCTAGGACCTTCTTGAACTTATAGGTGAAGGGAGATTGGCCTACAATTGTGAGTGCATTTCTTCTTTCCTCATCTTCCTGAGCTAAAGGTCTGCCTTCCAGTTTTTCTGTTTCCCCCATGTTTGGAATCTTGCTTTCTTTTATCAATTCCTGCATGGCCTTCAGATTATTCTGGACTGTACTGGTATCGTGTTTGCCGATTAACACAGCACACAGTGAACGGAAGATTTGGAGTGCTGTGGTCATTGAGGTGCTGTTTAGCAACCTGGCAAATGCAAATGTCACAAACTCCTTCAAGCCTTTATCGTCTGTTTTTCGCCGAATACACTGAGCAACTGCTTTGAGCATGTGAGCAGAGCATAGGTGTAGCACTGTGAACTTTCTGATGTCGTTCCATGTCTTCTGTTTAGAACAAATGGCAAAAGCCCTGTCTAAGTAGCTGACAATGCTCTCCTTATTGAACGACAGAAGTACACTCTGGAGTAGTGCCCAGCTGTAATCAGTTTCAACCTGATGTACTTTCAGTTTTGTGTACTGCGAAAGTCTTCGCAGGAACTGCATCAGCCAGAATGTGATCGGTGGGATTGAGTGCTCATTGGTAAGCATCTCACAGACTGGGAGGGGAGGTGCATTCCGACCAGCTCCAGGAAGAGTGAGTGCATAATAGAAGACCCTTTTTGTCTGAACAGGAATTTTTGATGTGATATTTCCTGTGGCATCTAGGTACAAGGCAACGGGGGTCTTCTTTCGAAGATGTTGCACAATGATGCTCAATCCCGTTTCAGTGTACATATGAACACCAAATGGGTCGATTTGAAAATGCTGGATGTACCCAGGCATTCGGTGAAATCTAGTGTCACACTCCATGATATTTTGTGTGAGATACATCTCCATCAAAACATCATCGTGAATGCGCTTCATTTTTCGGACCTCAGAACCTATAACTTTTAGTACATTTTTGTTTAGACTTTCGGCTCATGTTTCCTGAAATAAGCTCATCAACAGGTGTTTTTTTTTTAGTTTACTGTAGAACAGTCTGCTCACTCCTTTACGGAGATCTCTAGCAATTCTCCCTCTTCTTGTTTTTGTTGCTGGTCTGAATTTTCTTTCGGTTTTTTTGTGTTGTATTTGTCCTTTCTGCAGCACTGATATTGTAACCAGGCTTTTTCCAATTAGCTTCTTCCTCATTCTGAAAAAGTATTTTGCACTACAGGAAGGGAATGTGCAAATTGCAGTGATGTTAAGATATGGACAGTTAATTTTCCGGCTTTGAGGGGTTTTGATGTGATGGCTTGAATGCCAGGGTGCAACATGGATTTGTTTTACGGAAACTGTTGTACAACACATTAGTCCATGGTTGTCTCAATTTCGTTGACCCGCGCAGTGGAACAATTCTTTGCCATTTCTTTATCTTAATTTGAATTGTAAATTTCTTCGGTACAGCTGGCAACTTCCTCCAGTCTTTGTGCGATGACATCTTGTGTGGCTTTTCATCTGCCTCATTATTTGAATCTTCAGCTGTGACAGCTTCCTCCTCTTGAACTCCACTCACCAATGACATGTTCAGTTTGTCTTGTGTGTCATCTGTAATAGTAGTAGATATGTCATGTCTGTCTTCATCAGTCTTCTTGCATTTGACTCTTGCTGTTGGCTGCTTGGTCACATTATCAGACTTTTTTTCCTGATTAACCCTGGTTTCCTTACTCTCTAATGAGTTTTCCTGCTCTTTATAAATCAAATCCCTCAGTCCATTTCGGTTTTCGGTCCATATGACCCACAGCCAATGGCGGTTTTTCTCGTTATCCTCACCAAATAGGGATATTGAGAGATCTAACCAGATATCTGATGAATAACCAGTGTCTTTGTTTTTAGTGATAGCACTCTTCATTGTTCTGACCAACACTTCCATTCCACCAGCCTTAGACCACAAACCCTTCCTCTGAACTGTGTTTCCTCTTTTAATTATTGGCATCTTCCTCAAACAGCGTCTAACCTAAGGAAATAGGGACAGACAAATGAGTTTGTGTTTTTAACCCTTTTGACTATAAGAAGGTGGCCCAATACGTAAGTAAAGCTACAATTGGCACTTAATTAGCAGTATAACACTACTTTTGAAGAATATAACATTACATAGGCCTATAAGATAAGTGTATGTCAAATATGTTGTTAGGATGAGGGTCAAAACAAACAGTACTTTAACATATGAACATATAACTAACAACTAAACAGAAATATGGAAAAAATCACCTAAAATGTACCTTTTTACACTGAACATCCCTAATCTTTAAAATTGCTAATTGTGAGAAAGCCCTACAGATTAGGGTCCAACAGCATCACTTACCGGTGACAAGAGAACTTGGAGTGAAAAAGTCAGGATATGCCCAGTCGCACTGACGAACAGCAGACCAGTCAGTGGGTTGCCCTTACACACTAATATTTAAACAAATGGTCAAAGATAGGTTAAACACACCATGTACTCAAAAGTTTAACCAGACATGAAAATAGAATTTTAAAAATCAGTGACCTTTCAGTTGATATGCTTTATGTTTTAACAATGTTTCGTTTATGAGCTATTGATCGCTGAAGTTCGAATCTGCCAATCTCTCTTTCTAACTTTACCCAAGTCCCGAAGGGCGAAGGTAGCGCGTTCACAAAAAGCTCGCCCACGACCTGCTGTGCTCGTACCACAGAGGCGCTTTGGAGAGAGCTAAGTTTCAAAACTGACTTTTGTTTTATCTGAAGATGTTGTATTGGATAATTGTATCCAAATTTCATGACTGTCTAGTTATATTTTTAAACTGCACATATGTTTGCGTTTTTATGTCTTTATTAACACAACCAACGACTGTTATTTCTATCAATAAAAAATATTATTTTTGTGAGAGACTTTTCATTTTGAATGTTATGGACTTTTGAAAGAAAGTGTGCTCATTCATTTATAGGCTAAATTTAAATAGCTATTTTATCATATTTGTCTTAAATGCAGCTCCATACTGTCAGATACTGTTCCCCCTCTGTTCCATAGGAAAGGAGGCTCACACATCTTTCAAATTTATACTGCTGACTTATTTCCCCACAACAGATAAGTCCTGTGATTTTCAGGCTGATATCAATAAATTTGACCATTTAAAACAGGGGGAACGCATCCTGACAGCTTGGAATATTACTATCAGATACTGTTCCCCCTCTGTTCAATATTAAAGGAGGCTCAGACAAGCATTAAAGACTTTAATAACATTAAACAAAAAATAACTTTTTAGAACAAACTATTATTATTCAAATGCAATCAAAACAAAATTAAATGGCAAAATTTGCAATATTTAACACATCAACAAAAACATCAAAATAATTTAAAACATGAAAAATAAACTGTCAATAGAAAATGTCTTATTTTATATATATACATGAACTTCCTTTCCTTTCCTTTAACATCCTGCACATAAAAATGTGTCCTCTGTCTTTGGCCTTCCAACACATGCATGGTGAAACCACCGTCCACAGAAGTACTTGTACTTCCTTTTCCTGTTACTTCATACTTCTACTCCACTACATTACAGAGGAGATATTTGACGTGTTACTCCACTACATTATTCCACAGCTTTGATTCAGATTTGAAATTTAAAAGAAATGATCCGTCTATAAAATATGATAAAGTGTGAAATTAGCCTCAGACATTAGTGTCTTCAGTAGACTATAACATCACAGCAACAATAAAAACATCCATCAATCAAATGCACATGATCATCATCTACATTATAAAAGTGACCGTATAGAGTAACACTCACTGTTATTGATGAAACTACACAAAAGTCACTCACTGAGCACTTTATTAGGAACACCTGTACAATCTAATGCAACCCAACACAACAGCTCTGCACTAAATTCTACTTTTATAAAGCTTCTGTTTCAGTACTTCAGTTATTCTACTTTGTTTATTATTGAGCTCATAGTAGGTGGTGGTGTACATACACTTTTTGATGCAATGCATGCTGGATGATATTTACTGTGACATATCAGATATTTCTTACCTGCAGTGTTATAATCTCTGATAATGAATTAAAGAATGAAGCTTCCTCTCAGATTTTGTCAGTGAGTCAGTGAATGTAAATCCTCCTCCATGCATCATGTGTGCTGCTCTTCACTTCACTCCAGCGTCATGACGCCATCTAGTGGACTGATGGTAGAAGTACAGCAGCTGATGGCAGCCTTCTCTGCCTCACGCTGCTGTCTGGCTGCATTCACACTGATATATAACAAACAAATAACAGTCAATCACAGGAGGAGCAGCTGATATTTAGGATGTGACAGGAGAAATGATGTAAATGATGATTTGTGTTTCCTCTCCAGTTGAAGGTAGAAAGTGTGTGACTGATGTGGATGTGACTTCAGCAGCATGGATCAGTGTGAGGACAGAGAGGAGGGAGTCCCTCCCTCTAAATGCTCTCTGTGTGGGGAACATGACAGCCAGACCAGAGCTAAAAGGTGAGATGAGGATCTCTAACTGTCCATCACTGTTCTCCACCATCATTATTCACACTCAAAGCTCTGTGTGTGTTGTGTTGAAGAACAAGGAGGCAGCACAGACCAGACTCTGCTGGACCTCAACCCGAACCTGAACCTGAACCCGAACCTGAACCCAGCTGTGTGTCCTTGAAGAGCGATGAATCGATGCATCCACCATTACTCTTCAAAAATGAACTTTCTTCACAGACAAAGTAAGTTTTTGAACCTTGTTTTCCACATGTGGTTTAATTAATCCAGGCTAACATGCTGCCATCAGGCTAAAATAATCCTGTTAACTCTCATCCAGATCATTTATGTCTTTGAGGCAGTTTGAGGAATGATTAATAATCTGGATGAAGTTATCTTTAATAATGAAGGCAGAATGTCAAGAGAGCTGAAGCCATGACCAGTATGCATATGATTTGGCTGATCATGTGATGGATGTTAAATAACGAAGGTGTGTTGTGAACCCTCCCAGCATGCACAGGGGCATCAGATTCCACACTTTCATCACACCTAATGAAACCATTTAAAACAATGTGTTTAATGAATTCATGCATGCATTCAGCAGAGTGAGTTCAACAGTTAATCATTTAAAGCAGACCCATTATGCTTTTCTTATTATGTTACAGTGTTGGATGTTAAATAATAAGGTAAATATATGTAGCAGTAATCTCTCTGAATTAACAAAAAAAGAAGAAACAAAACCAAAAAATCCAGGCTGATGTCAAATTGTCAATATTCTGATCTGGATAACTCGTCAAGCAACGTTACTCAGGTCGGACTCCAGGTGACTTTATGATACCTGCATCTACTGATTTCATTTTCTGCTCTGTCCTCAGCTTCAAGTGAGTGCTTACAGGCAGTGATGAGGTCAGACACATTAACTCTAGGTACTCTGTAAGTCCCCCGTGGAGAATCATGTCAGTCCTTCCTCATGTTGGCTGATTAAACTTGATTAGTTTCATTTAACTGAAATTCTCCCAATGTTGGTCATTTTTCATCTGGGACAGCCCAAAATCACACAGTGTATACCCATCCTTAGAGAATAAGAACCCCGACACTCATTTACCATGAGCTGACACTTAAGGGTTCATGCATCTTTGCCCCCAGCTGAGCATCAACTTCACCCCTCCAGGTAATGCACTGAATATCGACTGATCAGCCATAACATTAAAACCGCCTACCCAATATTATATAATATTATTAATATGACCCCACAAGACCTGATATTTTGGAGTCGCTTTGACCCAGTCATCTAGTCATCACAATTTTGCCCTTGTTGATGACATTCAGAAACGTACACTTTCCCATTTCTCTGCTTCAAATCAACATCAAGAACTGACCGTTCACTTGTTGCTCAATAATTCTCGCTCCTTAACAGGTGCAATTTTAACAAGATAATGTTATTCACTTTTCTTGTTTTAGCTAATTAATGTTCTACTCATGCAGTTAATCATGTTTAAGTTTAACAGTGAATTCATATAAAATGACCTGTATACTCCTGTGTTGTGTACAGCAGTTGTATTAAATCACTGACAGATTTAGAGTCAGTGTGTTCTGGGTGCTAAGCAGAATTTATCTTGTGTTTCTATCAGGAGGAAGCTGGACCAACATGAACCCAGCTGTGTGTCTATGAAGAGCAACAGTTCGATAGAGCCACCATTAGGCTTCAATAATCAACATTCTTCACAGACAGAGTAAGTGAGGATAAGGGTACTGGTTGTGTACAGTGAGGGAGGGAGAGCTTCATGGAGGGTTGGTGAGAACTGTTGGGACTAAACCAAAGTGACTCTGAGCTGAAAGCTACAAACAGACTGAGCTGTTGATTCTCAGTGGGATCAGCAGGACTAGTAAAGCTTTACCACTACAGGGAGTCATCTGATTTTCTGTTTACATCCAAATATTACATGATGGACCTTTATCTTGTGTTTGTCTCTGTGTGGACAGACATAATGTGAGCTCATTCTGTATGATTCCTCCACAGAATGGATCAGGAGAGCTCAGAGGTTCCCAGTGGTCAGTCTTCCCAGCAGCATCAAACACACCTGGACTCCATATTTATGGTCTGTACATGTACAACAACTACTTTTACAGCTATTGTGTTCACAATCATCTCCATGTTGCACTTTGTACACCAGTGGATTGTCAGTCTGTCCAACATGGATGGATGTTTGCTTCATGATTTTAGTTTGATTGTGTCATTCATATATTATTCTGTTCCAGCTGCTGGAGGAGAACATCGTCACTTTTGTGAAGAACGAGCTGAAGAAGATGCAGAAGAATCTGAGTCCAGATTACCCAGAATGCTTAGAGAGTCAGAGGGAGGATGAGGAGGTGTTGGACGGTGAGGAGGAAGAGCAGAAGAGGAGCAGCAGAGAGGCATTTTTGAAGATCACACTGCACTTCCTGAGGAGAATGAAGCAGGAGGAGTTGGCTGACTGTCTGCAAAGCAGTAAGAGGATTTCTCTAAAGATTTTACATGTTGGATAAATGAGATGGAGGAAATGTGTTTATATATGCATTCTTTAGGGGAATTAAACTGACATTTTCATTATGAATCAATTACTGATCTTATTTCTTGTGTGTTCATTCAGGAAGTCCTGCATGTTGTCGGTCTAAACTCAAGTCTAACCTGCAGAAGAAGTTCCAGTCTCTGTTTGAGGGGATTGCTAAAGCAGGAAACCCAACCCTTCTGAATCAGATCTACACAGAGCTATACATCACAGAGGGAGGGACTGCAGAGGTCAATGCTGAACATGAGGTCAGACAGATTGAAACAGCATCCAGGAAACCAGTCAGACCAGAAACAACAATAAGACAAGAAGACATCTTTAAAGCCTCACCTGGAAGAGATGAACCGATCAGAACAGTGATGACAAAGGGAGTGGCTGGCATTGGGAAAACAGTCTTAACACAGAAGTTCACTCTGGACTGGGCTGAAGACAAAGCCAACCAGGACATACACTTCACATTTCCATTCACTTTCAGAGAGCTGAATGTGCTGAAAGAGAAAAAGTACAGCTTGGTGGAACTTGTTCATCACTTCTTTACTGAAACCAAAGAAGCAGGAATCTGCAGGTTTGAAAAGTTCCGGGTTGTGTTCATCTTTGACGGTCTGGATGAGTGTCGACTTCCTCTGGACTTCCACAACAATGAGATCCTGACTGATGTTACCGAGTCCAGCTCAGTGGATGTGCTGCTGACAAACCTCATCAGGGGGAAACTGCTTCCCTCTGCTCGCCTCTGGATAACCACACGACCTGCAGCAGCCAATCAGATCCCTCCTGAATGTGTCAGCATGGTGACAGAGGTCAGAGGGTTCACTAACCCACAGAAGGAGGAGTACTTCAGGAAAAGATTCAGAGATAGGAAGCAGGCCAGAACCATCATCTCCCACATCAAGACATCACGAAGCCTCCACATCATGTGCCACATCCCAGTCTTCTGCTGGATCTCTGCTACAGTTCTGGAGGATGTGTTGAAAAGAAGAAAGGGAGGAGAGCTGCCCAAGACCCTGACTGAGATGTACATCCACTTCCTGGTGGTTCAGTCTAAACTGAGGAACATCAAGTATGATGGAGGAGCTGAGACAGATCCACACTGGAGTCCAGAGAGCAGGAAGATGATCGAGTCTCTGAGAAAACTGGCTTTTGAGCAGGTGCAGAAAGGCAACCTGATCTTCTATGAATCAGACCTGACAGAGTGTGGCATCGATATCAGAGCAGCCTCAGTGTACTCAGGAGTGTTCACTCAGGTCTTTAAAGAGGAGAGAGGGCTGTACCAGGACAAGGTGTTCTGCTTCGTCCATCTGAGCGTACAGGAGTTTCTGGCTGCTCTTCATGTCCATCTGACATTCATCAAGTCTGGAGTCAATCTGCTGATAGAAGAACAAACAACATCCCAGAAGTCTGAAACTCAACAAGAATCTGCAGAGACACATCTCTACCAGAGCGCTGTGGACAAGGCCTTACGGAGTCCAAATGGACACCTGGACTTGTTCCTCCGCTTCCTCCTGGGTCTTTCACTGCAGACCAATCAGACTTTTCTACAAGGTCTGCTGACACAGACAGGAAGTCCCTCAAGGACCAATCAGGAAACAGTCAAGTACATCAAGAAGAAGATCAGTGAAAATGTGTCTGCAGAGAGAACCATCAATCTGTTCCACTGTCTGAATGAACTGAATGATCGTTCTCTAGTGGAGGAGATCCAACAGTCCCTGAGATCAGGAAGTCTCTCCACAGAAAAACTGTCTCCTGCTCAGTGGTCAGCTCTGGTCTTCATCTTACTGTCATCAGAAAAAGATCTGGACGTGTTTGACCTGAAGAAATACTCTGCTTCAGAGGAGGCTCTTCTGAGACTGCTGCCAGTGGTCAAAGCCTCCAACAAAGCTGTGTAACTACAAAGATAGTTGTATTAATTATTATTTATATACTGTAGGCTGCTATCTTTTCAACAAAGTGAATAACCTCTTACTTGTTTTTTTCATTTTGTTTCCTCTCCAGCCTGTCTGACTGTAACCTCTTAGAGAGAAGCTGTGCGGCTCTGTCCTCAGTTCTCAGCTCCCAGTCCTCTAATCTGAGAGAGCTGGACCTGAGTAACAACAACCTGCAGGATTCAGGAGTGGAGCGGTTGTGTGCTGGACTGGAGAGCCCACACTGTACACTGAAAGCTCTCAGGTCAGGATTCATCAACCTGTTCAAGAGATGACCATTAAAAATCTGAATTATATTATAGGATAAACATTACACCTGTGTAGGATTGACTCTTCTAATGAGTATTGTCAAACCTGTTTGAACCAAACTGCAGCAGTGGACAATTGCTGAATTGTTTAATACCACAGATCATTTTTCAGATTAATTCTAACTGTGTCTAAAAATCGTTGTACCTAGACGGCCAAGTATTCACAGGGGGTTCCTCGAGCTTCGGTTTCAGGCTAAAGAGCAGGTGGATACTTTGATGAATCATTGTGAAGTCACATCTTATGGCAGGAGCAAATATGAAAAGTGTGCACAGCACTCAAAGCTAAAAGTACATCCTTTTGGAAAAAACTTGAATGTTTTTTACCATTTAGATCACAATGACACTGGGCTTGTGAAATATATCTGATTGAATACTGGCGTATACAAGTCCGGCTTTAGTCTTCTGTTTCAAAAAACTGCAGTATTCCTGGAGTTCGGTCAATAATCTTTAATAATGTCCCACAAGAGTAAAGACAGATGGGTATCGTACTTATCCAATAAGAATAACCAATTATGACTTTTGAAGTTGTGGTTATCTGAAGGACATTAAACAACAACAGAATATATAATTAGTTGTAATGGTCTGAATAAACAAAGAAATATGAACAGTCAACTTCACAGTAGTACAAGTAATGCTCCAAATGTCCACAAGAGGTCTCTCAACTGCAACCAAAGATAGACAGCACATATCATATATACAGGAATCATTAATAGCATGAACACTTTGAACAAATAAGTGAGGTTTCCACTATTAGCTAGTCATATCAAATAATTTATCAAGCTAGGTCAAGCTAACAACAGAGCATTACACATACTGCAAATAATATAATAGTGAACTGTACATGTAGGCTAGTCCTTACCAGCATGTATTAATGCAGTTATCAACAACTCGTAATAATGCACAACTTAAAACTTACAGTTGCATCATCATCTTTTAGTTAGTGAGTTGTTTTGGAGAGAGTTTGTTGTTTCATCTGACTGCACACAGCAGTACTTTCAGACTATCTGACATGTGTGTTGTTTTGTGTGTTTGCAGCCTGTCAGGATGTCTGATCACAGAGGAAGGCTGTGCTTCTCTGGCATCAGCCCTGAGCTCCAACCCCTCCCATCTGAGAGAGCTGGACCTGAGCTACAATCATCCAGGAGACTCAGGAGAGAAGATCCTGTCTGCTGGTGTTGAGGATCCACACTGGAGTCTGGAAACTCTCAGGTATTGAGAGACAATTTCTGGTAGAGGACGAAGAGCTGGAAACATTTTCTCTGTCAGAACTCATCACAGATCTCAACTGAATCTTTGAGTTTTTGTTATTTGTAACTTACGTTTTTCCTATAAATGTTGAAAGTTAAACCTCATTAGATTCAATCAGGGTTTCAGATTTCACATTTGAACAGAATAATAAAACAGTAGACTAGAGCCATGTTACGTCCATGTTAGCATACTGAAAGAGAACGTGCTGCTCTGACCCCCCTCCTCCTTTCAGCCTGCAGCCTGCTGGAGTCCGATGGTTGACACCCGGGCTGAGGAAGTGTAAGTGTGTTTTTCATTTGATTTCATTTGAAAACAAAGCAAACTTCAGTAACTGCAGCTGTATTGTGTCTCATTCTCTTCATCAGATTTCTGTGAACTGACACTGGATCCCAACACAGCACACAGAAACCTCAAACTGTCTGATAACAACAGGAAGGTGACCTATGTGAAGGAGGATCAGTCATATCCTGATCATCCAGACAGATTTGACAGCATGCCTCAGCTGCTGTGTAGAAACGTTCTGACTGGTCGCTGTTACTGGGAGGTGGAGTGGGAAGGAAGCGGTCTGATAGCGGTGACTTACGGAGACATCAGCAGAAAAGGAGGCAGACCTGACTCCTGGTTTGGAGGGAATGATCAGTCTTGGAGTCTTGAGTGTTCTGATGGTGGTTACTGTGTCTGGCACGATAAGAGAGGAACAGACCCTTCTTCCCCATCTTCCTCCGTGTCTAACAGAGTAGCAGTGTATGTGGACTGTCCTGCTGGCACTCTGTCCTTCTACAAAGTCTCTTCTGACACACTGATCCACCTCCACACCTTCAACACCACATTCACTCAGCCTCTGTATGCTGGGTTTGTGTTCTGGTCAGCCAGGTTTGGTCACACAGTGTCTCTATGTTCTCTGTAGGAGGGAGAGTCACCACTTCGTCATGTTTAATACCAACCTGATCTCTTACTGGGTATAAATGCAGTTTCTAAACCAGCAGTGTCAAACATACCCACTGGATAACTTTGTATAGTAAAAAAAACTGAAGAAAACTAATTCCACATTTTCAATAAAATGCAATTATTCTTACTTATTTTCGCTCGTAATTCACATTCAAGGCTTCTTATCTTCCTGTGGTTGCCAATTTGAGATAATTGACTTGCAACATTATTCAGATTTGAAGGACATATGTCATCAGTATCTCTTACCAGGGTAACCCTAAATTGACATTCCTGGCTGCAAAAGTTTTCTGCATGTTTGGGACGACTTATCTTTATGAACAAGGTTTTTTTTGTGTTGAGCGTCAATAAATCAAAAGTGCGTTCCCAGCTCACACACAAGCACTTGAATGACATTCTTAAAACTGGCAACTGGTTAGGATTTCACACCTAATATTGATGCACTTAATACAATACACAATACAATCCTCTGAAAAAACATTGAATACATATTGTCAGTGGAGGATTTAGATATTGGCGATATGGGAAGCCAACCAGGGCAGCATCTTGCATGATATAATGTCACCGTGAGGGTCAATTTACCTTGTTGGAGTGGGCACCTTACTTCTAGTTTTCTAGAATAGAAACTATTAAATGTATATTGCTATGCAACCATGTCGCACTATTTGCCCAGAACAAATTTCCCTTAGGGGACTAATAAACTTTACACTAACCCTTATCTTATCTTATCTTAAATAACATGATCAGTTAATTTCTGTTTTTTATTAGCTTCTATTCTTCGTACTTTATTTTTGGTATTTGTGATTGTTATGATTGTTTATAATTTAGGTAGTTTTGGTTGTTATTTATGTCTGTCTGTCTATCTAAACATAGCACAAAAAGTAAGGACATTTGTGTTTGCTGGAGTACTTCTTTGTTGTAACTATACTTCTTGGCAATAAATCTTATACGGTTGGAAAGCCTGTTTATTTCCCTTTTAAATGGAGACACATTTGTAAGGAACATGTATTTGTGTGATGAGCAGCAGAGCTGAGTATGTGGGTTCTCCCATGAAAAGGTTGTCAAAGGGAGACAAGTCAGGATTTAAGTGCCAAATAGAAATGTTTTATTGTAACTTAAACAACATAACTATCTACAAAAATCAACAATCACTATACTATATTATATACTATATAATCACCACATTAATAATAGCCCAGCGTTACATAACACTGGAGAACATAACGCTTTATATACAATCAATGTGAATAAACTGTATTTTTGAGCTTTTAATAAATGTGAGTCACACAACAACTATATCTATATATCATCTGCACAAAAACATTTGTATTGTTCTATATTGTGGGTCACGTGAGTAAGTCATTACATTTCGGGCTCAATGAAAAGTTTTTAAGGTGTTTTTCCTTCTCTCCAATGTAACAATGGGTAACATTAGATTAATAATAATAATACTAAGCCTGTATTTCATTTGTACCGCACTTTTCATTGATCGTGAAACTCGAGGTGCTACAATATTAATAACGAACAAAACATAAACAACAAGAACAATAATGATTTTAAATACTCTTCACTTTGTTGGATTTATTTTCTTTTATTTATTTTTATATTTTCTAGGTTGTACTTTTCTTTTAATGGACCGTTTTCTGATGAACTTTTTGACGCTTTGGGAAGGAAAAAGTTTTATGTGAAGAAAAGTGACACCAGGACATAAAAAGTGACATGAAATAAAAATGTTATGAAATTAAGATAAGATAAGTTTTTATTGTCATTGCACAATCATACCAAGTACAATAGTACAACGAAATTGGACTACTGTCCCCTCCGGTGCAAACAAGCAAGTTCAATCAATCACATATAAATTAATTAAATTAAAATAATGATTAAAAACAACATTTCTCAATAACGAGGTGGTTTATTATATATATATATGTTTGGTTTATTGTCATGACTGCAGGAGAATAGAACATGTTATCTGATACAACAGCAGCTTTTTAAAAGAGTTTTCTGGCAGCAAAGCATTTCTAATTACCTGACAATTCAATAACTTCACATGATCAGAATGACGTCAAAGTCATGAAAACAGAAGGATGACGTCAAAGAGCCTAAAAAAAATACAATAATTTATAACTTTGAAATAGGACTGGATTGGACCTGTTACAAACCCTGAACGTGTTGGAAGGAAAACCTTGTTGGAAAACTACAACCCGGATCATATCTGATCTATCTGATCTATCTCTAGAAAAACTACTACTACTACTTCTACTGTAAAAATGTCTTTCTGGGAGGAACACCTGCGCTTTAGAGGCCGACAGTACGATTATCTGGAAGGTAAGAAAACTCAATTCATGCTTTTTTTTTATTAATGCATCTCCTTAAAATATTGAAAAGCTCCCTCTGTCCAAAAATGAACATTATTTGTTCATTTTTTAGATTTGTAGAATCAGTTTGACACAGAATGGGTGATGCAGGACGTTTTCTTGGTATAACGTAATTATTAGCTTATGTCTGAAAAGTGGTGGGAAAGTTGTGAAATATGTTAACAGTGGTGTAGTGATTTGAAAACAATGTTATTTTGGTTTGAGAGTATTCATTTCATGGAGTGGGTGTCGAAAGTTGGAAAAAACTTTGGAAAAAAAGATGGCGCCTGGTCCATTTTCTGTAACATGCGTAGAATACAATAGAATTTTTTGTAACCATGGAGATGATGGAACCGTTGAGAGAGATATAGGTCAGCACATCAGAACATGTGGGTGTAAAGCTGTGCTATGTAAACATGGATTTTATATAATTATGTCCTCAGCATATATTACATATAGGTTTTAATTCACATAAGTATTGGTACTAAATGCATATTGATTAGTAATGGTAAAAGATATAAAAGTTTGATTTAAAAAACAAAATTTGTTGTTGATATGTTTGATGCAAACCATTTAATCATCTTAACCATTAACATGTTATTATCTGTCAAAATAGATATTCCAGAAGAAGATGAGAATGAAGACAGATGGAGCACATTCTCAGAGGGCTCTAGCTCCGAGGAAGAGGACGATGCCTCCGCTTCTGGCTCCAAAAAGAGGGGCAGAGAGGAAGGCTGTGTGGAGATGAGTCCTGCCAAGAGGCGGAGAAGAAATTGTGATGACGATGAAGGATACAGCACCGGCTCAGAAGATGAGGACAGTCCAGAACAACGGCCTGCCTTCACTTCTGGCCGCGTCTCTAAAAAGAGGAGCAGACAGGACAGCTGTGAGAGGAGTCCTGCCAAGAGGCGTAGAGGAGGTTGTGATGACGACGATGACGATGAAGGATGGAGCACCTTCTCAGAAGATGAGGAAGAAGAAGGCTGCAGAAAGAGAAAGAGGGACGATGATGATTATGATGGCGATGGCGAGGAGGAAGAAAACGCTAGACGTTATGACTTGGGACCTCCTACAGCAGATGTTTATAGCCTTGAACGTCCTTTATTTCTTTCATACACGTTATTCTATCTGCTTCAGCTTGTAAATATGAAGCAACAACCTCGGTATGTGGATTATCTCTATCCCGTACAAACAGAACCTGAACTTCCCGAACAACTGGAAGAGGAAGATGATGATGATGATGAAGGATGGAGCACGGTCTCCGAAGACTCCAGCAGCGTGGAAGAGGAAGATGAGGACAGCTGGGAGGAGACCAACCCTGCTAAGTGGCTGTGGCAAGAAAGAGAATTATGAAGAGACAAGAAGTGTGTGTGTGTGTGTGTTGAGTGTGTGGTACAGATTGACAGATTGACAACTCAGAGGAACCAAATGTATCATCATCTAGCCTTGGGTCCTTCACAAAGAGGAACTTTGACAGACACTGGGAGGTTATTCCCAAGAGACCAAACAACCACAGTGACTAGGATTAGGATTGCCTTTTGCAACTTGAGAGCTATATTTTTTATTTATATATATATTTATTTATTTATTTTTAAGTTGAGGTACAATGATGGGAGCTCACTATGTAATGCTACTGCCAACAAGCTTTAAAAGCAGATTTTTTTGATGCATTTGGATGACTTATCCCCTAAAATGACTAAGGAGTCTGGAAGATAATGGACACAGAGTACAACATACAGTTTTATTAGAGATACCCACAAGTATCCCTAACAACCTTTTATAACTTTATTGTAAATGACCAAGAGTGGAAAGGTCGTGAAAGGAAAAAGGAGAGAGGAGAGGTAAAGGTAGAGGTAGAAGAGGGGAGATGAAACAAGAAAAGAGAGCAATGCAGAGAGAGCAAGGGAAAGAATGGAGACGAGAACAGAGGAAAATATAAAAAAAGAGAAAAGAAAAGAAACAACCGTGAAATTAAGGATCCGCTCCGTCACCCAAGCAACTGCAAATCAAATAATGTTAGGAAAGATGAGTGTGTATGTTAGGAAGGATGAGTGTGTATGTTAAGAAGGATGAGTGTGTATGTTAGGAAAGATGAGTGTGTATGTTAAGAAGGATGAGTGTGTATGTTAGGAATGATGAGTATGCGTGTTAAGAAAGGTGAGTATGCGTCTATGATCTTCTGATTACTAGACAACTTTAATCTTGAAATAAAAGTGACTTTACATTTAATATCACTGTCTTTTCTCTTTTGTTTCATTTATTTAATAAATAAATAATTACTCAGTGTATTTTTTCTCAGTTTGAACATGTTTTAATGAGGTGAGGATTGATTTATGAGACACAGGTAAGGAAATCATTAATGACATTAACACATGAATCTTGTAAGTCTTATATTATAAAGTCACTCATTACTTATCTTACTCACTCACAGAACAGATTGTGACACTCTGCTTGTGTGTTCAGAGTCACATGATTTACAGGAAACATGGAACACCAACAGCAACCACCAAAATAAAACTAGCTGCTCAATGTTTTCTATAAGTTAGTGTTAACAGTCCCATCAGCCTTTGGTTAGTAACTGGTAAACTATTAAACCTGGTTACAAACGTTAGTGTTTCATCAACTGCTGTTGCCAGGAGACAAAAGTGAGATTTGCTTCTTCGTGTTCACATAGATCAGATTTCAAAATAAATATTTTTGTCTGATGATATTACCAGTCCAGTGGTTTCACTGAAGATAATAATGATCAGAGCTAATTTAAGTTACCATACAATCAAGAAGTAAACTTTTAATTTGAAACTTTTTGTCAGTCTTTATGTGAATCCAGCTGTCAAACAGTTTTATTTAGAGCGTCCAGAGTAACAAAGAGAGTAATAAATAAATAGAACTAACTAAATAAATGAATAGGCCTAACTCACTAACTACATTTAAATAAATAAATAAAATCCTGCACACTGTTGATCACTTGTACTCACTTTATAAGCTCCAGAGACGACTTTGGGAGGAGTTTGGCAGACTGAAGGTTTAAAGACTAAAAGGATGTTGATAAAGTGAAATGATGGACAAGCTGCACGATAGTTTTGTTCCTTTCACAAATATAAAGTAAGAGTTTATGATGCAGCTCACCAGAACATAACATTTCCTGCAGTGTAGGAACTTTGTGTTCCATGTTAGTTTCAATCTGAATGAAAATCCTCTACATTCTGAATCAGTTCAACTCTGTTTGATAAGAAATCTGAAACCTCACAAGCAGGAGAACGTTTAAAAAGTAAATGAATGTTAAATGATAAGAAAGTTAGTGTCAGGCTTCATCCTGGCTGAGAGGATCACTGTTGAGGCAGGAATCAACTCAACATGTGACGCTCTGAATGGCATCAATTCTTCACCACAGTCACTGAAAACATTGATACATATATGACTTACATATTATTAGTCAAATATTACAATCAGTTCCTCAGTGATAACATCAAGTCAAACGTTGTGTTGTGTTAGAGTGAACCTGCAGCTCTGATATACACAAGTCATACTTTCCTCTCATACTGAGCAAAGTGACACAGCTGATCTCAATGTAAGTTATTCTTACTTATTTTGTGCTAATAATTCACATTGAAGGCTTCTTATCTTCCTGTGGTTGCCAATTTGAGATAATTGACTTGCAACATGATTCAGATTTGAAGGACATATGTCATCAGTATCTCTTACCAGGGTAACCCTAAATTGACATTCCTGGCTGCAAAAGTTTTCTGCATGTTTGGGACGACTTATCTTTGTGAACAAAGGTTTTTTTTGTGTTGAGCATCAATAAATCAAAAGTGCGTTCCCAGCTCACACACAAGCACTTGAATGACATTCTTAAAACTGGCAACTAGTTAGGATTTCACACCTAATATTGATGAACTTAATACAATACACAATACAATCCTCTGAAAAAACATTGAATACATATTGTCAGTGGAGGATTTAGATATTGGCGATATGGGATGCCAACCAGGGCAGCATCTTGCATGATATAATGTCACCATGAGGGTCAATTTACCTTGTTGGAGTGGGCACCTTACTTCTAGTTTTGTAGAATAGAAACTATTAAATGTATATTGCTATGCAACCATGTCGCACTATTTGCCCAGAACAAATTTCCCTTAGGGGACTAATAAACTTTACACTAACCCTTATCTTATCTTAAATAAATGACCAGTTAATTTCTGTTTTTTATTAGCTTCTATTCTTCGTACTTTATTTTTGGTATTTGTGATTGTTATAATTGTTTATAATTTAGGTAGTTTTGGTTGTTATTTATGTCTGTCTGTCTATCTAAACATAGCACAAAAAGTAAGGACATTTGTGTTTGCTAGAGTACTTCTTTGTTGTAACTATACTTCTTGGCAATAAATCTTATACGGTTGGAAAGCCTGTTTATTTCCCTTTTAAATGGAGCCACATTTGTAAGGAACATGTATTTGTGTGATGAACAGCAGAGCTGAGTATGTGGGTTCTCCCATGAAAAGTTTGTCAAAGGGAGACAAGTCTGGATTTAAGTGCCAAATAGAAATGTTTTATTGTAACTTAAACAACATAACTATCTACAAAAATCAACAATCACTATACTATATTATATACTATATAATCACCACATTAATAATAGCCCAGCGTTACATAACACTAGAGAACATAACGCTTTATATACACTCAATGTGAATAAACTGTATTTTTGAGCTTTTAATAAATGTGAGTCACACAACAACTATATCTATATATCATCTGCACAAAAACATTTGTATTGTTCTATATTGTGGGTCACGTGAGTAAGTCATTACATTTCGGGCTCAATGAAAAGTTTTTAAGGTGTTTTTCCTTCTCTCCAATGTAACAATGGGTAACATTAGATTAATAATAATAATACTAAGCCTGTATTTCATTTGTACTGCACTTTTCATTGATCGTGAAACTCGAGGTGCTACAATATTAATAACGAACAAAACATAAACAACAAGAACAATAATGATTTTAAATACTCTTCACTTTGTTGGATTTATTTTCTTTTATTTATTTTTATATTTTCTAGGTTGTACTTTTCTTTTAATGGACCGTTTTCTGATGAACTTTTTGACGCTTTGGGAAGGAAAAAGTTTTATGTGAAGAAAAGTGACACCAAGACATAAAAAGTGACATGAAATAAAAATGTTATGAAATTAAGATAAGATAAGTTTTTATTGTCATTGCACAATCATACCAAATACAATAGTACAACGAAATTGGACTACTGTCCCCTCCGGTGCAAACAAGCAAGTTCAATCAATCACATATAAATTAATTAAATTAAAATAATGATAAAAAAAAACATTTCTCAATAACGAGGTGAGTTTTCATAATTTCGTAAATTCTTTCACAAATAATTGTTTCGTTTTTATACACAGTTTATTTAAGAAGCCCATCATTTGCTCCAAACACAAATAATTACATGTTCAAATTTAAAAAATAAAAACTTCTCATTATGATTGATTTCAAATACGTTTTTATTGGTAAATGAAAAGTTTGCTTCTTGAAGACATTTGGTTTATTGTCATGACTGCAGGAGAATAGAACATGTTATCTGATACAACAGCAGCTTTTTAAAAGAGTTTTCTGGCAGCAAAGCATTTCTAATTACCTGACAATTCAATAACTTCACATGATCAAAATGACGTAAAAATCATGGAAACAGAAGGATGACGTCACAGAGCCTAAAAAAATACAATAATTTATAACTTTGAAATAGGACTGGATTGGACCTGTTACAAACCCTGAACGTGTTGGAAGGAAAACCTTGTTGGAAAACTACAACCCGGATCATATCTGATCTATCTGATCTATCTCTAGAAAAACTACTACTACTACTTCTACTGTAAAAATGTCTTTCTGGGAGGAACACCTGCGCTTTAGAGGCCGACAGTACGATTATCTGGAAGGTAAGAAAACTCAATTCATGATTCTTTTTTTTATTAATGCATCTCCTTAAAATATTGAAAAGCTCCCTCTGTCCAAAAATGAACATCATTTGTTCATTTTTTAGATTGTTAGAATCAGTTTGACACAGAATGGGTGATGCAGGACGTTTTCTTGGTATAACGTAATTATTAGCTTATGTCTGAAAAGTGGTGGGAAAGTTGTGAAATATGTTAACAGTGGTGTAGTGATTTGAAAACAATGTTATTTTGGTTTGAGAGTATTCATTTCATGGAGTGGGTGTCGAAAGTTGGAAAAAACTTTGGAAAAAAAGATGGCGCCTGGGCCATTTTCTGTAACATGCGTAGAATACAATAGAATTTTTTGTAACCATGGAGATGATGGAACCGTTGAGAGAGATATAGGTCAGCACATCAGAACATGTGGGTGTAAAGCTGTGCTATGTAAACATGGATTTTATATAATTATGTCCTCAGCATATATTACATATAGGTTTTAATTCACATAAGTATTGGTACTAAATGCATATTGATTAGTAATGGTAAAAGATATAAAAGTTTGATTTAAAAAACAAGATTTCTTGTTGATATGTTTGATGCAAACCATTTAATCATCTTAACCATTAACATGTTATTATCTGTCAAAATAGATATTCCAGAAGAAGATGAGAATGAAGACAGATGGAGCACATTCTCAGAGGGCTCTAGCTCCGAGGAAGAGGAAGATGCCTCCGCTTCTGGCTCCAAAAAGAGGGGCAGAGAGGAAGGCTGTGTGGAGAGGAGTCCTGCCAAGAGGCGGAGAAGAAATTGTGATGACGATGAAGGATACAGCACCTTCTCAGAAGATGAGGATGAAGAAGGCTGCGTCTCCAGAGACGCGATGAGAGACGATGATGATTATGATGGCGATGGCGAGGAGGAAGAAAACGCTAGACGTTATGACTTGGGACCTCCTACAGCAGATGTTTATAGCCTTGAACGTCCTTTATTTCTTTCATACACGTTATTCTATCTGCTTCAGCTCGTAAATATGAAGCAACAACCTCCGTATGTGGATTATCTCTATCCCGTACAAACAGAACCTGAACTTCCCGTCCAACTGGAAGAGGAAGATGATGATGATGAAGGATGGAGCACGGTCTCCGAAGACTCCAGCAGCGTGGAAGAGGAAGATGAGGACAGCTGGGAGGAGACGAACCCTGCTAAGTGGCTGTGGCAAGAAAGAGAATTATGAAGAGACAAGAAGTGTGTGTGTGTGTGTGTGTGTGTGTGTTGAGTGTGTGGTGAAGATTGACAGATTGACAACTCAGAGGAACCAAATGTATCATCATCTAGCCTTGGGTCCTTCACAAAGAGGAACTTTGACAGACACTGGGAGGTTATTCCCAAGAGACCAAACAACCACAGTGACTAGGATTAGGATTGCCTTTTGCAACTTGAGAGCTATATTTTTTATTTATATATATATTTATTTATTTATTTTTAAGTTGAGGTACAATGATGGGAGCTCGCCATGTAATGCTACTGCCAACAAGCTTTAAAAGCAGATGTTTTTGATGCATTTGGATGACTTATCCCCTAAAATGACTAAGGAGTCTGGAAGATAATGGACACAGAGTACAACATACAGTTTTATTAGAGATACCCACAAGTATCCCTAACAACCTTTTATAACTTTATTGTAAATGACCAAGAGTGGAAAGGTTGTGAAAGGAAAAAGGAGAGAGGAGAGGTAAAGGTAGAGGTAGAAGAGAGGAGATGAAAAAAGAAAAGAGAGCAATGCAGAGAGAGCAAGGGAAAGAATGGAGACGAGAACAGAGGAAAATATAAAAAAAAGAGAAAAGAAAAGAAACACAACAACCGTGAAATTAAGGATCTGCTCCGTCACCCAAGCAACTGCATATCAAATAATGTTAGGAATGATGAGTGTGTATGTTAGGAAGGATGAGTGTGTATGTTGGGAATGATGAGTGTGTATGTTAAGAAGGATGAGTGTGTATGTTAAGAAAGGTGAGTATGCGTCTATGATCTTCTGATTACTAGACAACTTTAATCTTGAAATAAAAGTGACTTTACATTTAATATCACTGTCTTTTCTCTTTTGTTTCATTTATTTAATAAATAAATAATTACTCAGTGTATTTTTTCTCAGTTTGAACATGTTTTAATGAGGTGAGGATTGATTTATGAGACACAGGTAAGGAAATCATTAATGACATTAACACATGAATCTTGTAAGTCTTATATTATAATGTCACTCATTACTTATCTTACTCACTCACAGAACAGATTGTGACACTCTGCTTGTGTGTTCAGAGTCACATGATTTACAGGAAACATGGAACACCAACAGCAACCACCAAAATAAAACAAGCTGCTCAATGTTTTCTATAAGTTAGTGTTAACAGTCCCATCAGCCTTTGGTTAGTAACTGGTAAACTATTAAACCTGGTTACAAACGTTAGTGTTTCATCAACTGCTGTTGCCAGGAGACAAAAATGAGGTTTGCTTCTTTATGTTCACATAGATCAGATTTCAAAATAAATATTTTTGTCTGATGATATTACCAGTCCAGTGGTTTCACTGAAGATAATAATGATCAGAGCTAATTTAAGTTACCATACAATCAAGAAGTAAACTTTTAATTTGAAACTTTTTGTCAGTCTTTATGTGAATCCAGCTGTCAAACAGTTTTATTTAGAGCGTCCAGAGTAACAAAGAGAGTAATAAATAAATAGAACTAACTAAATAAATGAATAGGCCTAACTCACTAACTACATTTAAATAAATAAATAAAATCTTGCACACTGTCGATCACTTGTACTCACTTTATAAGCTCCAGAGAGGACTTTGGGGGGAGTTTGGCAGGCTGAAGGTTTAAAGACTAAAAGGATGTTGATAAAGTGAAATGATGGACAAGCTGCACGATAGTTTTGTTCCTTTCACAAATATAAAGTAAGAGTTTATGATGCAGCTCACCTGAACACAACATTTCCTGCAGTGTAGGAACTTTGTGTTCCATGTTAGTTTCAATCTGAATGAAAATCCTCTACATTCTGAATCAGTTCAACTCTGTTTGATAAGAAATCTGAAACCTCACAAGATGAGAAAGTTAAAAAAATAAATGAATGTTAAATGATAAGAAAGTTAGTGTCAGGCTTCATCCTGGCTGAGAGGATCACTGTTGAGGCAGGAATCAACTCAACATGTAACGCTCTGAATGTCATCAATTCTTCACCACAGTCACTGAAAACATTGATACATATATGACTTACATATTATTAGTCAAATATTACAATCAGTTCCTCAGTGATAACATCAAGTCAAACGTTGTGTTGTGTTAGAGTGAACCTGCAGCTCTGATATGCACAAGTCATACTTTCCTCTCATACTGAGCAAAGTGACACAGCTGATCACAATGTAAGTTATTCTTACTTATTTTCGCTCATAATTCACATTCAAGGCTTCTTATCTTCCTGTGGTTGCCAATTTGAGATAATTGACTTGCAACATGATTCAGATTTGAAGGACATATGTCATCAGTATCTCTTACCAGGGTAACCCTAAATTGACATTCCTGGCTGCAAAAGTTTTCTGCATGTTTGGGACGACTTATCTTTGTGAACAAGGTTTTTTTTGTGTTGAGCATCAATAAATCAAAAGTGCGTTCCCAGCTCACACACAAGCACTTGAATGACATTCTTAAAACTGGCAACTGGTTAGGATTTCACACCTAATATTGATGCACTTAATACAATACACAATACAATCCTCTGAAAAAACATTGAATACATATTGTCAGTGGAGGATTTAGATATTGGCGATATGGGAAGCCAACCAGGGCATCATCTTGCATGATATAATGTCACTGTGAGGGTCAATTTACCTTGTTGGAGTGCGCACCTTACTTCTAGTTTTGTAGAATAGAAACTATTAAATGTATATTGCTATGCAACCATGTCGCACTATTTGCCCAGAACAAATTTCCCTTAGGGGACTAATAAAGTTTACCCTAACCCTTATCTTATCTTATCTTATCTTATCTTAAATAACATGATCAGTTAATTTCTGTTTTTTATTAGCTTCTATTCTTCGTACTTTATTTTTGGTATTTGTGATTGTTATAATTGTTTATAATTTAGGTAGTTTTGGTTGTTATTTATGTCTGTCTGTCTATCTAAACATAGCACAAAAAGTAAGGACATTTGTGTTTGCTAGAGCACTTCTTTGTTGTAACTATACTTCTTGGCAATAAATCTTATACAGTTGGAAAGCCTGTTTATTTCCCTTTTAAATGGAGCCACATTTGTAAGGAACATGTATTTGTGTGATGACCAGCAGAGCGGAGTATGTGGGTTCTCCCATGAAAAGTTTGTCAAAGGGAGACAAGTCAGGATTTAAGTACCAAATAGAAATGTTTTATTGTAACTTAAACAACATAACTAGGAAAAAGTTTTATGTGGAGAAAAGTGACACCAGGACATAAAAAGTGACTTGAAATAAAAATGTTATGAAATTAAAAAATAATGATAAAAACAACATTTCTCAATAACGAGGTGAGTTTTATAATTTCGTAAATTCGTAAATTCTTTCACAAATCATTGTGTCGTTTTTATACACAGTTTATTTAAGAAGCCCATCAATTGCTCCAAACACAAATAATTACATGTTCAAATTTAAAAAATAAAACCTTCTCATTATGATTGATTTCAAATACGTTTTTATTGGTAAATGAAAAGTTTGCTTCTTGAAGACATTTGGTTTATTGTCATGACTGCAGGAGAATAGAACATGTTATCTGATACAACAGCAGCTTTTTAAAAGAGTTTTCTGGCAGCAAAGCATTTCTAATTACCTGACAATTCAATAACTTCACATGATCAGAATGACGTCAAAATCATGAAAACAGAAGGATGACGTCACAGAGCCTAAAAAAATACAATAATTTATAACTTTGAAATAGGACTGGATTGGACCTGTTACAAACCCTGAACGTGTTGGAAGGAAAACCTTGTTGGAAAACTACAACCCGGATCATATCTGATCTATCTGATCTATCTCTAGAAAAACTACTACTACTACTTCTACTGTAAAAATGTCTTTCTGGGAGGAACACCTGCGCTTTAGAGGCCGACAGTACGATTATCTGGAAGGTAAGAAAACTCAATTCATGATTCTTTTTTTTATTAATGCATCTCCTTAAAATATTGAAAAGCTCCCTCTGTCCAAAAATGAACATCATTTGTTCATTTTTTAGATTGTTAGAATCAGTTTGACACAGAATGGGTGATGCAGGACGTTTTCTTGGTATAACGTAATTATTAGCTTATGTCTGAAAAGTGGTGGGAAAGTTGTGAAATATGTTAACAGTGGTGTAGTGATTTGAAAACAATGTTATTTTGGTTTGAGAGTATTCATTTCATGGAGTGGGTGTCGAAAGTTGGAAAAAACTTTGGGGAAAAAAGATGGCGCCTGGGCCATTTTCTGTAACATGCGTAGAATACAATAGAATTTTTTGTAACCATGAAATGATGGAACCGTTGAGAGAGATATAGGTCAGCACATCAGAACATGTGGGTGTAAAGCTGTGCTATGTAAACATGGATTTTATATAAATATGTCCTCAGCATATATTACATATAGGTTTTAATTCACATAAGTATTGGTACTAAATGCATATTGATTAGTAATGGTAAAAGATATAAAAGTTTGATTTAAAAAACAAGATTTCTTGTTGATATGTTTGATGCAAACCATTTAATCATCTTAACCATTAACATGTTATTATCTGTCAAAATAGATATTCCAGAAGAAGATGAGAATGAAGACAGATGGAGCACATTCTCAGAGGGCTCTAGCTCCGAGGAAGAGGAAGATGCCTCCGCTTCTGGCTCCAAAAAGAGGGGCAGAGAGGAAGGCTGTGTGGAGAGGAGTCCTGCCAAGAGGCGGAGAAGAAATTGTGATGACGATGAAGGATACAGCACCGGCTCAGAAGATGAGGACAGTCCAGAACAACGGCCTGCCTTCACTTCTGGCCGCGTCTCTAAAAAGAGGAGCAGACAGGACAGCTGTGAGAGGAGTCCTGCCAAGAGGCGTAGAGGAGGTTGTGATGACGACGTTGACGATGAAGGATGGAGCACCTTCTCAGAAGATGAGGATGAAGAAGGCTGCGTCTCCAGAGACGCGATGAGAGACGATGATGCTTATGATGGCGATGGCGAGGAGGAAGAAAACGCTAGACGTTATGACTTGGGACCTCCTATATCAGATGTTTATAGCCTTGAACGTCCTTTATTTCTTTCATACACGTTATTCTATCTGCTTCAGCTTGTAAATATGAAGCAACAACCTCGGTATGTGGATTATCTCTATCCCGTACAAACAGAACCTGAACTTCCCGACCAACTGGAAGAGGAAGATGATGATGATGAAGGATGGAGCACGGTCTCCGAAGACTCCAGCAGCGTGGAAGAGGAAGATGAGGACAGCTGGGAGGAGACCAACCCTGCTAAGAGGCTGTGGCAAGAAAGAGAATTATGAAGAGACAAGAAGTGTGTGTGTGTGTGTGTATTGAGTGTGTGGTGAAGATTGACAGATTGACAGATTGACAACTCAGAGGAACCAAATGTATCATCATCTAGCCTTGGGTCCTTCACAAAGAGGAACTTTGACAGACACTGGGAGGTTATTCCCAAGACACCAAACAACCACAGTGACTAGGATTAGGATTGCCTTTTGCAACTTGAGAGCTATATTTTTTATTTATATATATATTTATTTATTTATTTTTAAGTTGAGGTACAATGATGGGAGCTCGCCATGTAATGTTACTGCCAACAAGCCTTAAAAGCAGTTTTATTTGATGCATTTGGATGACTTATCCCCTAAAATGACTAAGGAGTCTGGAAGATAATGGACACAGAGTACAACATACAGTTTTATTAGAGATACCCACAAGTATCCCTAACAACCTTTTATAACTTTATTGTAAATGACCAAAAGTGGAAAGGTCATGAAAGGAAAAAGGAGAGAGGAGAGGTAAACGTAGAGGTAGAAGAGGGGAGATGAAACAAGAAAAGAGAACAATGCAGACAGAGCAAGGGAAAGAATGGAGACGAGAACAGAGGAAAATATAAAAAAAGAAAAGAAAAAAAACAACCGTGAAATTAAGGATCCGCTCCGTCACCCAAGCAACTGCAAATCAAATAATGTTAGGAAAGATGAGTGTGTATGTTAGGAAGGATGAGTGTGTATGTTAGGAAGGATGAGTGTGTATGTTAAGAAGGATGAGTGTGTATGTTAGGAAAGATGAGTGTGTATGTTAAGAAAGGTGAGTATGCGTCTATGATCTTCTGATTACTAGACAACTTTAATCTTGAAATAAAAGTGACTTTACATTTAATATCACTGTCTTTTCTCTTTCGTTTCATTTATTTAATAAATAAACAATTACTCAGTGTATTTTTCTCAGTTTGAACATGTTTTAATGAGGTGAGGATTGATTTATGAGACACAGGTAAGGAAATCATTAATGACATTAACACATGAATCTTGTAAGTCTTATATTATAATGTCACTCATTACTTATCTTACTCACAGAACAGATTGTGACACTCTGCTTGTGTGTTCAGAGTCACATGATTTACAGGAAACATGGAACACCAACAGCAACCACCAAAATAAAACAAGCTGCTCAATGTTTTATATAAGTTAGTGTTAACAGTCCCATCAGCCTTTGGTTAGTAACTGGTAAACTATTAAACCTGGTTAGAAACGTTAGTGTTTCATCAACTGCTGTTGCCAGGAGACAAAAGTGAGATTTGCTTCTTCATGTTCACATAGATCAGATTTCAAAATAAATATTTTTGTCTGATGATATTACCGGTCCAGTGGTTTCACTTAAGATAATAATGATCAGAGCTAATTTAAGTTACGATACAATCAAGAAGTAAACTTTTAATTTGAAACTTTTTGTCAGTCTTTATGTGAATCCAGCTGTCAAACAGTTTTATTTAGAGCGTCCAGAGTAACAAAGAGAGTAATAAATAAATACAACTAACTAAATAAATGAATAGGCCTAACTCACTAACTACATTTAAATAAATAAATAAAATCTTGCACACTGTCGATCACTTCTACTCACTTTATAAGCTCCAGAGAGGACTTTGCGGGGAGTTTGGCAGACTGAAGGTTTAAAGACTAAAAGGATGTTGATAAAGTGAAATGATGGACAAGCTGCACGATAGTTTTGTTCCTTTCACAAATATAAAGTAAGAGTTTATGATGCAGCTCACCTGAACACAACATTTCCTGCAGTGTAGGAACGTTGTGTTCCATGTTAGTTTCAATCTGAATGAAAATCCTCTACATTCTGAATCAGTTCAACTCTGTTTGATAAGAAATCTGAAACCTCACAAGCAAAAAATAAATGAATGTTAAATGATAAGAAAGTTAGGGTGCAAGAGTAACAAGTCACTGAATCCAGACTTGGCTGAAGAGGGCGCTCAACATGGACGTGGTGTTCAAGAAACTGGAACTTCAACTGTCCATCAGGAGTTCACTGTGGACTGGCATGATCCTCTCTGCAGCCAGAAACAGAAACAAAGCAAAAGTTAGATTAAATTCAGCCTTTTGTTGTTAAACTGAGCTCCAATGAGCTATACATAGAATAAACCAGTACTCTGGAACATAGTTTTGCAGGTCATCAGGAGCATGCACCTGAGGAACATCGATTGAGTGAAGTTTGAGTTGTAGTTGCATCTACCTTTCATTTACTATTAAAAATAATTCATAATTGGTTTAGAGTATAGTAGTGTGTGAGAGAGTATAGTACTACATGTGAGAGTATAGTAGTGTGTAATTTATGAGTGAGTATAGTAGTGTGTGAGAGAGTATAGTAGTGTGTAGTGTATGATAGAGTATAGTAATATGTGAGAGAGTATAGTACTACATGTGAGAGTATAGTAGTGTGTGAGAGAGTATAGTACTGCATGTGAGAGTATAGTAGTGTGTAGTGTATGAGTGAGTATAGTAGTGTGTGAGAGAGTATAGTAGTGTGTAGTGTATGATAGAGTATAGTAATATGTGAGAGAGTATAGTACTACATGTGAGAGTATAGTAGTGTGTGAGAGAGTATAGTACTGCATGTGAGAGTATAGTAGTGTGTAGTGTATGAGTGAGTATAGTAATATGTGAGAGAGTATAGTAGTGTGTAGTGTATGATAGAGTATAGTAATATGTGAGAGAGTATAGTACTACATGTATGAGTATAGTAATGTGTGTGAGAGTATAGTACTACATGTATGAGTATAGTAGTGTGTGTGAGAGTATAGTACTACATGTATGAGTATAGTAGTGTGTGTGAGAGTATAGTACTACATGTATGAGTATAGTAGTGTGTGTGAGAGTATAGTACTACATGTATGAGTATAGTAGTGTATGAGAAAGTATATTACTACATGTGAGAGTATAGTAGTGTATGATAGAGTATAATAGTGTGTGAGAGAGTATAGTAGTGTGTGAGAGTATAGTACTACATGTGATAGTTTTGTAGTGTGTGAGAGAGTATAGTAGTGTGTGAGAGTATAGTACTACATGTGGGAGATTATTGTAGTGTATGAGAGAGTATTACATGTATGAGTATAGTAGTATGTGAGAGTATAGTACTACATGTATGAGTATAGTAGTGTGTGTGAGAGTATAATAGTGTGTGAGAGAGTATAGTAGTGTGTGTGAGAGTATAGTACTACATGTATGAGTATAGTAGTGTGTGAGTGTGTGAGAGAGTATAGTACTACATGTGAGAGAGTATAGTAGTGTGTGAGAGAGTATAGTACTACCTGTATGAGTATAGTAGTGTGTGAGAGAGTATAGTACTACATGTATGAGTATAGTAGTGTGTGAGAGAGTATAGTACTACATATATGAGTATAGTAGTGTGTGAGAGAGTATAGTACTACATGTATGAGTATAGTAGTGTGTGAGACAGTATAGTACTACATGTATGAGTATAGTAGTGTGTGAGACAGTATAGTACTACATTTATGAGTATAGTAGTGTGTGAGACAGTATAGTACTACATTTATGAGTATAGTAGTGTGTTAGAGTATAGTACTACATGTATGAGTATAGTAGTGTGTGAGAGTATAGTACTACATGTATGAGTATAGTAGTGTGTGTGTGAGAGTATAGTACTACATGTATGAGTATAGTAGTGTGTGTGTGAGAGTATAGTACTACATGTATGAGTATAGTAGTGTGTGTGAGAGTACAGTACTACATGTATGAGTATAGTAGTGTGTGTGAGAGTATAGTACTACATGTATGAGTATAGTAGTGTGTGTGAGAGTACAGTACTACATGTATGAGTATAGTAGTGTGTGTGAGAGTATAGTACTACATGTGAGAGAGTATAGTGCTACATGTGAGAGAGTATAGTACTACATGTATGAGTATAGTAGTGTGTGAGAGTATAGTACTACATGTATGAGTATAGTAGTGTGTGTGAGAGTATAGTACTACATGTATGAGTATAGTAGTGTGTGAGAGTATAGTACTACATGTATGAGTATAGTAGTGTGTGTGAGAGTATAGTACTACATGTATGAGTATAGTAGTGTGTGAGAGTATAGTACTACATGTATGAGTATAGTAGTGTGTGTGAGAGTATAGTACTACATGTATGAGTATAGTAGTGTGTGAGAGTATAGTACTACATGTATGAGTATAGTAGTGTGTGTGAGAGTATACTAGTGTGAATTATTTCTCATACTTTCCTACACTGACATAAACCACTGCTTACCTCTAATAAGCGTTGACAGGACTGGTGACTGATTCATTGGGTCAAGACTTGAAGACAGGTGGGACAGAGTCTCATACAAACAGTATGATGTTCAGGAAACTGGAACTTTGAGCAGGTGTTGTCATCATTTCTCCTTGAAGACTCACAAGCGGTATATCAGGTGTTCACTGTGGCCTGGCAAGATCCTCTTTGCAGCCAGAAAAAAAGACAAAAAAGAAAAAATGACCACTACTATACTACTACGACAAACAAGAAAAGTATAAAGCAAAAAAAAAAAAAGAAGCTTGTTTCCACAGCCACTCATAGGAGTTTGAATGCAATGCCTGAAAGGTGGCAGGAGTAAAATACTTGAATATTGACATTTGTCATTAAGAGAATAATAATTATAATTATATATATATATATATATATATATATATATATATAAAGCGCCTTTCATGAGCAGTGTGTACAGATGACTGCCCTTGCAATTTCAAGTAGAATAAGGAGACATTTCTAAGAAAAAGATCACTGAAATCCTCAGATACATCCATATCACCATCATCACCTGTCTCTGTGCCTGTCTCATACACTTGAGGGCCAAAGTCATCTGATTGGGTTTGAACAGATGATGACTGAGAAGCAGATTCTTTGTATAAGTCACCAATACTACTGTCTGCAAAATGTCTATGTTTCCGTGATATGTGGGCGGTAAATGAGGATTTTACATTGAAAATATTTGTACATCCTCTCACTGGACAGCTCACCACACGTCCTTCCACAATATGCTCCTTCAAGTGAGCTAGTAAGTCTTTCTTATCTTGACACTGGCGCTCACACAAGGCCATTGCGCATTTAAGAGCGTTACCAGCCGTCCCGACACGAATGTTACTGGGAGCAGATAGGCTTGCATTATGCTTCCGGTAAAAATGAGCCTTAAACGCTCCATATCTGTTAAATATCTGCTTGCAACCAGCTCCAGTGCACTTAAATACACATCTTGGTTCATTTCTTAACCGACTTGCCACAGAAATTACAAGAAAACATGTTGTTGGCCAATAGTTAGCTAACTAAGCTAATACTCAACACAAAACCCTCTAACACGAAAATATCTCGACTTAACTCAAGTCAACTCTCTCAACTTCAAAAATAAAGAAACCTAAGTTAACGTACCCCCAAATGACTAGGTATAACTTGTGTTAATTTTTACAAAGCAAAACAAATTAGCTGTCTTCTGACCTAACAAACATAAAGTAACATTGACTTAACCCATCCATCCATCCATCCATCTTCTTTCCGCTTATACGGGGTCGGGTCGCAGGGGCAGCAGCCTAAGCAGGGAAACCCAGACTTCCGTCTTGAGAGCCACTACGTCCAGCTCTTCCCGGGGGATCCCGAGGCGTTCCCAGGCCAGCCGAGAGACATAGTCTCTCCAGCGTGTCCTGGGTCTTCCCCGGGTCTCCTACCGGTGGGACGTGCCCTGAACACCTCACCCGGGAGGCGTCCGGGAGGCATCCTAACTAGATGCCCGAGCCACCTCATCTGGCTCTTCTCAACGCGGAGGAGCAGCGGGTCTACTCCGAGCTCCTCCCGGATGACCGAGCTTCTCACCCTATCTCTAAGGGAGAGCCCAGCCACCCTACGGAGGAAGCTCATTTCGGCCGCTTGTACCCGCGATCTCGTTCTTTCGGTCACTACCCAAAGCTCATGACCATAGGTGAGGGTAGGAACGAAGATCGACTGAATCTGTGCAGAGTCCGCATTACTGCAGACGCCGCACCGATCCGCCTGTCGATCTCCCGCTCCATCCTTCCCTCACTCGTGAACAAGATCCCGAGGTACTTGAACTCCTCCACTTGGGGCAGGATCCGGGTCGGGGTGGGCACGCCACCCTTTTCCGGCTGAGGACCATGGACTCGGATTTGGAGGTGCTGATTCTCATCCCGGCCGCTTCACACTCGGCGGTGAACCAATCCAGTGAGAGTTGGAGGTCACGGTCTGATGAAGCCAACAGGACCACATCATCTGCAAAAAGCAGTGCCCCAATCCTGAGGTCACCAAACCGGAACCCCTCAACGGCCTGGCTGCGCCTAGAAATCATGTCCATAAAAATTATGAACAGGATCGGTGACAAAGGGCAGCCCTGGCGGAGTCCAACCCCCACCGGAAACGAGCCTGACTTACTACCAGCTATGCGGACCAAGCTCTGACACCGGTCGTACAGGGAACGGACGGCCTGTATCAGGGGGTCCGATACCCCGTACTCCCGGAGAACCCCCCACAGGACCCCCCGAGGGACACGGTCGAATGCCTTTTCCAAGTCCACAAAACACATGTGGACTGGTTGGGCAAACTCCCATGCACCCTCGAGGATCCTGCAGAGCAACGACGTGCAGTCAGTGCCTACAAAACAACGTGACATTTAATCAAAATTGTTTAGACTCAATCTTGTCACAATTTGTAGTTTATTTGCATACTTTCATGATCATTTTGCCCCAAATTTCATTTTAAAAGTCCTTGAATCTATGATCGAACAGCCGCGCATGTCTTGTAAGCTAGCGGCTAGCTGCTAGCCTATATCGAAATGAATGGTGAAAGCTCTGCTTTTCGTCTTCATTGCTTTCGACGGTGGGCATTTTCGAGGTTGCGCATGCGTATTGGGTGGTTTAATCAAACGTCTATGGCCGAGGAAAAGCACTGCTTATTTGGGGAGCGAATGGAGAAAATGTGAAATTGTTACAATCAGATATATATGTCAGATATTTGCACTGTCACTTTCGAGTCCGATATAATGTCCACTATTGAGCGTTTGAAAAACTTCAGCAGGCTGGATTACCAGCAGAAAATGCTTATCATCCAGCATGGCAGGTGTACACTTCCTCTCCGTGACCTTCACCAGTGTAAGTGACCGAAAATTGTCCGGTCATTTCAACCGGAGTGGTACTCTCGCAAAGAGTGGCAATGTGGATGCGATGCTAGCAGCAAACTTTTCTGCTTCCCTTGTCTTCTCTTCTCAAAAGAGAGGGATAACGTGTGGGTAGGTCCTGGCTACAGTGACTTGAACAACTTGCCTACTGCTATAACTAAGCATGAGAGGTCGAGTGCACATATTCAACACCAAATTGCGCTCAAAACTTTCGGAAAATGCACTCCGATCAGCCTCACTTTAAACAGAGCTTATCGACTGCAAGTCTTCGTGCACAACGTCAAGGTGCGGGAAAACCGAGAGATCCTCAAGGACTTGGCTATGGTATTTCTTGGCTAAGCAGGAGCTAGCATTTCGGGGGAATGATGAGAGTGAGGGCTCCAGTAACCGAGGCAACTATGTGGAACTATTAAACGTCCTTGCCGAGAAAGATGAACGATTGGAAACCCATTTGCAAGTTTCCACGGTTTTTACTGGCACATCTAACCGGATACAGAACGACCTTATCCAGGCAGTGAGTGACACTCTCCGTCATGATATTCAAGTGGAGGTAAATGCAGCCCCTTTTGTGTCTGTGCCAGTGGATGAGACAACTGATGCCACGAACAAAGCTCAACTCTCCGTCATATTGAGGTACGTCAACCTAAGTGAGGTAAAAGAGGCTTTTTTGGGCTTTACTGATGTTAGCAGTGACCGCAAAGCAGCCGCTATAACTGAACATATATTAGCCATTTTGGAGTCCTACAACTGCACTACTAAACTCGTTGCTCAAAAGTATGACGGGGCCGCTGTGATGGCATCTCAGCTGAATGGAGTTCAAGCAAAGATAAAGCAAGTTTTACAGTTACAGTAAGTTTTTTATCCACTGTTATGCGCACAAATTGAATATTGTGCTCTCCTATTCAGCAAAGTCTATAACTGATTGCAACGTTTTTTTCAAGACCATCGAGGGCTTGGCATCTTTCTTTAGCAAGTCTGTGAAGCGCACGCAGTTCTTGGATGCAGTTGTGACACACCGGATACCTTGGGCCGCTCCAACGAGATGGAGTTCACATTCAAGGTTGGTCCAAGCTGTAAACCTTTACAATGCCGAGCTTAAGCACATGTTCTGTCTCATTACGGAAAATCCTGTTGCATGGGATGATCAAACGCACAAGATGTCTGTGGGGTATGATGCCTGGTTGTCAAAAACGTCCACCTGTTTCCTCTTGATGGTGTATGGAGACATTTTTAACCTCACTGATGGACTTTTTTCTGTTCTCCAAAACAAGTCCATGGACATTGCTTTTTGCTGTCAAAGGATCAATGACACAATGACTGTTCTACGCCGTCAAGTTTGAGGAGAAGTGTCAACTGTTGGGCCTGACAGATCCATCCACAAGGAATGTACAGCCAATCAAAGAACACAGGCGGGAGTTGTTCCACAACATCTATGAGGACGTAAGCACTCAAATGAAGAACAGGTTTGATCATTATGGCCAGCTCTCCTTCTTTAGTTTGGTTGACCTCCGCAGATTTGACAAGATATCCAGCAGCTTTGATGACCGGTCACTGAAGAGCTTGGAAGAGGCATACGCAAAGCACTTCGACTTTATCAGGCTAAAGGCAGACTTGACTGGACTGTACAGTTCACAGTTGATTTGTGAGCAGTGCACAACCCCTGCACAGCTCCTTAAGTTTTTGCACACAAACGATTTGGTGGTGACTGTGCCAGAAGCAACCAAACTGCTGTCTCTCATCTTAACACTTCCAGCCACTACAGCCTCAGTGGAGAGATCTTTTTCAGCCCTGAAAAGAATCAAGACCTACAGCCGAAACAGGACTGGAGAAGAGCGCTTATCATCCTTGGCTGTCATTTCCATTGAGGCAGAACGTCTGGTGAGACTGCACAACAACCGATAAACGGTTCTACAACGATGTGATCGAGAGATTTGTGGAGAAAGATCGCCGGATGGACTTCATCTTCAAGTAAAGGTAATGGTTTCATTTAAGACATTTTGTATAATTAGGTTGTATACAACTGTCTTTTTCTACACAGTGTTTTAATTCGCCTGTTTCTGAAAATGTCTTTTGTGTAGAATACTGCTGTGTGCCTCAGAGACGACAATCACTCCAGCAGAGCCTGCCACACTGAGGAATCATCTCAGTGTTGCCCCCTCAACTTGTGCACTTGATTTACAATGATGTAGTTTAAGTGAAGTGTTTTATCTTCAGTTAAGGCTGGCATTCATGTGTGTTTAGTATTTTTGAGTCACCTTGGTTGATTCTGAAATAGGCCTGTTTGTTTCCTCAAAGATGTGGAGGGAAAATGGTTTAAATTTTCAAAGTTATGACTGTTTTCTACTGACATTCATTTTTTACATTTATGATACTTTGCACACATTCAACAAATTGCAGTTAAAACTTCTAAAAAAAAAACGCACTCTGATCAACCTAGTGTTACACATGTGCATCCATGTTTTCTTTGGATGTACACTTTACAATGATGTAGATTCATGGAAGTGTTTTAGCTGCAATGAAGGTTTGCATTCATGTTATTTTAGTATTTCTGATTCACTTTGGCTGAATGTTGATTTCTGAAATAGGCCTGTGGTTTTTTTTCTATGTCAGTTTTGCACTTATATTAATTGCTCATATACACATCATACAAATCTATGCATTGTTGATAGTTATTGATTTTTGTGCACTTTATAAATGATGTAGCTAAAGCCACTTGCAATGAGACTGATATAAGTTTAGTTACACACACCCTCTGGTCCCCCTTCTTAAAAAGAGGGACCACCACCCCAGTTTGCCAATCCATTGACTTAACCACAGAAGTTTAGTGCTGCTGGGCGCGCAGAAAAGGCGGTAAACTTGATTCAAAATTTCAGTCAGTGCTCCGTCTGCGTGAAGGAGGCTGCGCGCGCATGCCCCTCCCCTTCCCCCTCGCTGTGTCTCTCTAGGCTAAATTTACTAATACGTTAAATTACCATCAAGTGATCATTTTCAATCATTTACACAAACCAGTGGATCCTCACACTATGAGTGTGTTATTCAGGTCTGCAGTGTAACCTTTTATGTATGTATTATTAATTCATTAATATTATTATCAATATACATTATTATTAATTATTTAATAATTAATATTGTATCATTGCAAGTTTACTTACTTTACTTTGTTCCATAGACCACATAATAAAACAAACCCTTTAAAACAGTTTTGTCATGTATTAGATATATTCATTTTACATTGTCAAATGAAAACAAAAAATAGTATTTAGTGGTGTCAATAGATGGCAATAAACATACAACGCAGTGTAATATCAAAATAAATTATATTATTATTGTCATCTCCCGATGACTTATTTTAAAATAGTCTTGCTTCTGACACTCATCACAATCATAGACATATATGCAAAGCTGCAATCCTCACCTCATTAAAACATGTTCAAACTGAGAAAAAATACAGTGAGTAATTGTTTATTTATTAAATAAATGAAACGAAAGAGAAAAGACAGTGATATTAAATGTAAAGTCACTTTTATTTCAAGATTAAAGTTGTCTAGTAATCAGAAGATCATAGACGCATACTCATATTTCCTAACATACATACTCATCATTCCTAACATACACACTCATCTTTCCTAACATACACACTCATCCTTCCTAACATACACACTCATCTTTCCTAACATACACACTCATCCTTCTTAACATACACACTCATCTTTCTTAACATTATTTGATATGCAGTTGCTTGGGTGACGGAGCGGATCCTTAATTTCACGGTTGTTTCTTTTCTTTTTTTATATTTTCCTCTGTTCTCGTCTCCATTCTTTCCCTTGCTCTCTCTGCATTGCTCTCTTTTCTTGTTTCATCTCCCCTCTTCTACCTCTACCTTTACCTCTCCTCTCTCCTTTTTCCTTTCACGACCTTTCCACTCTTGGTAATTTACAATAAAGTTATAAAAGGTTGTTAGGGATACTTGTGGGTATCTCTAATAAAACTGTATGTTGTACTCTGTGTCCATTATCTTCCAGACTCCTTAGTCATTTTAGGGGATAAGTCATCCAAATGCATCAAATAAATCTGCTTTTAAAGCTTGTTGGCAGTAGCATTACATGGAGAGCTCCCATCATTGTACCAATCAACTTAAAAATAAATAAATAAATATATATATAAATAAAAAATATAGCTCTCAAATTGCAAAAGGCAATCCTAATCCTAGTCACTGTGGTTGTTTGGTCTCTTGGGAATAACCTCCCAGTGTCTGTCAAAGTTCCTCTTTGTGAAGGACCCAAGGCTAGATGATGATACATTTGGTTCCTCTGAGTTGTCAATCTGTCAATCTTCACCACACACTCAACACACACACACACACACACACACACACTTCTTGTCTCTTCATAATTCTCTTTCTTGCCACAGCCTCTTAGCAGGGTTGGTCTCCTCCCAGCTGTCCTCATCTTCCTCTTCCACGCTGCTGGAGTCTTCGGAGACCGTGCTCCATCCTTCATCATCATCATCATCATCCTCTTCCAGTTGGTCGGGAAGTTCAGGTTCTGTTTGTACGGGATAGAGATAATCCACATACCGAGGTTGTTGCTTCATATTTACAAGCTCAAGCAGATAGAACAACGTGTATGAAAGAAATATGGGACGTTCAAGGCTATAAACATCTGCTGTAGGAGGTCCCAAGTCATAACGTCTAGCGTTTTCTTCCTCCTCGCCATCGCCATCATAATCATCATCGTCTCTCTTTCTCTTTCTGGAGCCTTCTTCTTCTTCATCTTCTGAGAAGGTGCTCCATCCTTCATCGTCATCGTCGTCATCACAACCTCCTCTACGCCTCTTGGCAGGACTCCTCTCAAAGCTGTCCTGTCTGCTCCTCTTTTTAGAGACGCGGCCAGAAGTGAAGGCAGGCCGTTGTTCTGGACTGTCCTCATCTTCTGAGCCGGTGCTGTATCCTTCATCGTCATGACAATTTCTTCTCCGCCTCTTGACAGGACTCATCTCCACACAGCCTTCCTCTCTGCCCCTCTTTTTGGAGCCAGAAGCGGAGGCATCTTCCTCTTCCTCGGAGCTAGAGCCCTCTGAGAATGTGCTCCATCTGTCTTCATTCTCATCTTCTTCTGGAATATCTATTTTGACAGATAATAAAATGTTAATGGTTAAGATGATTAAATGGTTTGCATCAAACATATCAACAAGAAATCTTGTTTTTTAAATCAAACTTTTATATCTTTTACCATTACTAATCAATATGCATTTAGTACCAATACTTATGTGAATTAAAACCTATATGTAATATATGCTGAGGACATAATTATATAAAATCCATGTTTACATAGCACAACTTTACACCCACATGTTCTGATGTGCTGACCTATATCTCTCTCAACGGTTCCATCATCTCCATGGTTACAAAAAATTCTATTGTATTCTACGCATGTTACAGAAAATGGCCCAGGCGCCATCTTTTTTTCCAAAGTTTTTTCCAACTTTCGACACCCACTCCATGAAATGAATACTCTCAAACCAAAATAACATTGTTTTCAAATCACTACACCACTATTAACATATTTCACAACTTTCCCACCACTTTTCAGACATAAGCTAATAATTACCTTATTCCAAGAAAACGTCCTGCATCACCCATTCTGTGTCAAACTGATTCTAAAAATCTAAAAAATGAACAAATGATGTTCATTTTTGGACAGAGGGAGCTTTTCAATATTTTAAGGAGATGCATTAATAAAAAAAAGCATGAATTGAGTTTTCTTACCTTCCAGATAATCGTACTGTCGGCCTCTAAAGCGCAGGTGTTCCTCCCAGAAAGACATTTTTACAGTAGAAGTAGTAGTAGTAGTTTTTCTAGAGATAGATCAGATAGATCAGATATGATCCGGGTTGTAGTTTTCCAACAAGGTTTTCCTTCCAACACGTTCAGGGTTTGTAACAGGTCCAATCCAGTCCTATTTCAAAGTTATAAATTATTGTATTTTTTTTAGGCTCTGTGACGTCATCCTTCTGTTTTCATGACTTTGACGTCATTCTGATCATGTGAAGTTATTGAATTGTCAGGTAATTAGAAATGCTTTGCTGCCAGAAAACTCTTTTAAAAAGCTGCTGTTGTATCAGATAACATGTTCTATTCTCCTGCAGTCATGACAATAAACCAAATGTCTTCAAGAAGCAAACTTTTCATTTACCAATAAAAACGTATTTGAAATCAATCATAATGAGAAGGTTTTATTTTTTAAATTTGAACATGTAATTATTTGTGTTTGGAGCAAATGATGGGCTTCTTAAATAAACTGTGTATAAAAAGGAAACAATTATTTGTGAAAGAATTTACGAAATTATGAAAACTCACCTCGTTATTGAGAAATGTTGTTTTTATCATTATTTTAATTTAATGAATTTATATGTGATTGATTGAACTTGCTTGTTTGCACCGGAGGGGACAGTAGTCCAATTTCGTTGTACTATTGTACTTGGTATGATTGTGCAATGACAATAAAAACTTATCTTATCTTAATTCCATAACATTTTTATTTCATGTCACTTTTTATGTCCTGGTGTCACTTTTCTTCACATAAAACTTTTTCCTTCCCAAATAGCGTCACAAAGTTCATCAGAAAACGGTCCATTAAAAGAAAAGTACAACCTAGAAAATATAAAAATAAATAAAAGAAAATAAATCCAGCAAAGTGAAGAGTATTTAAAATCATTATTGTTCTTGTTGTTTATGTTTTGTTCGTTATTAATATTGTAGCACCTCGAGTTTCACGATGAATGAAAAGTGCGGTACAAATGAAATACAGGCTTAGTATTATTATGATTAATCTAATGTTACCCATTGTTACATTGGAGAGAAGGAAAAACATCTTAAAAACTTTTCATTTAGCTCGAAATGTAATGACTTACTCATGTGACCCACAATATAGAAACATAAAAATGTTTTTGTGCAGATGATATATAGATATAGTTGTTGTGTGACTCACATTTATTAAAAGCTCAAAAATACAGTTTATCACATTGATTGTATATAAAGCATTATGTTCTCCAGTGTTATGTAACACTGGGCTATTATTAATGTGGTGATTATATAGTATATAATATAGTATAGTGATTGTAAATATTTTTTCTCCATTATCAAAAAGTGTTAAAACTACAGAATAAACTCTGCTCTCTGAAAGATTAATTTAGGATAAATCAGCAGTTTATTAAATACTGATGAGATATTCATGAATGTTCTGAAATGATGTATAGAGACTAATTATGAGAATATACTGTGAAATACCTGAATATGAACAGTACACTGTAAAAAAAAAAATGGCTGTAGAGAATTACGTTAAAAAAACTGACAACAGTAAAATACCATAAATCCAAAATAGTTCATCACTGTAGTAAATACAGTGAATTACTGTAAATCAAGAAACAGTACATAAATTTATTTTTTACAGACATAATTTGTAGAAAACACAGGATTTTGCTGTTTTAAAAATAAATTGTAAAATTCATGGGAAAATACCGTAATGTCACAAGCATGCAAATACCCTAAAATTAACAGTAATTATTCTGTCTAAAGTGCAGAAATTTGCTTATGTGTAAATTTACATTTTCAACAAAATCATACCTTCATTTTTACAGAAAAAATATGTCAAATATATGGTATGTTTGTTATATAATGTTGATTTCATGTTTAAATAATATAATGTGCTGTTATTTTATGTAAGGTCCTAGTAAGTATGGATCTAATCTGATGCAATAAAAAAACTGTTTTATTGTCATATTCCAAAACACAGAACATTGTTGAGTAGATTTGATATTTAAAATTTCTTACTATTATTTTCTACTTCATTATCACAATTACATAATAAAATTGGACAAATGATGAAAATATGTGTGGAAATTAACATACATATGGTTGTGCTGTCTTTTTCACTGAACTGCTGATATACACGCTTTAACTTTAAGTTACCAGTTTTCTCAACAGCCAGTATATATGGCTTGTTGTTGTTTTTGTTCCCTTATCCACTTCCTGTGGCCTTTTGTTTTGGATCTTTTATTTTGAGGGCTTTATGAGTATAACAGGAAGTGGACGCAACGGTTGTTTTGGAGACGGCGCCTTGACAGCGCAAAGGGCCCGCCAATTAACGGTGCTAACGAATTATTAAGTTATTATTTATGATAAATGAATGCTATATATGTGGTCAAACAACCTAGCCGGAAAGGCAACAAGGTATTGTTTGTTTTATTGTATTTTATCAATAGTGTAAATATAATATAGTTATGTTCAGTAATATTTGTTCTTTAGTAGACTCATTTGTAACGGTTGAAGACAACGGTTAAATGCTAATGCTAGATTTTAAATTATGATAGTGAATCCTTTTATTAATACCTATCTGTACATTTTAATGGAGTTTTATTGACGTTAGTGTTCGTGATTTGTCTTATATACGCTCATTTATTTATTTGTTGTAGCTCATTATTTATGTTCAAATCAAAGATAACGGTGAACATAAAAAATAAAAGCTTCCTTAAAACATCATTATGCTTCACCCACTCTGTGGCTGCAGTCTGCTACAGTATGCATGTTACACATTTTCATTATAACATTACTTTAAGTGTGGATGAGAATTCAGTGAACACTTGCAGAGAGCTCTTTATTTGTCTGATCAACCTGAGATGATGAATTGTGGAGGCTGGGATGAGAGGAGATTGACTTCATAAAGAGTCCTCTCTGATTTCTCTGTCTGAGATTTTAAAAAAGACACAAAAGTTGAGACAATCTGAGACTTAATTGAGAGCTTGATGAGATCTCCTTTGAAACTTACAAGAGTCCAAATTGAGATTTTGTGCATCTTATTGCTCAGAAAAAAGCCATGGTCAGCCAATGTTCTATAACCGCCAGGTAGAGGATCTACTGAACAGCTTGTGAGCAGTAGATCCTGGGGTAAATATTGCTATTTCCTTCTGCTAGCGTATCAGGAGAAAGTTAGCAACAGGTATTGCTCCCTGTTGCTAACGCTAATATCCCAACAGGTATTGCTACCAGTCGGTATTGCCAACGTTAGCTATTAGTAAAAGTATTGCTATTTCGATTAGGAAAATATTGCTATTTTGTTCAAAATATTGCTATTTTCCTAATAGCAATAAATATTGCTATTTTCCTAAGGGGAAAGTATTGCTACTTGAGTGTGCAACCGTACAATTGGGAACGAAGCGACCGAGTTGTGCACCCGAGTCAGTGGAGAGTTTAGCTTAGCACCCTAGCACAGATGTCAGCAGGCTTCTGTGAGAGGTGAGAAGAGGTTTTTGAAAGACCTGTGCTGCTATGTCAGCTTAATATATACATTAGGAGGAGGACCCGTCCGTTCAGTAGCAGTGAGTTAGAATCCTAAAAAGACAAACTTTAGTGATTTTCTTTTCTTTGGAAGAACAAACTTAAGTGTTTTCCAGCAGTAAGTATTTCTTTCTTTATTTCTTTATGTAAAATAATCAGAAAATAATGATATTTATGATAAATAACGTAAACTGAACAACTATAATTACGCTCAAATCAAATTTAATGGCTTAATTCCTACAATTCCAGATATTTAAAGACATTTTTAGACCTTCAATATCAAAAATTAAACTTAAAACATTTTCAGACGTTTTAAGGACCCTGTACTAACTAAATCCAACATGTTGTATTTTATTAATCATCATTTTCAGATTTAGTAACAGCGACATCCTCACTTATTTAATATCGTGAAAACTCGGTTTCATGCTTAATCCTTCATTTGCTCTCATTCCAATCAAATCGTCTCATGTAACTTTTACAGTCTTTCATTTTTAACTGGTGCTTCAAACAGAAATAATGATCCTGAAATTCTTTCTTCCTCAGTGAAAATGAACACAGTAGCAGAGTTCAGTGATAGCGGACTGCTCCAGGCTTCATATGCCCTGAAGTTCATCCAGAGGCAGCTGGTGGAGCTTTCCAATGAGTGTGAGAACACTGTACAGAGAGAACTGGTCTGTCCTCAGTTCTTCATGGAGCTCCAGAACAAACTGGAGAAACTCCTCCATGAAGGTAAGTGTTTTAATTTCAACCATCTTTCTTTTTTCCAAACTGATTTTAAGAAACACACTCATCCCTTTGTTTATAGTGAATACTTTTTTGTATTTAGTCGACTCAATTATAACAGAGATTTGGTGTCTTTTGTGTGTTTGATTTAGACCCGCTCAGTGTGTTGCCCTCCACCCAGAAAACCAGAGGGGGGGCGACTCATCATTAAGCAGTTCAGCAGTGGCAGCTTTGGGTGAGTAAGACTTCTTTACATTCTAACAGCCTGTTTGGACTCCACAGAGAGTTCAGTCCAAACACAGAGAAACGTCATACTGAAGAATCTTGTAGTTTCTTGTTAAATCAGAGCTGATGTTCAGTAGTAGAAGCTGCTCATGTTTCCTTTTCCTTCTTGTGCAGATCTGTAAACCTTGTGCGCCACAGGGAAACAAGTCAGGCTTTTGCCATGAAAGTCATCAACTGGCAGAACCTGAGAACGGAGGATGATATTCAGCAGGTGTTGGTGGAGAGAGCCATCCTCTCCTATACCCAAAACAATTATATTGTCTCAATGCTTTGTGCATTTGAGACTCAGAGAGACCTCCGTGTTGTCATGGAGTACGTAGCAGGTAAGAAGGTTGTTTGTTTAGACAGGGATAGAACAGATAAATGAGCTTTAAACTGACTTTCCTCTATTATCTATGGAGCCCATCCATGCTACCCACCCAACACACACTGAGAACATGTCTCCTCCTGTCCTTCTAGGTGGGGATTGTGCCTCCTTGCTGGAGAACCGGAGGCGCTTTTCCTCGAAGATGAGCAGAATGTACATCGCGGAGACCACCATGGCTCTGGAATACCTCCACAGCTTTGGGATCATACATAGGGACCTGAAACCTGCTAAGTGAGTCATCAATCTGTCCCATCAATCTGACATGTAGAGTTAGAGTTTGGTGTGTAATCTAACATGAGACATGTTTCTGCTTTCCTCTGTTGTAGCATGTTGATCACTTCCACCGGCCACATCAAGGTGACCGATTTTGGCCTCTCCAAAATAGGTCCACTGAACATAGCCCAAGATGTTCAGAAAGCACCGGTAAACAGGATCGTGAAGGAGTTCACGGACAAAGAGGTAAGTCTTTGATTTTTCTCTTCTCTGCTTATTTGAGCTCAAACCTGGATGGTTGTTCTAATCATTTTGTGTTTCCTACCTTCAGACAGTGGGCACTGCTCCTTATATGGCCCCAGAGATCATACTAGAGTCGGGGTATGGAAAGCCTGTGGACTGGTGGGCCCTAGGTATCCTCCTCTTTGAGTTTCTGGTGGGTGATACTCCATTTGATGGAATGGACTATGACGACCTCTTCCAACACGTGATTGAAGGTAAGAATCTTTACTTCAGTTCATCTCTTTCTGGGTCGGTGACAAATAAGGGTTGTCAAGATGTGCAATTCAAAAATATGTTAAAAATAGTTTTAAAAGCAGCATCAGGTTTGTTCAAATGTACATTTAGTATTTTTGTTGGTTTTATATCATTTGAAATGACATTTGCACCATTTATTACCAAAAGTGAGACTGAATGCTCCTGAAAATGTCAAATGGTGTAACCACAAAAGAATGATAAATATTACATATTTTATCACCTACAGTGTATTTAAGTGGACTTATACTAATAATGACTTCATTTAAAAAATGTGATGGTTCCTGATTGACATGATTAAATGTAATATTTAGAGCAATTGTATTCCATCACCTTTATTTAATATAAAAAGTTATCATGTTAGATCATGCCTAAAAGAATGTGTGCAAGTTATTCATGTTTATTTTCAAATTTTAGCCACTTTAAATTTGACTAAACCACATGGAAGGTGGAAAGATCATTGACCCTTCTATATTTAAGTCATGCTAACAGATTTAAATGAATCTTTCTTTATTTTAAAAGATGATTCAAAATGTGCATTATCCTACTTTGTGATTTTCATGAAAATCTAGCAACATGTGGTTGAATTTCTTGTTTCTTTTACTTTAAACTTGTTTTAAGATTCAGTGTTTTTGTTGTTGTTTTTTTAATGATGGAGCTAAACTTTGAATTCTGTTATTGGATTACTGATATGTGCTTTTTGTTGTTTCTCAGATGACATCGTCTGGCCGGAGGGGGAAGCAGCCCTAGCAACTGATGCCCAGGACCTGATCAGCCTTCTCCTTCAGGAGAAAGCAAACATACATCTGGGGACAGGTTAGTGTCACATTCACTAATGATGAAGACGTGGATAGAGACAGGATGGGAGCTGATAGGAGACTTGTTATTTCTTCGCATTCACTATTTTTCTGTGTGGATTTACAACATCTGTTTGTCTCACTTGTTCTCCAAGAGGAGCCGGAGAGTTGAAGGCTCAACCGTTTTTTAGAGGTCTCTGCTGGAGGTTTCTTATGGACGAAGAGCCTCCATTCATCCCCCAGCTGAGGACTGAGGAGGACACCAGCTATTTTAATTGTAAGTGTCAACACACACACACTTTTTGCTGTGGTTTCTAAAGCCAATGCAGACCAGCAGTGCCAGGAGGACCAGGGTGACGAGGAACCAACTGTGGAGCTGCCGTACCTCTGCTCGGTGGCCCACCACTTCACTGAGGTACACTTTATAAATCCAGCTGCTGTTTGACACTGTAAATCCATTTCTCTCTATCAAATACACACAAGAAAATGATCATTTTGATGCTTTTCTCTTGAAACTGCAGGTTTACAGCAGCCCGGAACATCTGTCTGCTCCAATCGCCTTCAACCAGATCGTGGTGACAAGACTGCTGGAGGACGACGAGGACGAGGAAGAGGAGCAGGAGGAGGAGGAGTTTAACTATTATGTTAAGTTTAATGAGTGTTTTCATGAACAGGAACCAGATGAAGGCTTTGAGGAGGAGGAGTCCAGTGAGGAGAAGGAGGAGGACCCTCAAGAGGTGCGACAGCAAAGACGCAGAGCGACACAGAGGAGGAGGAGCGAGAGAAAGAAGTGGAGGAGGATGAAGAAGAGAAGGAGGTGTACGTGGAAGAGGAGGACTTGCCTGAGGAGGAGGAGAGGACCAAACGGAGGAGGACAGAGAAAAAAAATTTGACAGCTGTTGAAGACAAAGAATTGACTTCTTCTCTTCCTCTTCCTGCTGCCAACAACATGTGTGGGGAGGTTTTTAGGAGGTGCATGAAGACTTTAAGAAACTTCATCTGCTGTCCTGTGAGGAGGAGGAGGAGGAGTGTGTAGAGGAGGTCGGAGACAAGCAGCAACAACAGCTCACTCAATGAGGCTGAGAGACAATGAGGAGGAGGAGGAAGAGGAGAAGAAGTTGTCGCCTCTGTATGTTTGTCTTTTCTTTTTCTAGTTTCTTTTTCTGTTTCTATGGAAACGTATTGCTGCCACACCAGAAAAAGAAAAACAGATCAGCATGACCTCACAACGTGAAACGTTTATTGTTATAACAAAATCTTAATTTGATGTTATTACAACATTATAACAATATACTATTTATTTATCTCCTTCTGTGCTGCTGCATGTAGTTTACAGTCCAGATGAGAATACAATACACAACTATATAAGTTATTTTTTAATGACATAAATAGTATATTGTTATAATAATAATTATAATGATAATAAAGATAATGATAATGATAATAATAATAATTATTATAACAATAAACTTTTCACTTTAAAACATGAGTTATTGATCTAAAATTGATGTTTACTGATACTGATTTTTCTTTTTCTGGCGTGGCAGCAATATACTTCCATAGCTTCCTTTGTCTTGTCTTGTCTTGTCTTTTTCTTTTCTTTCTTTTTCTTTACTGTCCTTGCAACTTAAAACATTAAAAATTTAAAAAAATACTGGTTGTAACTAATCTTTTAACTGAACATAGTAAGAGTCATTGAGGACGACAGCAGCTGAATGAAACAGTGAAATAAAGCACACAACAAAACAATATCAGTGATGTAAAGCTAGGAGGGGGGGGGGCAGCTTTGGGCAGTGGTGGCCTAAAGGTTAGAGAAGCAAGCTTATGACCGGAGGGTCGCTGATTCAATTCCCTGGACCGGTAGGATTAATCTGGTTGGGGAAAGTGAAGAAGCAGCACTTGCCCCTCCCTCATTACCACCACTAAGATGCCCTTGAGCAAGGTCCTCTTAACCCACCTGCTCCAGTGGAGCTGCTCAGTGGCCGCCAGATCAGACTGGTAGTACTGGGAAGCTTCCAGGTGTGAATGTGTGTGACTGTGTGGATTTGAACAGGGCATTCCTGCAAAAGAGAGCACTGCTCTCAGTGAATTACCCCTGGATAAGTAAAGGTTAAAAAAAAAAGGGTTAGGGTTAGCTATGTAATAACAGTTGAATAAAGTTTGAAGAGGTTGTGAATATGTCCTCATCACTGTGTAGAGACCTCCATGATCATCTACAGCATGTTTACAATAAAACTACAGACAAAAACACTTATTACAAGACTGAGAACTCACTCACACTTTGATTCAAATAATAAGTTCATCAACAGAAACATGTGTCAGTTGAATGCTAGTATGTACAGAACAGTAGTATTATCAGGAAACGTATTTCCATGGAGTATGAAAACCTAAACAGTGTTAAGCTGAACTGACTTTGTGAAACTGAAAACTGAAGAGTTTCCTTCAACTCCGAGTCAACTGAGTTTTCACTAAACCTGCAAAATAAAAACTGATTGTATTTAGCTTTACAAAGTGAGAATCACCCTTTTTAAAAAGCCCCTGGCAAAAACTTGAGACTTGAATATTTTAATATGTTATTCATTTTAGATATGAAACAATCCATTACAGATTTCCCATATTCAGCATGGGAGTCAAAGAGCCATTTCAACACTGTTTAACTTACAGCAACAAAATGAACACAAATTCCGTTAATATAAAATGTTGCTCTCACCAGCAGCTGCCTACCTCTACACTACTGTATAATCTAACATTCATTTCATTTAACTTCAACACTGTAAGAAAAAGGGCTCAAATGCAGCAGAGTATTTACTGCCTGGTAGGAATGAGTCTGTCTGAGGCTGCAGTGTGTTCAGTCAGTGTGCAGGGAGCTCAGCAGCTCCTCCGCCTGCATTAACAGCTGTTAGCAGACTGCTCCGTGTGTTCTCCTGTCATGTTCCTGTCCTCCTTCAGTTTGGCCTCAGTGAACTCCTGCTTCACCCTCTGCAGCAGCTCTGGACGCAGCAGCACATCCAGAGCCGTCATGACCAGAGCCTTGGCTGTCCGCAGTGTGTAGAACTGAGCTCTGTCATCACCTGCAGCAGAGACACACACACACACTGTCAGAGATAGAAACACATATCAGCATGGGTTTGATACTGAAGTAGAGGTAGAGGTAGTTGTGTGCACACCAGCAGCATGGCAGTATTCTTCAGTGTGGTTCAGAGCATTAGAGCCGATGTAGAAGTAAGGATGAATCCCAGGAACAGCAAATGTCACATTACCAAAGTCAGTGGAGCCTGTAGAGACACATAAAACAGATTCAAACTGACCACACATTGGATAATATTACATAACTGTAATGTTGGTAAGAAGTGGGATGCTTGAGTTTGACGTAGAGTGATGTTGAATGCTTCTCAGACAGGAAATAATGAGGAAAAATAGAAGTGACCAGAGCAGAGACCACTTATCCATCTCTGTATTTAAAGTCATGGAACATTTTGAAAAAATTCTACATACATGCTGACTCTCTGAAAGTGAGATGACTTTGAAAATCTTTCAGATAACACTGAGCTCTAGCTGAGAGTGGACGACGTGAACGCATGAAAAAACCTTAGCAACAACCTTAGCAACCAAGACTACTGAACCAATGGCTGTTTATGGGCGTGTGGAACCAGCTGACGTCAACTCATCTGAGCTGCTCTGTGATAAACTGACCACTCTGAAGCACGTACACGTACCTGATTCATTCTTTAAGACATCTTCATCTACAGTGAAGTCCATCCCCAGAGCTTTGCCGTTCCTCTCGTACAGCTCCTCTAACGCAGCGTTGCGAAGCATGTTGTCAAACTGATTTCTTGCAAACTGAACTTCAACCTGAAAGGGAGTTAGTGTATGGATTACTTTTTAACCCTTATATACTGTTCAGGGGTCAAATGTGACCCATTTTTACATTTAAAAGCTGTGAAAACAACTTTACACATTTTCATTAGCTGGACTTACAAATAAAATGCATCTTTTTTTTTTTATTTCTGTGCAGCTGATACACAATTTTATATATGCAAATGTACAAATTAGGTCACCAGTCAAACATGTTGTATTCTTCATATTTTAGAAAATGTTATATTGAATCATAAAATAGTGATTGTGAATGTCATTTCTCCTTAAATTAATAGAATACACTCTCTGACAGTTTCATTAAGGATTAATCAAACATGTGTTAATGACTGATGGGGAATTTATGAATATGAATTGGTGTAGAGATTAATTATGAGTCCGAATATGAACAGTATGTAAGGGTTAAATGTTTGGTAGAGTTGGGAAATAAGCCCTTAAATAATAATTTGTTTTCAAATTTTTCTATATAAGTCACTTTTTTCTCTATTCAAACTACAGACTACATACAAAATGTGTACATATGAAAATGTCTGACTTTGGTAACTTCTATTAGCAGCTGTGTACTTCCTCATCGTTCTTTCCTACCTCACAGCCAGTTGCCATAGCAGCTGATCTGAAACACATCTCAGCTTTAGCCTTAAGGACAGGAAGTTCAGCTCGTGAGGGGGTTCTCAGGTAGTACTCCAGCTCAGTGTAGGAGGGGATGATGTTTGGTTTCTCTCCACCGTGCTTTATGATACCTGCACCAACACAGCATGGTTTAATCACAGCTTACTAAACTCCTCAGAGCAACATGTTGAGTATAGAGGTGCATCAGTGGTTCACCGTGAACTCTCCAGTCTGGCTTCATCTGTTGTCTGAGCACAGACAGGTTGTTGTAGCACAGCACGGCTGCATCCAACGCATTGATTCCCTCCCAGGGGTAGGCTGAGGCATGAGACGTCTTACCATGGTACTTTATAGTTACACTGGAAAAACACATCACACACTATATGCTTTACTCAGGAAATGCATATTCATACAGGAAGAGTGTGCAGTCTAATAAAGCTTACTCATGCTCAGCCACACACGGCAGGTAAGTGGCGTCTTCCTTTGATGGGTGAGCCATGAACACCATATCCAGACCTTTAAACGCTCCCTCCCTCAACATGTCAATTTTACCTCCACCATCCTCCTCAGCTGGGGTCCCCAACACCGTCACCTGTGGAGTAAAGAATGAAGTTCAGCTGCTGCATAGCACTCACCTTAATACAGAAAAGATGATCCTTTTCATTACATTCATGTTTACTTATAGTTTATTGTAGGAGGTTATACCGAGTCATACTAACAAGAGGGTGGTGGTTGGATCCTTGGCTCCTCCATCCTGTACGCGGAAGTGTCCTTTGGCAAGTTTGTGAGAGTGTGTGTGTGTGTGTGTGTGTGTGTGTGTGTGTGTGTGTGTGTGTGTGTGTGTGTGTGTGTGTGTGTGTGTGTGTGTGTGTGTGTGAATGAGAATTGGACAAAACTTCCTGATAAGCATATTGGCTTGCAAGGTAACCTCTGGATGAGTGTTGGCATGTGTCGCTAAGAGCTTTGAGTAGTCAGAAGATACTTTGCTGCACTCCTTCAAGCAAGTTTCAAATCTCTGCAAGTTGAGTTTCATGCCATATTAAAATGAATTGAAATGAACAGCTTTTTTTAAAATCAGGAAATCAGTGTAAAAGCTAAGGTACTGCTTTTCAGGAGGTTAGCAACATTTTAAGGCAGACACATCAATTACACCTCATTCAGAGATATCTGAATATGAGGACTAGTGGGAAATCATGTGGGAAACAGACATACAGTGCCTTTCAAAGATCAATATCATGTGTGTGACCCAAATTTGGTCATAAGAAAAATGTGAACTCCTCCACATGCGGTGTATCTGTCCTACCTGCACCCTGACAGGGAGGCTGCAGATGTTCTCCAGCACATCTTTGAGCCCCAGAGCAGCAGCAGCTCCAACCTCAGCTATCAGGTTGTGTCCACATGCGTGTCCAATACCAGGCAGGGCGTCGTACTCGCACAGGAAACCCACGTTGACCACGTCTCCCGGCTCGCTGCCTCTGCCTCCTCCTCCTCTTCCTCCTCCTCCTTCAGCTCTCCAAGTGGCTCGAAACGCAGTGTCAAGTTTGAAGTGAGCGTCCACCTTCCAGCCTTCCTCCTGCCTGAAGAAGGCTACCAGTCTGTCATGAGACTTCCTCTCCTCATAAGCCAGCTCGGGACAGCTCCATATGTCCTTACTGAGGCTGTGCAGCTTTGCTTTGGCTTCATCTATACAGCAGCCAGCTCTCTGTTTCAGCTCCACCAGCACCTCTGCTCCACCCGACATCTCGTTCACTTGACAGGATGTTATATTGTTTTAGAATAATGAACACTGGTGCTCACAGTGTGACTGAGTGTCTCCTTTCATAACCAGCTTCCTGCAGTCTCACTATCAAGTTACAGTAAACTGTGTCACCAGTGCCAGAAGCTAAATTTGAAACAGCCTCTCTTTAAAATAGCCCACACACACACACCACACTGCACACACACACATACTGTATAAACACTATTTGTTTGTGAGGATTTGCCAAATGAAGGAACACTCATGAACTTACACATATAAACCTGCAGGTCACTATTACTTGTCTGGGTGTAACAGTTGTATAATGTCTGCTGTGGCTCTGGAGAAGCTTTGTCAAGTCTGAGAAAATAAACTTGATGATGCCACTACGGACTAGAAGTAGTAAATCTTGGTTTCTGCAGCTTTGATTTAGTGATTTCTTTTAAATCTGTGTCTTTTGAATCACCTGGCTTTATCAAAGTGCAATACTAAATCACATGAGTCCAATAAAGCTAAGAGGGATTCACATAAAAAAAAAAAAGAAGAAAAAAAAGCACATGGTTTCTTTAGGTGACATCAGATAGAGACATAACCGAGTCAAGAGGATCACAAAATGATAGAAAACACTTCTTACTTAAAAGATAATATTTAATACATACATGGTGTGACAAACAACATTTGGCGTCTCTTAAATATTGACAATATGCTACTTCTGCCATGTATTTCTATTTTACTGTATATTCATCATCATGGATCATGTATTAAATTGTGCTATTGCTTATATATGATTAATAAATTAAGGTTTTTCATCCCTAATTCACATTTCTCCAAACTGTCATTACCCATCTCTCTGTTTGGTAATAAGCATACAGATGTGTCAGATATGTCAAAAAGAAAAAAGGGACGCTTACATGCAAATTTACCCAAAATCCCCCCCACCCCCGATAAAAAAAGTGAGCTCCCATATCACCCCCTGCCTGTGCATGTATACTGTATAAAATGACTCCTTATTCCTTCACTTCCTCTCAAGTACCACAATGAATAAAAACCATAACGTGTGTTTACATCTGCTTTACTTTTATTCATCCACAGATCTGGTCAGGTTTGTTTTCACCACAGGTCCGTCTCTTTGTCCTCTCAGCCCTGCCAGGTAGATCTGAGGTAAGGGGACGTTGCTCTCGCCGTCTCTCTTACACTGGCTGGCGGCGTCCCTGGGGGGCCACGTCTGAGTGACGTTTTCCCGCCTCACGTGGCTCAGTCCCGTCTGCGTTGAGTGCGTCACTTTGGTCCGAAGATCAGCCTGGAATTGTGAAATAGAATAAATGTGATTATTGTCATTACTGTGGTTTAACTCACAGGAATATGAAGCGTCTCACGATTGACTGTATCTTACCAGTTGGATGGCTTTTTTTCGCAGCTCCCATTCGTTCCACTCGTATGGCTTGACGATGTTTGTCTCCAGCGGGTGGATGTCTGTCTGTGTGCCGCTCTCACACATGGTAATGGGCTTCACCAGTAAACTCTCTCCTGGCTGCATCTGCAAAAAAAAAAAAAAAAAACCCACAAGCTGACAATTAAATTTGGATCCAACTCCCAAACTGTGGTAAAAGTGAAAGGAGAGCTTCGTGCATTGTTGTATGTCACACTGTTATTATCCTGGGCTGTACACACACATCTGCTAAACAATAGGTATCCAAAAATAAAAATGCAACTTCTCTGGTAAAAGCGGCGGCCTTTATAACCGAGGACTGACCTCAGAGTACGGAGCGACGCTGGAAAACTGCTGGTGGAGTTTGAGGAGTTGGATGAGTTCAGGGGAGCGTTTGGCTTTCTCTGCTACCTCTGTAATGAAGTCATCTGGACTGGAGGCAAATTTCAAAGCAGCTTCTTTGGAGCTGAAAACATAAAGCTTCTGGTTGTGTTTCAGCACTCCGATGTGTGGATTACCTGAAAGAGAAACACCAAATATACCAGACTGATTAATGTCTTTACATTTGTGGTTTAAAAGAGTCCAAAGAAAGACACAACAGCCTGCATTAAGGATCATTTTTGAATAGTATTCTTGTGTATATTGAGAAAAATCACATGATTGGAGGGATTATGACATATTAAAAACAGATAAAAAATAAAAAGTAGACATGTGTGGGAAGTATATATATGTAAGCCTGTCATTTGATAACACTTTTTCAAGCTCAGAAGTTACTTATTCATTAATTTCATTCATTAATGTAATGTTCAGTAATGTTTCCATCTTATTTTAGCAACATTAATGGATGAAATCGAGGCATCAGTTAGGTATAATCATTTAAATGCTCTAAGGAGCTGCTGCAACTATGTAAGATTATAATAATACTTATATATAATAATAAATAATAAACAGTGTTGGGGAGTAACTAGTTACATGTAACAGCGTTATGTAATTTAATTACAAAATAAATGTAACGGTAATTCACTTTACTGATGAAAATGTTGATGATTACAAAGGAGGTTACATCTGAAGTCACACCTTTAAGATTTTACTCATTTTTTAATATTTAACATGTTACTGAATACATATATTACTGTTTTTAATTCTTTGAAATCAATATTTTTTATATTTAGTAAATAAATCATGACGTGGGGTTATTTGGAACACACATGAGCTTAAATGGTGTCACAGTACTAATTAAGCTCATGCCAGACTTTTGACTTTTTTCATCAAATATCTTTATTTTATATTCTAAAATCTACATGAACTAATGAATACATTTTACAATGAGAGATAAATCTTCTTTATAAGAAATGATCTCTCTTATAAATCATGTCAGTATCCATGAAAAACAGCTGGACTTAGATTTTGGTGCTTAATGGGAACATTTACCCTAACAGCTGAAAACATTGGTTAGAACATTAGAAAAGTCATCAAATGTAATAAGTTACATTACTTTGATGAAGTCATTGAAATAGTTACATTACTTATTACATTTTAAATAGAGTAACTAGTAATCTGTAACCTATTACATTTCCAAAGTAACCTTCCCAACTGTAATAATGTGTGCATGTGCTTAAATAGAGTGAGATAATGGATCCTCAGCCTGTCAAAGACACAGCAACATTATTCATATATGTGCACAGGTCAGCTGACTGATGATCTCCTCCACACTTCCTGTTTACACTATTTTAGGAAACAATGTGTCTTGACTGGACTATTCAGCTGAGTTAAATATTGTGCCTCACACAAACCCAATCATCTACATACCAGGTCAGATATCACAGAGCATCTTAACTCTTACCTGGAAGTAGAAGCCCATCTGTGTTAACGAGTGTGTATCCACAGACTCCATTATACTGCAGCGGCAGCTCAGTGAAGCTGGCTGTTGTTTCAGGGAGGAACCACTCCTGTGATTTCATCTCAGCTGGATCAATACGCTCATCTGTAAGATATAATGACACCTGCATTTAATGCTTCAAAGGAGTTTGTGATTGTAAGACTCATGGATGATATGAATCAGTGTTGGTGATGTCACCTGGAGACTCGCTCATTCTCTGTTTGTCCGTCTTCACCTCGGACGCATCCAGCAGGCCGTTTAAATGAGCTTCAGAAAAGATCTTAGCCTGAGAGGAGAGGTAGGGCTGCAGGTTGAGAGTGATGCTGTTGAGGATCTTCAGCAGCTCGGCTTCATCCTGAAGGCCACACCACAGCTGGGACAGAGTCTTGAAGAGCGGCTGAAAAAAAGACGAGAGGCAAAATGACAAAAATGAGGATGTAGAAAGAACAGGAACACACTAAAAGCAATACATGTTCTTTTTAAAACAACACATTTCATACAGATATAGATGAATGTGCCCCATGATGGACAGAACATACTGTATGAGAAAAGAAAGAAAGACAAATATTGCAAAAAGAGATGGGAGCTGTACCCGTGCTGAGACTCTGCACAAAGTAGACAAATACATTTCAGTTTATATTGAGATCAAACTGCTCATTTATTTTTTATTTATATTTATTTGTTTTTTACACCCATTAACTGTTCTTATTCCTTTACTGTTTTTAATTCTAATGATACATATTGTATCCACCTACAGTGTATTTAAGTGGACTTATACTAATAATTACTTCATTAAAACATGTAAATGTTTCCTGATCTCCATGATTCCCCAGATTAAATGTAATATTTAGAACAATTGTATTCCATTACCTTTATTTAATATAAAAAGTTATAATATAAGATCATGCCAAACTAGTTGATATGGTGTTTTATTGAGAATTTAGTGTTTTTAAAGCAAGTTGAATTATTTGGTACAAAGTTTTTATGGTTACACCACTTAGACATTTTTACCATAATCCTCTAATATATTCTCTCAAAATGGATTAAAAGCAGTAATTTGATGCTGGGTCCACAAAAAAAGAATGTGTGCAAGTTATTCATATATTTATTTTGAAATGTTAACCCCTTTAAATTTGACTAAACCACATGGACACACAAAACATCATTGACCCATATATGTGGGTATTGTTCAACATTTTAGCAACAGTAACATGATAATGATGACAAAACTTACAAAAACTTTAGTAGTGGGCACAGCTGACTTTGCCTTCACAGTTTCTTTCAGCAGCTTCATGTGTGATGACAGCTCAGTCTGCAGGATGTCAACGTGCTTGGCACATAAACGAGCATCGGCCTGGTGATGAAGAGGAAAACACTGTTCAAACATTTATTTTAAACGGGATGAAGGTACTTCTTTGTGACAGAATCACACACACACACACACACACACACACACACACACACATTAAGCAGCTCCTGTTAGCTCACCTGTAATATTTTGAGGAAAGCTTCATGCTGCCTGGTGTTGTACAGAGCCTGTTTGAGCAGCACCAGCGGGACATCACACTCTGCAGACTGATGGTCGGGTTGGGTCAGCTTCTCCAGCAGAGCCGTGTACTTCCACACCAAACTCTGTGACACACTCAGCTCACCCTCTATGCTTTTACTGGTGACCGGAAGAGCTTCATGAAGAACCGGAGGCACTGCAGGGAGAAGGAAAACCATAACCGATCATTACTGAAGAACAGATAATGACTGATGCTGTAGTATGAAGATACAAATTAAAGAGTAAAATGAACTCGTGAGAATGATTTTTAGGCTGGTGTACTGTACTTAGTTCATTGAGGTGGATCTCTTCTTCTGCTTTGCCGCTGGCTTTGTTGAACAGTCTGATTCCTGTGACGATCATGGTGAGCTCATTGAGCTGCTGCTCCTTGTCCCTCTTTAAGAGCACCATGAAGGCTCCCAGCTCAGAGGCAGGGAAGATGCTCTGCAGGGCAGCTGATACAAGCAAAGAGGAAGAAAGCAACTTCAATTGTACAGATACTAGTGAATATGAATATGAAAAGTATACAGGACAGTTAGAAAGGAAACTTTACTGCAGTGAAATTTCTCAACATTTTATTAACATGGAGCAGCCCATGATTTAGCCCAGAAACATAATTAAGTATACTGGTTCATTTCCATATTTCTGGATTTTGATCAAGAATTGTTTATAGTGTTTTTATTCTATTTTATTGTATCTGTTTTGATGTTTTAAACATTTCTTTCTACTTTATTTTATGTTATTTTATTATCGTTCCATAAGTTTGATCTTCTTATCAATTTTATTCATGTTTCTTTTGTCTTTTAATTTCTTCTTAGGCTAGTTTTAGTCTAGTTTGTATTAAACTTCATCTCTTTAATTTCATTTTACTTTTCCACTCATTTACATTTTACATTTTTTTTGTCTATTTAACCTATTTTTTTTTTTACTTTTAATAAACCTTTTCTTGTACTTTCTCTTAATTTACTTATTTAATCAATGTTTTATTTTTTAAAATCATTTTATTTAAATTTTCTAAACATTTGTATCATCCTTATTTTCTTTTGCGTGCCTTGCTCTCAATTTTTGCCTTTTAATTTCTTATTTATTTTTGTTCTCTCATTGATTTCATTCCTTTTCTTTATGTTGTCACTTGTTCTGTCTTATTATCAGCTTATCAATCTGCTGTAAAGCACTTTGCACTACACTAGCCTGTATGTAAGGTGCTATATAAATAAAGTTTGATTGATTTGATTGATACTTCAGGAGAGAAAGGTACAGATCACAGATGTGTAATAATGGGTGGCACTGCCCTTTACCTTACATCCCATACATTGCAGTGCTGTCCTGACTATAGAACCAGGAAGTGTGTGTGTGTTACCTGTCGTCTCTTTCACAGTGTTGGAGTCAGTAGGTGAGCCCATGCCTGAGCGCAGCAGGATGTAATTGATGATTTTACGATACAGGGCGTCTAATTGGTCCCGTGATGTCACCCTGCTGTCAGTGATCTCTCTGCTCACTGAGCTCAGTCTGGACTCCAGCACACGGTGGATTTCCTCCAGGAACTCACCTGCACACACAAAGCACCTGCTCAGTCATGAGACTCATATTATTACTGATTTTTTTTAAAATGTGTCTTCAGTGTAAATATATCACTCAGTGTGGATATCAGGCTGAAAAGAAACCTGCAAAATCCTCATTATAGAAGCAGAAAACATTAGTATGAATTACATTTTATATCACTTACGTCGGGAGGTGTAATTGATATCAAAATACACTTGCATCTTGATGGTGTCGAGGGACGGGCTGCACTTTTCTGTCAGTTTATCCAGACACAGCTGAAAGAAACAGAACAGAGGAAGAGACAGATGTGAGGCTCAGTGTCACACAGTGTTGCTTTAAGCATGGCTGTAACTACACTTTCTGTAATTCAAATGATTTCTCTTCATAGGCTTACTCCAGTAATGTTTTTGACTCAATATGATAAATAATTAAATACAGAATTTAGCATATTTCTATCAGAATTTGATCCCAGTGTGGAGAAGCTTTGATGTTGATGGGAATCAATAAAGACTCATCTTATCTCATCTTAACAGCTCTCAGTGTATCATCTAACTCTATTTCATCATTAAATATTCATTATAAGTAATATAATAGTATAATATGGAGTTCTTGGTGGAGTTATACAGAATATGAACTCACCTCTTCTAGTTTCTGGACATCCTGTTTGGTCAGTGTTCGGTCAACATTGAAACCATTTCTTGGGTCGAGAACCACAGCTTTCACCTGAGAACAGTTCATATAGAAAGTAGAACATCATATAAAGCTCTCATGTTCATAGAGGAGGAATATAGAAGTTGAAAAATGACTAGTTTTCTTCTTTCTTATGATTGACAGGTTATTATCATTGAAATTGAGTGTTTGACATCTAGAAAGAACTTATCGTTATACCTGTACAGTGTGTATAATGAACAGTTACATGACTCACCATGAAAGCCACCAGAGTGTCAGTCACCGCATGTCCTCTCCCCGCACACTCCCGCACTATCTCACTGATTATGTTCTTTATCACGTTTTCTGCGTGAGCCCGAGACATTTCTACCGTTGTGTTCACTTCACTGCTACAGTCAATTGGCAGTCTACCGACACCGTGTTGATATCTGGTTACCATAGAAACACTCTCACCACGTAAATGCGCCGATAGGCTGTGTCCACTAGAGGGCGCTGTTGATCTCTGTCTGATTAAAATGAAGAGGAGTCAAAAATAAAATACTAACTCAAATTAAATAGCATAAATATAATACACATTAAATGCTGTTTCCATGCGTTTCAGACTGACTTCATCTTTAAAGTTGACTGTTTACTTATTGTTAGGAGATTGACATCAAATAAAAAATAAATGCTAAAAAATAATAGAAGTATTTATGGTTCTAATAATTTATAGTGAAATGATGTAGTCATACTCAGAGGTAAACTGAAAGTCAGAATAAGAATCAAAGTCAGTTCATTGACTCAATAATATGTTCAAGTACCATGTGACTCAGACACATACACAAGCACAACAAGCCAAGCAAAGATGATTAAAGATATCACTGTTATGTACAAGCAAGTGAGTGCAAATAGATACAGTACATATAGAAACAACTGGACAACAATATACAATGTCTATATACAGGTGGGACGTTTTTTTAAACATTAAATAAGTCAATCTTTATTTATATAGCACTAAATCACAATAAAAGAGCACTGTCCAGGGCCCCTGTGAGACGTGAGAGCATAAAGAACTCCAGGGAAGAAGTTTAGGTTAGTTAACACATTTATAGTATATGAATATAAATGGATAAGAGAGAGAGGAGGGAGGAAGAGATAGGCCTATGGCAGTATAAACTAGGAGCTGGTCCAAGACAAGCATGACCGGCCCCTAACTATAAGCTTTATCAAAAAGGAACGTTTTACTCTACTCTACTCTTGGTGGAAATAAAAGCTGTGACAGGAAGGCAGTGGTGAGACAGACAGCCAGAGGGAACTGGAGGGAGCAGAGGATCATCAGCTGAAAAGAGGCCTGGAAGGAAAACTGGAAACCTGAGGAAAATATGCCCTTGACTTTTAAAGACTTCCTCCTTTTTTTCCCTTCAAAAAATACCGTTCCCGAGGTCATGAATACACTTTCATAAACCTACATGTGTTCTCAAAGTAGCTACTGCGCAGTTGGAACTGAACAGCTTTGGCTCGGTGGGCTTACTTTAGTCTATTGCATTAAATGTGGAGCTCAGTTAGTGATTACAATGATTATTTCCTGCTAAGACGAGCTAGAGAATGTGTTCATGTCATGTATGAAAGTGGATATACTTAATGAAGTGTATGTGCATTAACTCTGCAACTTCTGAAACAAAGAGATGAAAACATGAGGATTAAAATATTTATTATAAAAATCAGACAGGACATAAATGGAATGGTTTAGGTGAACAGTTGCTAGACTCAGTCCAGACTGATACAGTACATTTAGAGGAGGTTCCACTAACTACAGCCTGGAAACACAAGGCAGGCTGAACAGCTGATTTCTGCCCTTACATAAGACTCACATTGTAGTTTCCCCACATTCTGATTTCCACTAAGAACTGAGCTTTCAGGTCACATGACAACCCCATGCCTTTAAGGAGGAATAGTTCACACACACACACACACACACCAAAATTACAAAAAAAACATGCAGAAGGTGAAACTACGTTCCATGCAACAACATAATTTAACATAAAGACTATGTACACATCCACAGGGTTGATGAAGGGGTTTGTCAGATTTCATGGTTACAGGATAAATGCAGCAGTTTTGGCACCATCGGAACACCTTTCACAAGTCTACTGTGCAAGTGTTGAATCCGTACAAGCAAATTTTTCAGAAAAACAAAAGAATCACTGCACTCACATAGAAAATAATGACACAATTTAAACTTTATACAATATACAAAACACTGTACCTGCAGCAGCATTTATCATCCGTTTGTTCAACAGACTGAATTTAAGTGATAGGCATTACTGGACCAGTACTGTACTTTACATACTTCATCATCATCATCATAACCAGATTCATACAAACCTTCACTGACCACAAATCAGCTCAGGTGGAGATTCAACATGTGGGAATAAATGACTCAGGAACGACATAGCCTCATTTTTCTCCTCTAGTTCACATTACTGCAGCAAAAGCAAACAACTTGTTCATGTATAATGATTTTTTTTCTTTTATATGGGAGTCAAAATATGACGCAAAAAAAAAGTAAAAAAACAACTTGATTTTATTAAAAAGTTGTAATTGTTGTGAGGAGGGAAAAAAATCTTACCTTTTTTTTTTTTTAAGGGTAACCGAGTAAAAAATTATAATGTTATGACCCAAAAAAAGTCAAAAATGTTATGAAATTACTAAAATTGGACTCATAACATTATAAATAAAAAACTGACTATTTCAACCAAAAAAAATAATGAGATATTAAGCCCTAATATTTAGAAGTCATTTTTTATGAGGCCTTCATTAAACAGATTCTAGTTGTGAACACTGCACAGCTGCACTGATCCCTCTTCAATATGAATGCAACTTTCACCATGTCAAACAAGTTCATTCATAGTTATTAATTATTCATTTGATATTAGATAAATATATATATATATATATATATTTGGAGTCAGCACATTGAGTGTCTTCTATGTGTCGCTCAATTGCTTTTTCTGGAAAGAAAAAAATTGGCAGATTTCAATTAAAGGCCAGCTTCAATTTAAGTCCCCTTACCCACAAACATTCATATATATTAACACTTATATATTAATACATTCTCATAGTGAGAGGACACAGCTTATAGGTTCTTGAGGGACGATTATAACGTCGACTGACAGGAAGTTGACGACATTAACACCAGTTTCATCCTCGCCTTGTAACTGGATCTCGATAAATAAGGCATAAAGTAAGCAGCAGGTTAACGGAAGCCTGCTGGTGTCAAGTAAGAGCTCCACGGTCAAGATCCAGACTGATGGCGAGGATTAAATAGACTCCACGGAAAAATATAATACATAATAATAGACAGACATATATATTAAAAAAAAGGGTTATAATGGCTCAGATCAATCCATGGCACTGTAGATCTGTGTGTATATTGCACTTTGTGACATCAAACTCATACGTCATACGTTACACAGCGGTCCGTCTCAGAAGCATTTCCTGAAGACGATCTGCGGTCCGAACTCCTCGTACTCCTCCTGGCTGATCCACGCCGAGCCGAAGGTGGGCAGGTTGGCCAGCACCGCTCCGCCGCTCCACACCGAGAAGTCTCTGTCTTTGGGGCTGGTGACGCGGACGCTCTCCCTCATGTCCACCTGCACCATGCTTCTGATTTCAGCCTGGAGTCGGTCGGGGAGGCCGGCCAGCAGAGTGTTCCCACCTTCGCTCCCAGGGAGAGATGGAAAAAAAAAACTCATATTAGAGATCAGCTTAACTGGAACAAAAAAAATAAAAAAATGTGCGTGTGCTTTTGATTTTAGTAGCACAGCTGGAGTTCGTCTCGGTTGTGTAAACAGCTGTAACAGAAACCAACTGTTACCTGAGAGCACGATGTTTCCCAGGAAGCAGCGCCGCAGGTCAATGTCTGAGCTGAGGATTGACTTGAAGACGCTCTCGTGCATCCCGTAGTGGTCCCGTCCAATCAGCTCGGGTTTAAACAGGATCTCAGGAGCCCTGGATGAAGCAGAGGTCTGTGTCGGTAGTCTGTCATGTGTGTAACACCTGGTGAACAGACCTCTCTACAGTAGTTCTACCAGTATCAAGCTGGCAGTACACATTACTGAGAAACGCTGCAAAATAAATATTCGAGACAGAACCTCTCTCTATTTTATTATCCTCTACTATTTGAATGTTGATGTTCTCTTTCACAGAATACATGTTTTAGAGTTGTTGGCATGCATAATTATATATTTACAATTAACAGATCAACATTTTAAGAGATATGGTTATTTGTTTTGCCAAAGTCTGCTTTCTGCAGGAGTAGCAGTGTTCAGTTTTTATACTCCACATATCAGAACAAACTACCAAAAAACTGCAGGTTTACTGTAATTCTCACTTCTAAAGATTTGATTTTCCTGTTTGTGACTACCTTTAATTAAATCCAAACTTTAGGATTAATGTATCACACTGCACTCTAATTTCTTATTCTCTTGTTTTATCTGTCTTTTTCTATTTTAGCTTCATTTTATGCTACTTTTAATCATGCTCAATTTCACCATGTGTTGCTTTTATATTCTGTCTTCATGTATTTTATTGTATCACTTTGAATTACTTTGCTGTTGGAACCTCAGCTACACACTTTACTTAAAGAGTACTTTCACTCTAAAACCACTTTTAATGAAGCAAATGTAAGTTAATTATGTGTCCAGTCACTTTATTAGATTATCAATCTGGTCCCAATCTACTATGGTCATTCTAACTTCTAATAGTAAAAGGCAAACCAACAGTTAAACATTTAGCAAGTCATTTCCTAACAGTTAAACAGCCAACACATAAACACTGAAGTTCCAGCAGAAATATAGAAGTTCTTTATGAGCCTCATTCAGTGGATTGAATGTCCATGTAAAGCATGTGAGTGTTACCTGAAGCGCTCTGTGCTGAGGGTGACGATCTGTCCGTCTGGCATGGTGTAATGCATCTCCCTGCAGGACGGCCCCCCCTGACTCAGCTCAGCTGTGTAGTCTGGAGCTACGCAGCAGCACCTCTCCTTCATCTCCCTCACTATCTCCATCTCTGCTGTGGTGCGCATGGACACTCCCTGATCCTGCAGCAGCTGGAAGAACAACAATATGGGGTCAAAAATGTTCTCTTATTAGCTCTGAGGGGACCTAGAGTGACCTGTAACCTACAGACAATTAACCTAAAAGTTTCTTTACCACATAATGTGAATATTTTAACACACAGGATGTTGTATTTGCCAGCATGTCCTCACTATTCAAAACAAAAGATCAGAGCCCAACTGATACTGGATTTTTGTGGCTGGTGCCGATACCGATATTACGGAGTAAAAAAACACTGATATCGAAATATTGGCTGATAATCTTATACATGCAGAATATATAATATATATGTTTAGAATACATAAAATGCACATTTTTTTTGCAATGTGGTTATCAAACACTGACAAAGGAGGCTGTGATATTTTACAGTTTAACTATAAACTTTACTACTAGTAAACTACACTGGGAATTTAATCATTATAAATTCCTATAAATAATAAAACACAACAACAAAAAAACATGTATGAATAAATTAAACTTGAATCAAGAAAAAGGATCAAATATATATAAAATGTTGCCTATATATATATATATATATTTTTTTTTTTTTAAATTGATGCATATTAGACAACATATTCACTGATACCAATATATCTGCGATACAACTGATATATCGGTCTGGCTTAAGAAAAGATAAACTAATCCTCACTGTGAAAGGTTCCCAAAGGACAAGTAACTCTAAATTCCTTCAATTGTGCAACAGTGCCTAAAAACTCACTTTAGAATAAGCTTGGTATTCATTGTCAACCATTCTCATTAAATAAAAGACCACAAAAACACAGCAATGTGTCTATAAAGACAGCTTACAAATTTGTGCTTTCACTTTTTAAAAAGCTTCAGTAATGACTTAAAAACCTGAGCAATCTAGTTCTAGTGCAACAGTGTGGCTCATTGATGTGTTTTTAAATTGTGTTGTTTTTGAACAATGGAGCTCTGTGGCACAGAGGAGTAAAAAGCCTGATATTAAGAGTTAATTCATTGTTCATCACTGTCTATAACCTGTGTGCAGAAGAAGAGCAGATGTGTTTCTCAGTACCCTTTTCAGATGCATGGTAACATCTAGTCCAGCCAGAGGGAAGCGCTGCACTGCATGAGGTAGACAGTATCCCTCAAACACAGGCACACTGTGACTCACTCCATCTCCAGAGTCAAACACCACACCTATGAGGAAAAAGTTAGAAAAATGAGTCATAAGTAATCAGAGTGATCGGTAGTGAGAAGCATAAATATACATATCATGACGACCGTATTACCAGTGCATCTTCCTGCTGCGTAGAGAGCCAGCACCGCCTGCATGGCCACGTAGGTGAAAGGAACGCAGAAGCTCTCGAACATGATCTCCACCATGCGCTGCCGGTTCTCCAGGGGGTTCATGGCAGCCTCCGTCAGCAGCACGGGGTGATCCTCTGGTTCCACGCACAGCTGCTGGAATGTGTAATGCCAAATCTGAAACCGAAAAGAAAAAACTGAAACTGACTGATTGTTCAAATAATATTCAGGTAGCATGACACTATGATCACCCCAATACCCAATAATGATTTCAATTCCCATAACATCCCAGAGGAATGAAATAATACATGAATACATAAATCTCAACATTATCATTTTACCTTTTCCATATCATCCCAGTTACGAATGACCCCGTTCTTTATGGGATGCTTCAGAGTCAGGACCCCTCTCATGTGTTGGGCTTCATGACCAATGTAGGTCTCCCTCTCAATGTTACCATTCATTATTTCCTGTGAAGACAAAGCTTTTAATAACAGCAGCAGCAGGTAGGAAACAAAGCAAAGGAACATTACTGTTACTTCTGTTCTGTTTTCTTACCTCATATTTCGGCTGCCCGATAATTGTTGGGAATATAATGTTAGGGAGGTCTTGATCTGCGAATCCTGCTTTCATCAGACCGGACCCTGTGTCCAGGACTATGGGGGTTTTAAAATTTGTCATCTGCAAAAATCATAAATCCATTTAAATCACATGAACAACAACAGTGGTGAAGATAATCCGCACTGAGCAACACTAAAACGTTGAACTCTGCTTTTTTACTGTGTTTTAATCTCTTTATTTACAGGCTTCTAGCAGAGTCACTACACAAGTATGTCCACAGGTTTTCAACACAGTGACTACATGTGTATATGAGTGTCAATGTTCCACCAATATAAAAACCATGTTGATGTTTTCTGAACCTTAGTATTGTCAAAACAATTGAAACTGTCAAACTATAAAAAATATGAATGACCTCATCACTCCTAATGTTATTCTGTGTCTTTAACTAGGGATAATCTAGTTCTACATTTTGGAACTACAGATCCCACAATACTTTGGGGGGATGAAGGCAGGAAGTAATGGAGTCAGTGTGAGCCAGCTGTGGGTTACACCTGAGCCCTTTATATTTAACCTGTGTTGTGGCAGATATGCAGCATGAAAAGTTCTGCTGAATGAACTATTAGCACTTCCTGTTTGCATCTACATATACAACTATCACTGGATTACTGTGACACTGAAGAACACTCTAAACATGTTTATGAGGAGAGATTAACAGGTATGATGAGTAGAGCCAGACCGATATACCGGTCAGTCAATATTGGCCTATCACAGATACATCGGTATTGGCATATATGTTGTCCGATATGCACCGATATTTTCTATTTAAGTTATATAGGCATTTTATGTATAGTTGATCTTAAATCAAGTTTAATATATTCATACCCATCTTTTTTGTTATGTTTTTTTTGTTATATGCGTTTTAATATTTATTGGAATTTACTGTAAAATTGATCCAAGCCCTGATGTCATTTTACAATAAAGTTTAATATAGTTAAACTGTAAAATATCACAGCCTCCATTACATATCTTTATCCCAAGTGTTTGATAACCACTTTGCGAAAAAAGTATGTTCATATATGTATAAGATTATCAGCCGATATCTAAAAATGTTTATACCCTAATATCAGTATTTGCCCCAAATTTTTTTTTAAATTAATTGCGACTTCAGATATATTTATAGCCCTGAAAAGTGTGTGCTGAATATAACAAGATGTCTGAGAAGCAATATTCTGCTTATTGATACTAATTGCATCTGTCAGGGTGCAAACTTATAATAAGGAGTTGACTCCATGGATGAAAGGAGATACCTCTCTCATGTTGGTGTCAGGCTGGGTCTGGATCCCTGGTGAGCCAGAGCCAGAGCCTGAGACCCTCATGACCTCATAGCTCTGAACACCATGAGCCAGGTCTTCCCTCTGCTCATCTTTACCACCCGGGTCAAACTCCAGAGGCAGGTCAGTAGGCAGCTGGAGGGGTGACTGCTGATGTGCACGCTCATCTGCATGAGAGGAAGTCTGGATTTCTGTGTGTACAGGTTCCACTGATGCATCCTCTTCATCCTCTTCATCCTCAGCGGTCAATTCAGAAGAGTCACAGTGATGTAACGACTCCTCTTTCAGCGCGTGGTTATTGTTGTTATTGTTACTGTGTTCCTTCACGTTTGGATTGAGCACCGGGTCGTGACTGACGGCCGGAGTCGTGTTCTCTGGCGCAGCGTCCGGCGGGTTAACTTGTAGATCGAGTTGCACCGAAGCGAGATCCTGAGCGACTGAGAGCGGAGTTGAATTCATCCCTTCTGAGGAATGAGGCGCTTCATGTTCCACGAGGTCATCGTTCGCAGGAAGAGGAAGATTTCTTGGCTCGGGCTCAGGAGGAAGCTGTGATTCTCCACCTGGGTCAAACGCTCCATCGTCCGGCCTCGTTTCAGCCGTTAAAGAAGCTTCTGGTTTGCATACGCTGGCGTTTTCAGCAGATTCTTTCATTCCCACCTCTTCCTTTATTTCACAGTCACTATTTAAGGCAGTTCTGGTAAATACAGATGAATCAGATTCGGAGCAGTTAAGCTCTTGGTGTTGGAAATCTGGAAGTTGATCCAAATCTTTGGGTGTGTCCTCTTCAGCAACTTGAAGCCTTAATTCATCTTGAACACTTTCAGTCCTACATGTATCCTGAGCTTGAAAATCATGCTGGATCAGCGCTGTTGAATGCATGTTCTGTGATCTGTTATTAATACCTGATAAAAGCTCATCACAGAGCGCTCGGTCCTCCTTATTTTCACTCCTAGCTTTATTCATTATAGAGCATTTAACGATCTTTCGAGCTCTGTCATTGTGCTTCTTCACTTTACGCTCTTTGTCCAAACTCTTCTCCAGCTTCTCCACCTCCCTCTTCTCCTTCTCCAGCTGAAAGCGGAAAGCCTCCCTCTCTTTGCTCTTACCCGGCGGCTCGTTCGTATCTCCGCTCCCCGAGAGTTCGTCTTTAAGCGTTTCCTCGCTGCGTCTGAGCTCGTGGATCTTCAGGTTCTCCTCCATGATCAGCTCGTCCAGGATGTGGACTTTCCTCAGCTCCGCCAGCAGGTCCGGCCCGCTGTGAAACGCTGCTGCGGTTACAGCGCAGCGCTCGTCATCCTCACCGGCTTTAGTTTGACCGGCTGATCTGGGTTCACTCAAGTTCTCAGATAATACAGGGTCAGTGTAGTCTTCCAGGCCAAGAACACCAGCTTCAGCCAACTCACTGGATGACATCTAAAAAAAAATAAAAAAAAATAAAAACATAAAAATATTAAGAAAAGTAAAGTAGACTGAGCATGATGAACAAATCACATGAAAAAAACAAACAAACTTTTACACAGGGACTCCTGCTGGTTTCCATCTGCCAGACAATATTAACTCATTAACTTTTCTTTTGGTTCATTTTTTTCTTTAATGTATTTTTTTTAATTTTTGTGTTGTCTGTACTGTCTTGTCCACATCTTTCAGGCCCAGTGTTTTGCCTACTGTCTGTCTTTTATTTAATTGGTTTGCACTTTTTCTTCACTTTGATTGTATCCGCCTTTTTTACTGCGCCAAAAAAACTAAGTGAAAAAGACTGTTGTGGGTGGAGTGGGTGGGTTTTTCTCACCTGCTTTATGTTTTTTACATTAGCAGTTTTTCATTGAACTTATTGTGATCCTTATTTGTTCAATAAAAACACAGTTTTGTGTTAATCCTACTCTGTTTACCTTGTTCTGGTTTTCCCTGGGTAACATTGTTATTCTCTCATCTCCTTTATTTTTATATTTGGGGATGTAACACATTTTGGGGGGCTTGTCTTGGATAAATTGGATCATTTATAATTACATCATCTTTAATATAAAACAGGTAATCGGATGTATTGGTGCCGGTACTGTCTGCAGTGGTTGTTGCTCTTTACTCTTCATCTAAAACAGCCTCCACGGTTAGGTAGGTGAGTGTCCAGCTTGGTAGTTTCAGTCATTCGTTTATTATTTTGCATTTTTTTTATTTTCAGAGCTAATCCAACACCTTCAGAGAAAAAAATACCATCTCTGGGAAATAACATTTGTGTTCATACCACAGCGAGCTGGTCCTCACAGTCCCACGCTGGCCAGTGACTGTTTCTGTCCTCTGTCCTCAGCAGAGCATCCAGCACTGCCTCCTGAGCCAGAACATTCTCCTCTTCCTGCACAGCAAGAGACAGACACAGCTTAATATAACATCTGCAGCATCTGGATCCAACAGCATACAAGAAGCACTAAAAGCTACTACAAAGCTCATATATCTGACAGTGATGTCTTTAATCCTGAAGTCACATTTGCTGTATATAAATAGCACCCTTGACATTTTACAAACTAAATGTATTAATCCTGAATCTACATAATGCAGTGAATCTGATGACTGGTTGCAGGCTTTACATGGCAGCAATCATTCCCTCTCCTCACTCATATGGTGCATGTCTTACCTCCAGTATTTCATCAGCCCTGTCCAGGATCTTCTCCACCTCATTTAACCCCTCCTGCTCCTTTAGATCCCAATCCTTCAGAGGGTCATCAGCCACACTGGACAGATAGAAAAGGACATGATTAGTGCATAAAAGAATACATTTTCACTACCATCCATACTTTTTAAAAATCCACTTAAATCTACAAGTCAAATGTTTAAAAGGGTTTCTTATGGGAAATTTTCCTTAGAATTAGAATTAAGGGTCTAAGGATAGTGTGAGTGTGAATTTGTGACATTGAACTATATTAACATTTGACATTATCAAGTCAGAAATTATAGACTTGCTTTCAGTTTGACTTTGAGCACTGAATCCAGACTCTGAAGAAAAAGCATTACCCATCAACAGTGTCTTGATTCTGCTCGTGGAGGTCATAAGAATCCCAGAGAAGAGTAGGAATCCCCTCTGTGGTGCATCCCAACCTTTCACCTCTTCCATCTGTGATAGTGCTGGAGAGGACGCTGCGAATGGGACTCAGTTCAGCATCCTCTAAACCGCTTTGTGAATGTAGGATCCGGTCCCTGCTGGGCCGCGTGCCGCTCCGCGCCTCCGTCTGCGTGGGCTGATCTCGACACCCGTTGGCGTTAGTGGCGTGGCTGGCATTAGCGCTGAACTGTAGGTCTCTCTTCTGCGGCGTGGGGTTCTGCGTGATGGTGACCGTGTACGAGTTTTCCAGATCATCCACCGGCAGGCTAAGCCACGGATTACTGGGGAGCGCAGCTGACCGCTTCACTTTGATCTCAAAGTTGAGGGAATCCACCGTTACTTTAGGGATAATCTGGATGCTGGCCCTGGAGGAGTTTCCCACAGAGCCCAAGTCAAACTCCTCTACGTGGTCTTCGGAATCTGAGACGCTGGAGACGTTTCCTTTGTGGATTTCCGGCCGGCTCATGGAAGGCCTCGCCGACTCCCTGCTCCCGGCTGATCTGGAGACCCCTTCCACTCCTTCCCTCCCTCCCCAAGACTCCCCAAGCTGGCTGCTCCCCACTCCGTCGAAGCCTGAGTCGAATGAGCTGAGAGAGGGAGGTTTACCCTCAGCTGACACCATCCCGGAAACCGCCGAGGAAGGAGACGTTCGGAGGACGTGGGTCGCCTCCCTAGCTGTTTCACATTTAGTGAGATTACACTCTGAAGTTAGATCTTTATCACCCGGAGCTGCTCTGCTCTGGCTGCTCCGCAACAACTCGTACTGCCACTGTAAGGCCAGCTGGAGGTGACCGACAGCCACAGGTCCTGAAGATATGAGCAGTTTCCTCAGGGTCATGCATCTGGTCAATACAAGAAAGATTAGTGTCAATTATGTAGGTATTAAGAGAGGGATAGGAATGTGTTTACAGGTCAAAATCTTGTATTATGGTACGTACATCTAACTTCATAGAGCCACATTAATGTTTTTTTGTGTCGAATTTAAAGGGTTCAAATGTGAAAATAAACATATGAATAACTTGCACACATTCTTTTTTATTGACCCAGCATCAAATTACTGCTTTTAATCCATTTTGAGAGAATATATTTGGATATATGAGGATTATGGCAAAAATGTCTAAGTGGTGTAACCATAAAAACTTTGTACCAAATAATTCAACTTGCTTAAAAACAGTAAATTGTCAATAAAACACCATATCAACTAGTTTGTCATGATCTTACATTATAACTTTTATATTAAATAAAGGTAATGGAATACAATTGTTCTAAATATTACATTTAATCTGGGGAATCATGGAGATCAGGAACCATCACATTTTTTAAATGAAATAATTATTAGTATAAGTCCACTTAAATACACTGTAGGTGATAAAATAGGTAATATTTATCATTCTTTTGTGGTTACACCATTTGACATTTTCAGAAGCATCCAGTCTCACTTTTGGTAAAAAAAATGGTGCGAATGTCATTTTAAATGATATAAAACAAACAAAAATACTAAATGTACATTTTAACAAACCTGATGCTGCTTTTAAAACTAGTTTTAACAATGTTTGAATTTCTAATCTTGCCAACCTTTACTTGTCACTGACCCATAGATCACGATTTAGTGCGTTTTCTTCAAAAGTAAACTAGCAGTTTCAAGAATATTCACTGAATTTCCAAGATCGACATCATAGAGCGGTTATATAAATAGGGATGAAAGCTTGACAGTGACTGAGCTTGCATTGCTCATCACAGGTTATAACTTCAGTGTGGATGTCAGTTCCGCTCTTAGATCATTCCATCTGAAGGATTGATGGACTTCTGAAGTATTCAATATTTCACAAGAATAAAATAGAAAGTAGAAAAGCGTAAAACATTAGCGTCATTTTGTGTAAAAAGTGTTTTTCTTTCATATCCTTTTAATCATCTTGTGCCCCATCAGATTAGTCCTCAGAAGAACTATCCTGACCCTCAGGTTGGAATCCACTGAGCACAGTAATGAATACATAAAGAACGCAGCATATTTCTAGATTCACCATCTGTTTAAAACAAGGTGCTTAAAAAGGTAACTTATGGCAGAACAAAGAGCCAGGATCAGATTTATTCAGCTCTCTCACCGCTGAGACATCTGCTTGCCCGCCTGCTGGACCTCATCGTCTGGGATGACATTAGACAGATGACCCAGATGAAGCAGCTCCTCCATGTCTGGAGGGGGATTCTTCTTCAGGAAGGTGGACAGCTTGTGCCTCCACGCAGGGATCGTACCCCAGTTCCTCCTCCGCTGCTGCTGCTGCTGCTGCTGTCTGGGAACGTCATCTCCATCGAGGCCTGACAGGAGCTGCTGGAGGAAGTTCTCACAGAGGACCAGACTGTACCAGCTGTTAGCCTAAAACAGAGGATGGTAAAGAGTTCAGGATGTGTACTGTATACAGTATGAGCTCACATGAATACACACTATTTCTACTATTCTCAAAAGGAAATGTTTTACAGTTTTACTCCACTGACATTAGAACTGCACCAACCAATGTTTAGACTTCAACTGACATTTCAAGTGATGTCACTGCTTACATAACGGTCACCTCTTACTGTTCAGTGAACTGATAAGTGAACTGCCTACAGGACTAAGAAATGCTTTCAACCATGACTCTAGTCTAGCACACATCAGCCCTGTAACACAAATTGCTTTAAGTGCTTGGGCTTAAACTCCTGTTTAAATGTTTAAATGGGACTTGTTCCTCAGCCTTTGTGACTACAGAGCTGTAGTAGATCCATCAGAGCAGCTTCAAGTGGAAACTGTAAAAGTCTCATTCTGCAAAATACCCTTCGTTAACATGGACAAAATTTGCTGAACACTTCTAAGTACCACTTTTACCACTGGTTAATCCAGCAACAACCCGCCACTCATGTGTAGTTTTATATGCATCTGTGTAACATGTTTTACTTTGCTCATTTTCTTTTTATTCTGTGCTGAATTGTATACACTATACAGATGCACTTGTTTTGTTTTTTTTAATATTTTGATCTCTTACTTTCACAAAAGCCCTTCTATGGACAGGTGTTGCAAATGAGCATTCACTATAAGATAAGATCAAATGCATTTTTATTGATATTACAGTGGGAAAAATAGCAGTGTAAGGATGAAGGTGATAAAATAAATAATATAAAATACTATACAGTAAACAAATCTGCAATATATAAATGTGCAATATGCAGAAGTCCCTCAGATGATATACATGGTACTGGGAGCTGTGGTGTTGTACAGTCTGATGGCTGATGGTATGAAAGACATTGGACAGCTGTTTTATCCTGTATATTGTATCTGTCCCTATTAAATTAACTATAAAATAAAACAAACAACCCCCCCTCAAAAGCAAATACAACATCTGCCATGCACAGTACTTTATCCTGCAATGTTCAGTGTAAATGAGCTATTTAGAATTCTCATTTTTTAAATTGAAATAAATTGCTTATTTCATCTGCTTAAACCCTCAAAAAGCAAGAGAAATGTCATTAATACAATTTATTGTTAATATTGTTAATGTCCAATCTCAACACAGTGACACACCTCAGCACTGTGCTCTTTTCTCCACTATAAGTGACTACTACTGTCTGTCATCTTCCAACACTGACTGCTTACCTTGTTGTAGTAATGATGGTAGTTGGACACTGCTCTGAGGGTTTGGAAACTGAAGTGGACAGCAGAGTGAAGTTTGTCCTTCAGTCTCTCCAGATCCAGAACCCAGCGCTCCCTGGTCTGACTGTCCAGAGGCAGGATCTCTACCATCGTGTGGATCACATCTTCAGCACAGCGAACAAGTGCCTGATGAGGGGAGGGGGGGGGAGAGGATAATTAATCATTTTATCATAATAATAGATTTATTAACACACATGAGCTGCATCAGTACCATAGCAGGGGTGTGAATGGACGTCTCAAACTCCGACGCCAGCTTTCCCGCCTTTACAGCATCCTTGGCTATTTCTATGTTGTAAGGCTGGAGCTTCTCCTGAAGAAGAGTTTCAATCTGCTCAGTGATCTGGAAGCAGAAGAATACAGAGGAAACCTGATCACTGAAACATTGTTATCCTGTCATGAAGTCATTGCTATGCATATTAAAAGAGAAGCATGGTAAGTGTTAGAAATCCATGAAGGTCTCTGAGCAGGATAATCCGTCATTATAATAAATACTAAAGCTCTACAGTTGGATTTAAACTGAGCAGAACACTATGCCTTTAACAATGATACATCATTCAGACCCTGCTGACTCACCTGCAGCGCGTCCTCTCGCAGCTGGAACACCTGCAGCTGGAGACGAGCCTTACAGAAGGCCTGCTGCCACAGCAGCTCCACCTTTTCTACTGCTGCAGTTATCCTGAAAAACACACAGACTCTGCATCATCCCTTCATAGGTATCACTGAATCATTATGCCATTTTTTGCAGAGGTTTAGGCTGAATTTTTAATTATTATTAAAATGATGAATAATTGTGAATGCTGCGCTTGCTGCTGAAACATGACGTAGCATGCGGCGCAAACATAGAATTGAAGTGAATAGATCGGCCCCATTATCCGATACCCGATTTAGCTATTTAGTCAATATTGGGGCCAATATCAGATATTAATATTGGATTGGTACATCCCTGCTACAGTATGAACCACATGCAGGCAGGTGTGATTTTATATGATGGTGTTTGGTGAACAATTTCTGATTGGATACATTTTTGTATACGCCCATGAGCTCAAGATGAGACAAACTTATAAAAACGTTTACTGAAAGAAATCAAGAATTTTGATATAAAAATACTTTAAATGGGATTTTTTTCTCTCTCTCTCTCTCTATACCCCAACCGAGGCAGATGGTCGCCCACCCAGAGCCTGGTTCTGTTTCAGGTTACTTCCAGTTGAAGGGTTTTTTTCCCTTGCTGCTGTCACCAAGTGTTGCTCATGTGTGAATGTTGAGTCTCACCAAATTAAATAATAGAGTACAGTCTAGACCTGCTCTATGTATAAAGTGCCTTGGGATGACTTTTGTTGTGATTTGGCGCTATATAAATAAAGATTGACTCAATTTACTGTACAGTTCATTCTCAGTGTTTATACAGTAGAGGCTTTAAGTTTCCACATCACACTTGTGTAAGTAGAATATTGGATCAGGAGTCGTTTCCAAACTACTTGTGACATCACAAATCCTGCTTGTAGTGGTTGAGATTTAAAGTGAGAAAAAGGTTTAGAGAAATGTTGAATTACTCCTTTAAAAAGGCAGAGCACTATCACAGTCTCATTTGTTAGAGATTAGATAAATCACTCCCTCTTTAACTGTTCATCCTACAAAAATGTCATTGCTCTAAATTATATTCAGTGTTGATGACATTTGAAATGTTCTTTCAAGCCAATTCAACTTTACATCAAGACTATTCCAGAGCAGGCAGTACAAGAATGACAACATTTAAAAAGATTTAAGTAGCGTAATACGTTGGCAATAATCACAAAATCCCTACTGGTTAAACTCATGCTGGTATTGTGTAACAGATCGTTGCAACACTGCTGTATGGTATGCGTGGGAAGTGTTGAGTACAGAGGATTAAGATGAAAGTGCTTTATGTGAGCGAGCGGTGAGTACCTGCTGTGGTTGTGAAGCATGTCGAAGGCGGTGTTGGTGAAGAGGGCGGTGCCGGCCATCGCCTGGTAGCACGGCTCCTTCTCTGGGTACCGCAGCTTCTCCACCACGCTGTCACAGTGCCTCAGCAGCTCGTCCAGTCCCAGCTCCCTGCAACACACACACACACACACACAAAGTATGGTTTAGCAGGATAGACTCAGATGGACTGCAGCTAGACTGGATTCATGGTGAACCTAAACACTGCTCACTCAGGAAGTAGTCATTAGGAAAATTGGTTTCAGGTGTTTAGATTTTTCCATTTAGGAGGATCGGATCACTGGCTGCTGGAGAAAGAGTGTATTTTATGATTTCTAGTTTAACTTGTAGACATTTTTAAAAACTTTAATACCCTAAGCAACCTTAATTAATGCTAGTTCCAACAAATAGTGATTTTATTGAAAAAAGCACCAGTATAATAGTTTGATTCATACAAAGCAGAGGTGCATTTAGACAGACTAAGAGCAATGACCTCTTTGAAAAAAACTAAATAAACAATCAATATCTTAAGAAATAATCAAATGTATCATTTCACTGCAATCATACATGCCTGAAACTAAGAGGTGCACAGCATGATCTTGATTTCACTACATTTTTGGATTCTAAAATGACCACAATCAATAAATTGGTGCTGCAACTACAGTCATTATCCTGATCCTAATTAACCTGATCACTAGTTTCTTAATTAGGGAAAATCCCTGGTGCACTTTCCTTGAATCCAGTCTTCAAATTGTGATGATGTCTTTAAATTTGTGTTGTCTGGCAAACAGTCCAAAACCCCAAAATATGAAATGTATCATGATATAATTGGGAGAAGTAGTAAATCTTCACAAATGCATTTTCACTAAAAACACTAAACCAGAAACAAATCCTGCTCTTATAGAAGGAGGAGAAGAGAACAGTTGTCAGCCTGACCTCCTGAGCTGCTGGAACTTGGCTTCATTGGTGGAACAGAAGTGTTGGAGCTCGCTGAAGGTGTTGGGCAGCGGCAGCCTGGACAGAGCCTGCAGGGTGGAGATGCACGACGGCAGCCGCTGGACCACGGACAGGAACTGCTGGACGAATGCATCGATCTCCTGCAGAGACCAGCACAGAGCCACAGTCAGTCTAATGCCAAAGACTACCACAGTTATAAAGCCTGTTCATTTATCATTTATATTTACTTTTGTAATAAAATAAAAAATAAAAAATCACGTAGTACTTGTTAGGCTGCTCTAATCTAAGTTCAACTGAATTTTCTGTAATGTCTCAGCAACCACATACTAAATCTAAACCAGAGGGGGTAGGGTGGAATTTCATACACATGGGCATGCTGCCCAAGTAGAGACTATGTATGGGGAAAAACTGCTGAATGTAGGTCTACTGCAGACTGTGCTGTTGCATCCTTAATAGGGTTTCCTATAAGCAGAAATCTCCCTGGTTACAGAATACTGTCATCATGTGCCAAATGGCCCAGTTGAACATGACTGAATGTATAATCTAATAGAAAGAGGGGCTCCTTTCACTTGCTAATAAGGTCAGCTGATTACGCGAGGCATTTGCACAAGCCTCACCAAGGTAACAAACAATAGACACAGGCCGCTTGGACGGATTTCATGAATGGATTCACGAATGAAAACATCTCCTGACTGAATGAGCCGTTCGACAGCAGCGAGCTCTCCAACACAAAGAGCTCATATTTTAGTCGGAGTGAAGATTTTGTCTGCGTTCTGCCTTAAGTATTGTATGTCAGGTAAACAGCCTATATTTGGGTGCTACTTCAAAACCTTTGAATAACTGAGTGTGTGTATGTGTGTGTGTGCGTCATACACACACACACACACTCACACTCTCTACAGCTGCAGAGGATAGCAGGACAATGTTACTTTGTGTGAAGCCCTCAGTTTGTGCCATGACTGATCATAAGACTGCTTCATAAGAATCTGACTGTGAGAATTTTAGAGCTCAAAATAGTCCTTTGTCGATAAATATTGAGTTTTTTTAAACTTAAGAGAATACTGAATATTTGATAGATGTCACTAATCTGATTTTGTATGTATGTTGGACCTCATGAAAAATCATCATCATCATCATCATCATCATCATCAATATCATATTCTTATCTTCATTTTTGCAGGGTTGGACTGATGACTGCAGGGTAAGATTATTTTTATTCTACAGTACAGCATCTGTGCAGAGTTAATGCGAGCGATGATATCTGATGAATGAGCACCTTGTCATGAACAGGTGATATTCATCAAGTTGAAAAGAGCAATCGACCACAAAGTTTACCACAGATGTGTTGTACGCTCAAATAAACTAAGAACGACGTCAACAGGAATAAAATGAAGTGAAGTTCAGGAAAAAGAACACAGAAATGTTCCTCGCATGAGATGTGAGGTGTGTTTACAGCCGGAACAAACTACCTTAATGAAGGCGACCCAGCTCTGGTGACAGTAAATAAAGTATCCCCCCAGCGATGGCGTCAGCTGGCTTCGGTCGATGTAGTTGGAGAGCTCGGAGATTTCTTTCAGGAGGACTTTCTGCAAAAAAAAAAAAAAAAAAATGAAGATCAGGGTCATTCACTGAAGTCACATCTATAACCACGGTTCTGGGTGTTCAAGCGTGTGTTGTTGCATTTCACCTTGAAAGACACAGAGTAAGACTTTGATGGAGCCAGAATCTTCAGCAGCAGCTTCACAACATCCTTCTTCTTGGGCTGAAGAATGTACACCGTGTGGACGGTCTTCTTGTGCAGCTGCAAAGACGGGATGACAGAAACATCAGCGCTACCCTCAAATCATCTTTGTTATCAACAGTTAATTAAATGACTTGATATTGATGGATGAGAATTAAAGGGGTACTCTGGTCATTTCTAATATCAACTCCATAAGGTTGGGGGAGTTGTATGAGACACAATAAATAAAGTGACTAAAAAAGTAAGCAGCAGAGACTGAGATGTCCCTACTTCTAATCTCTAGTATGGGTTCATCTCCAAATACAATGGATCCTACATTTCCCATAATTCAACCAATAGCATGTGTTTGTTTGAGGCTCATGAAGGAACCTTAACTTCAGTTTTGTTCTGAGTTCTGAGTTCTATAATGACATTAGATATTTAACTACCACATAACTGAATTTTCTTTCCGGTGTGTTTTCATGTCAACATATTACAAACAAACCAAGAGGAGCAACTATGAAGTCATGTGTACTGGCAGGAACTCACTGATTGGGTACTTTAGGGAAACTCCTCCTGCATCATCAGCACCATGTGGGAAACACAAATTCCTCCAATTCCTTCCGAATTATGTAGCACATTACCGGGCCAGAGAAAATCCCCATGCTTGCATTCTGACGTACATATGATTATTATGATTATAGCATTACTATTACTAGAATGCCATTTTGGTAATGAAGTCTATTGCTTACACAGATTGCGAGATCAGTCTGAAACATTCATGATGGCGAATGGATTTATATTAGCAGTTCAGTAGCTTATGAATTCCTTAAAAAAAAAAAAAAAAAAAAAAAAAAATGTAAATCACATGTGCTATCACAGTCCTGTGGTTCGTCTGCTTTGCCCTCACACCACAAACTAAGTGCATCAGAGTCTGCTTGGAGACCAACCTCCTTCTCTGACAGTCTCAGCCTGCATGAATGAACCACACTAAATAAAAACACACAGATCTAAGCAAACTAATTAGGTGTGAAAGCATCCTAAGCTATCATCTACTCTTCAGCATCTCAGTTTTCACTACTCAGCAACAATTTATTCACTTTTTTGGGTGATGCTCTACATGCTGCACCAACTTGAACCTGAACTCTATCAGTTTTGATGTGTTAAAGAGAAAATGTGTATTTAAAAACTATCCTTAAGACAAATTCATTGATTCATATTTGGGGAAATGATGAGGACATCTGTGTCATGCATTCAGATAAAACAGAGTGGACATTATGAACTAGGATTTTCCTCATTACAGCAGTTTCTAATCACAAAAAAAATTGGGGGGAAAACATGTCGGTATTCATGCCGACCACCAACCCCCGACCGTAGAGACAATCATTTATTTTCCCTGAAACAACAAGATCTGGATGCAAAAAAATGTAACATCCCCAACATAATTGTGCTCATTTAATGTAATTTCACTGAGGCTTCTCTATTAAATAACCGAGCATGTGACCAGCCATGCATGTGACCTCTCGCCCCCCCTTTCTCCCCACACACACACACACACAGAGAAAGAGAAAGAGGAATTCCACTATGACCACCGCTGACATGACGCATTTGGTGTTGTAGCTCAGACTACAGCTCTTTAAATGCTGCATACATTTAAGCTGCAAGAAAGACTTCTACTAGTGAAGAAGGCATGTCACTGTACTGTGTGTGAGAGGACCGACTCTGACTCCTGCTCATGCATAATTCACATATAACCAACAGCAGAAATACCAAGCTGGCATTTCACAAAAGCTGCCCCTTACCTCGACTCGTGCAACATTTTAAAGATGCACCCCTGCTACAATATTACATACAAATACCAGACTTATCTTCTCTGTAGCAAAGAGGAATGCTTTCTCCAGTGACATTCTTCTCAGCTCAAATTAAAGGCTGGTGTTGGGATTTGTACTTCTCTCTTACCACAGGAAATCACATATCTAAAAAGTTGAGTTAAATCCAGCAGCGAGTGAGACATCCTTGTGTTCTGTGTGCATCATGCTGCATTTCTGGATATTAAAGTGAAGAATGTAGCAGGAACCAGCATGCAAGCTTACAGTCAAGTGCAGCTTTAAAAGAAAGGTTTCATCATTGATAACATTTAGGTTGATATGTGATGTTTTGGTGACCTATGGATTTATAATGCTGACCGTGTAATCGCAGAGTTGCATGCCATGCCCATCTCTCTCCCTTCATTTCCTGTCAGGTCTCTGCTGTCTGATTTAAAAAAAAAAGAAAAAAAAAAAAGAGCAAAAACTCCCCCTAAAATAACCTGTAATTTAACCCTTCCGTTGTCCTCGGGTCAATTTTGACCCAGGAGGACATTTAAATGAGGCCTACTGTTCAAAGTATGTATAAAACCTGGCTAAAAATGATCATTTATACCTTATGCTTTATAAACCGTCAAACTAGACCAGGTCAATTTTGACCCGTGAGCTCAAAAGTTGCACAGTCGATGAAAAGATGTAGATTCCATGTTGGTCTATCTTTTTTGGGGGAGAAGTGTCATTTATCTGCAATGTCCTCAATTTTTTTTATAGTTTTATTGTTTGAATTTTTGTCTTTATTTGACAGCAGGCAGCAAAGAGGCAGACAGGAAACAAGGGCAGAGAGAGAGAGAGAGAGAGAGAGAGAGAGAGAGAAAGAGAGAGAGAAGGGTATGACATGCAACAAAAGGTTCCTGGCTGGACTGGAACCAGGAACACTGGGGTTATGTAGCATGGTGCATGCGCACTGATCATTTGGCTACCGGGTTGCTCCGATAATCAGCAGCGTGACAGCATGTTCGCATACAGATCTAAAAACCTGGAGACTTGACAGGCTGCTATTCATGTGAACTGAAGCTCAAAAAAAACATGCCAGTGCTGACCAACACCACTGAGAGAGAGACTCAGAGAGCAGCCGGGCGTGAGGAAGCTGACAAAAGGTTCAACTGTATGCAAATGTCCTCAACAACAAATCTTCCTTGTGTGGATTCCTCAAGAAACCAAAGCAGAGGGAAACACTGACCGTCACTTTCTACATACTTCACATTTTCTCAGATAACAGTTTAATGAGCTGTACTTGAAGAAAATGCATCAAAAGACATCTGAGGAAATTAACTGTTACATCATGAGTCGGTATAGTTGCAATGGGAGACAATAACTGCCCAATAAGAGCCGAGTATTTAAATGCCATGCTCAACACAAGCGTGCCTGCTAGCTTCAGGCTCGTGACAGTGTATTAACTCCTTGTATCTGCATGAGTTAATACATCATTATCTCAGAGATAATACAGCAACAACACTGTAGGCTGTCCAGTTACAGAAGATACAAATCTACAGCAGTTTTTTTAATCTTTAAAGACAGAGGGACTAATGAGTTATTTTCTTTATGATATTATTACTTATTGGCTTTCCCATTGTTTGCATATTGCTGATTGCTGCAGATTTTTTGGGTCGATACTGATATCAGGGAGTAAAAAAAATTCCAATATCAACATATTGGCTGATAATCTTTTATGTACAGAATATATAGATAAACACATTTTTTGTAGTGATCCCAGTAATGTAATGAAGGTATGATATTTTACAGTTTAACAATAAACTTTACTGTATAAAATGACATCAGTGCACTGAAATAGTAAACTTCTGTGGGAATGCCATAATTAAAATTAACTATGAGTAAAAAAACAACACCACCACATACATATATTAGACTTGAATTAAGAAAAAGGATCAAATGTACTGCCTATGTAACTTTAAAAAATAAAAATATCGGCACATATCGGACGATGTATTCAACGATACCGATATATCTGTGATGGGTCAATATCGGCTGAGAATATCAGCTGACCGATTTATGGGTCGGGCTCTAATATTGAATTTCTTTACAGTGTAGAACAGAAGCTGCAGCGCCACCATCAGGACATGTCTTCCTGTCCCTAAACTGAATCATTCATTTTTAACTTCATGGAAAGTCCAAAATTTAAAAAAAAAAAACAAACACACTGTATTTAAAAGACTGTTGAGACAATTATTCATTTTACTGATTCATCTACAGGAATCAGTAAAATCTGAATTTGAAGTTGGTATCTTTGACTGTGGAAAAACAACATCTTCACTTCAATAATAATAGTAATCATAATAATAATAATAATACCTCCAGCAGCAGCAGAGTCTCAGCGATGAACCTGGTGATGGGAGGCGAGGCATCCCTCAGATCAGCAACCACTGACACCAAACTGTCTTTCTCCTGCTTCTTACTGTCAAGACAGAACAATTCAGCCATCAATCTATCTTATACTCTCACACACACACACATATATATATACACTATAATCCTGTTTAACTCCACATACTTCTGCAGGCATAGAAAGTAATTTATGAAGTCCACCACTTCTGCTTTGCTGAGTTGTGAGGGGAGTTTGGCTTGTCCATCCACTGGGAACACGATCAAAGGACAACCATGTTGATCAAAAGCACCTGTGGAGACAAATTAACTCAATATCAGAAGGTTCACTCTCAAAAAAAATGAAACATCTGGCATTTATTGGAAATGCCAGACGTTTATTGATAAACTTCAATAAAATTGTTTCAATCTCTTTTTTAAAATTCTTATCAATACAACCTGACAGTTAGATGATGACTTATGGACATGTTCAGAATTTTTCAGGTCTGTCTGGTTTTCTTCACTGTAATCATTCCTCCTGTTCATACTGACTATTAAAAGATCTCCTTCAAATGTGTTTTCCATGGAGGTGACCAGGGGCGGAGCTAAAGGGTGGCTTTTGGAGCTGAAGCCCAGAATGTTTTCTCAAAAAAAAAAATATATATTTTAAATTCTGGTTGAAGTCACTTTTTATGAACAGTGACTGAAACCAGTTGCTGACTGAATCTGAGTTTATAACAATTGTGATTAAATGTGAAATTTGAGACAGTGTTACAGAGTGAAAAGCAGTTAAAAATGAATGTAATATTTTTGATTCAATTCTTAATTGTTATTTATTTATTCATTTCTATATACTTAAGTCATACAAAGCAGAAAAATTAAACTTTACTCATGTAAAAAAAAAAATTGGCCCTGGCTCCTCAGATCTTGTCAAATCCTAAATCCGCCCCTGGAAGTGATGGAGGCCAAAATCCACAGTGTGTCCACACACAGTTATGTAGTGCAAAAAGATGCGTTTAAAACTTTATGTGTAGCTGAAGTTGTCCTCCATCACTTAACGTGCATTATGAAGCAAACTTCAAGTGATCAGTATGAACAGGAGGAATGATTACAACAAGAAAAACAGGTTTCAATGTTCATTTGAACACCTGTTTGTTTTAAGACAAACTGGAACAACTTGCGAACCCATCCTTTAACTTCTACTCATTGTCCAGCTGTAACACAATATGAGCCAATGTGTTGAAATATGCTTTGCGAGTTCAGAAACTCCACATTCCAGCTCAGTGACTGCAGTATAAAACACACACACACACACAGAGAGAGAGAGAGAGAGAGAGAGAGAGAGAGAGAGAGAGAGAGAGAGAAACATACAGACTAGTATTAGATGAATATCTACCAGGGAATAAAACAGCTCCGGAGTTGAGCACATGATCAGCAGGCAGCGGCGGGGAGGAGACACACTCCTGCACCGAGTCCTGGACGTCTGAAAGGTTTGGAGGGGAAATGATTATTTTTATTGAAAACACGCCAGGCAAGAATTTCCATCAGAGCCAGCTATATGACCACTGGAGGAACCGGCCCAGCAAATTCCTCACAGTCTTTCAAAAATAAAAAATAAAAGTTGTCTGATGGAGAGCAGCAGGCAGCAGCAGCAGGCAGGCAAGTGATGAACACGCCACTCTGTGTATGTTAGTGTGTGTAACATCCTCACTGTGGATCCTGCACTTGTTACCTGTGGCGTGTCGGCTCATCTTCTCCTCCTGTAGTTATGAAACAAACACTGCCTTCACGGTGCTACTGCAGTGTGTGGGAGAGCAGGACCGGGCGGACCAGCGTTGACTCTCTCCGCCATGTTTCGTCCGTTCAGCAGCGCCTGGCTGCCGGGGAAGCTGCTCCGCTCATTTATAAACTAGAGAGGGCGGAGAAAACACGGAGGAGGACGGACACAAAGTGTCCAGCCAGGTCGAATCATGAGCAGGGTCGTAGCCAGGGGTGGCTCAGTAGAGCACAAGTCCCCCCCCAAAAACAAGCAAGCACCACTATTGAAGTTTGACTAGATTTGACCACTTATTTTCAATCACTTCTATTGGTATATGATAAGAACTGGTGAGTTTTTTTAATTCAAATAAAAGTTAGTTTTTAGTGAAACTCTATTCTAAGTTTTAGAATTGATTTTAAGATTTCACTTTATGGTAATGTTTGGCAGTTTTATCTACTGAATTATTGCTTCCTCTTCCTGGTCCTGGCTCCAAAATATTTGCTCTCAGGCACTGGCCAGGGTAGCTCATTAGAGCGCAAGTCCCCCTTAAACAAGCAAGCACCACGCTGGAAAAGTTTGAAAAGATTTGACCAATTGTTTTCAATCACTTGTATTGGTTTATGAACAGGTGAGTCGATGTAATTCAAAGAACATCAACAGCAGTTAGAAGTTAGTTTTTAGTTAAACAGTAGCTTAAGTTTTAGAATTGATTTTAAGATTTCACCGTTGCCAGTTTTATCTGCTGAATTATTGCTTCCTCTTCCTGGTCCTGGCTCCAAATAATTTGCTGTCAGGGGCCCTCAGCTCTGGAACTCTCTCCCAGATGATATGTGTCTGTTAAATCATTTTAACAAGCATTTAATTAATGCATGCACACTGTTTTATTTCCAACATTCCTTACCTGTTTTATTATGATGATATTCAAATATTTGATCTTAAATTATTCTTTTTTTTTGGTATTCTTTTTACTTGTCTGGTTTTATTTACATCATTTCAGTCGTGAAATATTTGAATCCTGGTCCAATCATATAAAACTTTGCAAGTGCTATAAAGTAAATGTAACGTTTAATATTGTGACTTTATCTATTAGTTTTCAAAATACTGTATCTAAAACTAATGGAAGCAGACTATAAGATACCAACCAATTGTAAACTGTATAATGTGACTCCCCCATTAAAGCTAAAAGCTCTGAATTCCCAGAAAACAGTCTTCATCATTTCCAAAATATATCATGTTTGGATGTGTGAATGTTGTGTTGTCATCATCAGCAAAAAAAAGCAGTTATCATTCTTTTACGGAAAGTGCAAATGTCAAAACTGCACAAACCTCTCATAGTGACTGTGGGGCTCTAAGCAGACACTCAAGTCAATTATGCCTTCAAGCACTTCCTGTATGGGACCAGCTAAGGGTTGTTTATTCACTGGACAGGTCTGACTGCATTCCTCATGTGAATATCATTCTCAACCCAGAACCTTTCTTTAACTGAAATTCCCAATACTCAGTGTCAAAGTGTTCCCATTAGGCCACAGATAATCCCAAATGCAGGTGCTGACAAGGAAAAAACAAAGATTTTTTAGTTTCTGGACACTAAAGAGAAAGAGGAACATGACGAGGGAGATCGTTTCCATTGATATGGAGAGAATTCGATCATCCGAATCTGTTTTGTTGAACAGGAATCTTATGATTTATAAGGTCATCATGTTATTCAAATCAGGATGAGAGGCTGCATGCTATCTTATTATAAGACTGAGACATTTCATCCAACAGACCCTTTTTTATTGCAGTGAACACTTGGCTTCAGTGTGTCCAAACAATCTAGAGTAATATGGGTTCAAAATGTAATAAGACATACTATCATTTAACCTTAAATAGTAGATAATACACTTTACTATTTAATCCAACTTGATTATGTAACCAGATCATGTTGAGGAATATACAACTTATCATTCCAATCTTGAATGTAAGCTCCTCTTCCATTATTTGAGGATATTATCAGGCATCAAGTACATAGACATGTAAAATAATTTGGTCTGTTTCCCTTTAAATCATGTATGACGCCAAACTGATTAAACTATTCATTTTACATTTAATTATATATGCATGTTCCTCGAAAAGTATCTGGCATTTGTGTCCAATATGTTCACCTAAGCATCCATTTAATTGGATTTCTGGTAGGAGTGTAGGCTACAGTATTATCCTCATGTCTTACTGGGTGAGTGACATCATGAATATCGATGGTTACTCTGATTTATTGGAAACGATAAGAGATCCTTTATGTGTTGAGCTTTCATTTTCATTCTTTGGAACCAACAAATCAGCTTTGGGACTCACAGTTTACTCCCTGCAGGTGTCAGTCTGTCATGCCGACTGAAACTCTTCATCAATGACATTATTTTATCCGTTGGACACATTCTTGGCACGCTTCAGTTTCTGCAAATAAAAGTGATTCATTTTCATCCATTGTGTGTCTGTACATAGTATGTGGGTCAGGTTCACAGTGGAAACATGACTTAGCAGCTTTCTTCTAGAGGTTAACAGCCACTCCCAGGCATTAAGGGACATGAACTCCCTCCTGCGTATCATTTCCTCCTTGTTCATTGTGTTCATATCCAGTGGCTAACTTGTCTGTCAACTTCAAATGACTTCTGAAATATGAAATAACAAAAACATACTTTAACGCCAAAAGAAAAGAGCTATGAATACATAGCAGATAAAATGTGTCAGTAGAATTACCCACTAACTGTATTAGATTCACTAATAAAGTTGTAGAAACAGTGACTGTATTTATTTTTTTCATATCTGTGACTTTAAGAATAACATTGTTTGCTCTGTATTCCAACGACTCTGGTCTCTTTCATCTGGCAACTGACATCATTTACAAGTCATATTGATATGATGTAAATACTTTGATAAAGAGATGGACCAGTTACTGACATAACAAAGGGACTAACACACAGTATGCTCCCACAGTATTTACATGCAAGTTAATTTCATCGCTCACAGTTTGTAAAAGACAAAAAAAAATCCTCAAAGTCATTAGGATTAATCTGCTGGGAAAGTCTGTACCCACTTTTGTGCCGATCCATCCAGTGGATGAGGAAATATTTCATGAGAAGTGAAAACTTTGACCCACTGGTGGCCCTAGAGAAAAAGTCAGGGGATCACCAAAGTCAATAGGATTCACCCTCTGAAGGGCCATTAATATTTCAGTATTTAATTGTGCTTTAGTGGTGCGTATTACCAACCAAATTACCGTAATAACAGTAAATGCCACACAGACAATCTGGATGAAGCCAGCTCTGTGGGTCCTGAGCCCATTCAAAAATGAGAAATTAAGTCAAGTCAGAATGACTTACTAGCTCATCATTTTTAGTTTGTCATACATTAGCAGGTAAATGCTGACAGACTATTTCAAGTTATTATACTGATTTAGGTTATTTTATTTTCTTGACGGAAGTGCTGCCCGCTTGTCAACACGTCTTATTTTGAAAGTTTTAACCGGAAGTTATCAAGGTGATATTGATGTGACGCAGCTACGGTTTATGGTTTTATAGCATCATTGCAGCCAGTCGACTAACATCTGCAGTTCTTAGTATAACGCTAACATACTCTGCTAGCTTTAAAACGTGTCGACGAAATATATAGGAGAAGGTTCAAAAGGGACATTATAACAATTGCGTCAAGCTTTATTAAAAAAACGTCGTAGTTATTGGCTTAGTTATTAGCTGCTGAACGTCATATTAGCGGAGGGCTGATGACAGCAGGCTAACGTGCTAGCAGTAAACGTGCGTCGTGCTAACATTATTTTCTCTAATTAGTTAATTTATGGGACTTTACCATGTCGTTGGCATAATGAAAGTCAATACTAACAGTTATGTATAACGACATATAAAAGTGACGTAAGTAGCTCCGTTAAACGACGTGCGTGAGAGTGGAGACATGAACATGCCGCTCGGGAGGAACGGGTTCATAGGGCTCGCTGTGGGAGCTACAGCCGGCTTGGGTTTGATTGCCTTCATCATTTACAAAGAGATCAGCAAGAGAAGATGCCAGAGTTTGGTGATGGAGGCCAGGCCAGCCGCCTGCCTGTTTGACGGGGCTGATGGAGCCGCGCTGCTGCGGGAGACGCTGGGTGCAGAAGGTGGGTGGGTTGGCTGGATGTACTCAGCCTCACACACATGGAGGCTTGTCAGAAAGATGCATGTGTGTTTGAAACAGACAGAGAGAGAGAGAAAGAGAGAGGGGTATGACAGGTACTTTCCCTGTGTTAGTGAAGATGATGATGATGAAGCATGTGGACCCCATGGGACCTTCATAGAGGACGCTGAAGTTAGCTGGCAAATTGACAGTTTATTTGTACTTAAAAAAAAAAAAAAGTAAGAGTAAAATAGTAAAATAAAAGTAAAACTTGTGGGTGAGGTAGAACCAGGGGCGATTCTAGTATCAGACCTTCAGGGGGGCTCAGCTCCTAATGACAATGTTACATACAATGCCTTGCAAGTGTCCAAAACCCCCTGCTAAATTACTCATTTCACTGGATAACATTAATTAAATAAATAATACAATAAATATTAATACAAAGTAGAGTGGTCTACTATAATGTATAATAATTATAATGATGGTTCAGAATAAACAATCACAGATTTCTACAGAGAGGACACTGAGATAGTTAATGAACCCTCTGAGAATCACAGAACTATCCAAAGTACATTAAAGCTGTTAAAATGAAACCATTTGAACCTGTAGCATAAGCGTTTGTCCCATCTCTAACAGACGGGCTTGCAAAATAATTAAAGTTGTTTAAAATCATTTTTAGGAAAGAAAATACAATAGTAATTTATTTATTTTAGGGGTGCTTGAGCCTGACCTATACTGGATTTTTGGGGCTAATGCTGATACAGATATTAGGGAGTTAACAAATTCAGATATGATATATCGCCAAAATTCTTACAGTATATATACAAAGACAGTGTATATAAAAAGAACATTTTTGCAATGTGCTTATCAAATACTTGTGACAAAGATATGTAATGAAGGCATGATATTTTACAATGTAGCTATATTTATTGTATAAAATGACTGAAACACTAAACTTCACTGGGAATTTGATAATTATAACTGACTATAAATAATAAAACCCATACAACAAAAATATATGTATGTATTTAACTCGAATTAAGAAAAAGGATACATATACATAAAACGCTGCCTATATAATTTAGAAAGAATATTGGTGCATATCGGACAACATACACACTGATACTGATATATCTGAGAGAGGCCAACATGGGCCGATAATATCGGTTAATGATATATCAGTCTAGCTTTATTAATAATACATACAAACATTGCAAAATTAAATAAAGCAAAATAGCAAAAATAATAAGTAAAACATCTGGATTATGTACTAGAATCTTTTGTCAATAAAGCATTTTTGAGTTTCATTTTGTATCTAGGTAAAGACAGAGAATCAGATAGTAAGTGCACATTTCTATACCATCCATGCTATCTTATTGAATAGTGTCCTCCAGCTGTATGGTACATTTGTAGGAACAGGTTATTAATGTGTCTAGTTGAATAATAGTTTACCTGAGAATTACAGATACAAATGTTTTGAAACTTTCTGTTAAATCTGTACTCATGTATTTCAACTTCAAAATAAAGGTACATATTTGAAGAATATTAATATCAAAAATAGTTAGTAAATTATTCTTCCACAATGAAGTGAAACCAACGCTAAATAATGATATATAGCTGTGAATTCTGTGGTTTTCCACAACTTACACTTATGAAGAAGTGTTGACATTCTGATAAAAGCCTTAACGCTGTTCAAACCCCTTATTCAAACACAAAAAGCATGACTTCACTGATATTTCTCCATTCAGACCACATTAGACCAGGTCCAGATTAAAAACTACTCTAGTAAAATCTGGACTGGATTAACAAAGAGACTCCAGAGACTCATTAAAACCATTTAAAGATTTGTGAAACATTTATTCTATTTGCAAAATGCAAAAAAGGGTCCCCCCCCCATCCAGACCACATTATTCATTTTTAGTGGAGTCTCCTTGTTAATGTAGTCCACATTTGACATATCTTAATTTATTGGATTGTTGCCTACTGATTGGTTAGTTTTTCTGTTTTATTTGATTACTTCCTGTCATCTGTTTATTGTTATATTTCCCTAAATTGTGTTAGCCTTATTTTATGTTTTGTGTTATTTTTTCCTGTTTTGTTCTTGTTTATTTTTCTCCTTAAGTTGAGGACAGGTCTTCACCTCTCCTGTCACATCTTTACTTTTATTATCTGTATTTTATACTGTCTCATGTATGCAAATAAATCAACTGGCTGTATGTAAATGAGTGAAATGAGCCATCGGTCATCATGTCAGTGCTCCTGTCTCTGCTTAACACACTAAACCCTGACTGCTGAAATTATTGTTTTCAGTTTCAATTCATGTGCAGCAGAGAAGAGTGAAAAGTCCCCACCACAAATATCTGGTCCAAGATGATGTCATCAGATAGTGTAAGACATCAAAGGGCATCAAATTCTTAAATATGAGAGCTTAAAACTGTTAAATTTCTGCCTAAAAAGTGAGTTAAATGGTTAATAGCTTAACATAATTTTAGCACTCAATAAGAGTTGTTGAATAGCTCTTAATGTGACTCCTGGCCTGGCCTTGGATTACTGCTGGTAGGGTTGTATGGAAGTTGTTTCATTAGGATACTTCCTGTGGAGCTATTTTCTGGCATGTCCAACTGTTAGGAGACCACAGACAGACCCAGAGTTAGACCGGAGAGGTTATGTCTGTCCTGGGAACACCTAAGGACTCACCAGGAAGAGATGGAGTAGTTATCCATGTAGGTAGGGAGAAGTAAGGCTGGACTACAGATAAGCAGGAGAAAACAGATGAGTTCATGATTCTTTTAGGAGCTGGTTATGAGTATAGTTAGGCGTACAATATTGACTAAATTGCAAATAAGTCACAAACCACCTGTCTAACGTGTTGTCTCCATGGTTGGTTGTCCAGAGGCGGAGGCCCAGCAGCAGGCTCTGGCGGCGGTGGAGGCTGTGGTGCAGGGCCTGTCCCCGGAGCAGCAGCTGGAGCTCAGGAACCAGCTGGACCAGGTGCTGACCTGCGTGTCCTCGCTGCGCTCAGAGGTGGCCGAGCTGAGGGGGGGCCTGCAGGACATCGCCCTGCAGATCATCCAGGATGTCAAGTGAGTGGCACACACACACACACACACACATATCAAACGAATATATCAGGATTTCATCTTTGGTTCCACTTAACATGAAATTGGATGATTTTGAGGGGAACACACTTTTCTTTCTGAAAGTGTTCAGATGGATATTAATCTCATGTCTATGTGTTCAGTACAGCTGTTCAAAGTTCAAAAATATGTCTACTTGACCTGTTATTTGACTGACCTGTCTGTGTGTGTCTCCTTACATTCAGAAAGGGAGTAGAGGACAGCCAGCGGGTACGCAGGCGCCGTCACATCCATCGAGAACGCACCGACTCCAACAGCTCCAGCTCCATCTACTTCACTGCCAGCCAGGGTGTGGCCAGCGCGTATGAAGAGACCAGTGAAGGAGGGTATGTTACTGTGATTGTCTGTTGTCCAAAAACAATGGACCAACTTGTTCAGTTATATTTAGATAACTGTGTTTGTCTCACTTAAGAGGTGAAGAGTGAAGAATTGGTATTTTTGGAGTTTTAAAGATGTTTATTAATTTTATGCAACAGTTAAAATAATATAGGTCCATCAGAACATGACTTTTGTCATGAATGGCATGTGAGTGCAGTGGTGTTCTAACATTATAGACGGAGATAAGATCAGGCTGTGTTCCAGCTTTGATATAACAGTGTGTGTGTTTATGCTTCTTAACAAGATTCATCAGCTAGTTAGTGTTAATCTCTAAGATGATTACAGGTGGTTAAACTAATACTAAGTAACTGTCTCACTCACATTCATTCTGACTGTGTGTTCAGAATGAAAACAGCACTGCATTAAAAATACAAGGGACAGTGTGGTGGGGGGGATGTTGTTTCACTTACCAACAGGGTGATGTAATATAATCCATACCGGACTGTCTGGATTATATTACATTACTTTGAAATCTTATCAGTATCTGCTGAAACACTGCACAGAGGTTTTTAATGCTTTGACAACTCAGCAAAGTTATCATTTTATCCATCACTGGATGCTCATCAAATTAACAGAAATATGTCTTTACAAATAATCAACCAGGACTGAGTGTGTGTGTATGTGTGTTATCAGCCCTCACAGTGTGTTCTTTGGTGCTATTACATTGCAGCTTTTTTTGCTAAACAACCCAGAGTGTTTTTGCTGGAGTCTTTTGTGTTAACACTGCACAGAGCAAACACAGTGGACTCTTTGAAATGAATGAGGGGGGGGCTGTGATTCTCACAGAACATCACCCTCTTATTTTTAATCATCATAAAGCTAATCATTTTTAATACAACACACAATTATGTATTTTGGGTGAATATGATGTAATCTAGTGATGTAACCTGGGGTCATTGTGTTTTTTGGGTCTGTCAACATTGGATCCCAGCCCAAACTGTGCCCTAAATACTGTGATCTGTTTTTTTTTTTGTTTGTTTGTTTGCTTGTTTTTACCAAAGTAGTCCCTGTGAAAATGACTGTTACTGTTGCTGTTGGATTTTCAGTGCTATGAGCAACACAAACCAAACTCCATTCTCCTCCATTTTATTGGAGTAAAGGCAGAAGTCCTAGAGACAGATGGCTCTAAGCAAATAAAACTGAAAGTAACTGCATAGAGAGATGCCAAACTTTTTTGTTATTCAGATGAACTGACCCTTTATATGGCCAAACACAATTTTTCTCTAAATAATAAATCAATGTAATGTGAAATTCCAATTTAAGTAACTATAGTACATTAATAATAATAATAATAATAGTACTAATAATAATACTCTTTATTTATAGAGCTCTCAAAATCCAAGTTACAAATAGAATAGATAAACCATGCCGAAAAGAGATGAAAGCAATTCAAGGAAAAAGAAAACTCACCAAATCATTAAATAAAAGCGCATGTCGTGTGTGTGTCTTCAGGTACTCCACAGCCTACGCTGAGTCTGACTACACTGACCGAGACACTGACAAAGAGGAGGGAGAGAAAGAGCCTGAACAGGAGTCTGAGGAAGAGGAAGACCAGAGCTGCGCTACCGTCCTCACCCTCCGCCAGGAAGACTCCCAGGAAGAGGAGGTGGAGGAGGAGAGGGGGCTGGAAGAAGAGGATGAGGATGAGGATGAAGAGGAGGGGAGGCTGCAGCTGGTGACTGAAGTTCCCAGTGGGGAGCTGGCTCTCCTCCTGGCACAGAGTGACATCCTCCACACAGGAGACGCCAGCTTAAAAGCAGAGGGCTTTCAACTGCTGCTGGAAAACAGAGCAGAGGTGAGATACTACTCACTGATCACATGATGTCAAACCACCTGTCAGTTTAGATAACTGATCACTACATTCATTATGCTTGGACTGTTGATCAGAAAGAGTACGAACTGTGAAGAAATCTCCACAATCTGAGATCTGATGCATTTGTCATTATTTTTGTGTATTTTTTTATCAATAATGTAAAATATATATTCAGCCCTAGTTTAACTGTACTATCTCTCAGAGCTGCAATGATTAGTTGATTATTTGATTAAATGACAGAACGAACATGAATCTGCAATTATTTTGAATGCGAACATTGACCAATTCCAGCTTCTCTAATTGGACATTGATGCTGCATTTTAATCATTAAATAATCATCAGATCAATTGATAATGAAAGTAATCTTTAGTTGCAGGCAGCCCTAATGTCTGTTGACATGGCTTTTATTTTGAAAGATGAGTTATTCCACTGAGGAAGATAGCATGTAAACCTGTGAGCAGTGATAGTTTGTGGAGGGACCTGCAGACATGTTGTGCAGTTGTGTCGGTGTGCCTGTAGGTGTCAGTAAAGTGTCACTGAACTCTCAGTCAGTTAGAGGTTACTAGCACAATCAGAGGTTTCTGTAACTCAGCCCAAGCAGCTGTTACGGTTGTATTCCTTTTTAATGCATTATTAAAAAGCCCTTTTATTAGTAACAAAAGGACTGTTAGAGAGTAGCTGACACACACCCCAAATGTGTGTTTTATCCTGAGTTTCCAAAAGTGTTGTGTCCTCAAAACTCTTCATCAGTGCTGTGACAAAAACATGCTGACAGCAAAAAGACAAACAAGCTTCTATTTCAACACATTTTCTAACACTCACATCTGTATCAAACTGGAAACCAACACAAAATAACCAACTTATTACATCACTTCATTCATACTGTTGGTAGCACTGACAGAGGTGGACAGATGTTGCACTATGATGGTGCTCACTTTTGGATCTTAAGCACTTGTAATCCTGAAAATGTTCCACTCACACACATCCTCCCACTGCCCAGTTTTCTTTACTCTTAGCAACTGTTGCTAGGCAAAAGTTGACACTGCTAACACATACCTATATTTAATAATATGTATATATGTGCATGTAATAGTCAAAAACTACACCTGTTCTGTGTGTTGTTAAAAATGACTAATGTTTTACAGTACGTAGTGGGTTAGGTAATCTGATTACATTTAACAGTGATTCTTACCTGTTGGTTGCTTTGTGTTGTGTTCTCAGTATGGAGACAGCAGAGAGTTTCTATGGCGAATGGCTCGGGCCTACAGTGATATGTACGAGTCTGCAAAGGACAAACAAGAGAAGAAGAACTACGCACAACAAGGTAATGAACATTTTATTGGTACAGCGTTGTAGTCGGTGTGTTCAGTGTGACAGTAGAACAGAAGTGACCGACTGTATCTCCAGTACCTGTCAGTGAAGTGTGAGCTGGTGTTTGCAGGTCGAGAGGAGGCAGAGCTGGCCCTGAAGAAGAACGGCCTCAGCGCCGAGTGTCACAAATGGTAAGAAAGCCTGAAGCTGAACCCTGAGGAACACCACAGACTTACTGCTGACCTGCTGGTTATCACAGTCATATGTTTGTGTGTGCAGGTTCGCCGTGTTGACAGGACTGACCTCCCAGCATGACAGCATGCACAGCAAACTGAAGAGCAGCCACATTCTGAAGGTAACACAGCAACATTTACTACGAGTTTATTCTAATGTACAGAAGTTGTGAACAGAGGGTGATTTAAAGCTTCTTCTTCTCCCATTTAGGAACATCTGGACCGTGCCATCGCCCTCAGAGATGATGACCCCATGTGTTTCTACCTGCTGGGCAGATGGTGTTATGAGGTGAGACTGGAGATGTATTTTTTGATGAAAAGTGGCTGCATCACAATTAAAGTCACCCAATGTTGAATGCTTTTAATATGAAGCAGCAGCAGCACATGAAACATTATTATTAGCAGTAAGTTAGTACAGCTCTGAGGGAGCTCTCAGTCTGTAGGAGAGTGAACTATAAACTATGAGACTGATATCAGTGAGATCAGACACTGCTGAGTTACATGCTGCGTACTGTGAAGGGTAACAGCTTCAGCTCCTTTTTAGATGTGATTGGCTCACTCAGAAGTGGGTGTGGCATATTAAATAAACATTTGATGTTGGCCTCCACCCACACACCTCCCTCACCTATGTTGTATCAAGAGGAGGAAGGAGAGAAATTAGACCTCTACTACATTCTGTGGAGATAAATATATATTTATGTGTCATGTTTTACAGGAAAAGGAAACGGATGGATTTTTGTTACTTTAAAAAAATACTAAAATACATTTTTCACTGTCTTTAAGAAACTTTAAACATGATCATGACTGAAAGACGCGTGTGTTTCTTCACTATTAATTATTGTGCGTGTGTGTCTGCAGGTGACCACACTTGATTGGCTGGAGAAGAAGGCTGCTGCTGCTCTCTACCAGAGCCCCCCCAATTCTACCCTGCATGACGCCCTGGAGAACTTCCTCAAGGTACCACACATCCCTGCTGCTATACATTTACACTGTCAGAGCACTTTGAAAGGAAAAGCTGACTTATTATTTTTATATGTATTCTTCTAAGTGGACAAGTCATTTTCATATACTTTTTATGTGTTTGTGTGAATTTTCAGGCAGAAGAACTCAGTCCAGGTTTCTCCAAGACTGTAAGATTTTACATTGCAAAGGTAAGCAATAAGAGAGTCATTACATACAAAGAAAAGTGTATCAGTGTGTTTCCATTGTGTTACCATGTTGTTTGTCTCATAGTGTCATCAGGAGCTAGGGAACATCTCTGAGGCAACAAATTGGACGGAGCTGGCTCTGAAGATGCCCTCTAACACCAATGACGTAAGAACACACTTCACTCATCTCATTTAATCAAGCCAAACAATCATTTATGTTGCTCTCAGTACTATTATTTGCTCTTATTGTTGCCTTTTCTTTTCTTTTTTTCCCCCTAGGATGAAGAAACGAGAAAACTGGAGGCTCAGCTCCGCGTCTTAACTGGCAAAAAAATTTGAACTTATTTTCTAGTGGGATTCACGACGAAAGCACTCAGCCGATGCCACCGATTGGCCATGTCAATGCTGCCCATCTCTGATCATCCAATCAGACAAGTACTACAATTGTGGCACACTAATATCTTTTCCCTTCACTGGTGAATATCTTTGTTATACTGTCACTGTGAAATGATATTGAGTTTATTAATATTTATTTATTTTGCAGACTTTCAAATGGCTTAACTGAGTCACTAAGGAATATATATTGTATATCTAACTTTTTTTAATTGTTTGTTTGTCTTGAACTGATAATCAAGTCATTAAAACACAAGGTGGTTTTAGTTTTTCAGCACATTTGTCTTAATTGAACAGGCATATTTAAAGGGTCAGTTCAACCAAATAATTACACGTGGATTCTACTATAGTGTGTGGTTTTATTTGTGCAGGTTTCGCCTTCACCCTAAATACACTAGAGGTGGATGGGAATGAGTTTGTGCTATTTGAGTAATAGATATATTTCTACTCAGCTCTAATTGAGGCGGAGACAGATATCTCTGCGTCTAGAGAAAGATGGTAAGAGATGTGTTCATGGTCATTTGGGAGGATCAGTCCAGTTACTGTAATTAGTCGCACTGTCAGAAGAACATATCAATGAATTTAAGGGAGCAGAAGGTTGTCTAAGAGGAGATTCAACCTACAATGAGGGGGGGGTGGGACTTAGGAATTTTACATTGTGTGTGTAATGTTATTTATGCAGGAAATATGTTGGACTGTGTTGGAACGTGGAGCATGTAGTCCAGTTTGATCAGGAATGTGAGAAGAGCTTTAAGGGAGGTGAAAGAGGGAGTAGAGAACTTCACCTTCATTCTGCCGGAGATAAATGACGCTTCATTTGATGTAGATGTAGTGTTTTGATCAAAATAAGTCTTCAAATGTATTTATTTTTATTTAAAACTATAAATCATGTCATTTCCCCTATAGATTAGGAAACTGTAGTGGAGCACACACAGTACACTGACAATGTAAGGAGATTTCTGATTGGTTGTGACTGACGTGTTCAAATGTTCCTGTACTTTTTCCTTTGAGTGTGTTTTGCTGCCTTCTGATATTTGAGTGTTTTTACATTCCTGTTATTTTCTGAAGTGAAAGCTGAGATACAGTTTGTTAGATTACTTTAACGGCACTTTGTTTTCTCCATTTAATTTATTGTGTTGATTTTATTTGAGCTCACTGCTTTAAGATAAGTGTTCCTGTCAGTGGATATCATGTTTTATGAAAATGATGGCATTCCCTAATTATTCTGATCCTATGATGAAAAGTGAATATGCACTAAAGTGACACATGGATAACCTCGAATAAAACCTTTTTTCTATGTCTCTCTCTGCTTTTCAAAGTTATGTTGACATGTGACTATAAGACCAACAGCAGTTACACAGTATAAAATCACATTGATAGAAACAGAAGAGCTTTTTAATAGTAAAACAAATTGAATTTAAGCTTTGAAGCTAACAAAGACAAACAGAAAAGAGAGCAGACACTCAAACATGTCTAAACATTTGATACATTACATAAAAGAAAAGTTTTGTAAGTGTCTTAATTAGGAAAAAAATGTTTCATCCTCAGAAATCACTGAAAGATCCCAACAGTTAACAAAAAGATCTCTACCTATTTAAAACACTTTTTACATTTATATTTGTTGACCACTCAGTACATGAAACTCCTGAAGAGCACTCGCTGCACTCACCAAAGAAAAACTATGCTGACTGTTTAATTATGACTTCAATTATCATAATTCATTATAAGACAGTTTTAGTGACATGTTTAATAGTTTTTGTAACCATACAAATATTTATGAGACCTTTTTTTGAGATTGTGGATCTCATAATTATAAAGATGAATACTTTTTATAATTGTGACATACTAGGTTATAATTATGAGATAAGGATTTTATAATTATGACAAACTAAAGTCAGACCTGGAGCTTTTTTTCTTCTTTGGTGAGTGCAGTGTGCTTCTCTATGAAACGTTCCATCTTGCTGTTGAGCTCCAGGAGGTCAGATCATCTCATCCACTCTGCTTCAATCAGCATCAGTCCACATGGTGTAACTCATCACCTTCATGCCTGTGTGAACCGTCAGTCTGAGGCTTGTTTAGGGTGGAGGTGGCACATGCAGCGCTGGAGTCTGAAGGTTGAGTTATAGCAGGTGTGAAGCGAACATTTAGCACCACCTCGCTGCTTCCTGCCTCTGCTTGCTCAGTCCTTGGCGTCGCCCACTCCGTCAGCGTTAATGGCGAACATGGCTTCGGCCTCTGGCAGGCAGGGGGAGTCGTAGATTTTACAGATCCTCGTCTCTCCTCGGCCTTTCCTCAGGTACAGACTGCAAGGAAAACGCCCGTTTTAATCCTAAAGTTGTCTTGAGCGATCAAACCATGATGTCATCCACCTACAGCTGCTTTAACTCCTCACTCCCTGATCTAACTCTTACACCTGCAGTAACAGACATTTGGCCACTTGGGGGCATCAGAAACAAGCAGTAAACTCAACACTGACATATTTTCACCTTTGAAGTTGATATGTTGAACTTGTGAGAAAACAGCTGCTTTTTTTCACATCCACAAGTTACATTATCCTTCATTAGGAGTTGTGTTTCTGTCCACCTGCTGAATGTAAGTCTCATATTCACTGAAAACAACACTATGAGAGCACTGAGACTGAACCAAAACAGTAAAGTAGCAGCCGGACAGCTAAACAATGAACTGAAACTCACTGTAAAGCTCTGTGAAGTCGAGTGGAACTTCAGAGAGCACTGATATTGGACCGTGTTGTATCACTCACCGTGTAGTGGAGGCGTGAGCCAGAATGTTGCCACCGATTGGTTTCTTGGGATCTGCGGAGAACATGGCTGCCCCGTCCACCTGTGCTACCACCTGGTTGGATATCACCACGGCAACGCCAAACTGTTGTGGTAGAGGATTGAAACGAGGCAGACAAAAATGATGGTAAGAAAAAAATCAAACGCCCTGAATTATTTAGTACGAGCCACCAAAATGACATTGAATGTGACTAAATTTAAACAATGGGTCTTCATCTGGTTGCAGCTTATTAAATATGAATATTTTATGGGGTTTCTTTAGTCCTCTGACAGTAATCTGAATATATTCGTGTAATGGACGGTTGGTCAGGACAAAACAAGACATTTGAAGACATCACCTTGGACTTTGGCAACATTTCTCACCATCTTCTGACATTCCGTAGCCCAAACTATAAAACTATTAACAAATTCATCAATAATAAATATAAGTGGGAGCTTGTGACATCATCAGGCGTACAGGAGGAGTAACGTACCTCGTCTGCCAGTCTGAGCAGCATGCGCAGGAAACGTCCCAAGTGTCCCTGCCTGGCTGACAGCTCCCCTCTGCCTGAGTAGTCTGTTCTGTACAGAGCTGTGGCGCTGTCCACTATCAGCAGAGCATACCTGACACACACACACACACACACACACACACACACACAGTCAGTAGTAGTTGGGAACATGATAATTCCTCTTCATGTACTGTTTGGATGTATTTACAGTGTTTCTGCTGACTGACCTGGACTCAGCCATCATGGCGGAGGCTTGATACAGCAGCTGTGTCTGATGGTCTGTGTTGAAGGCTCGGGCGTAGGCCACATTGTCCAGAACATCGCTGCCTACCAACCCGTACCTGATAACACACACACACACAGGAAATCCAACATGTGCTGTTCAATCATCCACAGCAGTACAGGATGTGGGTGAATAAAAAAAGAAGTGCTGATCCTCCTCACCTCTCTGCCACAGCGAGGAGTCTCTCTGGTCTGAAGGTTCCCTCTGTGTCAATGTACATGGCTTTACCTTCTCCACCCCCCTGATCAATGGGTAACTGTGGACACAAGACACAGTGGAGTCTACTGAGTGTGATAATTATACATACAACCTCTTTAACTCCACAGCCACAGATATTTTTCACTTTCAAACTTTCAGACATTTTGTTCTGATCAACAGTCAACAAACCAAAGATCATCAGTTTACGGTCAGATAAAATAAATTAACTAAAACATATTCACAGAGAAGAAGCTGGACTCAGACAATTTGGACAATAATTAATCATCGAAACAGTTGGTGATTCATCTTTTGTCCATCGACGAAGTCAGTGTGGTGTGTACCTGACAAGTGACAGCCAGTGTGTGGCACAGCTGGGTCTTCCCCGTCCGAAACTCTCCAAACATCTCTGTGATGGAGCCCGTCTCGATCCCACCTGCAGGACAGACAGGAAGTCACAACCGCTCTGTCACTCCTCTGTGTAATGACTTTGTTCTCTCATTATTTGACTGGAGCTTATACAGTCAGAAACAGGAACTTTGCTTCAGTTGGTTCAGTGTGTTTCCGATGCTGTTTTTTTTCCCACAAATGAAATGAAACATACATTCATCGGCCAATTTATTAGGTACACCTGTGCAATCTAATGCAATCAAGTGATGGTGGTGTACTGAGGTGCATTATATTGAATTGTGTTCCTAATATTTTGCCCCCCTCATGTATGTTAATGGAGTGGACAAAATATTAGGAACAATAATACACCACCATCACCCACTTTGACCTCAATCATAACCATAAAGTAAAATTATCACCTTCTTAACAATGTTAACAAAAACAGATAATGTATAAACTTCATAAATGTAAAAATTATAGCAGAGCTGTTATATTGGATTACATTAGATTGCACAGGTGAACCTAATGAAGAGGCCAGCGAGTGTATATGAGTGAGTTTACGAACCCTGCAGGAGTTTGTCGAGCTCTTTGGAGCCTGTAGAGATCTGAATGATTTCGGCTCTCCTCTGGTGGAACTCTGTAGCTGTAGTGAAACCCATCGGCACCAGCTTGGCAGCTTCAGTCTGATAGAAGAAGACATCGTTTAAAACATAAAAATATATAACAGGTCATGAGAATATTGGTCTTGCTCATGTTGTAACTATTCCACCTCACATGTAGTGAGACATTTTTTAATTCTAATCATTACACATAGAATATCATCCAGGGCTCAGTTGGACGTTGTTCTCTTCTCTATGCAGAATGATGTATGAACAGTTTGTTTTCACATTATCTGCTGAAGGAGGAAAGCTTCTCTAAGCTCAGTGAAAGTCTCAGTTTCTGACATGTAGCTATGAACAGGATTTGTGACATCACAACTAGTTTGGAGCCAGTCATGGTCCAGTATGCAACTTCTACAAGTGTGATGAAGAAACTTGAACTGAGAATGCACTTCATGTTGTCCATTATTCTCCTCACAGGACCAGCAGAAGCACTTAACAGTGCATCAGAAGTGTTGAATAGCTGTTTGTCTCTCACCAGGATTTTATCAGCTTTGGCCTCACTGATGCCTTTGATGTTGAGCAGCTCCTTCTTGGGTGCGTAGGCCACCGCTTCGATAGTGTGGAAACCTGCATCCTCCAGTTTCTTGATGTCACTGGCACTGATTCCACATTGCTGCATGTGGGAAAAGAGAAAGAAAAACAGACACATATGGTGTAAGTTCAGTGGGAGAGAGGAACGCAAGATTTTTCACCTTTCAGATATTGTAGGTGTCTGTGTCATATCATTAAATATTTACAACCAGATGTGTGACAGGGAAAAAACACATGAAGTCTGATTAAAGCTGCGGGATGACTGCTTTCAGGAATACACACCTCTAGTCTGCACAAAGGCTGTGGCCCAAAGTTTTCTTCCTCCTCTACCTCTGCCTCCACTCTGGCCTCGCTCCTCATCGCCATGATCTGAGTGTAGATGACAGAGAGCAGCACATATGAAACATAGAATATGGAGAGTCAAATATTACAGTAAAAATGGACAAAACCAAATGAGCTTTTATCACCATGTTGTAGGTCAGCATAGAGCTCAGACTCTGTATCTCAGTCTGATGCTTGAATTCATGACTTTTTATGCTGAAAATTGAACTTTAGATGTATAAGATGCAACATCCACTGAAGTTATTTATTTCATAGCAAGAAAATAAAGTATTTTTAAATAGTATATAGTTTCAGTTTTTTACTACACAACAGTCTGTATATGTTGGGATTACTGTTTAAAGACCTTTCGGGAAACATATATTGACACTTTGAAAATTTAAAGGAGGAGTAAAAAAATTCTGATATTTATATATCACCAATTAATTCTATATATAAAGAATATATACATAAACATACATTTTTTTGGCAAAAAAAACAAACAAACAACAAAAAAAAACAGGCAAAGATATGTAATGAAGGCCATGATATTTTACCATTTGACAATACACTTTATTATAAAATGACAGTGGACTGAAACAGTAAACTACACTGGGAATTTAATCAATATAAATAAGTATGTATTAATAACCAAAAAACATGTAGAATTATAATGAAACTGAATTCAGAAAAAGGATCAAATATGCATTAATCAATATTGCCTAACCAATATATCAGTCGAGTTTTACTAAGTATACTTATAGTAATGGCAGAAACTTAGATAATAATAATAATAAATAGTGATCTGAAAAAAGACATGAGCTCAGATTTTAGATCCGTAAAAAAAGGACAATTCATATTAAAATGTGATAAGTTTGACATGACCTAAGCAAAGTGACTCATGTTACAGAGCAGCAGTAAGAACTTAATCAAACAGTGTTACACATCCTCAACACAAACACTGCTATCTTAGCTAGCTATCGTCAGCTGTTGTCAGGTTAGCCGTATCAAGGTAACGCCGCTGCTTCACACTGACGTTATTTTATCAACGGCGATTAGTTTTAATACACACTGACTGAAACTAACAACTTCCCAGTACGCTGATAAACCAACTCTGGTAACATTTACACAACGAACTCCGCTGATAACTATTAACAATGGCAACAAGCTTCACTGCCAGCATAGCTGCTCTGAAGCAACCGCTAACATTCAGTTAATAAACCGATGCAGCTGTTAGCTCCTTAGCATTAGCCCTGTTTACACGTCCGTTCACTATATTTCAGTTACTTCCCAACTAGCTGACAACTGCTCCATGGAAGACAGCAAGCTAACAAGTTCAATACGAGTTAATATGTTTGTCTTACTCATATACTCACATCATTTGCAAACAAAAAGTAGATATTATTACGTGACACAGTTACAGATGGAGTCTAACTTACCTGCACACTTCTTGTTTCCACAAATGTTTGATAACCAAAGCTCCCGCGTATTCTACTGATGACACGTAATGACGCTGTACGTAACGACAAGAGTCCGCCGTCCCCTGTGATTGGTCAGATTATAGATCTGTGTAAAGTAACAGTTTTTCTTAGGCTAATGGTTACGCGGACACATCAAATGATACAGCTGAGACTGACCCCACTATTAATTCAAGGAACTTTCATTCTGGACAAGAAATGCAATAATTATTGTATTAGAAAATGTTTTACAGAAAAATCATTCTCTGGACGACAAAATAAAATGATATATTAAATAAATTTGATAACATTTCAGTCACTAAACTTTGTACTATGTATATTAAATTCCCTATAGGGAGACCAGGGTTGGTTGTCACACTTTTTACTCCTGTGAGAATTGCTGATCATCAAAACATCTTTAAATCATCTTTCCTACATCAAGTGGAAGCTTCAGGTCTTCACTTTCACTTGTACAACTTATTGTAACAAGAAGTAATTAACCATCTAAGACACTCTGACACATTGTGACAACCAACCCCATCACTGTTGGTTGTCATAAGATAAGGGGTTGGTTGTCTCTATAGTTATCAATGGGGTCTCAGTAAAAAGGTTTGTTAATATTATTATTATTATTATTATTATTATTATTATTATTATTATTATTATTATTATTATTATTATTATTATTATTATCTAGTATAGGTTTTCATGCTCCATGGAAACACAGTGCTTTTTTATAGTGATTTATGGTTTTTTATGAGATAAAAAAATGGTAAGAGATGGATGATTCGATTTTGTGTTGAATAATTGACATGTGATGTTACTTTGTGATCCAATGAAAATGTCCATCAGTACATTGAAGGCTGAAAGCTTCATTTAACTGGAGGAAATATGGAGTAGAGGGTAATCTTATGTACTGTTTTAACCCTTACACACCGTTCAGGTTCAAATTTGAACCCTTTTACATGTGGGAGCTATACAGCCTATAAACATTTCTTTAAGGCAGACTTTTCCTAATGTGACCTTTAATATACAAAAAATTCATCATAATTGTATTTTTGTGCAGCTGATACACATTGTTGTATGCAAATCCGACCTGTGTTTATTTAAAAAAAAAAAAAAAAAAAAAAAAAAAAAATCAAAAATCAGCATTCCAACATGTTGTTGTATTCTTCTTTTTCTACAAAATGTTCTCCTGGACCAAAATATAGTGATTGTGAATGTCTTTTTTTCCATAGATAAACACTCTGACAGCTTCATTAAGGACTAATCAAACATGTATTAATGACTGATGGGGAATTTATGAATGTGAATTGGTGTAGAGACTAATTATGAGTCAGAATATGAACAGTGTGTGAGGGTTAACCTCTGATCATTATTGTCTTCAGGCGTCAGTATCACTACTGTTCTGTACATACTAGCATTCAACTGACACATGTTTCTGTTGATGAACTTATTATTTGAATCAAACTGTGAGTGAGTTCTCAGTCTTGTAATAAGTGTTTTTTGTCTGTAGTTTTATTGTAAACATGCTGTAGATGATCATGGAGGTCTCTACACAGTGATGAGGACATATGCACAACCTCTTCAAACTTTATTCACTGTTATTACATAGCTGCCCCCCCCCCCCCTCCTCCCCCCAGCATTACATCACTGATATTGTTTTGTTGTGTGCTTTATTTCACTGCTTCATTCAGCTGCCGTCGTCCTAAATGACTCTTACTATGTTCAGTTCAAAGATTATTTACAACCAGTGTTTTTTTATTTTATTTTTTTTAAGTTGCAAGGACAGGGAAGAAAAGAAAAAGACAAGACAAGACAAAGGAAGCTATGGAAGTATATTGCTGCCACGCCAGAAAAAGAAAAATCAGTATCAGTAAACATCAATTTTACATCAATAACTTGTGTTTTAAAGTGAAAAGTTCATTGTTATAATAATAATGATTATTATCATTATCATTATTATTATCATTATAATTATCATTATCATTTTTATCATTATCATTATCATTATCATTATCATTATTATTATAACAATATACTATTTATGTCATTAAAAATAACTTATATAGTTGTGTATAGTATTCTCATCTGGACTGTAAACTACATGCAGCAGCACAGAAGGATGAGATAAATAAATAGTATATTGTTATAATGTTGTAATAACATCAAATTAAGATTTTGTTATAACAATAAACTTTTAACGTTGTGAGGTCATGCTGATCTGTTTTTCTTTTTCTGGCGTGGCAGCAATACGTTTCCATAGCAACAGAAAAAGAAACTAGAAAAAGAAAAGACAAACATACAGAGGCGGCAACTTCTTCTCCTCCTCCTCCTCCTCCTCATTGTCTCTCGGCCTCTTTGAGCGAGCTGTTGTTGTTGCTCGTCTCCGACCTCCTCTACACACTCCTCCTCCTCCTCCTCCTCTTCATCTTTGAGCGAGCTGTTGTTGTTGCTCGTCTCCGACCTCCTCTACACACTCCTCCTCTAAAGACTCCTCCTCCTCCTCTACATACTCCTCCTCCTCCTCCTCCTCCTCCTCCTCTTCATCTTTGAGCGAGCTGTTGTTGTTGCTCGTCTCCGACCTCCTCTACACACTCCTCCTCCTCCTCTACACACTCCTCCTCCTCCTCCTCACAGGACAGCACATGAAGTTTCTTAAAACCTTCATGCACCTCCTAAAAACCTCCCCACACATGTTGTTGGCAGCAGGAGGAGGAAGAGAAGAAGTCAATTCTTTCTCTTCAACATTTTTTTCTCTCTGTCTTCTTCCGTTTGGTCCTCTTCTCCTCCTCAGGCAAATCCTCCTCTTCCACGTACACCTTCTTCTTTTCTTCATCCTCCTCCACTTCTTTCTCTCGCTCCTCCTCCTCGGTGTCGCTCTGCGTCTTTGCTGTCGCTCCTCCTGAGGGTCCTCCTTCTTCTCCTCACTGGACTCCTCCTCCTCAAAGCCTTCATCTGGTTCCTGTTCATCAAAACACTCATTAAACTTACCTTCATAATAGTTAAACTCCTGCTCCTCCTGCTCCTCTTCCTCCTCCTCGTCCTCCTCCACCAGTCTGGTCACCACGATCTGGTTGAAGGCGATTGGAGCAGACAGATGTTCCGGGCTGCTGTAAACCTGCAGTTTCAAGAGAAAAGCATCAAAATGATTATTTTCTTGTGTGTATTTGGTAGAGAGAAATGGATTTACAGTGTCAAACAGCAGCTGGATTTATAAAGTGTACCTCAGTGAAGCGGTGGGCCACCGAGCAGAGGTACGGCAGCTCCACAGTTGGTTCCTCGTCACCCTCGTCCTCCTGGCACTGCTGGTCTGCGTTGGCTTTAGAAACCACAGCAACAACCATCATGCATTAAGTTAAAGAAAAGGAGAAAAAAAGTGTGTGTGTGTGTGTGTGTTGGCACTTACAATTAAAATAGCTGGTGTCCTCCTCAGTCCTCAGCTGGGGGATGAATGGAGGCTCTTCGTCCATAAGGAACCTCCAGCAGAGACCTCTAAAAAACAGGTGAGCCTTCAACTCTCCGGCTCCTCCTGGAGAACAAGTGAGACAAACAGACGTTGTAAATCCACACAAAAAATAGTGAATGTGAGGAAACAACAAGTTTCCTATCAGCTCCCATCCTGTCTCTATCCACGTCTTCATCATTAGTGAATGTGATACTAACCTGTCCCCAGACGTATGTTCGCTTTCTTCTGAAGGAGAAGGCTGATCAGGTCCTGGGCGTCAGTTGCTAGGGCTGCTTCCCCCTCCGGCCAGACGATGTCATCTGAGAAACAACAAAAAGCACATATCAGTAATCCAATAACAGAATTCAAAGTTTAGCTCCATCATTAAAAAAAACTGAATGAAAAACATCTTAAAACAAGTTTAAAGTAAAAGAAACAAGAAATTCAACCACATGTTGCTAGATTTTCAAAGTAGGATAATGCACATTTTGAATCATCTTTTAAAATCATTTAGATCTGTTAGCTTAACTTAAATATAGAAGGGTCAATGACCTTTCCACCTTCCATGTGGTTTAGTCAAATTTAAAGTGGCTAAAATTTGAAAATAAACATGAATAACTTGCACACATTCTTTTAGGCATGATCTAACATGATAACTTTTTATATTAAATAAAGGTAATGGAATACAATTGTTCTAAATATCACATTTAATCATGTCAATCAGGAACCATCACATTTCTTAAATGAAGTCATTATTAGTATAAATCCACTTAAATACACTGTAGGTGGATAAAATATGTAATATGTATCATTCTTTTGTGGTTACACCATTTGACATTTTCAGGAGCATTCAACCTCACTTTTGGTAATAAATGGTGCAAATGTCATTTCAAATGATATAAAACCAACAAAAATACAAAATGTACATTTGAACAAACCTGATGCTGCTTTTTAAACTATTTTCAACATATTTTTTTTTGCACATCTTGACAACCCTTATTTGTCACCGACCCAGAAAGAGATGAACTGAAGTAAAGATTCTTACCTTCAATCACGTGTTGGAAGAGGTCGTCATAGTCGATTCCATCAAATGGAATATCACCCACCAGAAACTCAAAGAGGATGATGCCTAGGGCCCACCAGTCCACAGGCTTTCCATACCCCGACTCTAGTATGATCTCTGGGGCCATATAAGGAGCAGTGCCCACTGTCTGAAGGTAGGAAACACAAAATGATTAGAACAACCATCCAGGTTGGAGCTCTAATAAGCAGAGAAGAGAACGATCAAAGACTTACCTCTTTGTCCGTGAACTCCTTCACGATCCTGTTTACCGGTGCTTTCGGAACATCTTGGGCTATGTTCAGTGGACCTATTTTGGAGAGGCCAAAATCGGTCACCTTGATGTGGCCGGTGGAAGTGATCAACATGCTACAACAGAGGAAAGCAGAAACATGTCTCATGTTAGATTACACACCAAACTCTAACTCTACATGTCAGATTGATGGGACAGATTGATGATTCACTTAGCAGGTTTCAGGTCCCTGTGTATGATCCCAAAGCTGTGGAGGTATTCCAGAGCCATGGTGGTTTCTGCGATGTACATTCTGCTCATCTTCGAGGAAAAGCGCTTCCGGTTCTCCAGCAAGGAGGCACAATCCCCACCTAGAAGGACAGGAGGAGACATGTTCTCATTGTGTGTTGGGTGGGTAGCATGGATGGGATCCATAGATAATAGAGGAAAGTCAGTTTAAAGCTCATTTATCTGTTCTATCCCTGTCTAAACAAACAACCTTCTTACCTGCTACGTACTCCATGACAACACGGAGGTCTCTCTGAGTCTCAAATGCACAAAGCATTGAGACAATATAATTGTTTTCTGTATAGGAGAGGATGGCTCTCTCCACCAACACCTGCTGAATATCATCCTCCGTTCTCAGGTTCTGCCAGTTGATGACTTTCATGGCAAAAGCCTGACTTGTTTCCCTGTGGCGCACAAGGTTTACAGATCTGCACAAGAAGGAAAAGGAAACATGAGCAGCTTCTACTACTGAACATCAGCTCTGATTTAACAAGAAACTACAAGATTCTTCAGTATGACGTTTCTCTGTGTTTGGACTGAACTCTCTGTGGAGTCCAAACAGGCTGTTAGAATGTAAAGAAGTCTTACTCACCCAAAGCTGCCACTGCTGAATTGCTTAATTGTGACAAAGTCGCCCTCCTCTGGTTTTCTGGGTGGAGGGCAACACACTGAGCGGGTCTAAATCAAACACACAAAAGACACAAAATCTCTGTTATAAATGAGACAACTAAATATAATAAAGTATTCACTATAAACAAAGGGATGTGTGTGTTTCTTAAAATCAGTTTGGAAAAAAGGAACATGGTTGAAATTAAAACACCTACTTCATGGAGGAGTTTCTCCAGTTTATCCTGGAGCTCCATGAAGAACTGAGGACAGACCAGTTCTTTCTGGACAGTAGTCTCGCATTGTATAGAGAGCTCCACCAGCTGCCTCTGAATGAACTTCAGCGCATACGAAGCCTGGAGCAGTCCGCTATCACTGAACTCTGCTACTGTGTTCATTTTCACTGAGGAAGAAAGAATTTAAAATCAGGATCATTATTTCTGTTTAAAGCACCAGTTAAAAATGAAAGACTGTAAAAGTTACATGAGACGATTTGATTGGAATGAGAGCAAATTTGAAGGATTAAGCATGAAACAGAGTTTTCACGATATTAAATAAGTGAGAATGTCGCTGTTACTAAATCTGAAAATGATGATCAATAAAATACAACATGTTGGATTTAGTTAGTACAGGGTCCTTAAAACGTCTGAAAATGTTTTAAGTTTAGTTTTTGATATTCAAGGTCTAAAAATGTCTTAAAATGTCTGAAATTGTAGGAATTAAGGCATTACATTTGATTTGAGCGTAATTATATTTGTTCAGTTTACGTTATTTATCATCAATATAATTATTTTCTGATTATTTTACATAAAGAAATAAAGAAAGAAATACTTACTGCTTAAGTTTGTTATTCCAAAGAAAAGAAAATCACTAAAGTTTGTCTTTTTCAGATGTTAATTCCCTGCTACTGAACACAAACCTGACTGTCTTCTGTGGTTCAATAACTGGAATGAAGAATCATTTCAGTCGTCTGCTTACTGAAAGTTCCAAGATTCTATTATGTCATGCATTATACTGTGATGTCATGAAGGTCATTTACATATAAAGCCAGCTCATTAGCATATTTTAGAACACACACACACACACACACACACACACTAACCTTTACATTAACTTCAACTATTGACCCAAAAATCCACGTTTTACTACTGAGACACGACTTTTGACTCCAAATACACAAGCTGACCCCAATCAACTGGTCTTAAGTGTGTTTTGTGTCCCTTCAAGTAAATGAGGTCATAGCCAGCAACACATGTTACCTACTGCTGATAGAAACATGCCTTTAGCTAACGTTAATTGGACATTTTAAACAATATATATATAAAGTACTGTGCAAAACTCTTAAACCACCACTAGCTTTGTTGTTTCAGCAAAGTTTTAATGAGCATCCATATTTATGTTCAGTCTCTTTATTAAGATACAAACAGAAAATGTGTCTATGATCTTTAGCATTTTGAACGTTTTATACATATTAGCAAGCTTCCAATGAGTTAAATAACTAAAAATGTAATTGTGTAATTTGTAAATGTGTTTCAGGACTGGTAAAAGTGTTACACTGCTTGTAAATTTGACTCAGTGCTTGGTTCATGTCATTTTGTTTTATGATATGTAAAATGTTTTACAGAATGTAAATTTGGCTCATTTTGTAATGTTGTTTTGCACTTCCTGGCCACCGTACTGAACTGAGGAAAAGTTTTGTAAAACTTTGATTCATGCAAATCTACTGTAGTGGAGTCCCAGAGGACAGGAAATCACTGGTGGAAACAAAGTATCTGGACTACAGCATAAATGAAACAACAGTCAATCATTTTCTTATTACAAGCTTTATTTTTCAAACTACAACATAACATTGATAATTAAACACACTGAAAAAGACAAAAGACATATATATATAATATTGCACATGTGGAAGTCTTCACTGTTGTTTACACATTTCCTGTTGGTTTGGAGACTGAGGCCACCACTCCTGTCTGTCTCCACCCGCAGCTGCATCTGTAACACACATAAGACACTTCCATAAGACAAACAGTTTTCAAGTCAAATATAAAATATGTACAATCAGAAGAATAACAATCCCCAGCCTCAGTGGTCTACATCTCTCAGTGGCTGTGAGCTTCATTAACCAACCCGGTTTTTTCTTTTTCGTTTGCCAGTGTTAAGAAATAGTGCTTGTAATTAAGTCACATCCCAGTGTGTGTGTGTGTGTGTGTGTGTTCATTTTCACTTAGTAAAATCAGATTAACAGTATCTCAGGGAAATATTGTCATCAGCTGTGTTGTTACTTTAAAAAAAGTTCCCAGTTCATTTGTTTAGACTTCATACCTTATTATTTCAAAACTTTTTACATCTTTTAAAACCTGAATTATGACTTAGTCACTGATCATTTTGATCAATCAGCCAAGACTGTGAGTAACCACAAGCTTTTAAATATTAAAGCCAGTTTTTTGTTATATTACAAAAGATATATATATGTATACATACATACATATATGTAGAGGGAGATATAATACCTGGCCTGCACAAATTCAATTCTATTCAAATGAAAGCTCAGTGAATGGACTACTCAGTACAATGTGAAGTCAGTGGAAGAACAGTAAAGTGTCAGTACACCCATGCAGCTGTTATTAACCCCTCAGTGATTGTCTAAACACAGCAGTTACCCGTCTCTGGCTGTGTGCTATCAGGAACACAGGAAACCTCTGGTAAAAAACAAACAGCTCAGTCTTTACAGTGTTCACTATATCAAAACTACAGTTCAAAGGGGGTCAAGCTTTAGATGTAGCTCACCTGGAATGGTCCCTAGGTTGGAGTTATCAAAGAACTGTTTGGGATAGCTTCTGGACAGCAGCTCCGAGCTTCCACCTATATCAAAGAATCTGCTTTTGGGAGAGTCTTGCAGAGAGACCTTGGGAGAATCCAGCAGCTTCCTGGGAGAGTCCAGGACCTTCCTGGGAGAGTCCAGGACCTTCTTGGGAGTAACCAGAAACTTTTTGGGTGAGTTGAGGAAGTTGGAGGAGTCTGAGGTCATGGGCAAGCCCCTCTTGGTGGGTGTACAGGGTGATGGAGGCTTGTCCAGCTTGGTCTTGGTCTTCAGCTTGAAGGCTCTGCTCTTCCACTTGTTGATCTCTGCGTGCTGACTGGACACCAAGCTGCGGAGAAGGGAGCACAAGGTGTGAAGAGAAGCTCTAAATGATGCAGTTCATCACATGGACTAACAGCATTTCTACAGGTTGATGTTTACCTCTCCAGCTCGCTTATCTTCAGTTGAAGCTGTCTGACTTCATCTTCCAGTTTGGTCTTCTCCAGGTGAACGCTGCTCTTGATCAGCAGACCTCTGGGGTTAGTCAGCCTGGCATGAATGTCTTCACCCTGTAGGACTGGAGTCAACATCATGACACGGTTAATCACCATGTCCATCATTGAAAGATTCATCTCAAATATTTAAAGCACTTTTAATTTGCATCTTCTCACATGTCTATATGTAATCGTCTCAAAACACACACTGCTGACTTACTTGAGTCCTCTCCCTGCTGCTGTGACTTCCTCAGGGTTTCCTTCAGCTTCCTCAGTGACTCTTCCTTTTCATTGAGCACCGTGGTCATCCTCTGGATCCTGAGAGGGACAAACATCTGGTAAGAAAACAGCTGGAAGGCACCCACTCGTATATTTTTACCTGACTGAGGCAGCTGAAAATGTCAAAGAAACAAACACAAAGGTTCTTACTCTTGTTTGTATTGATCAGATGATGAACTCAGCTCCATCTCCATTTTGAACAGTTTAGTCCGCAGTTTTTCCAGCTCAATACTGGATGGAGTTGTCTACAGGAGGAAAAGACACAGAGTTTAACTGTTTATACTAAAAACACAGTGACGTGTTGAGTTATCGGAACATGCTCACGTGTGTGTGGTAAAGAGCGGAAAATGAGACGTTGAGACAAACCTCAGATTCTCTCAGTTTGCTCTTGAGGCATTGGATTGTGGTTTCATGCTCTTCAACTTGTGCGCGGCTGTCCTGCAGTTCAGTCTGCAGCAACTGGGTGGCCTGTTTGTGGTTGGACACTCTGCTGTTGGCTTTGATCTCAGCCTCCTCCAGCTGCTCATTCTGTGCACACAGAGCCTGGAAACATGTCATAGAGATTAAATGAGATCTGCTCAGAGATATGGATTATAACAATGATACTGATACTACAGATAATGAGTCAGACATACTTTAACTTTCTCCTCAGCTTGTTGGAGCTGCAGAGCGAGTTGCTGGTTGTCTTTGAGCAGGGACAGCTCAGTCTTCCGTGGAGCTCCCTGCAGAGCCGGCTGCAGAGTGAAGCTCTTGCTCCTCTCCTCTCTCAGCTGAGACTCAGCCTGAGCCTCCAGCTGCTCCAGCTCCTCACACAGACCCTGCTGCTCATCTATGACGCTCTTTAGAGTCAGACGGATACACACTCGTTAATTTTCAAATAACACAACAACACATTTTAAGACGTCACTTTGAGCTGTGGAAAATTACAACAAGCATGTTTTAATATTATCTGACATTTTATAAACTACACAATTAAAAGAGGCAAATTCATTGATACTGAAAATAATTTTTAATTGCAGCCCAAACTTACTTTTGTTATCACAGACATATTAAGGGTAAATCTCAAAACTAATAAACTTGAAGTAAAGTAAGTAAAAATATCAAATTCTTTCCAAATCTGAGCTCCATCAGTATTAAATGGCAGTTAAATTGAATAACTTTTATCTGGCTTGTTATTGCAGTGTATGGTAGTATTTATTCATTTGTACCATTTTGGTATGAGACTGGGGGCCATGTATCTACACATGAAATGAATTGTCTGGCAGGGAAATATATACAACCCTAGTACTGAAGTATACAGTGAGCACTAGTTGAAGAGAAAAGTTTACAGCAAGACTTTTGCAAAACTAAACATTCCTCTCAAAATAACTTGATATGGATTCACATCAAAAGCGAATCATTTCAGTCTCTTTCCACAACGCTTCATTTGAGCCAGTCCAGTGTTTGATATATCCTGCTTCCACTCACACAAAACACAATTTTAGCAGAGATAATAAGAAAAGTGCATTATCAACAGTACCTGCAGAGTCATCTTCCAGCGCTGGGCCACTGCAGTTCTGCGGTTCAGATAACAGCTCAGGATGTTGTCCAGGCTGCTGAAGCTGATTGGCTGCTTGGTGCACACTGCCTGGAACTGCTCCTTGAACTTCTCCTCCTCTTTGATCTCAGCTAACAGCTCAGGGGGGTAAGAAGCTATGCTTGCCCAGAGCTTCTCCAGAATGCTGCTCATTTTCTACAAAGTCAACAGAGGGGTCATTGAGTTTAAAGCAGTAATGTTGGAGAGATAGAAACACAGAGAGGAATAAGACACGAAGCTTATACAAGTTGTCAGACTCACCTGTAGGTAGTCCCGTCTCTTCTCCAGCAGCTCAGTCAGTCTGTGTTCCCACATTGTGCTGAAACCTTCATCTTTGATGGAGGAGCTGGGGGCCTGAGCTCTGCACTGCAGCACATCCTGCAGACACCTCTCCTCAAACACAGCCAAGTCTTTCTTCACCAGCCCCTCAAACAGATTCTTGTAGCCCTGAGCACGCATCTGCAGGTGCTCCTGAGGAGGCAAACCACACATTCTGGTTATTATCGGATGATAAAAATGAGATCATTATCATATTTCAAATGGAAATAAAGTATGGATATTTACCCAAATATTTCCCAGAATCTCAGCAGTTTGCAGTTTCAGCTGACCGACGGCCCTGTAGGTGTTCATGGTGTGTTTAGGAAGGAAGGTTTCTTCTTCTTGAGGCTTCAGGGAGCGCTGCACTGTCAGAGCTCTGTCCAGAGAACCGGAGTAATTCTTGGAGCAGATGTCTTTAAAGTGCTGGAATCTCTTGAAGGACTCCTGCAATGATATCAGTACAGTGGTATCAGAGTTATATTAAAGATGATTGATGCCTCAGCTGTTCGTGTATTCATATTGAGTGGTGATGTTACCTGGAGCTGCAGATCGGAATCCTGCAGCCGTGATGACGTTCTCTCTTTGATGGATGTGACGGTTGTGTTCACATCACTGAGCGACTGAAATGAGAAGAGAAAAATAAAACCTCACACACATAATATAGAACACATAACTCTATCTCACATCTTCCTGCCATCCATACATATAATAGTGCAGAAACTGAAGTTGTTCAGGCTTATAAATATGAGGGAATTTGGTTAGATAGCAGTCTAACTCTAAACCTGGGTTTAAAGCAACTGAACATATCCTGCAGCTTATTCCACCTTAAAACAACTTGTTGCATTTTACCTGATAAACCAGAAAAAAAAGACTCCAGTAAGACAAACCTGCTGTGAGGCATATGCTTCAGCTTCATCGAGGGTTTGCTTCTCTCTGAATGTCTTCAGCTTTTCTTCGAGCTGCTGCACCTGACAACACAGAAACAGTGACAGTTCAGTCAGAACAGGCTTCATGGATAACACTGACCTCTGAATGAAGCCTTCTCAGCCTCATCTCTTTGATCATTTACACAGAAAACATCAACCGGAATATAAATGAAGACATTTAAAGCACAGTGTTTCAGTAAATGTATGTCTGCACGTTTAGATAGAAAACTGGATAACACAGCTCCTTTAAACTGTGGCAGTTGATGATTTGGACCTACTTCCTGTTGAAGCCTGCTCTCTCGTTTTCCTCTCTCGGCCTGCTGCTGAACATTTATCTGCTCCTGCTCGCTCAGCTTCTCCTGGATGGCAACGGTCTGTTGGTGGAGGAGACAATGACAATAAATGATAATATAAAATAGCTTTGAAGTAAGTCTACTTTAAGTTACCTCCTTTAGATTACCAATGACTTAATAATAGCACAAATGTACCGTGTTCATGTTGTCCTCCAGCTCTGCTCTGAGCTGCTTCTTCTCCTCTCTCAGTCCCTCCAGTATCTCCTGCAGCTGATCTCTCTCCTCACTGAGAGAAGTCACTCTACTCAGCAGCTCCTTCATCTCTTCTGTGGATGTTGGAGAAGTGGCCTCTTTCTCAGAGAGCAGACTGTCTCTCTCTGCTTCCACACTCTGCAGTCTGTCTGTTAAAGTCCTCATCTGAGAAGAAAGGGGCAGTTAGATTAATTATAAGAGTGTTTCTCCAACCTTAATCGTGCTTCATAACAGCTTAAAATCAAAATATCCTTTTACAACTGTATGTACTTCATGTACTTTAACATCATCATATAATAGCAAAAGTATCCAACACAAACCTCAGTTTGTAGTGTGTCCATCCTGTCCTCCAGCTCTGCTTTGAGCTGCTTCTTCTCCTCTCTCAGTCCCTCCAGTATCTCCTGCAGCTGATCTCTCTCCTCACTGAGAGAAGTCACTCTGCTCAGCAGCTCCTTCATCTCCTCTGTGGATGTCTGACAGCTGGATTCCTTCTCAGAGAGCAGACTGTCTCTCTCTGTTTCCACTCTCTGCAGTTTGTCTGTTAAAGTCCTCATCTGAGAAGGATAGAAGTTAGATGAATTAGCCTACAGTGAGAAGGCTAGTTATAACATGTGAGGTATAAAACACCAACCTGTTGGTCTAAATGACACTCCTTCTCCTGACTCAGTCTCACCAGGTCAGAGTTCATCTGCTTCTGTTCACTCAGCTCCTCCTGGACTGACTTTAAAAGGTTTTGAGTTGTGGAAGCCTACAAATAAAATGTTAACTAATGTTAATCAAATAAACAAACATGTCATCAAGAGTAGAAAATGCATGAAAGGAGTGGATTAAAAATATCCAGTACATGAAATCCACATAATAAATTAAACTAATCTGACAAAACTCACAAACTATTATGAATATAGCTGCCAGAATGTGCTTGATTAAACGTAAACCGTGAGCTGGACTTCTTCATGTTGAGGAGTTCACTCACCATGTCCATGTTGTGCTGCAGATCATCTTCCAGCTGTCTCTTGTGCTCAGTAACAGTCTGAAGAGATGTGTTCAGCTGTACAATCTGTTGAAGCAAACATGGGAAATTAATTCAAAGTTTAAATTCAAACTAAACTAATTAAACTACAGTCTACTACACAAAATAAATACACATCTTTATGATCTATGATGCATTCTATGTGATTATGTTATAAAATAATTGTACTGAAATGTTGCTCAGATGATAGGGGTGCAGTATTGGTGCAGTAATAGTGATACAATGGACTGATATTTCAGAGTAGATTTTAAAGTTAAGAATCTATGTGTAGTTGGCTGCAGCTTTATACTACTTTACACATAGAAGAATTATCTTAATCACACAGAAATCTTTGTGATAATGATAGCACTGATATTGGATCTCAGTACTTAGGTACCTGTGGTGGCAATGGGAGAGATAATATCAGTCATGTTCTTTTGTTTTAAATCAAGCCCAATAAACACATGAAAATGATGTGCTTAAAAGAAAAAAATGCAGCTTATAGAAGTAAAACTGTCTAAAAACAAACCTCAGTTTGTAGTGTGTCCATCCTGTCCTCCAGCTGTGCTCTGAGCTGCTTCTTCTCCTCTCTCAGTCCCTCCAGTATCTCCTGCAGCTGATCTCTTTCCTCACTGAGAGAAGTCACTCTGCTCAGCAGATCCTTCATCTCCTCTGTGGATGTTGGAGAAGTGGCCTCTTTCTCAGAGAGCAGACTGTCTCTCTCTGCTTCCACACTCTGCAGTCTGTCTGTTAAAGTCCTCATCTGAGAGAGAATGGGCAGTTAGATTAATTGTGAAAGTGTTTTTAACCTCAACTAAGGATCATAACAGCATAGAAACAAAATGTTCTATTGGAAATATATAGACTTCATTTGCCTTAAAATAATCGTACAATAATTAAACTAGCAGTAAATGTAAAACAGTAAAACTATTCAACACAAACCTCAGTTTGTAGTGTGTCCATCCTGTCCTCCAGCTCTGCTCTGAGCTGCTTCTTCTCCTCTCTCAGTCCCTCCAGCATCTCCTGCAGCTGATCTCTCTCCTCACTGAGAGAAGTCACTCTGCTCAGCAGCTCCTTCATCTCCTCTGTGGATGTCTGACAGCTGGATTCCTTCTCAGAGAGCAGACTGTCTCTCTCCTCTTCCACACTCTGCAGTCTGTCTGTTAAAGTCCTCATCTGAGAAGAAAGGGGCAGTTAGATTAATTATAAGAGTGTTTCTCCAACCTTAATCGTGCTTCATAACAGCTTAAAATCAAAATATCCTTCCTATTTTCAACTGTATGTACTTCATGTACTTTAACATCATCATATAATAGCAAAAGTATCCAACACAAACCTCAGTTTGTAGTGTGTCCATCCTGTCCTCCAGCTCTGCTCTGAGCTGCTTCTTCTCCTTTCTCAGCCCCTCCAGCATCTCCTCTGTGGATGTTGAACAGCTGGATTCCTTCTCAAACAACAGGGAATTCCTCTCAGCTCGAACACTTTCAAGCTCTTCAGTTAGAGTCTTCATCTGTTTAAATGGGACAGTTTTCAACAGTCATAACCTTAACAATGGAAAACTGCTACATGAAAAACAAACAAACAACAAAAAACACTTCTTCAGTAACATTTGAACTTACATGTTGCTCTAAATCGCATTCCTTCTGCTTGAGTTCCACCAGATCAGAGTTCTTTTGCTTTTGCTCTTGGAGCTCCTCTTGGAGAGAATGTAGAAGACTTTGAGTCTCTGCAGCCTGAAAACAATAAAAGGAACACTTTGTTATTCCACGATACTTTTGAAAAGTGACATCAATCTGTCCTGGTTTATATGTTATGAAGAACAAACCTGTTGTTGTAGCTGAGCTTGCTGCTCTTGACCTAATCTTTCCAATTCGAGGTTTCTTTCACTCTCCACCCGGAGCTGCTCTTGAAGTGAATGTAGAAGGGTCTGAGTCACTGCAGCCTAAAGATGAGGAAAACAATTGCACTTTTTCTTTTCATCCACACATAAAGACACAATTTGAGCCTTATAACTTAATGACTTGCAATGTGACAACACCAGGTTGACCACAAACAGCCCCTCACCATCTCTATGTTACGCTGTAGTTCAGCCTCCACCTGGCTCTTCTGCTCACTGACGGCCTGTAGAGTAGCTTGGAGTTTCTCTATCTGGGTAAGAAAATAGCCACATTCAGTAATCCAAGTATTTGTACATTTCAATAAGAATTTTTATTTATTTTATTTTATTTTTTGCAGCCTTGTCCTTTAACTTAACCTCTGTTACCTCTTGCTGAAGTTGTGTTGCTGTCTCATCTTGTGCTTGCAGTTCTGAGCTCAGCATTTCTGGCTGGTTGAAGCCAGTGTGGGATTGTACAACCTGCGATAGAAAAACATCACTCGTTTCATTTTCTCATTGTGGGCAGACGGATATGAACATGAACAAGAGTTATAAAGAAACTATGTTAACATACCATGTCCATCCTGTCCTCCAGCTCTGCTTTGAGCTGCTTCTTCTCCTCTCTCAGTCCCTCCAGTATCTCCTGCAGCTGATCTCTCTCCTCACTGAGAGAAGTCACTCTGCTCAGCAGCTCCTTCATCTGGTCTCTGTCAGTCTGAGGGTCAGCTGTCCTCTCACACTGCAGACTGTCTCTGTCTGCTCGCACACTCTCAAGCTCCTCAGTCAGCCTCTGATTCTGTCAAAGTAGTGGCATATTTAAGCCCTCAGTCTAACTCAACTTTTTGTATTGAGATTACAATCAATTTACATATTTACAAGGCCTGCAAATCAACCTTAATTCTCTTTTGTAATCAAATGAAATGTGTCTGCAGCATGGAATATGAGGGTTTTGGAACTACTTTTCTTCTCTGAATTCCCATTTCACTTTTAACAAAAAAATCTCCTCAATGTTACTCAACACAGAAACATGACTCCAGGATAATATAACAACCCTACAGGTTTATATTATAGCTCCAGATTTGAATTATTTCTAGTTTGTTTCTGTTTGTCCAACCCTTTTTTTACACAGTACCAAAGTTGCCAAATTCATCCAAAATTGAATTGATCTCAGATGCATTAAGTCTCATGTAAGATTCCATTCTGTACAAAGAGGCCCAGTTTCCTGATGCGTTGATAGACTCACATGTGTTTGCAGCTCCAGTAGTTCGACACTCATGTCACTGGGAGGTACATCTGAGCTGGATGCTTGTGCAGTCACCAGCTGTTTGATCTGCGCCTTCTGCTCCTGATTCTTCTCCAGGGCTGCCCTCAGCTCCTCCTGAATCTCAATCATCTGTTTGACACACAGTTATTATATTTTGGACTATTATAAATTGAAATGAGCACATACAGAGCAAAAAACAAACAGCAAAGGCTCAAAACAAGTTGACAGAAATGAAAGGCACATGGCGACTGACCATTTCCACATTCTCCTGGAGGTCCTCCTTGAGCTGGTCTCTCTCTTCAGTGAGAGATGTGACTGTAGAGAGAAGCTCCGTCTCCTCTGCTGAGCTCTGAACACCGGCCTCTGGGACAGTCTCCTCCTCATCCTGCATGTTCTGTAGCTCATCTGATAGACTCAGCATCTGTTTAGATGGAAAGATTTCCATCAAACAGTCAGAACATTGACAATGAAGTTAAAAAATGTTAAAACAAAACCCGCTTCAGGGACATTTCACACACATTTCTCTCGGCACTGTGTTCCTTCTCCTCGTGGAGTTTTAACAGATCTGCATTCTTCTGCTTCTGCTCTTGAAGTTCTTCTTGAAGAGATTGGAAAAGACCTTGAGTCTCTGCAGCCTGAAAAGAAAAGAACATATTGTAAATCAAAAGACAACAAAGGGGCTTCAGTCCTTTTAAACAGGGAAACTAAACAGTTGCCCTTCACAAAATAATTAGCAACAGTATTTATTTTTGATTAATATTTTGTTTAATAATATATATAAAGATAGGTTGAAACCATTGTTGGGTTAACATGAAATGTGTAAGACATATTGCCAGATGTGTGTGACTCACCATCTCCACATTTTCCTGTAACTGCCTGTTGAGCTGGTCTCTTTCTGCAGTGAGAGATGTGACTGTAGAGAACAGCTTCTCTGTCTCCTCTGCTGAGCTCTGAACTCCCACACTCTGCTCAGACAGGAGAGCGTCTTTCTCTGCTCGCACACACTGAAGCTCTTCAGTCAGCTGGCTCAGCTGGAAATATCCAAACAGATAAGAGAGATAAGAAAGGGGACATGTAGAAGCATTCAAGAAAAGCCAGCGATGACAAATTATTTCAGCCTCATTTAATAAAAAGCATTTATGTATGTAGAGCATGGCACACCTGTTCTTGGAGTTCTTTACTGATCTCCTCCTCTGTGGCTCTGGAAGCTTCACTGTCAGCAAGCTTCTCCTCCATATCCTTCACCAGCTGCAGTTCCTCCTCCAGTGATGCTCTGTGTTGCTCGCTCTCCTCCAGCTGAAATGAAAGGATGGCCTTTAGGTTTCATGATGGCAGCAGAGGAATGTGTTCTATTATTCAGCAGGATTGAATGATAAATGAAAGCTGTATCAACAAATACTACTTAAATAAAAAAATAAAATCATCATTTCAGAGCTGTCTAATCTTCCTGTAATATCGTTGTAGTCACTTATATCTGATATATTGTCTGATACACTGAAGTGAGTTTAATATACCTGGATCCTTATATGTTGTTTCAAATCACATCATCATATTTTAAAAATAGTCATTTTATCCACATTTGTCATAGTGTAAATGATCATATAGTGATGTATATTCTGTTGAAGCTACTCAACAGTGAGTTTATTTTTATTTTTTCTTACATCAACTAGGGTATTATTATAATATTATTGTGTCTTTGTGTCCTATCCAGAGGCTCTCACAGCTGGGGAAGGAAGAATATTTAAAAACCTAAAAAACTCAATCATCAAAAGATTCAAAATAATAGATTGGTACTTGATCAAAAGCATCTCTATTTATGATCTATATCTTACTTTCAAGTCTGTTTCTTTGTTAGTAGCCATGAGCTGGTTCTTCTCCTCATCAGAGTGCTCCAGGTGTGAGCGAAGTGCTTCCAGCTGCTGTGTGGCATCAGCAAACTGCTGGCTCAGCTCATGTGCCCTCTGTGCAGCGGCACTGAGATCTGCTTGGATTCTTAAAATCTCATCCTGAGATGTCTGCAGGGAGTCTCTGAGCTGCTGAGCCTCTTCCTGGCCTCCAGCTTGGGCAGACAGCAGGTCATCCCTCTGACTCTGAACAGCACACAGCTCCTCAGTCAGCTCACACACCTGCAGTAACAGAAATGATTCATCCCTGTAAAATACTTCTCCCAATTTAAAATAGTAACTTTCATTAAATGTGATCGTGTTATGTGACGCTGCTGTTGGAGGATTGTTTGGGAGGACTCACCTGCTTCATCAGGTTGTCCACTTTATTAGGAAGAGCCTGAAGTGAAGCCAGCTCCTCCAGCTGAGCTCTGAGGGCTCCCTCTGCTTCACGAGATGCTGCCAGCTCTTTATTCAGGTTGCTCACTGTTCTCTCAAGATCCACACTATCTATGAGATCTGGAGACAGAGAACATCTTACACTTGATTTCACTGATCATTTGTCTACATTGTCCAAATTCATAGGCAGACTGTGCTGATCAAGTTTTGAGCTCTGAGCATCCAATCTGTGTAACTAGTGACTTACTTTTGGGGACTTTGCCATCTAGTAGAGTGGTCAGCTTGGTGTTCTCGTCAAATGCAACGTTCAGCTCTTTCTGGAGATCAGTCTGCATTTTCTGGTAGCGTGATTTCTCTGTTGCAAGTTGAGAGCGCAGGCTGTTCACCTCGGACTCCATCTTGTCGTGGTTGGCAGCCAGAGTCCCCTGTAGAGGAGATTGTGACAAAAACAAGCCGGTGAGACAAAGTGCATGATGTTCATGTAAACCCCCTACAGCCCCCCCCAAAAAAAACCCAAAACCTTTAAACCTCTCATGACAATAAACATAGAAACACATAGTATGAAGACGCCAAAATGCTCCAAACAGCAGGCAGTCTACTAAATGCTGCTACTATCTCACAGATTCTAATCTCATGTAGGCATCATTCTGATATATACACATTTTGTTTAGGCTGGTGTGGACGCTGTTAATCACATTTTGGTGAGGACTGAACACAGATGTCACCTCGGTCTGCTTCCAATAAAATTCCGGTTCTTTTTCAGTTTAAGCCTAATAAGAATCCAAAAGCTAAGCTACTATTAAATTTACTCAATCCGTTTTCTGATTGTGCAAACTTGTCACGGAAGAGGTTAATATAATGATGAAAGTTGATTTATTGACACGAAACCAGAAAGTGAAAAGTAGTCAAACAGAGGGGTGTTCAGCTTGTTTATACTTTTTTTTTTAAATTTTTTTTAATATTACCCTAACCCTAACCCTGCTTGGTCTAAATGCATGACTTAATCTTTGTCATCATAAGGTCTATTCTATGATCACAGAGATAATTAATTAAAGGTAAGTTTTTCTGAGTACATTTTCAGATTTCACAAGTGTGTGTGTGTGTGTGTAGATTCCACTTACATTCATCTCCTCCAGAGCGATGTTCTGGCTGCGCAGGTGGGCCCACTCTTTCTTTGTGTCTCTGCTGACACCTTCTGCGTCATCCAAGGAGCGACGAAGCTTCGCCACCTCCTGTACCAAGTCCTTACCGTTCTGGAAGCAGGTCACATGACACCGTTAGTCTACTAATGACAGAGTTCACGTGCCTAATCATTTCATTGCTTCAACTACATTCAGCTGCCAAACCTCTCAAACCAGTTGACTTGACTACGAGGGATTGCTCATCTGGATTCTGAGTTTAGTAGTACTGTGAGCTTTGTCTAACTCAAAGCTGTGCTCATGTAGAGACACATTTCATGGACTGGCTTTATGTTGGATGAATATGATAAAAAAAACTGAATAAGTCAAGCAAACATACCATACTCTGAAGATCTTCTGCAAATTGAGTTTTCTTCTTCAGCTCCTCAGACACAGTTTCTAGTTTTTTCTTGAAAAAACAAAAATAAAGAATGAAAACAGAACAACACTTCTATAATGGTAAGGTCACATTCACTTTTCCCTCAATATCTTAACATTAACTAAAAGAACATTCTGGCCAGTGATTTTCATTGAAGTCCACTTCACTTTACACCTTAAAGCTCAGATCAGCGATTTGGGTCCAGACCTATTTAAACTATATATTCTGCTACAGTATGTACTTTGTTAGTCATGTAGCCGAATGCTGGGGTGGTAAAGATGCAGTGAAGATTCAGATGAAGGATATTTTCTTTGTACTGTAACTGAACTTTAACACACAAAAAGCTCATTGATATACTTTTCCAAAGTCTTCGACATGTTATCTTACCTGCAGCTGTAAGCACTGGAGCTCAGAGGATTCCAAAGCCTTCTTCGTGCTGGATATTTCATTTTGCAATTCCGTCTGTGAGATCACGTAAACAAAATTAGCACAGTCTAAACAAATAAATAGATGACAATTAAAATCTCTGTCCAAATAGTGTGGGATGAAATAAATAACATCACCTCTTGCTCTTGCCTGAAGTCCTCTTCCAGAGATTTGAACTCCTCCATCTCTCTCTTCTCCTCCAGCTCATGTGACAGAGCGTTTTTCTCTTTCTCCAGGCTGTCAGTCTGCTCTATGAACATCCCCAGTTCCTGCTTGAGATAATCTCGCTCAGTGGCCACCACGTCCTGGAAACAATTTCATAAAGATCGGTGACTTTTTCCACTGAAACTGCATTGTTTTGAATGAGTGTGTTCAGATGATACGTCATACAACACAGTTCATACACACATACTAAACTCTTAACATCCAGGCTTGCAGACCTGATGAGAGTTATAAGAACTTCCTAGAGCTCCGTCAAGGATTACCTTCTCTGCAGCAAGAGTCTCACAAAGCCGGATGGTCTCTTCAAATTCTTTTCTCATCTAGAAAACAAGGTTCTGATGGTTAGTACAAAAAACAGCTAACACACAAACAAGCTCTATCAATAAAAAATGAATAGTGCATAAAAGGTGCTTTATTTTTCTGTTATACCATACCTCTTTATCAGCTTCACTCTTCAGGCGAGTCTGCTCTTCCAGTTGTCTCTCCAGGTCTGCCACTCTTAACTCCAACATCTCCACATTCTCTAAGGCCTCCTGTGTCTGCTGAACCTCTGTTCTGAGGTGGAGGTCGAGCTCTGCTGTTGTCTGTATGTTCTCCACGGTGTCTTGTTTCTGCGGAGCTTCGGCTTGTAGCTGGAGGTTGAGCTCTGCCGCTCTCTGTTCTGATATCTGCATTTTCTCTAAGGCCTCCTGTTTCTGCTGAGCCTCTGCTTGTAGCTGGAGGTCGAGCTCTGCCGCTCTCTGTTCTGATATCTGCATTTTCTCTAAGGCCTCCTGTTTCTGCTGAGCCTCTGCTTGTAGCTGCTGCTCCAGTTCCGCCACTCTGCAGTTTAATGTCTCTTTCTGCTGATTTTCCATTTCCAGCTGCACCTCCAGGTTGGACACTTTACCTGAAAGCTCACGCATCCGGTCAGGAGTTACGGAGTCGTGGGGACTGGAAAAAAAACCCAAAAAAATATTTAACCACGCAAACTATAGAAATACAGTATGTAAGCCACACAGTGAAGTGACACACATCAGCTGCAGAGTTTAGAGCACTATCAAGGAGTTCTTGAGGTTGAATCCACTAACAGTGACATGTGCCAAAGATTAAGGGGCAGATAAATTGGTCTAAAATAGATGAAGACATGACTGGATACACACATGGCTTTATTGATACTCTACTGGGTTCGGTGTGTACATACATGTGCAGTCTGCACAGTCAAATTTTGCGCTGTGAGCAGATGATGAAATTTACATCAGACAGACCCTTGTGACCATGAGGATGCTGAAAGTATAATTCTGTCTTTTACAGTGTGAGGAAAATTTCACATACTACAATACTAGTCTGTGAGGTAAACATTTCAATAAGTTAAAACAAATGCCATAATTAGGATTTTGAAAAAAATGATTTCGCCTATTTTAAAATGCGACTAATTTCATGTGACTCTGTGTAATGAAGGCTTAAAAATGTCCCAAAAGTATAGATGAATGAGAAAAAGGTTCACCTGTCTCCAAAGCTACGAGTAGTAACAGAGCTCTGACTCATCTCCATGTCATCTGACGGCTCATCAGGAATCCCCCAGTGAGTATCAAAGTCCTCATTGTCTGTGAAAACATACCACGTATACATTTAACTAATCATCACATACTGTAATTCATACATGCATGAACAGGGAACTATAGAGTGAATTATAATTTAGAATGTGTGTATGTTTAATGTGTTTTATGGGCTCCTTACCTTCAGTCAGCTCCATTAAACAGGAGCGGTCTGCCTTCCTCTTCTTATAGAAAGGTTCTGCAAAGCTGAGGTCAGACCCTTTGAAGGCAGCCAGCCTGGCGACCTGTAGCATGTTCCCTGGACAGGTGGCCCTGCGATTCTCCATCTTAACGCAGGATGAGAGTCATTAGGACTGTGATAATGAGGAGAAGGCTGTACTCTACCCGTGACTAGGTTTTGTGTTGTAATTACCGTTTTCTTTTTTATAAGAACCACGTTGGAGCTGGTGACGATCAGTTTGGTGAGGTTTTTGATTCTGTCCTCTTGTTCTCTCTGCAGCTGATCCTTCTCCTGGAGCAGCTGGGAGAGAACCTCCTTCTCTGTCGCTGTGGTCTGTGTGACCGAAGAAACCTGCAGCAGTGTGGAGATCATACACGAGTCAGTTAGGTAGAGCATGCTGCTGTAATGAAACTCACACAGATGAGCTCTATTTGTTAGTGGGAAAAAAAAAGAAAAAAAGATCACACTTGCCTCGTGAAGGCGCCGCTTGAGGTCTACGATTTCATTACGGTATCTTTTGAGTAGAGCGCCGTCATCAGACACCTCTGTGACATGAGGATCGTTCTTCATTTTCTTTGCAGTGCTGGCAAACTGAGAGTGATTGTATTGCGTGTTGGGAGCAGATTCAATCATAAAATCTTATTAAAAAAGCATTATACCATTTAGTATGTGTAATATAATGTATAACAAATGGTAGTTAAAAGGTAAAATCTGCATATTCCACCAACCTGCAGAGTGCTGAGTGTCTCATCTAGCGTAACAGGAGTGATGGTGCAGATGATGACTGTTTTAGCATTCCCGCCCAATGAGTTCTGCAGGATGCGGGTTAGTTTACTGTCTCTGTAGTTTGTAAAACCCCTGTTGAAAGACAATGACATTTAGCTCATATCTGCACTTGTAAACATGTACGGATCACTCTCAAATCCTCAGAACTAGAGTGTGAAAGTATTTTTTATGTGATAGTATTCAGGTCTGGGGCCATTTCAAATCTCTGAGGCAGGCTATTTATGGTCACTTTTCAACGGATTACACTTGTCAGAAGCCACATTAAAGGAACAGTTCAACACTTTGGGAAAAACTCTCATTCACTCTTTCTGAGAATTAAGGTTAACTCTGTCCACATCTCAGAAATACATCCACCAACATAATCGTGCTGTTTGTTTGTGTGCAGCTTTCTGATATCTTGCCATTGTGTTGAGGTTGCCAGGTTTGGTACAATCACATCTGGCAGGATATACTAGGTAAATGGATACACTTTTGTTTTTCAATACGTTGTCCCAGATTCTAATTTGGATCTGGAACAGTAAGAATCATGCTGGCATTATCCCAGTGATGCAAAACAAACATTAACTGGATATGTTAATGCTATAACTCAGAGTAGAGATTAGAATATTTTAGCCACAGTAACACAGGTGGAAAGGTTACATTAAGTGCACTGCATGTCTATTTTTTACCCACTTCTGGTTTTCATCAGTTAGTTTCTTGATCACTTGTCCGAGTGTGAACAGACTGCGATTGATGTTGCAGCCTTCTTTGAAACGTGCACCTACAACATCAAGAGAGATGGATTACAGTGAAGTCAGTACACTCTGTAATGTATGCTCAGGAAAAGGAAACTAACACGACATCAGGCCTAGTATACATTTTATACTAATTCCAACCCTCCTTACCTTCAGCTCCTGTCTGGCTTGCTCTCTCAGAACCAGCAAGATCAACTAGATTCTGGTGGAAAAGGCAAAATTGCTGGTCATCCAATAATCGTAACCACACAAACTAAATCAGTAGAGAGATAGAAAGTAAACTTACCAGATGGGACACAATAATGGCTCCATCCGCATTTTCACCTGATGCTGGGTCGCTCCTCTCTCGGCTCTCCAGGATCTGAGGAAAACCCAATCATGAGAAAAGTCCAGATTCTCCTACACGTTACTATATGTTGTGCACTGCTTACCATTCGGAAAATGGTGTGTGAGCGGCTGCTCCTCTGGTTCATTTTAGTCTTTCCGTAGTGACGATTCTCTGTGCAGAAAACACACATATGTAGTTAAACACTGCAGTTGACACACTGTGAGCATTGTTCCTGATGACCTGTAATAACCCCAAATCTTACTTTCTCCTTTAAGAATCCAGGCCAGAGCTTGTGCAGGAGAAGTTACCAATTCCTCAGTCAGGTCAGCTACATAGATGTTTTTCTGCACACAGTAGTTGTTAACATAATTACACTGATTATTAAAACTGGAAAATGCATCTTTGTAAGGGTTTTGCTTTTCAGTGCTCCTAGACTTTGGACTGATGTTCCTCAGGAGCTTAGGCCCATAACAATAATAATAATGGTAATAATAATAATAATCTAAATAACCCCTTAAGAAAGTGCACACTAGTGATTTATTGCACTTTGATAAAGTTATGGGACGTTGAAGACATTAAAAAACACAATGATGTGATGCAACCCAGTGTCCAGCTGGTGTAACCAGTATTTTTTCATAAAAATCTGATTATATACAGGAAAATCCACTTTTGCTACGCAACACGATGTTTTGTAACATATTTTACATAATTTGTCAAAACTTGTTTTTAGGATATGTCCTGCTCAATATTGACAAAATGCTTTAAAGTGTAGAATACTTCATTTGATGATTAAAAATGAAGTGTGGTTACACCATTTGACATTTTCAGGAGCATTCAGTCTTACTTTTCTTAAAAAATGGTACAAATGTCATTTCAAATGACATAAAACCAACAAAAATACAATATGTACATTTTAACAAACCTGATGCTGCTTTTAAAACTAGTTTTTCCAACCCTTATTTGTCACTGACCCATATCCTGACATGTAGTCCCTTGTATTGGTCAAGCTCCAAAAACACTGGATCAAACATGTTAATTTACATGTAATGCTGCTTATCTCATTATAAGGTAATAGCAGGTTAGGAAAACTAATAAGGTTGCCACTAAAATCAGTTTCTGCATTCTCAGCTGACAAAATCTTATTACAGATCTAAATTCTGTGTTTTAGTCATGCTTAAAAATAGCCATCTCTAAAGGATTCCTTGATATGAAGATTCAATAATGTATTAACATTCAATAAAACGCAATTAAACCCAATTTTACTAAATGACCCACTTACATTGATAGCCTCTCGGACTTCCAGGGGTTTTCTCTTCCAGCTGTCAACAAGCAGATCAGTCACAGTCTCGTTGTAGATTTCCATGTAAGACACCCGGAGAAGGAACTCCTTATTTGGACGCTGCAGCCAAAAGAGAAGCCATTAGTTACAATAAGCAGTAATTACACAACAAACTGCACTATGGTTCAAACATGTGACACAACTCTTACATTTTTAATGGTTTGGAAGACGTCATCAACAGCTAGAGGTATCACTCCTGGAATATCTTTACTCCCCATCATGGTGAAAGTCTTTCCAGAGGACGTCTGCCCGTAAGCAAATATGGTTCCTGTGGATCAAACACACAATAGATATTTACACCACACAGCTACAGTGAGTGGGCTGGAACAAGATGGGTTTCATTTATTCAGTTTCCATTACATACCATTGTATCCCTCGACTGCTGAAACAACCAAAGGCTTTGCAATGCCCTGGTACAGCTGTTTGGTTGTTTCCTCAGCAATGAACACTCTGTCTGTGGAACAAAACAGAGGAAAGTAAGTGTATAGTACATTTTTGTTACGAAGTTTTAACACAACATAAAAGAACCATAACAAAACCATATGTGGCAAAACTTACCAAAACTAAAGCTTTTGGTCGAGTTCCCATCATCAATCTGATGAATTGATTTCTTATCAGCTTTCCAAAACAGCTGGACAGGCTTGGCCTCCTCCGATGCAGCACTTTCCTCCCTGTAACAAGAACACACATTCAAGATATGTGTGCAAAAACATGAATAGACAAGAGACACAAGTTTAACACTTGACTTGTTTTTTGCAATCATCAACTAACACAAAATGTTATATTTGAAGGGGGAAATCTAGCATTCAGCCCACACATTAATTATGTAGTAAAAAGGCTTATGTATGTCAATAACATCAGTTTAGGGTCTTAATTCATGAAAGTGATATGATAACAGCAGCAATTAGGCCACATTTTATTATTACAGACTAAATCCTGACTGTTAATTTTGTGACAGATAGGCACACTGGGTACATATATTCCTCATTACATAATTACACAGGCATGATGTTGAAAAAAAAACATGAAACAATGTCAGGTCATCTATTAGAGGCACAATGTATGTCAATGAATTTCCTGTCTGTGATACAATATCTGTGAATATGAGATCGAAGTGTAACATTAGTTATTTATTTGCTATTTAAAAGATGTAAATGTTGTGAAACTGAAGGCGGCATGAAGGTATTAGTGTATAAACAGTCATATACATGTTCAATACTCATATAACCATTTAGGATACTGTTGGAACCTTGTTTTGTGTCTGCACCACTGGAAGTTTATGGAGGACATTTTTCTATCCTTTGTTACTTTCTAGTAAAGTTAACGGTTAGCATTTTAGCAGTAGGTAGCTACTAACTTCTACCGGTCGTTGGCTCACAACTCACCTCTCAATAAGCGGACGGACTCGAACACAGACTTTAACAGCGGACTCTTCAGTCATTTTGTCTTTTTCTGGTAGTCACGCACATAAAAAAATCCCATGCAAACTAAAAATACATTTTCCATAAACGATAATAAAGCGAATGAGTTGTCAACTGACGCGAGCGCACTGTAAGCGACTCCCTAAAGTTCAAATTCTAACACTTTGTTTTGATTGGTCAACGTCATCGGTTGGACGGGTCCATCTGCGAGTAGGGGTTAACAAAACGGAGAGGTTACGCTTTTGATACGATTGCACGTAACTAAATATATTTTAACATTTTTTTTATAGTCAGCGTATGAAATAATAGATCATGTAACAAGATTTAGTTAGGTTAGAGTTTACTATTACATTTTACAGTTTAAAAATCAAATATAGCCGCGCCCGACTCGTGACGAAATCAACGCGACTGTTGTAGTGACGGCTTTAAACAGCGCCTGGGACAGTATGGAAAACACATGAGAGGAATAGTCCACATTTGTAGTTCAGTACAAGTGTTTAAAATAGGAATAAAACTGGCTTAATTGATATTCAGTGTTAATATTTTCCTAATGCAGGTTAGCTGAGAAGGATATCATCTCAGTATGGACGCGTCTCTGTTTCTGGTGAACAGGTAGGCTTTATTGCTGTGCTTGTTTGCATATCGTTCCGTTTTAAATAGGCTTTTCAGATTAAACTCTCTTAACTTTAAATTCATATCTTTAAACATACAAAATTATGCCCATAAGAAAATAGGAAGCACAGCATTCTTTAATGGTGTTCCAAAGTGATTGAATAGTCCACCCAAAGCTTTAAGAGATGTGAGCTCTGAGCTGAAAACATATTTTTTATTATATATATTTAATTAGGCTTTTAATTAATGCCATTTTAACTTATTTTTACTGAATGTCTCTTTTTTAAACTGTCTAATTTGACTAAATGTCTCTTTTTTTATTCTGTTTTATTTGCTGTTGTATTATTGTATTTTCATCTGTAAAACACTTTGAGCTATATGCCTTGTATGAAAAGTGCTCTATAAATAAAGTGTATTATTATTGTTATTATTGTTGTAGTTATTAATACCGACACACACCAACCCAGTTAGGAGCGTTGTATAGTTAGTATCAGATCACTAAAATGTAATGTCATGGTAACATAACACATTTTTGACCAAAAGATAAAAGCTTATATTTCTCACACACTCCTGATCTGTGATTGTCTGAAGAGTATCTAACATGTATTACATCCTTTAATCACAGGTATCTTGGAGATGAAGAAGATGGGAGCGTCTCAAAGGAGTCTCGGTCTCAGGCGTTGCTGGCTAAACTGCAGCAGAAGGCGAAAGAGAAGCAGAAACAGAGTGTGACAGAAGAACTGAGACAACACACAGAAAGTCTACGTGTCAAAAAGAAAAGAAAAGCTGACAACGATCAAGAGAAACAACAACACAAAAAAAAGAAATTGGACATTTTGGACACTGATAACCACGATGAGCCTGTCCAGGAGAAAAAGAAAAAGAAGAAGAAAGAAAGAAATGAGAAACAGAAGAAGAAGGATCAGTCAGGTGTGTGCTGCATTATTGATTATTCTCATTATTATCAATTAAATTGCTAATTGTGTTTACAAGAGTGAGATAAGTTTTTTGGCCACATGGGGCAGCAGAGCAAGCAGCAAAACACAACATTGACTTATTGTCTCCAATAAAAGAAACTAATATAAAAAGAAAAAAGAAAAATATTTGCCTCTGTAGCTGCTATATGCTCCATTATGGACCTGCACCAGGTTGAACCAAAACAGTAACCAAAAAAATGAGCTGGAAGAGTCTAAAACAGCTGTGTAGAGATGAGAAGATGTTCAGAGTGATGATCCAATCCTCTCTAATCTTCACTGTTATCTTTATGAGCGAGGCTAAGCTTATTACTCATAAATATACATTATATACATAAACATATTTGGCTTTTTAAAAAATGTTTTAAGTATGCTTTAGCAGATACAAGCTTCTTTAATATCATTCAAAGAGCCAATCAGTGATCTGCTGCTACTCAGATGACACTCTAACAAGTCTCAGATGATTTTGAAGTATCATCAGTTAATTAGCGCCACTAAATGACAGCCAGCACTTTAAAGGAAATCTTTGTCTACTGTGTGATTGATCATGTCGGTGTTTGTTTGGATTTCAGGTGGTGAAGGTGAAGATCTTACACACACTCCTGTGACTGCAGGAGATGGACAAGAAGACACAGGAGCAGAGGACAAGGCGGAGACAGAAAATGACAAACCAGAAGAACCCACAGAGAAGACTCCTGCTCCCACTGGGTTCACTGTTCTGGGAGGATTTGAGAACAAACCCATCCAGAAGGTGTGGTGATGTGTTTATTGATAGCACTAAAGAGAAGGTCAGAGGTCACCAGTATCAACAGAGTGTAAGTGTGTATGTGTGTTGTTGTGTTCACAGGTGCACAGAGTGCTGCCTCAGTGGTTGGCTCAGCCTGATGTCATTCACAGAGACATCAAAAGCAACCTGGTCCCGGTCTGTGACGTCACAGGCCTGTGTCCCCCGCTGCTGAAGAAACTACAGCATCATGGAATCCAGCACGTCTTTCCAGGTGAATACACACACACACACACACACACACACACACACACACACACACACACACACACACACACACACACTGAGCTAACTGGCCTTTCTGAATATACACCTGAGGAACAGTAACAGTGGTTAATAGTTACCGTCCTCTGTCCACAGTGCAGGCAGAGGTCATCCCGGCCATCTTGGAGAGCGGTCAGCAGGGGCTGCTGATTGGACGAGGAGGCTACAAGCCCAGAGATATTTGTGTTTCTGCTCCAACAGGCAGCGGCAAAACTCTGGCATTTGTCTTACCTGTCATACAGGTGAGCTGCCTGCTACCTCTTTTAATTATATTATAACAAGATGCATAGAATATATACACTCACTGGTCTCTTTATTAGGAACACCTGTGCAATCTAATTCAATCCAATACAACAGCTCTGCTTTAAATTCTACTTTATGAAGTTTATACATTTTCAGTTTTTGTTAACATTGTCATGAAGGTGATAATTCTACTTTATGTTTATTACTGAAAATGTATAAACTTCATAAATGTGGAGTTTATAGCAGAGCTGTAGTATTGGATTGAATTAGATTACACAGGTGTAGCTAATAAAGAGGCCAGTGAGTGTATAGGGACTATTCAGTGTGCATAAAGACAGTTAATATGTGCAGGTCGACTCTCCAGACTGAATTTGGATGTCTTCTACCTGCAGGTGCTGATGCAGCGGGTGGTGTGTGAAGTCCGGGCTTTGGCTGTGTTACCAACCAAAGAGCTCGCCCAGCAGGTCAGACACTTTACAAAACTGGAACACAAAGTCTTTTATATTTATTTGGAGCACCAAAAACATTCATTCCTTTGGTGGCTCAGCAGCTCCAGCCTGCTGTGATATGATGTGATATGATTGAGGCATGAATATGAAGTAGCATAGTTCACTCTGTCCTGTCCAGTCTTTATTCCAGTGATGTAGAGACTGTAAATCTTACTCTCGTGTGCAGGTTTGTAAAGTGTTCACATCGTACGCTGAGGGAACCTCTCTGAAGGTGGTGATGCTGGCAGGTCAAAGGTCATTCGCAGCAGAGCAGGCGTCACTGTCTGAACTCAGGTGAGGATAAATAGTGAAGCTTGATGCGAGACAGAATGAAACACCTTTCTGCTGCTCTTACAAAAGGCTTTTTTTAAATGTTTGATTCCAGAGGAGGCGCGAGACGCAGTTTAGCCGATATCGTCGTGGCAACGCCGGGTCGACTGGTCGATCACATCAACAAGAATTCAGGTTTATCTCTGGAACATCTCAGGTTCCTGGTGAGTTCTTTAAATCCCCCAATAAAGAAGACCAAATTTATACCACTATACCTTTAAAACAATCACTTATTTGTTTATGCGTTTGCTTCCATCTCAGATTATAGACGAGGCCGACAGGATGATTGACAGCATGCACCAGTCGTGGCTCAGTCAGGTAATGAAGGCGGTGTACAAATCTGGACCAGAGGACAAGTCCATCTTCAGGAGGACTCAGCCGGCTCACATCACAGCAGCGAGGTCAGTCTGTGTGTGCGTGTGTGCGTGTGTGTGTGTGTTGAAGCATGGAGTCGAACAAAGCACAGGTGCGCTTACATGAAATCATATTAAAGTTGACCCATTTGTGTCTCCTGTGCAGTCTGTCTCCTCCTCACATGCCGCTGCAGAAGCTGCTGTTCTCTGCCACGCTCACACAGAACCCAGAGAAGCTGCAGCAGCTGGGCCTCCACCAGCCCCGCCTCTTCAGCTCCATCCACAGCTGCTCCAACAACAACAACAACACCTCCACACCGTCAGCCGCCCAGAAACACGACCGCTTCGACTTCCCGCAAGGCCTGACGGTAAGACGTGACCTCTGACCTTCAGGAGAAGAGACAAAGTGCAGAGAAGAGAGCTGACGATTCAGATCCATCACTCACTCTGCGTTTCTCTCTGTGAATAACTGGAGCTCTGTGTGTTTTCAGGAGTTTTACGTTCCTTGTACGCTGAGCAAAAAGCCTCTCCTCATCCTCCACTTCATCCTGCGCTTGAAGCTCAACCCCATCCTCTGTTTCACCAACTCCAGAGAGACAGCTCACAGGTTTGGAGAAAAACACCACTTTAAATGCATTTCACATACTTTCAACTTGTTTACACTCATTCAACACACTTCTACTGTTGTCTCTGTCAGACTTTACCTGCTGGTGAAGCTCTTCGGAGGAGTTCAGGCTGCTGAGTTCTCATCCCGACTCTCTCCTGGAGAGAGGAAGAAGACGCTGAAGGAGTTTGAACAGGGGAAGATCCAACTGTGAGTCTGTGTGTGTGTGTGTGTGTGTGTGTGTGTGTGTGTGTGTGTGTGTGTGTGTGTGTGTGTGTGTGTGTGTGTGTGTGTGTGTGTGTGTGTATCTGTCTGTTGTACTGACATGATGTAAATGTATTTGTTTCCTCTGACATTGATAAATTCATGCAGTGTGAGCTTTAAAGGAACTGTAACGTGTGTGTCGTGTGAAGGTTGATCAGCACCGATGCAGCCGCCAGAGGCATCGACATCGACGGAGTCAAATGCGTCGTGAACTACGACGCGCCGCAGTACATCAGGACCTACATTCACAGGTGAGCTCACCATCACAATGAGGATTTATGAGGATTCATAAGGCGTAGTAATGCTTCATCCCGTTGTGTTGCGGCTGAGACTACTATCTGGATTCTCTCTCTTTTGTATTTCAGGATCGGTAGAACGGCGAGAGCGGGGAAAGCAGGCCTGGCCTTCACCTTTCTGCTGGGGGTGCAGGAGAAGAACTTCCGTCAGATGGTGGTGGAAGCGGGAAGCCCCGGAATCCAGAAGCAGATCATCAAACCCGACAACCTGAAGAGTTTGGAAGAGCGATACGGACACACGCTGCAGGAGCTGGCTAACGTCATCAAGGTAACATCACGAAAAGCTTTACTGTGGTGCACTGGAGGTGTAATGGTTGAAGCACGTAACACATGGCTGCAATGGGACCCTTGTTGCATGTCTCACACACACACTACACTGACTCTCTAATAAAGGCAGAATGTACAAAAAATTATCTGAATGTTGAAATATATAAAAATTCAGCATATGTGTTAATTAAAGAAAAATAATGCCATTGTATGAAACTGACTCTACTTTAACTTAATGGCTACTTTAAAACATTCTGCATGAGTTGAAATTATTGATACATTATTTTCTGTCTCCTTACAGTTGTGCCTTATATAAAAAAAAAAGACTATAATTACTGCTCGCCTGCAAATACTCAACAATGCCTTTTGTTTCTGTCCACAGGATGAAAAAGCAAAGTAAGCTGTGAGCTGACCTCTGTGCCTCATGAAGATCACATTTAACTGTTGAGTTATTTGTTTTTCAATAAAACATAAACTCTACGACTCTGTGTGGTGCTGTTGCATTATTAGAACATGTTTGAGACATAGAAAAAACAAATGTGGTGCTGCGATCATTAGTTGATTAATGTGCAATGATCCTGATAATTGATTGTTAGTCATTCATTTATAAAAATGCTCTTTGAAAACAGTCTTTGGTGACAGTTTTTCTACTTCACTGTGCTTTATATCACTGTAAACTCCGTCTCATTTGAAGATGTGATGTCACTATTGTTAAGCATTTTTATGGGCTAAATGATTCATTTAAGAATAACCTACGTGAATACTGTTATTTCATCATTTCTACATATTTGACACTTGAGGTGCAGTGTGTCATGACTAGTGATGGAGTCATGTCAGCATAATGTCAATGATAAACAGACTGTACTTATATATCACTTTTCTAGTCTTTTGACCTCTCAAAGTGCTTTTCCACTATGTCACATGCATACACCGTTGGCTCAGCCATTGGGAGCAATTTGGGGTTAAGTATCTTGCCCAAGTATACATCAACATGTGGACTGGAGGAGCCGGGAATTGAACCGCCAATCTTCCAATTAATGGATGACCACTGAGCTCCACCAGTATTAAAAAACCCTACACCTGTCACATATTAGAGCAACAGTCCAAAATCCACATTTAGTTCACAATAATATAAATATGCACCCAATTCTCCCATTTGAGAAGTTTTGTATTGTTGCTTGATGAATAATTTAAACAAATGTTCTGTTATTTCAATAACCAATCAACACCTATGTGACTATCACAGTATAATAACCATTAAAGTGATAAAAAAGAGCAATAAAGTTCAGTGTGATGGAAGACCAACACAAATGGTGATGCATAACAACTACTGACACTTTTAACTTGTATCTTCTTGAGACCAGAGAAAGAAAAAGAAGCATTTAGAAAAAAAATATGCCCTTATTTCAGTCCAGTCAGGTTTTAATTCACTCTGTCATCACGAACATAAACACACTCAGTCTATAACACAACACTCTGCCATCAGTCCCATTTAGAAGTCCTCCTCCTCGTGTATCTCTCTCCTTCACTGTCGATGGCCTCGTAAATCTGCTGGTCGTTCTCTTTCATTGCGTGCATGTAGCCCAGGTAACCCACGCACAAGGTGATGGTGATCAGTCCAAACGCCATCATTGGTTTATTCTGTAAAAAAAAAAGAAAGACACAACTTACTGTTATAATGACTGAAGATGAGTCACTTGCCAGTCACACAGTCATTTAAAAGTAGATGAGAAGCTTCTATTGAGCTTCAGCAGTGTGAGTTAGTCATATCAAGTGATATCTGACACATTTACAGTCTATTAGCATTAAATTCCCTCTTAGTGTTTCCCTGTTGAGCTGTGGTGGTAGTATAGTAACAGAAAGACTAAAAACACTGTAACGTTGAAACATAGAAGACTTGATATGAATCATTTGGTCAATTAAAGTTTCATATTAGCTTCAGATCAACTTTTAAATACATGTTTACACAGAAGGAGGACTGTGGATTTTAGTCCTCCATCACTTCCATTGTAAGTGCATTATGAAGAGATCTTCTAATGGTCAGTATGGACAGGCGGAATGATTACAGCAAGAAAAAACAGGCCTTAATGTTCAAATAGAGACAGGACTTTTGTAACTGGGTCAAAAAACGAAATTTGACCCTCAAACAAGAGGGCATCACTTTTTCTAGACGATAAAGGTAACTATCCAGGTATGAATTATAAATGCACCTGAATTAAATAAAACGATCTGCTGTTCTGTTTTGTGCGCTTTTTCATTATTTAGTTTGGTTCACTGTCTAAATGTCTTTGATTAGGATAGGTGTCTTTAACTGACAGTTATATATTACAACAGGAATAACTAAAGCTTAAATGAAGATCTAATCAAAGTCTGTGCTTAAATTCATTTAAATGTATTCATCATTTAAAGACAAGAGTTATAAAATGATTTAAACATTTTGATACATCTGTCCTTGGCTCATTTTCAAGCACGTTTAAATGTGACTGTTTTCCTCATGAAAGAATAAATAAAGTGGGTGTACTGTGCTGTAATGTGTTGTACTGTCCTGTAATGTAATGTGATATACTGTGCTGTAATGTAATGTAATGTGATATACTGTGCTGTAATGTTTTGTACTTTCCTGTAATGTAATGTGATATACTGTGCTGTAATGTAATGCACTGTGCTGTAATGTAATGTTATATACTGTGCTGTAATGTAATGTAATGTTATATACTGTGCTGTAATGTAATGTACTGTACACTGTGCAGTAATGTAATGTAATATGATGTACTGTGCTGTAATGTAATGTGATGTAATGTACTCTCCTGTAATATAATGTACTCTCCTGTAATGTAATGTACTGTACTATACTGTAATATAATATACTGTACTGCAATGTACTGTACTGTAATATACTGTACTGTACTGTAATATAATATACTGTACTGCAATGTACTGTACTGTAATATACTGTACTGTACTGTAATGTACTGTACTATACTGTAATATAATATACTGTACTGCAATGTACTGTACTGTAATGTAATGTACTGTACTATACTGTAATATAATATACTGTACTGCAATATACTGTACTGTACTGTACTGTACTGTACTATACTGTAATATAATATACTGTACTGCAATGTACTGTACTGTAATGTAATGTACTGTACTATACTGTAATATAATATACTGTACTGCAATGTACTGTACTGTAATATACTGTACTGTACTGTACTGTACTGTAATGTACTGTACTGTCTTACAGGCTTGATGAAGAGTTCAGGGTTGACAGCTCTGAACAGAGTGGTAGTCTGTGCGCCTCTCAGCCCGGGAGTCCTGTAGCCTTTCTCTGCTGGAGCCTCGCTCGCTTTACCGGCTTCCTTATCTGACATGTCCGCTCAATTCTATAAACCACAGTCCTCTGAGAAAATATAGGATAATGAGACAGGAAATGTCCTCAGAGCACACCTTCAGACTGCAGTGGCTGTGTTTACAACAGCAGCAGCAGCCATGTTTCAAAGTCAACGGTAACTGAAAGACTGAAGAAGAAGAAAGTGAAGACTGTGCTGTCACAGCGCCCCCAGCGGCTCAGCTGTCCTGTTGCTATCAAATCTGCTGCTATCAAATCTGCTGCTATCAAATCTGCTGCTATCAAATCTGTTGCTATCAAATCTGCTGCTATCAAATCTGCTGCTATCAAATCTGCTGCTATCAAATCTGTTGCTATCAAATCTGCTGCTATCAAATCTGCTGCTATCAAATCTGCTGCTATCAAATCTGTTGCTATCAAATCTGCTGATTTCCATATCACAATGAAAAAGAGGAGAAGAATTACATTTGGGCAAAGTGTTTCTGTTAGGAGGGCATTCCTACCCGGAGTAAAAAGGAGTAGTAAAAATATAATACTTCCTTCAACACTTTATCATGTTTTTTGCTCCCTTTTTTTCTCAATCATTAAAATATTAAAAAATAAATGAGACAATTACACACAGGTTTCATTAATTTAGCTTCAGTTCACAAAATATTACTTTAATCACAGCATAACCGTCTATCACATATGACTCATTAGTTCAAAGCTGATTAACCCTCACAGTCATACTGGTGGTTCAAAGTCAGTCATTTCAAGACTTTCTCGAGGAATCGTTAAGAGAGGAACTTCCACAAGCTATATTAAAGAAAAATGGGAGAAAGAATTACATGAGAAAATAAAACATCAATATAGGGAGAATATACAGTATGTTATAAGAATTTAATGGTGGGGACTGGATTCGAAATAACAGCGTTTAAGTTGAATGTACAAGTGGAGCGTTTACCAATGCAACAGACAGAGTTGCATGAAAAGGCTCCTCGTGGAGCGTTGTCAGAGAGGTTTTATACTGTTCTTTCCTTGGAGGGTCCCAGCCCCCTCTCACGACTGACAGACATAGGTAGCACGTAACGGTTTCTCAGTTCCCGTCATCAGTAGACAGGCAGAAGTTCCCCTCGCTGACCTCTCTACTGACCTTCTCGCACACCCGAGTCGAACTTCTCCTTCTGCTAATTTCAGTTATCCAATGAAACAAGGAGTATCAGGTATCAAGAACAGTCATGTAAAAATAGGAACACACACCGCATGATTCAATAGATCTGAATTACATTATAATCCTAATTTTTATAACACAGTACTGTGCAAAAGTCTTAGGGAAATAAAGAAATATATACACAACATTTAACAAAAACTTTAAATTTAACTTTTGCACAGTACTGTATGTGAGAATGTGTGTTCTCTGTCTCTGTCTCTCTCTCTCTCTCACACACACACACACACACACACACACACACACACACACACACACACACACACACACACACACACACACACACACACACACACACACACACACACAGATGCATGCATGGTAAACCCTGCGGACAATATGTGGGTGGGTGATTGTGCACACCATACAAAGTCATACAAAGTCCCATATTTACTCTGAACAAGCTGATTGTCACACACACACACACACACACACACACACACACACACACACACACACACACACACACACACACACACACACACACACACACACACACACACACACACACACACACACACACACACACACACACACACACACACCGTCTCTATTTAAAACGTTAATCTGTTAAGTAGCAGTAATTCAAAACTGGAATAACAAGTTAAGTTCAAGAACAAACACATACTCATATGCATGTGTACTTTCCTTTTGTCAAATACCCAGGATAATCTTCAAACACTTCAAAGACAGGAAATAGAAAATAAGTGAAGAAGTGTGTTACTGTTATGTAAGAAAAAATAAGTAGTACATGTCAGATACATGTTGTGGGTAAAATAGGGCCTGTTTCCATTCCACCAGTGGCTGGAATAAAATATAGTTTCCACACATGAATTCATGACTTTTACCAACTTCAGAATTGCTTTTTAAACGTTTCTTTTAATGCTTAAAGTCCCTCACAATGAAAGTGGAAGCTTTACTCATAACAGTACAGTAGGGAGTGTCGCAGTTTACCTGACCTCACCCAGGTGAACTATTTAAATCATTGCTCTTTCACAAGCTGGCAGAATTACTTTCACTTTCCATTAATGACGTATTAAAAGCGTATTTAGTCTGCGCAGAACAAATAAGTCAGGTGGATTGATTCTGATATATTAAAAGAACATCTCATGACTTTCTTTTCATGGAAACCAGCCTGTTTTGTTTAATCTGCAGTCGTTGCTATTTGTTTCACAGTGATGCCTGGTGATGAATTCATTAAATAGAATGTAAACTGATCTTTCTTTCACTCAGCAGGCTACCAAGTTGTTATTTATTCAGGAGACAATACGTTTTGAGAAGCATAGGGAGAGAGTGAATGAGGGTGGATAAAACAGTCCTGTGGTCCTGGTGATACTGCCACTATCATTCTGCATGCTGTTAAGGTTAAGTTCACAGATGCTTTAGGAATAATCATATTGCAATGGCACAGACATGTCTATATGGTTCAGTGACAAATGAGGGTTGGCAAGATGAGAAATTCAAAAATATAAAATACATTTATTGTATTTTTGTTGGTTTTATGTCATTTGAAATGACATTTACACCATTTTTAAAAAAAACCAAAAATAAGACTGAATGCTCCTGAAAATGTCAAATGGTGTAACCACAAAAGAATGATAAATATTACATATTTTATCCACCTACAGTGTATTTAAGTGTATATTATGTTTTATCATAAAGAATATGTAAATGGTTCCTGATTGATGGTTTTAAGCAAGTTGAATTATTTGGAAGTTTTTATGGTTACACCACTAAGACATGTTTGCCATAATCCTCTAATACTGTATATTCTCTCAAAATGAATTAAAAGCAGAATTTTATGCTGAGTCAAATAAAAAGTATGTGTGCAAGTTATTCATAGGTTTATTTTCACATTGTAACCCCTTTAAATTTTACGACAGAGTATTATTATTATTATTATTATTATTATTATTATTATTATTATTATTATTATTATTATTATTATTATTATTATTATTATTATTATTAATAAAATAAATAAATAAATAAATGAATACAATTTAGGAAATTACTAGAATAAAGTCGTAATATTACGAGAAAATGAGTCTTACTAGAACAAAGTCGTATGAATGACACGTGGGAAGACTTCTGGTTTACAGGAATTGACAGTAAGGTTTGCAAGTCAAGACAAAAGGAGTCTGGGTGGTAAAGGTGCACCAATGTGAAACTGAGCAGGCAGCAGAGGACACACAACACAAAGGTCCTGTGAAACAGAGGAAACTCCCGGGCACTGCCGGTAAGTTCTCCGCTCTCACGACTATATTTTATAAAAGTTCACACAGTTTTTTTAGAATTAATTACTAATAATTAGTAATAATAATAATAATAATCAGCTGCCTATGATGTGCACATCACAGCTATACAAACACAGTGAGTCATGGTTTATAATGTAGGGGGAGAACGGGGTTGGTACTGTAGTCACACCTGTCTACTTTCTTTTGAATTCCTCATAAACGGTATACTGAATAAATTCTCTTTTAATTTGTAATGAAAGGCTAAAGTGCCCCCCCCCCCACAATGGGGATGGTTGTCACACACTATGGGGTTGGTTGTCCCTGTGTTATTTTAATGGAGAAAAATTAAAGATTGTTGACAATCTTAAAAAAGTATTTAAAATGTTTAGTTTCATTGAAATCAAACAGATCTCCTGCACCAAGTGAACATAAACAGGAAAGATCATTCCTTAACATGCATTTTTTGTCCTTCTATAATAATATTATGCATTTTCACCTCTCTGACTGTCCTGAGCATCACATCTGGAGGAGTCTGGCTCTTGTTTGTCTTCCTGACAAAGTTCCTGCTCATTTTGTTATCTTAAAAGAAAGAAAGAACTAGATATATGACACTATATATGTATATGCCAACATGTGACAAACATCCCCAACTGGGATTTGTTGCTACCAGCAAAGCTACCAACCACATGTTTTGGCGTAACTAAGAAAAAAAAACCTCCCTAACTATCGCTCTCTCTTCATACTTTTTAGTGGTAATAATTGTTTTATTATAAACTCAATGTGTAAAAGCCCAGAAGAGAAACACTGAAGAGTTGGATATTTACATTTTCACATGAAAAACACTAAACGTCCTCTCACCTCAAGTTAGATGTTGTAAGAGTATATCTGCACCCTTTCTAGTGACAAACGGGGTCCGATAAGCTGGAATTGTGTCACCTGTTCTATTCAATATGTAAATAGATGATCTTTCTAAATATGGTGTTAAAGTGTTTGACTGGCTCTATAGTGGGGAGTTTTCTTATTAATCATCTGGTATATGCTGATGAATTAGTCGTCCTGTCTTCTTATACAGCTGGATTACAACAGCTGCTCACAATTTCTGCTTGAGTTATGGTGTGCAGTATGACATCACATTCGATCCTTAAAAAGAGTGATGTCATGATTGTTAAAAACAACCTAGGAGCATCAGAAGCAAAACTTTCCTTCCCTTCTTTTGGCAGATCAAGTGTTAAATGTAGTGTGCAGAGTAAAATATTTGGGTCACATAATCAGGGATGATCTATGTTGTTGTTGATGATGATGATGATGATGATGATGATGATGATGATGATGATGATGATGATGATGATGATGATGATAATGTGCATGCAGCGTCAATGTTGCAGAATGTGTGCATGAACTACTGTCTTGTCCTTCTATAGTCTTATGTTTTATTTTTATTCTAAGTTATCCATTATTTTATTGATATGTTTGATTATAGTTTCTTCTTCTTCTTCTTCTATTGGAGAAGGCAAACCACACGCAGCGCTTTTCACATCAAAACAAGTATGGCTACATGTTCTTATCAAGATAACAACAAGGAACAATAGTTGGCCAGACAGAAAACAAATGTTTAAAGTGATCTTATCAATGCCTTCATGTAGATAAAATAGGTAAAATAACTGTATTAGATAGAAAAAACTAAATTAATGTTCTTAAAAAAAAAAAGTAATGCACAGTAGGTGTTTCTAACCTGATGCACGGCAGATTAACACGTCGAAAAACAGACACAATACTTGACTTGGACTCATGACCAAAGTGTTTAAAATGACTTAAAACACAAAGCAACAATGATAGTATATGAGCTGAAGTGTAAAATAACAGAAATACCAGTTTACACTAGAGTACACTTCTGTCTTTTTCTTTAGGATTCATGATAGAATGTAGAAAACTAAAACCTGTAACAGACACATGCCTGAGGCTACATGTATTATTCACTCACAGTGTAATCCTATCTGATTCTCATCAAAGTTACATGGATCAGTAATGGGCCATAGAAGAGGGAATTCAAATGATGCTGTTTTAAAGGTTATTTTAGTGTTTTCCTCCCCCACACCGAGTATGAAACATGACCCGAAGCAGATATTATTTGCATTCGTCAGCTCCATGGTGATGATGTCTATGTACACACACACACACATTACATGAACACACACACACATACACACACTACGATACCTACAACAGGTGAGCTGCGGGGGAAGACTTCTGGTTTACAGTAATTTACAGTATAAAGTTTGCAGTCAAAACAAAACAGAAAGTGTGGGTTTGATCTCATGGCATCATAGCCTCAGAGGTATTTGAAGGAGTCTGGGTGTTAAAGGTGTTCAAATGTGAAACTGAGCAGGCAGCAGAGGACACACAACACAAAGGTCCTATCAAACAGAGGAAACTCCCGGGCACTGCCGGTAAGTTCTCCGCTCTCACGACTATATTTTATAAAAGTTCACACAGTTTTTTAGAATTAATTTGATCTACTAATACAACGAGATATCAGCTGTCTATGATGTGCACATCACAGCTATACAAACACAGTGAGTCATGGTTTATAATATATATTTTTATTTGACTTGAAATTGGTTTCTATGTTCATGTATAAGCTACTATAAGAATACATGGATAGAATTCATATGATTATATTATAAGAATATAATCATTAGACTAATATATACCCAACATTCATACTGTAATATACTACACAGCTGTGGCAGATTTCTTTTGTTATCATTTGGTATAATTCAGGCTACTGTAATGAATATGTGGGAATATTATTGTTGTATTTTCATCTTTAACATCACAGAATATGAGAATGAGCTGCCTGTCTGCTGCGGTCGCTCTCATCTGTGTCGACACTGCAAACATTTTTATAGCAGGTGTGACTTCAATGGTGCCGACATTGTATTTATGTCACATTGTGATGGCTGTAAAAGACAAAATCATGCAGGGTCATAGTTGGAATATGTTTGATAGCAGATCGTTGTCAAAACTAAAAACTAGTATGTGCCGTGTTAATGTCTTTTACATAACGTATGAGTACAAGACTGTCAGACAATCACTGTGGCTGGATCAGCAGCAGGGAGAAGCTGACTGTCTCAATGTTGGCTTCTAGTCATTTGACTATATTTGCAATTTTTTATTTTTTTTTTTTAAATTTGCAGCACTGAAGAGTAGAGAGTAACAATGATGACCTTATAGTAGTCAACAAATCTATCATATTCCTCTCTACCACAGAGCTGACAATGTTATCCAAAAACATATTAGAAACCTTTCAGTGAGTCACACTGTTGTACACACACACACACACACACTAGATCACAAAACGTGGATTCATCCGCCACTGAGAAAACGCACTATTTCATCCCATTTGATTAACATTTGTGCTAAAAAAAACCAAACAAACAAAAAACTCAAGTGAGCAACTTTTATTAAAAATGAAACAATATATTTGTAAGCCAATTTTTAATCTATGTCTTTAGCTGGAATCTGTGGAGAATGGAGAAGTCAGAAAATATTGACACCTTATTGGTTTGGTACGTTTATTCGTTGACAGTACTAATAAAAAATATGAAATAACACCTGTGTAATTCTTTGGATTTAAACTGGAATGACTTCACATCCTCCCCAAAGACAGAGAATGATGTCATAAAGGTGTTTTAGCCTGGTGTGATTATTTTAAGTTCATACAACACTCCCGACTTTCCCCTCACAGGTGACAGAGGAAAATGAACTGGGGCTTCTTGGAGAACATCCTCAGCGGTGTGAACAAGTATTCCACTGGCATCGGGCGGATCTGGCTCACTGTGGTCTTCCTCTTCAGGATCTTGGTGTACGTGGCGGCGGCTGAGCAGGTATGGAAGGACGAGCAGAGGGACTTTATCTGCAACACCCGGCAGCCTGGATGTGTGAACGCCTGCTTCGACCACTTCTTCCCCATCTCCCAGGTGCGCCTCTGGGCTCTGCAGCTCATCATGGTGTCCACTCCGTCCCTGCTGGTGGCCCTGCATGTGGCCTACAGGGAGCACCGCGAAGCCAAGCACAAGTGTAAACTGTATAAAGACAAAGGCAGCATTGATGGAGGCCTCTTCGCCACCTACGTCATCAGCCTGTTGTTTAAGACGGCTTTTGAGGTGGGCTTCCTGCTGGTTTTCTACTATGTATACAACGGCTTTGACGTGCCCATACTGTACCGCTGCAGCGAGAGTCCCTGTCCCAACACGGTGGACTGCTTCATCTCCAAAGCCACCGAGAAGAAGATCTTCCTCTACATCATGGGCTGCACCTCTGTCCTGTGCATCGTTCTCAATTTGGTGGAGATGGTTTACATCATTTGGAAACAGTTGTGGAAGTGTTTCTCCAAGCGGTACGTCTCCGTGGAGATGGAGGAGAGGGCCTATAGCCGCAGCAGCAGCAGCAGGCCACCTGTTTCCATTGTCAACAAGTTTGCTTCCACTGAACTGACGGCAAACACAGACATACACAGCACACGTGGTGAAAACCAGCCTGTCCGGTCTCACAGGGCAGGGACGGAGTGAGAGCTCGTGTTCGTATCTCTGCTGAAATCACCTTTGTTTACCTGACAAGCTGACATGGGGAGAAAGAGAGAGAGAGAGAGAGAGAGAGGGAGAGAGAGAGAGAGAGAGAGAGAGAGAGAGAGAGAGGGAGCGGTGGCAAGCTGTCATATCATCATTTTCCATTCTATATTCTATCTATTCATGAAAAATTGGCAGCTCCATTTTAATTACAAATGTTTTTATTACTTTAATGACTAACTGTAATTCAACACCTGTTCATTTTAGTTAACCCTCACATACTGTTCCTATTCTGACTCATAATTAGTCTCTGTACCAATTCACATTTATAAAATCCCCATGAGTCATTCAGAAATGGTTTATAAAAAAAACATTCACAATCACTGTTTAACCCTTTATCAGGGGAATAACTATATTTGGTAACTTCGGTAAACATCCAAAATAGCCTCCCCATGTCTCTCTGTGAGCTTGTAGAACCATGTGGAGACTTTTTGGAAAATGTTTTACCCTAGACCTGCGAGAAACCATATATGGTAACTTCATTAACCTTGATTTGCAACATAAACATTAAACATTTTGAAAAAAGTCAGCAAAAAAAAGTCATGGAATATTTCCCAATAATTCTCTAGGGTGAATTTCCATGTATTTCAATGAGTGCTCTATAAAGGGTTAATGGTCCAGGAGCCTTCACAACAAAGTGGTTTGGATATTTTAAGAGCAGTTTTGACCACACAGATCTCCATCTTCTGAGCAGTACGGAGAGCCAATTGGTTCAATATTATATAAATAAATAAGATGATATGAAATGAATCATCAGACATATAAATACAGATAAAACTCAATCACAGTTAACATTTTGAAATGATATCACAATAATCAGCTGACTTTTAAAAATCTATTGGACTTGCACAATTCCATTGTGACATTAAGTATGTTGCATCATGATGATCTATTCTAAATGTCTTATGATATTATTAATAATAATATTGTTGCTTTTATTCTAACATGATGTTGAGTTTCAGTGCTTCACATCCACACAGCAGGTTCATTCTCAGGTAGAGGTACAAGTGCAGCTGTCTACAGTCTTATTACTTTACAAGCTCTTTCCAGTTAACTTCTTTGTAATATGTTAATTTTCTTCATGAATAATTTTTAATAAACAGCAGATGAATGATTGTAATTTTGGATTAGTAATAAAAAAAAAAGGAATATCTTCAGTTTATAGATATTTTTAATATGGGAATGGAAGTCAAATGAAACAATTTTGTGTAAAACAGACTACAAATACTACAGTATGTCACTCAGCTGTTCTTTGAGCCTCTCTGTCACCGTGGTAACAGTCGGGTCCAGAGGAACAGTGTGTGTTATGTGTGTATTCTCAATCAGCTGTTGCACAGAATGAAAGCTGGCCCATGTTTCACTCTGTACGTTCTACCGTTCTTTCTATGATTGGAGCAACAGTCACTGAAACAATGAACTGACTTCAACAGACAATTAGCACTGATCAGACTGTGTGTTAATTAACTAATCATATCTGTAGCAGCATAATGAAACCAATATTTTTTTTTTATATTATGTTTCTGTATTGATCTACATATTTTTACATTCATAACTTGGTATATGTGCAATCACTATTAAGAACTGCATCTTTATTTTGGAATACAAATGATTGTGTTTATATATATATATGTGAAGTGCAATAATACCAGAAATGATTAATAATTACAACTGGAAATAAAACCTGTTTTTCTTTGTCAGCTACACAGCACACTGACACATTGTTAAATGAAGCAGAAGAGGTTAAGAAGTGTCTCTTTGGTTATTCTCACCATTAAAAAGCAGCATTCGGCTCAACAAGCCCTATAAGATAGCCAGTGGTTAAAGGAGTAGTTTGACATTTTAGGAAATTTACTAATTTTCTTTTTTTGTCCCTAAAAGAAGATCAACAATGTTTGAAAACATTCCTAAACTGCATCCTAATCAAACAGAAATGGAAAATGCTGATGAAAAATAAGTCAAAATGGTTGTAAAAAATTGTTTATTCAATAATAGTAAGACTGCTGGTGGCAGTGGGTGATTTTAAACTATATACACAACGCACAATAATCAACATCTTCAAATCACAAACTACGCACAACACAATCCATTTCAAAGTCCATTTGTCTGCAAGTCCCACAGGGATAATTAAGACACCAGTAGCTGATGTCACATTTCAATTTTCACAACATTTTTCATAAAAGTTGTGACTGTAGTCCATAAATAAAAACATGCTATACACTTCTATTAAAAAAAAGCACAAATCTTACAGATATTATTACAGTATATTTCAAAACAGCTGTTTTTTTTTTTAATAACTGGATGTGTAAAAAACATTTTTTAGGGCACCAGTCTGCAGCAGATTTGACTTATTCTAGTCCTGAGATTCTGCTTACAAAAAAAACAAAAAAACAATAAAAGAGAAGTTAGTCATTTTTTTCCAACACCACTGTAGGATGCTTATCCTGCAGCTGCTTCAACATGACGTCAGTAACACCTGAAAAGGCTTTGTCTATTATTATTTTGACCTTACTGAGGGATTTCAGATTCTGACGGTTGCTGAACCTGACACATGTGTCTCTGATGTTCACACTGGCTGTTTTTCTCCACATCTCTGCCATGTCAACCTTCTTCGCCGGGGGATGATCGGATTTATTGGACTGTTCCAGGAATTTTAGGAAAGACATTTCAAATCCCATGGGTTTAAACGAGGCCAGAGGAGGAGTCTGTTTAGTCCCGTCGTCCTGCAGCACCGCAGGGCAGGAGGTGTCTGATTCGTAGTCCTTGCTGTAAACTACGTCTACCTTGGTCGTGCGTGGGATTTTCTTACGTTTTACAATATTGGGTATCAGTTTTCGTGGCCGCCCTCGTTTGCGTTTGAGCACCACAGAGCCGTCAGAGCTTTCGTCATTTAATAGTTTGCTGTCAAACAAAGCAGCAGGAATCCCCCCTGACGAGCTCCTTTTGCGTAGGACAGGTTTTGAGTATCCATATTCGCCTCCTTCCATGACGGTGTCTGCTGGGAGCTCGGTGTCCGACAGGTCTGAGGCATTGTCCGATTTGGAATCTTCGCTCCTGATGGAGCGGTACTTCTGCCTGGGGACTTTTTTACAGAATATAAAGTGACTCCTCTGCTGTTCCAGGTACTTCTCTGCAAGTCCGTGTCCCATGTAATGTTTTAAAATGCTTCGCTCTGATTTCATGACTGACTCGCAACCTTTGATCATACAGGGGTATTGTAGAGGGAAACTTTTAGTACACATGGAAGATGCTTCTACTTTAGATTTCAACGATGGTTTTCCATATTTAGTCCAGTGATTGTGTTTTGCCTTACTGACTCTTTTTGTGTACTTTGCCCTCTGTAGGATCTTTTTATTGCTCTCAATGTTTTCCTTCCCATTACTCGTCTTGGTGATTTGGTAATGCAAAGTGTTAGAATTCTGTTTCATCCCGTCCTCTTTCATCTGCTTCATCTGCTCTTTCCCTTCTTCTTTTATCAGTTGATTGTTGAGCTTAGGCTCGTAAAGCTCCTGATGCTTTTTCATGGCATGTCGGAGCAGGTTTGACTTTGTGGCGTATGAACGGTCACAACCTTCAATTTCACACTTGAACGAGCCATTTAATTGTTCGGGTTTGCCCAGCTTTATTTCTTTATGCCATTCTCTGACGTGACCAATATACTTCCAGAAGGCAGTGAAGGTCGATGTGCATCCTTGGTGGCTGCAGGCAAACTTGCCGAGTGTGATGCAAGACAAGAGCTTGCCAACGTTTTCCAGACTGAATTCATGGAGCTGAAGATAATGCTGCAAAAGGTTGGGAACCTCTTGGAAAACTCGGGAGCAGTCTTTGACTTGGCATCTGAATTCAGAAATTTGGGGCAACTCTGCGTCTGGTTCCTCGTCCTCTTGGTCCATGTCTTCGTCCAGTCCATCGCTGTGGTCCTGCTCTTTGTTCACCTCCAGTGCTGACAGGGCCGACTGGTGAACAGCCCTGTAGTGGAGGATCAGATTTTGCTGGATGGTGAAGGCTGCCACACAGCCTTGATGAACACAGCGATATGGTCTGTATGGACTCATGGAATTACCTGAGTTGGACTTCTTCTCTTTTGTCTTAACTATAGGCTGCCTGTTGATCATTGGTGGTTTGTCTGGAGATTGAGGTGTATTAGCACCGGAGGGGATGGGGAAAGCCTGGCTGGGAGGCGGTGACAAATGGGCTCTTACTTGATGATCACTTGCGTATTGAGTGGAAAGCTCGGGCAAATTTCTTTGGTGTCCATGTGACCACTGTTTGGTCACTGGTCCTGCTTGTACTGACTGAAAGGCTGACATGGAGGTCTGAGCCTCTCCTTGGTGGGTCAATGCTTGGTTGGGCATTGGAGTTGTTTGTAAGGGATGAATGACTGTGGAGCGACTGTCTTCTTGAAATTTCTGACTAGTCATGTCCATGTTAGTATGAGGTATAAATGTCTGTGGGGGGTATTCACGTTTTACTGCATCCTGGAGTGAATGCAGATGTGTTCTTCTCTCTATTGATGAATGAGCAGCTGTGGGGGTTTGAGCTTCAGACTGGTTTTTAGAAGTAGAAGCAGCAGCTTTGGCCAGCCTCCGCTGCGTATCTAGATCTGCAATTTCGTCAACTGTTAATTTGTGAGCTGACTGGTAGTGAGTGCGAAGGTTTGAGTTACGTGTGAACGTTTTGCAACATTTTTGACACTTGAAAGGAGCATATTGGCCATATCTTTTTTTAACCACATTTACCATGTCCTGTGTGTAATCGTGAGTTTTGGTTAGGTGTTTCCAAAGTGCTTCGCTCCCCATGGAGCTAAATGTACAGTTCTCATACTCACAAACAAACGGTTTGATAGAGGTCATTGTTGTCGGCATGCTATGTGAAACAACCTTTGCTGATAACGTCTGGCTGTTGATATTATTGTCTTTTTTTTGTATGGATGATGCTATCTGACCAGACATTTCTCTGACCAAGTCCAGCCTTTTGAATGCACTATCAATTTCTGTCATCCACTGTAGCTGACTGGCTGATAACTGAGTGGGCTCAAGGTCCGCATCAGTTGCCATAGTACCTATAGGACTCAGTACCTCCTGCTTTAATGTAGCGATTTCTCTGAAAGAAGTAAAGCTCTGTGTATTAAGTAGTTGTTCAATTTCACCAAAAGATCCAGGTACTATTGAAGAATTTTCTTGTTCTTGATTAGCTGGTTCACTCTTTACATGATGAGACATTTGATCAAGCCCATAATTTTTGGAAGGACTGCACATTGGGTCAAAAAACATTGGACTCTTTGCGTTGGCGTTAGTGTCCATGCTGCCTGAATGACATATGCTGTGTCTACGTTGAAAGTCTCCAGCTAAGATCTGCTCCCTCAGTCTCTTTTTAACATGTTGCTCAGTGGCCTTCCTTTGAGTCTCATCTTGCTTTGCGCTTGTCGTTGCTGGACTGAGCTGACTATCAGGCAACAGCGTTTGTTTCACTGGGTTCAAATCTGGATTTGGTGTCTGAATGGGCGTCTCGGAGTGATACCCTTCACCGAGGATGTCACCAGAAGTCCCGTGGTTTGAAGGAACGCTGTCATGAGCAGTAGCGGAAGGGTTTTCTGTGAGGATCTGAGAAAGAAGCGGATCAGAGAATTCACTTCCGCCATATGTGTCAACGCTCGGATGAGGGTAACATGCGATACTGTAAGAGCTGTCCTCTTGCTTTATCTGGACATTTTCTGTGTGCTGTATTACGGAGCTCCCTGGCAAACGCTCAGTGGCTCTATAGGGAACCCCGGGGTTAGGGTTCTGAAACATTGACTGGGGAGCAGGTGCCGGCACAAAAAGGTCGGCCATATTGGACTCGGCCATGATTTGTTTAAGAATGTCATCATTTGACTCACTGTTCCCATATTCTGGCAAATTATCTTGAGGATAATTATGAGTGGGGTACTCTTTTGCAGCCATTGAACCACTTGATACTGACTGATGAGGCTTCTCCTGATAGACTGCAGGAGGAGGATTATAAGACAGCTGTGGCTGCTGAGTGATGCCTACTGTCTGCTCTGAATTGAGGAGATCGAGAAATGATGAAGGCAGGTCTGTGTTCAGTTCAGACTCGTCGTACGGTTTGCAGATTGTACGCTTAGACAAATGGCCTCCGAGGGATTTGGGACAATTAAATTGTCTAAAACATCTGCAGCAAACAAATTTACCATCCCTCAGAATGGCAGGCCACTTTGTCCTTCTGTTTCTGCTGGTTCTCTTTTGAATTTCAGGATTGTTTTCAGTGATGACCGAGCCGTTCTGACGCTTGTCGATACTGCTTTTTTGGCACATGGTGTCATGATGCTGATAACTGGACTGCACATGCTTTTGCATTGTTTGTGTTTTATCTGGTTCTCGGGGACCAGGGACGTTCATGCTTTGCATCTGTGATGTATATGGCGGAAGAAGGTTTTCTGCTTGTTGAGATGCTTCCCTTTCCATGTACGAGGTCAAAACTGACTGGGACCTATTTTCCATATGTGAAGGCTGTATGGACTGTGCCTGTCCGTTCATCGTGGATCCCATCATAGAGCATGATGGGACACTGGTGGGAAGTGGCAGCACTGCACCGCTAGATTCCATTTGCGGCATCCCTTGCATGTTCGATGGATAGACTTGGGAAGAGCCAGAGTTTTCCATTTGATCACTTCTGGAGGCTGAGTGCCAATTTAGACCACCTGCAACCTGGGACTGTGTGTTTATCAGATTTGTATCACTTCCTAACTGAGAGACAACAATGGGATTTAAAACGTTTTCCATCAGGAGTGAAGCATTCTGGTTGGGTGCAGGTGCTGACTGATGGGAGGGTACGTTGTAATAGATAACATTCTTCCTCTGAGCTGCTGCATTACCTTGCTGGTTCTGAGGTGAAGTGATCAAACTAGGATTGACGACACATGGTTTTGACGGCGCTGGGGCATACGTTATCATGAGTTTAGTTCGGTTGAGTTTCCAGTGCTCGTAGAATTCTGGGTGAACTGCTTTCATGTGCTTGGTGACGCTTTTGTGGGAGCTGTAGTGCCTTGTGCATGTTTCCAAGGCGCAGTGAAATCGCTCTCGCTGGCCTGGAGGGGGACCTGTGCTGGTTGAGGAGGACACTGCATTCTCCGGTCTGTTCCCGGTGAGTGGCTGTGGGATGACGGTTGGGGGAAGTGGTTGTGACATTGCTGGTTCTAGGGAGTTCTGGGGCGGTGCCCCTGGGAACAGGTTGCTACTACACACCGTTCCTAGCTGTTCTGGCCGTGTTAAGTTGCAGTCAGAGTGGTAACCCATAGGTCCGGTATTTACATTACTAGAGAACATTTGTGGCTGTCCTTGTACTACATTTGTATTACAGTTATGTGTTATATTACTTAAATTAGCTTCAAATGGAGGTATTGCTTGACTCTGTTGAGGTGGTCTCATGTATTCAAAAGAATGACCATGTGAACCATCTCTGTGTCTATAAGAATCAGATAGGTGGGGATTGACGGGCTGAATGACAGAATGATTTGAACTCTGGCTCTGACTAGCAAAGAAATGCATATTTTCTGGTTCTTGTTTGACTCTGTACTGACCCATCGTCTCCACAGGTGACTGTGACGAATTCAACAAACTCTCAATGGATTCTGGCAGTCTTCTGTGATCTGGACTGACAGCCTTCTCAGTGTTACAGTTCTCTTGGTAACTCTCTTGTTTGATGGGAGTGGGACTGGAAAGCATTTGTTCGATGAGTGATGGGCCGGGCTTCATATTTGGCGAGGTCTGTTCGGTAGGTGGACTTTCTTCTTGAGTGGTGTGCTTCTCCTGGTGCAAATCAAGCTGCTCTTGTGTATGGAAAACTTTCCCACAGTCTGAAACTTTACAGGTGAACGTTTTATAATGATGGGCCTCGTGGTCGTACAGTTTGAAGGCCTCGTTGAAAATCACTCCGCAATTTGGAAACATGCACCTAGCTTTAAAGACGGGGTGTGTTTTCCTGTGTACGAGGAGTTCAGTGTTGGACAGGAAACTGGCCTTGCAGTTGAGCTGTATACAGATGTAAGGCTTTACACCGCAGTGGACCTGCAAATGATCGTTAAGATGGGTGACGTTGATAAATTGGCGGCGGCAGTACTGGCACACGACTTTCTTTCTCTGCATTTCGAGGAAATTTGTGGCTTCCTCATTGTCCCCGTGAGCTTTAACGTGTGCTATTAGGTTTTTGAAATATTTGAAGCTCCTTCTGCATTTCCCAACAGGGCACACATTGTTCTCAAAACTCTCCATCAGACTACGAGCAACTCTGGCCTGAGCGTTATGAGGCAACCCCCCGTTACGCCCTTGTGAATCACCATTTTCATAAACTTTATTTTCAGTCTTGGATTTTAAGGCTGCGATAACAGGGGCAGCTGTTTTAGGATTTGTTAACTTCTTGCTTGTTTTCATTGCACTCAGCCTTTCTTTGCACGACTGTTTAACGTGGGATTTTACATGAGGGATCAATGAGTCTTTTGAGGTAAAAGTTTGAGCACATATTGGGCAGCTGTACACTCCGCCGCTCAGATGAGTCTGTGCGTGACGTACAATCCTGTGGCCCAGAAACTCTTTGTCACACAGCATACAGTACTGCATGTACGCCTGCCAGTTTCTGAACCTAGCAGAGATGAAACCCTTTTCTCTCAGCTTCTTCATCTCTCTATTTTTCTGTCTCTTGTCTGTTATGTCGTTCAGTTCATAGGTGCCGCTCACTAAGTGTTCTGGGTCCTTAAACCCTCCCTGACTGAGGATATCGTCCTCTTCTTCGGGGTCCTCAGTGTCATTCAGTAAGTCAATGGATGAAACTATTGAAGCCTCTTCACCCATTAGTGCTAGACAATGACGCTTCAGTGTTTTCCAGTCCCAGAACTCCGGGTCAAAAGGCCACTGGGTTTTAAAAACCAGCAGGAGCTCACAGTGCAGTGAGTTGGGAACAGGCATGTTCGCCTCGTCCAGCTTTTGATCTGGTTCATTGTAGAGAGTTTCCACAGCGTAGTAAGAATCCACTGTGGGCTCCAGGAGAAACTCCGTCAGCTGGCAGGCTCGCTTCACTTCCAGGTCAGTGGGAAGCAAGCAGGAAATTGTTTTACACACAGTAGCTTTGGTGTTTCCATCATTTGCTTCCATCCGCAGAGCCCTGATGCACATTTCAACGCACGTGTGCAATCCAACGCTGTCAATCTAGGAAAAAGAGGAAGATAAATCATTTAAGTGGCTTAACACATAGAACACAAAATCCACACAATAAAACACTGTTGCACTTTTTATATCCTAACAAATGTGCAGGTTCACGCAGCACATCGTCTAAAAGGTGGCTATAAAACATTTGCAGGTCAGTTGGAGTCAAATTCATGTTGTTCAAAACGGTCATAGAATATTCTGAAAGCATTCCTGCTGCATTGTCCATGTCTTTGGCATCCATTTGTGGGGTCATTATGTTCCAAATATTTAAGAAATACACTACTGTGCCTTGAGATTTTTAGGTTTTTGGTGAAAAGTACCTAAAAATTCAACATTGTGCAAGTGATCAGTGAAAAGGTGATTATGTTGCAATTGTAGACACTTTTTTAAGTCACAAGTTTTAAATCATGAGGCCACCCTTCAAGTTAACAGACACTGAGTATTTGATTTAAACATTATGAATGTGGGTAAATGCAGCCTAAAAACTATGTAGGAAGTTTGATAACACATGACAGCTGCAGGTTGAAGAGGGATGACAATTTCTGCTTTTCGGCGTATGCACTGAACCAGCTGACTGTTTACTGACCTCCGACTGGATGACCTTGATGAGGAACAGGATGTGGTACACCGTTTTAGAGAGTAAGGACATCTGGCGGCATCTGTCGAGGAAGGCCTGCTCTGACGGCTCCAAACGCTTCAGCAGCTTGCTCCAAAACAGAGTGAGCTCCCTGGTTTGAACACAGAGAAATCAGTCAGTATTTATTTATTCAAGCAAATCTCACACACACTAGGGTTGGGCCAACACAAACATTTAAAAAACAGTTTTATATTAAAATGCATACTATGCAGGAATTCCTAAAAAACAAAACAATGTATAGACTCATATCAGAGTAATCCCTCTATCATTAGCAGGTGTGAGGTCAGGACTCTGCTCTCTTTCTCTGGGTCATGGATGAATAAAGAGCTGCAGGTCTGTGAGCTGCTGACTGTGGGTGGGGCTGAGCTACACACACAGAGCCACAACAAGATAAAGCTCTGCATTGACACAAAATCCAGCAGAAGTATGGATGTCCTAAATAGTACTTTACAATGTAACTGCTCTGAAACAATCAGTATATTTTATTGATCTGATTCACTGCTTTATTCTTTATTCTTCTTTATTCTCTCTATGGTGTCAGTCTGGTGGAGGAGGGACCAACTCTCATTGCTGTGTGTTTACGAATATCAACCAACAAACATACATAGTATAGCACTGACAGGTAATACCAGATTTTACCACTAGGCGTCACACTTGACTCAGATACTCTTGAGTTGAACATAATGGGAGCCAATGAATCATAATGTGGTTTAGTTATTATTGTTGCAGCCCATCAAGCTCCAGTAACACCAGCAGACACTTCCTGCTCAGCTCTACCAAAATATACAGAAACACATTTTCTATGGCCTAATTTAAAGACTTTTAAGGACCTGGAGGCACCCTGTTATTCCACTTTTTATGTACTTTATGTATGTATGTGTGTATGTATGTAAATAGTTGTAAAGAGCACTGTCAATGAAATAAATGTATTAAATAAACAATTACTTTATTGTCCATTTTCTCTCTGCAGCTTCACCACACCAACCTGACTGTACTGAGACTAAATCATCTCAACTCAAAGCTCCACTTTTTTCACACAAAAAACTCCAACCTTGGGCCAACAACCAACTGACAGAGATGCAGTAAAAGATGTTATTCAGTCTGTAATGTAGCCGTAATAAGAAACCAAACTTTGATGTAGCTTAATAAAAAACCGAGATTTAGCACTGTTGTTCTGTCCTGTAAAAACATGAAACTTCACTTTACTAGACAATTCAGACAAACTAGTGTGTCACCTACAATTATTAGATTTCACCTGTGAGACCAACATTTATCTTCCAAAAGGAATTATAACATATTTAAATGCTGCAGTCTGATGTTTCATTTGGACTGAACATACATGAGGTGAGTTGGGTCATTAGGGATCCATCCATTGCATTAATTCAGGCCTTCAAAATGTGACAGCCTTGGTTGCATCACTGTGATGCATTCAGTCTTCAAATGCAGCCCCTAAACTGACACACAGCTACTGTATTTTTATTTCTCACAACAACTATTACAGTACAACTATACTTTTCTTCTTGTGCTCAGGTGCTGAGTGCAGTCACAATGTTTGATTGTTAAACTGGAAACACCACATGGCACGGCTATGCTAATGATGCAGGCTGGTAAAATTAATGACCATGGCATCACTTTGTATATGCAGGTTGTTCTCAAAACACAAGCTGCTCTCAGACTGCTGGAAGACGTGAACCGCCTGGTCGGTTTATCCAGGTCATCGTGAGATCTGCACCGTTAGCCTGGGTCAGCCTAACTCCTCTAGCTCCTTCTTTGGTGTCCAGCTGGGTGGACAGCAGCAGCTGGTCCTGTCAGTGGAGCCTCCGTGTGAGGTGCTAACACATCTCATCATGTCACATACCGGTTCAGTCAGTTAGCACAAAAATCATACCGGTTTAAGCTCGTACACCGGATTGAAAAAAACAAACAAACTGAGCCAAACTTCACACTGTTATTGATAAAAGTACCTACAGGCCCTGTGCCTTAAAGCACTTGGGTGGCTCTTTCATACCATCAGCCATCAGACTGTACAACACCACAGCTCCCACTCCCACTAAAAAGACTGAGGCTGTCCTTACTGTTTATTCCCAGGAACATTGCATATTATTTTACAGATTGTCGACTGTAGATAGTATTCAGAGATAGATTTCTGTCTATAGTATTCTATTTCATTTTAAGAATACAAGAATACTGTTGTGCCAATTTTGAATTTCCCCCTAGGGGATCAATAAAGTTTCCCCTTACCCTTACCGTACCTTATTAAACATCAACCAAAATGAACATTTAAGTACTGCTTACACATTAATGCATCAATATTAACCACTGATACAGACCATGTGTATGAGTACTTTTCATGTTTTACTTGCACATTCTATCACTCAACTTTTTGCTGCCTAAATGTGAATTATATGAGAACTACATTCACTACTGCTCTGATAAAGGAAGGATAAATGAACAGCAGTAAAACTACATACTGATTTATTTAAAGTGATTGATTGTGTGCTCTGTTGGACTGAATAAACATTATGACACCAAACAAAATCAAGTACACATACATACATATTTACGAGTGTGATGAAAATGTAGTTGTGTGTACTACTTTGTGAATTACTCTGTTATCAGATCACATGGGTCCTCACTACTCAGACAGGTAAATGTTATGTAAATCAAACAGGGTGGCTTATGTTTCCTTACCAAGCACAGTATGTGTCTCCCTGGAGAAGCTGTCGGGTGAGGAAGGCTGAACACAAGCTGAAAGCTGCCCTCTCATCTCCGTCTGACTCCAGGTTGCAGATCATCTCTAAAGCATCGCGGCAGTCCACCTTTGACAGCTGTAAATAACATTTTTAAAAAAGTTTGTGGTGGACGTGCACATCCAGAAAAGACGAATAGAGCAGGTGCTGGACCAAAATAACAAATGAAAAACAAGAGGAAAGTGAATGTGTTTATTTGGATATCACCAGCGTGACTTAGTCTAAAGAAGATTATTTTGCTTGAAACATCACGCTGGGAATATCCAAATAATGACCTGCATTGGGAGCTGCAGTGTGCAGACATGTTCTTGTTTTTCAACTGTAAACAGATGACATGTAGGTGACTTTCACTACACAAAAGTATACACTGCTACTTCTACTACTACAAAGCTGAGGAAACACCCAAGAGTTGAAATTCATCATTCAATATTTTTAAGAAGGTAGCCGATACTGTTCTAAATGCCTCCAACAATGCTGAGTTTATCTAAAACTGTTGAAAGTAGTCTGCCATCTTCTGGATGAAGACCTAATTACAGCAAAAAGGATAAAAACCTCTTCATCTTCTGTGTGTTAAACACATAAAAACTGTACAATCAACTATTAGTTCTTTTCCGCCACAGGAACTTGAGCTGTAACCTGGAGCTTCAAAAAACTCAGTGTGCAAGAACCTGTAAAATCAAGGTTCTACCTGGTTCTACTATGTTTAACAATCAACAAGATATTGTATATACATCACTGAAAAGATGTGGTTTATATGCACTGTTTGGTAGGCGAGTGTGGTGAGTAGGAGGTGGACAGAATGGAGCGAAAACAGTACACAAGAATGGAACCAGACCAGCAGAATCTGTGATAATGGCTAAACCTTGAAGGACCGCTTGCTGTAAATTAAAGTATGAAGAACTGTTCAGTTCTACTATCATGTGTTTTGCAGCACTGAGTCAGGGTGTGTGTGAGTGTGTGACTTTGGGACAGACAGCTGCTGACTGCCCAGAGCTCTGGACCAGTGAGCTGGAGCAGAGGAACAACTATAAGCTACAAAATGTTATTAAAAAATGTATTATGTTCCTGTAGTGGAAAAGCCCTAAAAGAAAGCAGGACTCACCTCTTCCATCAGCTGATCCTGTTCTGAGGTAGCACAGAGGCAGACGAGGTACATCTGTTTGAAAGGGGCCTTGTCTTGGAAGGCAGGGGACTCGGAGCATGTCTTTGCCAGCAGTGCAGCCTTCCCCAGCTTGTTTTCCTTCATCAGCTGCTTCACTCTCATCCCCAACAGGATCGGTCCCTCCTGCGCCAGGAACTTCTCAACTGAAAACCAGAGGACCAAAAAACAACTCAATCAATTTGACATGTGACCACAAAAAAAACAATAACCAAAAACGACGATCTAAATTTGCTGCATTGCCACGCCCATCAGTTATAACAGACACAGACTTTTCATCTCCAAGGTCTTAAGATGACACTGAGTAAATGTGAGGTTGGTTGTGTTAAATCTCTAGGAGGAGTCTGTTAAAGTATGAGGTGTACAAATGGCAAAAACAGTGCCAAAATTGCAAATTTGAATCAAAATAGCCAGTTTCCTGTTGGACTTAGGGTATGGCTCAAAGAGACGTTTTTGTGCCTCTTTACATGATATATGCCCATACTGAATTTTGTTTGCCTAAATCAATCTGGAGATAGGGGCTTCAAATGTTAAGCTGTCCTAGGGGCTGCTGTAGAGCCATTTTGCCCCGCCCATTTCCACAACCTATAAAATATCTAACTTTTAACCACTTCTGGCACATGTGTAGAGTTTCAAGTCAGTTTGAACACATTAAGGCCCTCAAAAATGCGTTTTCAAGCCCTAAAAAAGCCACTAAAACTTGTGCCGGGACTCACCTTGTTCCGCTTGCATGTTCTCATTGGACAGAAGACCTTGTAATACCCTGTCGGACCAAACGGCGTCGTACTGGCACAAAGCAGCCAGCAGAGACAGCTGAGTGATTCCATTCTCCTGAAGCTTACTGTGGGCAAACTGCACACAACACAAAGACCACATCACAGAGAAAATATAACACGTCTGACTCCATTTAGTCAAAAAATTTGAGTTGCAAATGAAGCTTAAAGACATTTTTAGTGCATATGACAGCCACTTTAGAAGTATTTGCTTACTTGAATCAGAGGATCTAACAACATGGAAATTGTGACAGAAGAGGTATTTTAATGTATTCACTTTTTTAAGGGATGTGTTTGCATTCTGTCGTGTGTGTGTGTGTGTGTGTGTGTTCACCCTACCTGGATCGATGACTTGAAATCTTCCCATAAGCCATCTGGAACATTCTCCTTCAGCGAGAGCAGAAGCTCTACAAAACTCCTGCATGACAAACAACAAACATGACACAGATCTTTACCGGCATTTAAACAACAGTGTCCCATAAAAGCACTCATTTCACTTACTGGGTTGCACTCAGCATAGTTATTAAGGGGGTGAAACTAGAGCTGGGCGATAAAACAATAACAACAATTACCTTGATGTAATTTTCCTCAATAGAAATATAACAAATGTTGGATAAATGTGTGTAATATAATTAAGGTGAGAGGCTGGGTCGGCTCACTCTTTCTAACTACAGCAGCCCATGATTGGATTTCCATGCTGCAGAGCTGTGAGCCTCGCCTCCATCACAGCAAATAAACTACATCCATAAAGGAGGCAGAGAGAGAGAGAGAGAGAGAGAGGGGGAATCCATCTCTAGCTGCTGAACTGAATTAACTAGCAGATCTGAATCGCTTGTAAACAACTGTGGGATTAGTGAGAATGACTAAAAGAGAAAGAGAGCTATAAGTATTTTCACCATAAGTAGTTTAGGGATAAATGCACAGAAGGCTGTAATGAAGAAAACGGTTAAATTGGCTGGTTTTAGAGCAGCAGAAACTAGCATTAGCCTGCATATAAGGCATACAGGAACCGCAGTAAAGTGCTCTGGTTGATCAGATTTTTTTTTTAAATGGTACTTACAGTGAGAGCCTCTCAACCACATGGGGAACATTTTCACACTGCAGGGAGAGGTAAGGAGAGGCCTGGGCGTAACTCAGCAGGGCGACTATGTACACTTCCACCAGTGGTAAAGGCTCTTCCTCTATCCTCCAACGGCCTGCGTACTCCAGCAGCGTCTGCAGAAAGGGAACAGCAGTCACAGTCACTCACAATGTAGCAATACACGGTGACAATGTTTGCTCTAACAACCTCTACCAGCAGAGGAAGTCAGGAACTGAAACAGAAAATCCAAGACAAGGCATCACGAGCACTTATAAGGTAGAAAAAAAAACATGTTCTTTAGTTGTATAATTATTTTTACCCCTGCCAAACCCCATTCTGGCTACATGACCATTTGAATAAATGATAACAATACAAGTATCTTTTTCCTCCAGGAGAGTACTGTTCAAGTGTATTTAAGAATTTGACCTTTAAACAGCCTGAGTCTGTTTTTATTCTTGTGTTTAATGATTGGGATTATTTTAAACAGTCAGCCTTGTTTTCATAGTTTAATCCAACATTACCAACATTGTTATTTATTTGAACTGTGTTGTCTGACCACTTGCCCCAATGCAATCTGTTGTATTACTGAGTCTGTGCCTCAGGTTACTGAAATGTTACCAACACCTGTAAAAATGATGGGCAACCATGAAGTAAAGATCCAAGTTCTAAATATAGGTTTGACTGACTCTGCTGCAGCTGTAAAAATGTAAAAAAAAAAAGGATCAGGATCAGAGGCAGAAAACCTCCCTGCTTCTATAAGTAAACAACATTCTGCACGATTCAAAGACGAGTTTACCTTCCTGGTTTAACATACCAAAAAAAAAAAAAAATGCTATCAAACCTCCCTTCAAACTGATTCATTCTTCTGAGAAAAGCAACTCCTACCACCGCATAAATTAGAAGTGTCCATGCTGACCTTGATCAGAGAGAGAAATGCACCCTTATCAAGCTGAATACCTGCAGAGGAGAGCGAGCCTGAGGAGAAGGGACCCGAGCCAAGAGCAAATACTGCTCCGTTTACACAGCGCGCCCTCTGCTTCTCAGATGACTTAACTTAAGCCTACACGCTCATGATCTTCCGCCCACACCATCTCACCCTGAGCACTGACTCTACTGCCTCTTAAAACACTATACAACCCAAAAAAAGTGACTAAACATTCGATTTTAGGCTACTTGAAATGATAAAAGAACATTTATTTACATTCAGATGACTTATTATTTAGAACATTTGCATATAAAAGAGGGTTTCATGTTTTTGGTGGATGTACTCATACACTGATGCTAACTTTTGTGCAAACCTTGCTCAATATATTAATGGTGAGGCAAGCCAAGGCAGCTGTATTTATACAGTGTGTTTCATACACAGGGGAAACTCAATGCAATCTAAATATCAGGGGATGATTAAACAGTAAAAGTGGAAAAAAAGAAAACCAGATAATAATAAAAAGAAAAGTACAGAAAAATAGAAAGAAGGAAAGGTAGAAAGAAAACAAAAAGCTAGACTACACTGCAGCATAAAATAATGATTTGCTTTAAAATGATGAAAAGAACATAGTGCAAATGAGAGAATACAATTTAAAGTGCTTTAAAAGAGCACATGGAAAGATGATTTGATGTGTTTTTACTCAAGTGAAACTCTGGAGGCTTCTCCTCATGTCAACATATTTGACTCAGTTGTCACATGTCAGGCACTTTTGGATTTTGGACTCTGTGTCTCTTGCTTCAGAGGACATGGCTCTGTCCACTGTGTTGGAAAATTGACTGATGGAACTATCGGCAGACAGCAGCCTGAAGCTCACACAAGTTGGCGTTGCTTCATTCTGGATACTAGCTGCCAGTAAACATCCTCTGTGTCCAAACATGCAGATTTCTGTTTATGAGAGTCACTTTTCCCATTGTGACTGTAACCGAATCAAAAGGGAAAGGAACAAAGTAAACGACTCCGAATGCTCTCTGTGTGTCAGCCTTTCACACATCTCACCGTGACTCGATCTCATTATTTTACAGGAACGAGCCGAGCCGTCTCGCCGAGGGTAAGCAGAGTGTTTATTTTGGTCGTTACAGCTGACAGTGGCGTAACTCATATTTACAGCCCAGATTATTCTTTCTCCGACATGTTTTTTTCTCATTTATGTGGCAACAGGGTTTTCAGGATTTGGTTTAGGGCTTGAAGTTACTAAAGCTTGAGGAGCCCTGTATTAGACCAACTTATCGGACCATAAGAAATGTGGGAGAGAACCACAGCTGCCTCTGTTGATAAGAAGTTTTAGGTAAACCTGACATTTGAAGTGAATTGTATGACAGAAAGGCACTTTGGCTTTGTAATTCCTGAGATTTGTGTCATTTTAACGTGTAATTAACTTATTACTGAGTTCCTAGATACTGAGGATGTGTTTTATGCAAATAAATTCATCCTATAAAAACAAACTAAGGTCATATCATGTCAATGGGTCAAACTGTCATAGTAGTATATAATCTTAAAGGGATATTTTCCTGTACTGGTCTGTTTGTGGATGACACAGGTACTAAAAAAAATCAAGCTTCTCCATTTTTTCTCACAGCTGCTTACAGTTAAGGTGATATACTCCTGCTCAACTGGTGACTGCATTTACTAATATTTAAATCTATATAATAAAAAGAATTGCATGGCTGCTATTTGCACATTAGGATTTGCCAAACTGAACTTAGTCAAAACTGAATAGAAACCCACTGACATTTTTTCCAATGGGGTAACAAGCATGTATTTCTCTTTAATTATACCTACATGGTCTACATTTGTTTACATGACTCTTTAAACCTGAGATGCTACCTAAATAATAGCTGCTGGCATTTTTACTGCACGTCTTTTTTTCCTCATTCCTCTTCACTTTAAAGTCATGTCTCAGAACTCAGCTGAGGTGTTATTGAAGCTTTAGGGTAGGAAATTTGAATCATGGATTTATATGATTTGAATCACTCAAGTAACAGTTACAGCCTCAGTGCAACTCTTTTGTTACTGTTGAACATCTGTTAGCACCTAATAATAAAAATGAAGGGAAAACCCTGAATGTGATACTTAGTTGTGCACAGTCAAGCATCTGATCCTCCAGGATGAAGCCGGAACAAACAATGAGTGTTGAGTTCTCCCTCGACATCAGTGGAGCTGCGCTGTCACTGTCAAACTCAGGATGAAAAAACATCTCCTGATGAATAAAAAGCTGTGCCTTCAGTTAAATGAAACGACCCCCTGGAGCTCTCAGTGTTGTATTGACTATGATTGGGCTGCTGTGACACCATTTGATCAGTCTGCCTCTGGGTAAATCTTCTAGGATGTAACATTAAGTTTTAGCTCTGACTGGCAGGCTGGAGACCAGTCGTCTGCTGTTGTTTAATGAAGTTCACGTAATGCTTATTATATTTTAACCATTTATAATTATATAACAAAATAAAAATATAACTTCTGAAATCAGTCACATATATACTGTTCATTACAGACACATTAAACTTGTACAAATGAAATGGATTTCTCTAAAAACAAGTAGCACACCTACACTATTCATGTAAAATAGTAATAATTAGAGCTGGGTGGTGTACTTCATTTTAAGGTATACTGGTACCGATTCATATTATGGTTACAGGTGTGAATCTTTGGGTATGTCACAATTTGATTATTGGGATGTCTGACTGGATTCAGAATGGGTCCTCTATTGAATGAATAGAGAGGGTGCACTATTTTCAGTATACTAAAGTACACTAAACCCTAACCCTAACCCGGCTGTGTGTGTTGGTCGGCTGCTCTTATTTGTTAGTGCTGGAGTCTGCTGCTTCACACTCATCTCACTGGGGTTATTATTATTAAGCCATTAAATCACTACAATGTTTGCAACCGCTGCCCCTTTGAAAATGAAATACAAGTGGTTCATTTTCTACTACTACCCCTCATGGAACAGGATATAGGATGACAGAACTTCAAATTTCCTTTTTTATTCATAAAACAAACAAAAAAAAACACCTCTTTGGCAAGGGTGTATTGTGTGTTGTTTTTTTGTTTATCTGAATCCAATCAGACACCCATGAGTGCAAATTCTAGTAACAGAAATAAGTATTGACAAAAATGTACATGCCATGATTGCCATTACCAGTACTGATTGAATAGAATTGGAAGCTTTATTTTAATGTTGTTGATCTGCAAACTTGTGAACACCTGACTTTTTCTTCACAGCTTGCAAGTTATGAGATAAAACTAAATCATTAAGCATGGTCTGTGATTGCCTTACAGCAAAATAAACCACACTTGTTTGGCTGACTCATATTTGGGAGTATGTCATTATGTCATCTATCACACTTTCTAACCTGGGCCTCTTTGAAATGGTTGAACAGGTTGACATATCTGGGTGTTGTGGTGACTCAGCTACGTGATCATATCAATGTCATATTTCCCCTCTATGTGTTTGCTTTGTCAACAAGCTGTGAACAGTCAGCGGGAGCGCTGGTTCCTGCAGCCAGGCCTGTCGCTCTGTCACCCATGAAAGCTGCAGCGTGCATGAGAGAGAAAGAAAAAACCACAGTTGGCACGCCTCACTGTGCCTACACACGCACACGCATGCACGCACACACATGCAACTAATAGCAAATACCTCTCTCGTCAAAAACACGCTCATTCTTAAAAGTCTTCCTAGAATATGGAGAAATGTCCGCTCCTCTAACGAAGGGATGAATTTTTGTAATATCTTTACCAAACAAGGTGATCTAAACTCAACATATTTTCAAACAAAAGAAGCACAATTAATTTGATTATAAAGTAAAATTAAAAAGGTACGTATATAGGTATATTACTGTTAATCCCTACATTCTGTTCATATTCTGACTCATAATCAGTCTCTACTCTAATTCACATGTATTAATTCCCCCCTCACTCATTAATACATGTTCGATTAATCCTCCCTAATCATTATTTTATGGTCCAGGAGAATATTTGATAGAATATGAAGAATTCAACACGTTTGAATGCTGATAAAAAAACATTTGCATGCACAAATATAAAAAAACTATGCATTTTAATTTCATTTTTGTATATTCTTGGTCACATTAGGAACGCTCCAGCTAATGAAAACATGTATTGGGTGTTTTTACAGCTCTCAAGTGTGAAAATGGGTCAAATTTGACCCTGAACTGTATGTAAGGGTTAATAATGGTGATTGCAATTACTGCAAAGTAAAGTGACCTTTTCTATATGTGCACACATTAATGAGCGTACATGTGAGAAATGTGTTAAAATGCAGAGTCAAGTAGGCTGCACTGTCATTTCTATGCTGAAGTACATGAAATACATTCAGTTATAGAACTCAAGTAGGCTTTAGTGTGAATGTGTTCATACATTTGCCAAATGTGACAGACTTTTAGTTTGGATATCTTCACTTGAGCATAACTGCTGTGTGTGTGGAGTATCTGGAGCAAATCGACCGTATCAAGAAATGTGTGATGAGCTGTCATCTGCTCGTGGTGAAAGTGAAAAATGTCCACCGCAAACTCACGCAGCTGTTGCTATGTTCCACAGTAACTCACACAGCTACTACGCCCACTATTTACAAAGCATATCGCTATTTATCTAAATCAGCTGAGGAGGATGAACGTGGCTTGTCACATAGGTCGGGAAACGGTCGCTCTACTGCTAAAGGTTAATTATCACTGGGAATTATTCTGCAGTGACTGTGTTGTAGTTTTGCTGCTAACACCATGTCATGTGTCATGTTGCTTACATTAAGCCACTGAGACATAAATCCATGTGTGGGACCTGCATTGGACTCATTGCTGTGAGGCAGCTGTTACCCTGCTTCTTACTGGAGACTCTACTGTCATCAAAACTAGCCAGCCTCTAATTCATGTAGAACCCTGGTTGGGAGGAAAGGTTGTAAAGGAGGGTCACATAAACCTCTATTGTGTCAAAGCTTTCTAGTGTTTGTAGATGGGTCTAGTTATGGCTGGGCCACGTGGTCCTCACTCTACATGTGAAATTCTTGCCCATTAAATAGTTGTCATCTATGTTGGAGCTTTATATTTTATGAAGACACTGACTGACAGTGGATGCAATTATATTTTTCACACTGATCAATCTGTTCTAACGTCAAAGTTAAAACAAACCTCTACAAATATAAAATGACCTACATGTTTACAATGTTAAATGACTCCCTGTCAAGCTGTATCACAATGATGAAATAATGTTGTAAACTATCCACAAGATTTGTTCATACTTCCTGAATATTGTCAATTTGTTTTTAGTTTCACATTCAAGATTGTGGGTGACCAGTGTAATCAAAAAATTCACTGAGTCACTGCGGTAAGGAAATAAAACATAAAAGTGTGAATGAGGGGGGTGGGGGGGGGGGGGGGAATTATTCTTTTAGATGCTGTTAGATGCTTTCTGTGAATGAGCCTTTAAAATCCAGGTAAACACAAAGCACAAACCACAGAGACTTTTTAGAGACCTCCTACAATAAACAGTAGTAGGGGTGTAAAGACACATCGATTCAATCATCCACGAGCCAATGGCATAGACGCAACATGAAGACATCAATCAGACAAACATCCCCTGGCATGTCGGTCTCCGCCCAAGCCCACCTCCACACAAAATGTAAAGGATAAATGTACTTAGTCTTCTGATCACTCAAAGTGCTTTTACACTACATGTCACATTCACACACATTCATACACTGATGGCAGGGGCTACCACACAGGGTGCCAACCTGCTCATTAGGAGGAAACTAACCATTCACGTTCATTCATACACTGTGCAGCCATCGGGGGCAATTTGGGGTTAAGTATCTTGCCCAAAGACACATCGAATTGAACTGATCATCTGATTGGTGGACGACCCACTCTACCTCTTGAGCGACAGCCGGCCCTAAATGCAAATGCAAGCGACACCATGGCAAGAGCCACGAAACTAAACCACAACTCTAAAAGTGTGAAAAGTATCACTGCTGTGATTTCACATGTCAGCAGCCAGCAACACTTCCACAGCCAGACTAGAGACGAGCCTAGCATCAAATGCTTCAGACAGACTATAAGCTATAAAGCACACAGAAAGACCTGATATGCACTGGTGTTACACGTCTTTTGGTCAAAGTGAGGTGGGTCGTTTTGAAAGAGAAGCAAAAATCCTGTTTTAATGTTTAAAAACAGAAACTTAATCTTCTTTCAGTTTTATTTTACAAGATTTGAAAATTGTATAGCTCAACATATCAAAATGTGGCACTTTATAGTGAGCAGGTCTATTTTTATTATAAAAGAATATTGTTTTTGGGTTTAAATGTGTGGTTGAGCTCAGAAATAAAAATGTTAAATGATATTTTAGTTGCTTTTTGTGATTTGATATGATTGCATGTGACTGTTAAATCAGCTGTGATATCTCATATCGATGACTGCCTCATGAATTGAATTGAAATTGTATCGTGGCAGATTTGTGATATTTGCAAACATCAAATGGTTGTTCATTGAATCGATATATCGTATTGTAAAGAAACTTTGATTTACACTCCTACAGAGTAGTGCTTGGAGGAGAAAACAGAAGCAGGAGAAAGGCTTCCCAAATGCTGAGTTGCAAGTCAAGTGCTACATGTGACTGGAGGAAAATCACACTCCTCCTAAACGTCCATGATTCATATAATCAAACTGAAACACCCTGAGCTGAATGTCAGTTGAATTGCTATATTTTTTTTTATTTCCGTCCCAATGTAATGCAGGTGACAGCATGACAGCCTGTAAACTTTTACACAGTGTTGTCTCTAAATGACCTAAATACACTCACTGTGATGGAAACAGAGAATGGTGGAAGCATGACTCTGACACTCCCAGCTCTGGTGTTGAAGGCAGGGAGGTCAGCTTAAATAATACTGAGCCAGATGCAAACAACCTCCTTTACTGTCCAGTGTGATGGACTATCAGCTGACAGCGCTGTCAGCAGCCGGTGTGGACAGATGCTCTGTGCTGTGCTAGAATTTCAGGCTGGCTGTGCACTTTTTGAAATAGAATTTAATGCTTTTTAAGACCTGAACAAAGAAAATGTAATACCAGGGCTGAGCATCATGTTTGAAATCAACATGTTAGTAGGGAAGTTATTTTTCTGAATAATTCTGTATCTCCATATAACAACCATATGTAAAAAAAAATCACATAATATAATCAAATACACTACAAACTGCATCCTACTGTTACACTTTACTTTACTTTAGATAAAGCTCTATTAAATAAAGAATTTCAATTTAAAATTTCAGTTACAATTTTGCTTGAATTGTTCATTTTGACTGTTCTGGTCTTTCTTGCATCCACAGAGTCCACTGTGGTTAATTGTCCCCCTCAGACGCCAACCTGCTATCACCTACCATCTGTAAACTCTGAATTTCACACTATAACACATATTAACATTACAGTATATCTACCTTTCATTCACTTTAACTGTCCATTGAGTCTATAAACTATAGCTCAGTGGTCGCCAAATTAAAAGCCTGCTCTTCTGTTTCCGCTCTGCACCACAGACATTATTATCCAGATTGTAGGAACTATCAGAAATAATAAACCCTGACCGACTGTCCTCAGCTGAGCGTCATCTGTACTGTTTTATGTACTTCTTTAATCCTGTTACCTTCATCAGAGCAGAAGGCCTATGGAGAACCAATGGAAAAATTACCAGAGAAAGATAAAGTAAGGCCTGGAGTGAGTCGCCACTCAACACAAATGATGCCAGGTCACATTAACCAGAGAGCTGAACACATAATAAAATAGCAGGCTGCATTTCCAAACACCTGCAAATCAGAAGGTTGCTCCACAAAAATGATCACCTCTGTGACCTTTTAAGTCCTCTTCTCCTCCTGTCTTACTTGGAACAGCTCCTTTACTCAGTCTTAACGGTTATTACTCCAAGATTATTGGAGTCCAGCAGAGAGACTTGTGCTCCCTCTGGCAGAAACATGTAATCCAGAAAGCAAAAGACAGCCTGATCACATCCTCTCTAGTGATTTCACTTTCACACCCTTGGGGCGGCGCTACATAGGTCCTCTGAGGAAAACAAATCACTGCTCTCATTCCTTTATTCCTTCTGCTACCAGGCTGTTAAATATTGTCTACAGTCATTTTAAATAGGTGCTTTTTCCTCAATGAATGTCCTTAACTCAGGTATATTATCACTAAACATCAGTATTACTTATTTACTTTTGTATATAATGCTACTATTATTTACTATATATTTTTTTCTACTATTGTTTTTTTACTGCTTTTGTACTTATGTATTATTCTTTATTCTTTTGATTGACATTTTTTTGCTGCTGCAATATTGTAAATGTCCTTATTGTGGGACTAACAAAGGAATATCTTATATTAATATGAACACCTTATTTGTTTCTTAACCAAAATAGTTGATTTATATCATCTTTTACTTACTCAAGTAATTATTACCTATTAATGCTTTGAATGTCTACTTTGCTTGCCTGATTCTTGTGTGAGTCAGTATGCACTGGCCACACACAGTGTCAATCATGCACATCTGTTCTTATCTGTTGTCTCTGACACCGCCCACTACACCTGTCACTTTGTGTGTGTGTGTGTGTATGTTTTTGTTTCTGTTTAGTAGAAGGTGTGGGTACACTGTAAAAACTCAATTGCCCTCTGGAATAAATCAAGTCATTTGACAGTGAATCTACTCAGCAGGTGTCCAGATTTTTTGTAGACGAATTTATTCCAAGAATTACGACCAATCGGATTGATAAGAAGCTTAGAGAATGCTTCGCTATAAATTACATAAATTAGGGTGTCTTAAGCCCTCTACATGACCCCTACTCTTTGTGGCACGCTGCCATAGAGCAGAGCAGTCTTTCTCTTCTGCAGACAGTGGATACATTTCATTGAGCTACACACTTCTGCATGGAGCAAATCCACCCTCCCTGCACATCCTGCTTGCACACACAACCCCCATCGACACAAATCGATCTTTAGCCACTGAAATGTGCACACCGCTGAGTAACAAGCGACGAAAAAGACCACAAAGGCAGGGACCTGGCATTTAAACTGGACTGTTATTGTATGCAACTGTGGTGCAAAACGACGTGCCCGATCTGCAAAAACAGCGTACGTTCCAGTCTGCACGTACACACACACACACGAAAAGCACAGCGGGAAAATCCTTTAAAATCATCCCATTATTATCAACTGGCGTGTTATTCCAAGCAGCGTAGCTCATTTTAACGGTGAGTTACACTACGCTGCAAAACAATAGCTACACAGCTGATCCTGCTTGTTTTACTAGAATGAGAGCTAATTAATAATTAATCAGCGTCACCATCACTGACAATTACTGTGATTACCATCATCACGTGCACGCGCATGCAGCCAAACATACAAGGCTAAAAAGCTAACGTTAAAGCTAACTGCAGATAGAGCTGGGAGGCTGATATGCTAACGTATAACTTTGAATTGACACCCATTTTTAATCATTTTAAAAACAGGCTGATATCGGTCTGTTGCAACCAGTCTACCAATAACAACTAGACACACGTCCTAGCATATTATATCACCAGTAACATAAAGGTGAACTAACTTAACTCCTGCAGACATAGCTAGCGTGTGCTAGCTGCTAACTGAGCTAGTCATATCAGTGGTCAGTCGGGAGTTGTATTTGGTTGTTAAAGGTCTACGACAATTCAACCGTTGGCTCGAGTTTAACCACTGCACTGGCTTCTACTCTTTTATGGACAGAGGGCGAAACACTGACAACAAATTAAACACCCGTTTAAGCATGCCTCGTCTTTGGAATCAAGTGTTTTCCCTGGATTATCAGGAACGTACCGTTATCTGTGTGCTAGCTGGCTAGCTTTGTGGAGAACTATGTGAGGACGGCAACTCACCCTGCAGAGCTCCTGGCAGTAGTCAGAGGAGGACTGGACTGGGGACTCTTCACTCTCTCGAACCACGATTTCATGCAGTTCTTGTAACCGTTGTCTGAGCTCCCGTATCGTTTCAGTCATTCCGTTCTCAGGACAGCGGTCCTGTTCGGCCTCCTCGTCCGCCATCTTCACACCCAGCTCCGGCGCGTAGCACTATCGCGTAGCTACGTACGCAGCGACGACCGGTGGTGTTATTCTCCGTAGTCTTTCGTTGTTTATCGGCAGTTGCCAAACAGTTTTTTAAGCTCCTTACTGCCACCTTCCGGATTGGAATGTGTATTAAAACTGTTACAATATACTTAACTGTCCTATTCATTTCTGTTTTCATTCAACATTTCTTTAATACAGCGTGTCATGTTATTCCTTTGGAGTGTAATTTTCTCTCTTTTTGATCAATCAATCAAACTTTTTTAGTAGAGCAGCTTTCATACAGGCTAGTGTGGAGTTCAAACTGCTTTACAGCAGATTGACAAGCTGATAATTAGACAGAACAAGTGAACATAAAGAAAAGGAATACAAATAAAAGAGAGAACAAAAATAAAATTAAAAGCCAGAGACCAGTGTAGGCAAGAGAAAATAAGGTTGGTAGAATGTTTAGAAAATGTAAGTAAAATAAATAAATAAATAGAAATAAGACAGAATAAGGTTAATTAAAGGTGAGCATAAAAACTACATTAAAATAGATTAAAAAGACAAAACAAAAGTAAAATAAAAGTGATGACCTTTAGAATAAAAGCTAGACTAAAATTAGATTAAAAAGAGATTAAAAGGACAAAGGAAACATGAATAAAACTGATAAGAAGATAGAATGTATAGAATGATAATAATAAAATAACATTAAATAAAGTAGAACAAAATTTCAAAAACGAATAAAATAAAAATAGAATATAAAGACTATAAATCTTCCTGAATTCAAAGCCAGGCTGAACAGGTAGGTTTTGAGTCAACTTTTAAAAATGTCAACACTTTTTGTAGACAAATTGAAAGACCTTTGATAGTATGAAAATACATGCTCCATGATATCTTATTCCACACACATGCTGACACGTGTCACAAAAAGAAAGAAAAGGATTCATTTTGAAAATTGATGATTGAAATGACTTTAATGTAATAATCTGCTCTTTACCCTAAATAATCTTTCTATCAACTGAAGCATAGACAGTTACACTCAATCAAATTAGCAATTAAGCTTTGTAATTGACTCAACTGTATTGATTAGGTCAACTTGAGGTTAGGGTTAGGTAACAGATGCACACAAGCTGCATAATCACTTCTATTCATAATTATATCAAGTCAGTGCTGTGTCAAAGTATGTTCCCCCATTGACATGCGTTTCCCTTTACATTAACCTGTATCCGTGGCACTATCCATCCACTATGTACCCAACCTTGTCATTAACCCCAACCAGTTGTCTTTTGTGTTACTTACCTGACCCCAAGCTTATCTTAACCCCAACTAGTTATCTGTGCTAAGCCAAACCTAAGCCCTGACCCTAACTGTGGAGGTGGTCCTGAGGATAACATCATTGTAATAGAAGGGCAACATTACTAGAGGGGGGAACACACTTTGACACAACACCAGCTTGGAGGTGTCACTTTTGTTTGTTAATGTCGACAGGCCTGATGACAAGGCATCTGTATTTTTTTTTATGGTGGATCATAGTGTAACAAAGTACACAGAATGTATTTTTTAAATAAGACACAGGCACTAATTGTTGTACTAGACATTTTATTGTTAAAAGTGTTTAGCGAGGAAAACCAGTTGTCTGTAAGCTGTTTCTCCTCTGCTGTACTTGCGCTGCTCTGTTTAGATCTGAAACTGTTGAGTCTTGACAGGGAAGTAGGCTACCGTTGGTATATAAACCTTCAACATTCATCCTACCAACATATTTAACATATCTGAACTAATGACAGATTATTTATTACTTCGGGAAGTTAGAGTTAAATTTGCATATTGTGTAAAACCAAAATGTCAGGTCATTGACAGAGCACATGAGGAAATCTGTGTCTGCTCCATCTGTGTCCAACTCCTTCACAATGACCAATAGAGTACCCCTACCACACTAATCGTGTGTGATGCTTTAAATTAGGACCCATGGCAAACATGAACTCTATAAATAGTTAGAAAAAGTTTTCCATCTCCAATAGGCAGAATTGGGACCTTTTGGGAGCCCCTAGGAACTCCAATGCATTTTTTTTAAAAAGCACAGATTATAGCAGAAAGAGAAAAGAATGATATGGTAAATGGCCTGTACTTATATAACACTTTTCTAGTCTTTTTGACCACTCAAAGTACTTTTACACTACATGTCACATTCACCAATTCACACGTATTCATACACTGATGACAGGAGCATTCATGCAGGGTGCCAACCTGCTCACCAGATGGAGACTAACCATTTGGCACATTCATTCACCGTTGGTGCAGCCATCAGGAGCAGTTCAGGGATCAGTATTTTGCCCAAGGACACATCAACATGTGGACTGGAGGAGCCGGGAATCGAGCCGCAGATCTTCTGATTGGTGGACGACCGCTCTACTACAGCCACAGCTAGAATAAATCAATTGACTAAGTCATAAAAAATTATAAAGATAAAATAAAGCATCTGTGAGATGATGAAAAGTATACCTCCCAGGGCCTGTGGGGACCCATATCGGTAGGATTAGAGTTATAGAAGGTTCCCGGGGGAAGGAAGGTGGCAAGTATGATAGAGCTGGAGTGTGTTTATTTGTTTGTCAATGAGCAATGCTATTTTAATTGTCATTTGAATACGTAATTGCCTAAAATGTGTTTTAGTACGTTCTGTAATTCACTTTTAAATGTTTGGATATTTTGTGGACCAGGTGTTCTTCTATGAATTGAGCAGCTGATGGGTAAAACTTTTACCTTCTTAAAACCATAAAAATAAAATTACCTCTAAAAATGTAGCATAATAAAAATGTTGTTTAAAGCTGAAAAAAAATGTCCATGAGAGAGCTTCCGGCAAACTGACATACACAACACAGAAGCATGTGCTGGTAATCAACAAGGAATGGTAATTTATAAGTATTTTATTGAGAAAAACAAGCAATACATTGTTGAGTTGTAACTTTTTTTTTGCTTGAAAAACACAGCATCACACTCCATATTGCCAACGAGAGACAGACTGTAACTAAAGGTGCATACATTCCCCTCGGTGTTGTACCCTCCGGTCTATGCATGCTCTTTTCGTTTGAGAATCTTTTTAAAAGCCAGCTTGAAATCGTCATTAAAGCTCGTGTACAACAGGGGGTTGATGAGAGAATTGATGTAACCTAGCCAAGTCAGGAAGTCCGACGTAAACTGAGACGGCTGTAAAACCTGCAGACCCACCAGGACCTCCTTTAAAAAGAAAGGAAGCCAGCAGACGATGAAGGCCCCGAGGATGAGGCCGAGGATTTTCGCTGCTTTCCTCTCGCGTGAGGTACATATCTGGTTCTTCTCATCCTGCCCGTCCAGGTCTGTCTCGAAGGACGGCATGCGGATGGTGGCGTTGAGTTTGTCGGTGGTTAGGTCTGAGTTGGACAAGTCTGAAACGCAAAATGTGTGGGACACCCGGCAACGGTCTACAGAGTTCTGACTCCCCATGCTGCGACTGCTGAGGTGCCGCGAGGAACCACGTTTTTGATAAAGAGTCTTGGCAGCGTTGTAAATCCTGTAGTATAAGATGAGGATGATGATCATGGGGATGTAAAATGCCCCCATAGTTGAATAGATAGTGTAGCCCAGGTGGTCATGCTCTATGATGCATTGCTGGTTGCTGCTGTTGCTGCTAGGCCTCTGTCTCCAGAATAAGGGTGGCATGGATATCAAAATTGAGATGACCCACACTATTCCGACCATGATGGCGGCGCGACGGGGCGACCTCTTTCGGGCATACTCGATAGCTTTGGTGATGGCCCAGTACCGGTCCAGGGCGATGACGCACAGGTGCAAGATGGAACAAGTGCAGCAGGTCATGTCGACGCTCAACCACAACTCACACACCACCTGACCCAGGGACCACGACTCCAAGGAGATGTAGAGGATGCTGATGGGCATCACGAGAATCGCCACCAGGAAGTCAGTGACGGCCAGGGAGCAGATGAGGTAGTTGGCGGGCAGGTGGAGCTTCTTGGTGGTGCAGATGGCGATGATCACGGCACCGTTGACGAGCACGGTGAGGAGGGTGAGGAGACCGAGAACCACCACCACCACTGCCATCCCGTCTGTGAAGTGGACCGCCTGGAGGCTGCTGGTTGGTGAGTCTGTGCAGTTTGTGATGTTGGGTCCCGCAGTGCTCTCCCATAGGTACCTCTCCATGTCCATCCCTGTCAAGACTTGGCCCCTTCCTCCCTGGAATCGCTCCCAGGGAGACAGCGCTCTTTTGAGGGTCAAAGCTCAGTCTGAAACACACAAAACAGGAAAACAGTACATCAGGAACCAAATAAAGACTTAAAGTGCACTTAAAGTAGGAAACAAGTGTAATAACTTGCAAAGAAAGCAAAAAAGTAGTGGTGGGAGAAGCTTGTATTTGGCCCTTTATTCTATTAATGATTTTCTACATACAAATGAATCGTCAGTCATGCTTTTCCCCTTAAGCTTTGAAGACGACCCAATGTTGACCAAATGGTGGCTCATGGAATAAAGTCTACAACACATCTGACATTCTTAAGCGCTCCTGCAATCTTTGAAAGTTATGAAACCCATTGTCTACCTAGTATGCCAAGACATCTGATGTGGTGGTGCACACATCCCCTATAGGTTTTAATAATCTAGACATTAGACACACTGGACACTCAAAATGTACTGCACTTTTGATTCCTGCCAGGGTCCTGTGCATGTCATACACCTCTTAAAAAAAACAAAAACAGATCACAAATACAGTATTCCCTCATCGCTGTCTCGCCTGGCGATAACACCAACCCTTTTCATTTCAGTCCATCTCTCCTCTATTAACGGGTGTAATGAACATAGTAGTCTCAGTGATTAGACATTAATAAGCAAGCCACACAGTCATTGGTGCATTGTGTTTTCCTCAGGCATTTTTTTTAGAGTCACGTTAGTCCCATAGGTGTTCAAGGTAAAACATGTCAGTCCTTGTTCTCTGATTAAGAGACCGATTTGATTAATGAGTCTTATAAACTACGTCACTGAGGTGTTATATGTGTCATTACGGAGCAGTTAGTTGATTCATTCCATGAGTTAATGCAATGTTACCGTACATAATTGATTACTATTTTTTTCCGAGAACATTAATGTATTTTTCAAGGAGAATAAACTCAAGCATTTATCCCATAATGACGTGTTGACTACAAAGGCAACACAACACAATAAAACATGTAAACCACATGATGCTTTTAGTGAATGGGTTAAAACATGCAAAAGCACTTATATATAGTATAGTTCTTGAGGATATACACCCTATAGTCCATGATTAGAAATGCAACACTTAAATCCAGTTGTGCCTTTGCAAGAAAGAGCCCAGCTGGATTACTGAGACGTTGCTCTCTCAAAAAGAGACTCATTATGAAGAACAGATGACATTCTTTTGATAGATATGATCAACTGATTTAATGCACATTACATAATCACTGAAAACAAAGACAATATTCATAATCTGCTTTAAAGTGAACAGGTGAAGAACCAGTGTTGGAAGGTAACTAGTTACAGTTACAGTTACAGTTACTGAGAATTTCTTTTCTTCATTAAATTACTAAATTAAATTAAATGACATATATTGCTGTTTTTAATTCTTGGAAATCAATATTTTTTTTATATTTAGTAAATAAATCATGATGTGGGCTTATTTGGAACACACATGGACTTAAATGGTGTCACAGTACCAATTAAGCTCATGACAGACTTTTAACTTTTTTCATCAAATATCTTTATTTTATATTCTAAAATCTACATGAACTAATGAATACATTTTACAATGAGAGATACATTTTGCATAATAAGAAATGATCTCTCTTATAAATCATGTCAGTATCCATGAAAAACAGCTGAACTGAAATAAATTGATTCCCCTGTGAGGAATTAATCAGGACAAAATCAAGCTATGTTGCATTAAGGTTGACTTTAAGGAAGACTGATGTACAGTCACTGCATGTCATATATTGACCTTCAATGTTCATTCTTGACCTTAGAATCATCCCCCTGACAAAAACATTCTCACCATAAGGTTAAAATTATTATTTCCACAGCTGTCAACCAAATCTCATTACCTTCCTATATGCGGATGAAAATTGCTTAAGTGTCATGGTGACGGTTTAGTTGTTATAGAGGTTAAGATCTGCCTGTATATGATAATTTGATTTTATACACGTGACAATAACTAAAAGGCTAATATGTGTTGGAAAGCTTCGGAAACATTAAGTTATTTAGACTTAGTGTTGATAACGTTTCATATCTTGGTTTGCATAATGTAGAGACATTGATAAAGGCTTTTATTTCATTTTCTGCAGCAACAAAGAGGTGAGATGATTCGAATAGATAGTAATGGCTGTTCTCCAGGTGTTATATTATGCTGTTATTTTATATAAATTGTATTTTATTCAAGCTTTTTTGCTCTAGTCTAGTTGAAGCCTTAATATCCTCTTCATTTGGTGCCACTATCAACCTGTGGATAAGGAGCACTTTGCTTTTCAGACTCGATGAGTGCTTCCCCAATTGTATTTCACAGTAATGTCAGGGATTGAGCTGATTGATTTTTAGCTGAAAACACACACATGCTGATATGAGCTTTGGTGAGCTGTGAGTTACTGCTGAAACACTGCTGAAAGGAAAAGCTCGATAAGGCTGGCGGTTGAGTCGGAGCGGCTAATTGGTGACCGTCACTTACAACAGCAGCTCAGTGGCAGCTGTCACTGTTGACATGGTTGGCTGCCCGCCCCTGTACAATCTCTCAACATACATCAGCTGAACCAATAATCACTGACAGGTGGGCAAGAGCAGTGGCATGCTGTGAATACAGCTGGGGTCACCATGGGAAAAGTACACTGATTAGAGACCCATTTAGGCACAGATACCTGCAATGAACTCTTTCACTGAGTTATCTTTTAAACCTGAAATATCAGGCTGTCTCTAATAAGTCATCCTTTATGAAAGGTTTATAGGTTGCAACTAATTACGTTTGCAAGGCTGCAACAAGCAATTATTTCTATTATTGATTAATTTGAAGATTTTGTTGTTATTGCTGAAATTGTGTGATAAAAAAAGCCATAGAAGATAAATAAGGTAGACATGATAGATAGACAAAGAGACGATAACATAAAGCAGTTATGATGATGTGTGTGATGATACGATAAGAGTCCAGGAGTAGAAATTAGATCAAGTAGAGTATGTGTCGGTAATGTGTGTGTGCAGATGTTGGGTTGTTTGTATCAGAGGCTGTGATATGTCATATCATGTTTTGTGATCCTGTACCAGTTGGTGTATGGAGTAAGGAGTATGGTATGCCATTATGATCATCATTATATACACAAAATATAATGTAATAATAACTATTATAATAATTAACCCTTTCATGCATTTTTATTTCTCTTTAGGCATGAAAAAAATATTTGAACTTCTTTTTTTTTCATCAAATGACATTATATAAATAAAGTGATTTACAACCCAAAAAATGACTGCAGATGAAGCGGTAGTGTATGGGATGATGCACTAGTGTCCACTGTGGTGGCTGAAGTACAACTATACCATCAAAATCCATGCATATATAAGAAAACGGCTTTTGAATAGCTGTCAAATGTAGTGACCACTATGCGGGAAAGGGTTAATAGTTAATTTATAAAACAATGAAGAGTGAGGCCAGCCTGGTGTGCTGCAGAGGCGAGTGAATATCTTTATTTCCAGAAAAATGAGTTTTGTATTTGTTTGTTGATTTCTGAAGTGTCTCCTAGCAGATCTCTGTGGATGGAGGGATTCTGTCTGTTTTTTGCCAGTATTACTTTGGAGGATTTTGTATTGAATTTGCTGCACATTAATTGATTAAATCAAAAAAAGGTTCGTCCAGAAAAAGAATGAAAGCAGGTGCTGGACCAAAAAAAACAAAAGTGTGCAAGCAAGTAATGAAAAAGTCAGCCCACTGTCTGAAGAACGTGGAGCTTGAAAGGTCACACTGGTGATATCCTAATAAATCTACTTACATTGGGAGCTGCAGTGTGCTGACTTTTTTCTTTCTTACTTGCACAAAAAAAAAATCTATAATTATTTAATTGTAAAATATAATGAATGAAAAAATATGATTTTCCATATAGCCCAAGATGTGGTCTTCATTTATCTTGTTTTGTGTGACCAACACTCCAAAACTCAAAGATATTCAGTTTAGAATGATATAAAACAGAAAAGTTGGAACGAGAGAAGCTTTCTTGTTCCTGCCTGAAGAATCACTTAATTATTCTTATTTTGATTAATTAATTGATGAACCAACTAATCATTTTGGCTCTCGACATTTGGTTAATAAATCATTTACTAATGCTTTAGAGCTGTTCATTAATCAGAACAGCAGAGCGTAACGAACACCTCTCTTGAGGTTGAGTACATAGTCAAGTCAACAATTAAATAGGTAATAAGGTGTAATAAGTGTCTCACTTTCTAATAAGCCATAACCTCTGCAGGTATAAATGTTAACAATCTTTAATCACAAGGGTCACAGGTCTCTCACTCTGACATGAAGCACTTTTTCCTGATAAGAGCTGAAAAGACAAAACAAGTGTTTTCTCTTCTGCTGGAGATTAACAACAGCTAGAGAGATTCTTCATAACCCGGCAACCCAAATGTTGTTCCTATCTACATCTTGTAAATTATCTACAAAATCCAATCCAATATCCATCCATCCATTTATCCAGTTACTGCTGCTTATCCTGGGCTGGGTTGCGTTGGCATTTGGCTGAGCAATGAAGCCCAGACATCCCTCTCCCCACCAATGCTCATCAGCTCTTCCTTTGGGATTCCAAGGAGAGATATGTAATCCCTCCGGCGTGTTCTGGGTCTGTCCTGGGGTCTCCTCCCAATTGGACGTACCTGTAACACCTCTACAGGGAGATGTCCAGGAGGGATCCTGACCAGGTGCCCAAACCACCTCAGCTGGCTCCTTTTGATGTGAAGGAGCAGCGCCTCTACTGCTAACCTCCCCCTGACATCTGAGTTTCTGACTCTATTTCTAGGCTGCAAAAGTGGTGCAAAAGTGATGTAAAAATGAACCATTAATAACAGTATTAATTGCAACTTCCAAACTCTTTAGAAAGGGTGAATTATTATAAAATGGTACCAATCAGTTTAGTCTTAAGCTAACAAACATACATCAACTTTGAACTGGCAGTTTAAAAACTTTAATTGCAGTAATTTAGTATTTCACTTCCAAGAAAGAGATGATAAAAAAGAAATCGTTAAATAAAAGAGGCACGGGAAAAGCACAAAGGAAACATTTTTAATCTTGCCTCCATTATATTAAATCCACTTAAATGCTGTTAGGTTGTTTTAAAGCTATCTCTGGCATACACCCCCTCATTCTCTGTGTAATGTGTTGCTCGATCGAGGCCCCTGGTTTTGCTATCAGGTGTCCTGGTTTTAGACAGTGTTGACACTACAGTTGAGTGAATGCCTTCCAGCAATGTCTCACTTTTTGTGTGGATACTCTTCTCATTGCAATGTGATAGTATTTTTCACTGGACCCTCCCTGAATGGTACAGCTACATCTTTCCAACCTCCACAACTCCAGGTTGTAATGCAAGCTTCTCCTCTTACCAGTTGTGGTCTCCAGGCCAAGATGACATCAGCTGGGCTTTTTTCTGAGACTTGACAAGCTCCTCCATAGCCAGGGTTAGGGTTAGGGATACCAGCTAGACTTTAACACATCTGTGTGGTCGTCATGGCTGGTGGAGTGCTCCTTTCAAAAAGACATATTCTACCATTTATATAAATTTAATGACAGAGATAATTCCAAAATGGTCAACTCTCTGTAATCACCCCCTCCCCATTGTAACCAATTGTAATATTTACCTCTACAGTTTCCAACTTTGACACACTTAGAAGGTTTTCTAATTTCCCCAACATTGTGATGTGCTGCTCTGATTATTTATTGTAAGGTGAACATACTAGCAGCAGTTGGTTTTCCCTTAGTTCCTTGCACAGAACCCTTAACTGAACCTCTTCCAACACCATTAGGATGAACTGGAACACCAACTGTGAGCCACAACCTATCACCCAATATCAGTATTGGACCTCATTAGTACTGTTGTGGCTGAATGGGAGCAAATTCCTGCTGCCGGGTTTCAACATCTACTGGAAAGTGGAGGCTGTTATAGAAGCAGATTAATGGCCATGGTGTGGAATGATAGGTTGTACTATTACATTTGGGTGTGATGTCCATGTATTTTTAGCCATATATCAAAGAAGCTACAACAGGGATTGCAAAGAGTGACCTTCCTCTTCTTGTTCAGTTTATGTTCAATGACAAGCAGATGAGGTGATCCAGCCGCTTGAGTAAAGGTAAAGGAATACAAAGCTGGCTCAGGAATGTATCAGCTTGGTGTCAGTCACTCTGTATGATAACATAGTAAAAGGGTTTAATATTGTCATCCATAAAGAAGTTCAGCAGTGAGCCACTGTTCATCTTCTATTTAGTCTCTGAGTGATTCCCCTGGTTAATATGTGTCTTTATCACATTCATTATCCAGAAAAGATAGCTTTCATTTGCAGATATGAGGTCCTATCATTCTTATATGCTTTTCTCAATATACAAATGCAACACTAACTGTGTCATCAGTTCATCAAACCTGAGGCTGGATTACCAACCTGTCAAAGCAGATGATTACCCCCGGGGCCCAGGAGCCTCAAGGGCCTCCAAAGACTCCAGGCTTACAGCAAGTCAACTGGTTTGTACAAGGGCTGGGTACCAATCTTAAAGGTTGGATAATCATACCTTTAAGGTATCAACTGAAATTAATTGATACCAAGTAGTATCAAAACGTCTCCCGTCAAACGATACCTGCAATCAATCCTTTTTGCAACCAGAGCTATGTGTATGGACTTGCTCACAGTCAATCACAGCAAGCGTTCTTCGATTTATTGCGACATGACTGAAAGTCTTAATAATTTGAAGACTTTCAAAATGCATTTGTGTAAAAATCAAATTATTTAGATGTGGAGGAGTGGTGGCATTTAATCCAATGTAATGCTTCTATTCACATGATGGTATCAAATGAAGTATTCAATTGGTATCGGTATCACTTTATGGGTACTTGGATTGGTACTGTCATCGTCATTTTTTAATGATTCCCAGCCCTAGTTTGTACTAATTTCTCTGAATGTTTGTTAGGTAATATGCAGCCCTAAAGAACAATTATATGATGCATGTCTCTAAACCTGGGGCTATTGATAGTATTTCAGTGTATAGTGTGAGGGGCATGGGGTTAATATGCTCCATATGGCTATGATTACACTCCTAAATCGCCTCCTGCACTAAATGATTCCTGATGTAAATGAGCAGAATTTGCACTGGAGAGTAAATTTACCTGATGTCTATGAGGAGTGTGGTTTTGGTCAGACCAAGTGTTGCTAGTGTTGGTACTATTTTGAGTGTGAAACTTGACAGAACTGGGCCCTTGATTACGGGTGGATAGAACATCATAATGACAACAGTGGTGATATTGGGTCTTGAAAGTTGTCCCCTTACAGAGACTGGTGTCCTTTGATGTCAGTGTGCAGTTGAACAAAAATTCCCAATGAGGAAGAGGTGAAGGTCATTTGACAGCTGCTAGTACCAGACCATGGCTAGCACAATAGATGCAACCACAAGTTGGATCAAATCATCCAATTACTGAGTTTCATGTGAAGAGGGGATTTATTTTTTCTTAAACTGAATTTAAGGAACATCCCTGGAGTCATTGCACTGCTCCAACATCAGAGCTTCATCCAGCAGATCAATAACAAGGTAAGCTGCCGTCCTGAGATGCATGAATTAATGTGAAGGCGGATTGAAGACCACAATGAATAGAAAACCTGCTCAGATAGACCAGTATCTTAATTAAAAATGATCATAATTGTTACCTATAGTTACAAGCACAAGATAAAAGAAAAGTCATTGAGATAGGATGAAGGGAATGAGGAAGAGAGAAGGTAGAGGAGGAAAGAAGTTGATAGAGTATATGAAAAAATATATCAGACATTCTGACATGTATCCATATAAATGTGACTATATATATATATATATATATATATATGTAGCATGCTTTCCACTGCATCCGTGCATTGCTTGGCAACCGTTCTGCTAAATGTTGCTGAAGAAAATTGCTTGGAGGATTAATGATTACTTACCCACAAGACTGTGGTTTGCAGTGACTTTAGAACAGCTAAGGGGCATTGTTAAGCATGAAGTGGAGCCCCTTAAAATCATTGTAAACCACAGCTTTGTGGGGCTTATTGCTTTAGTTTAAGGCTAAAGGATGTGGTGATGTTTAAAAAATCAACAACATAACATTTTGAAGAATCATCTCAATTAATAATAAAATCACCACAAAGAACAATTCTATCATATTTTAAAACAAGTACAGATAAAAATAAGACCTAGTTTAAACAGGAGAACTTAAAAGGCAAAAAATTCGTTAACTGATGGTATTTGAGAAGGTTCCTATAGGCGCTCACAAGGCCACCACTGTGACACTGTAACAATCTGCTTTGGTTCAACTGCATCGCTGTTACTTTGCAATCTTTTTTACATGAATATTTGTAAAAAACTGATTGGAAACCAGATTAACTGAATAAATGGCCAGGAAATCTGCTTTCTCCAGGAGAATCTGGGCACTATGAATAATTTACCAAAATTTGCCAATCCTTTCAGTGGATATGGAAATATTTTATTGGATAATTGAAAATCAAGGGGGTTCCAAATGTCTTTGGCAATCTTTCATATTTCTGTTGAGATATTTTACTCTAGACAAACGTGGTGGACTGACTAGCATAGTTAACAAGTTATTGACTACAAAACAATATGAGAGATTTATGTTGCCTCCATTTAGACCTGTTCCTCACAACATAATTGAATAGACTAAAGCAATGTTCCCTCTTTCTGTCCATCACTCTCTTTTAAATCATGGAATAATATTTATCGTGTACATGAATGGTAAAATGTCATTTAATCAATTTATCTGTTTTCCTGAAAACCACTGCTACCCTCAAGTAAAGCAGGCTTAATATTACATGCTACATGTGTACTCTCCCTGCTCAAGGCCAGGCCATAACCTTCTCCTCTGTCTTGGACATGGCTAATCCCATGTGACAACCAGTGCTCCAGAAAGCACACATCCTGAGGGGAAGAGATATACAGTAGTGGGTCTACATCTGGACCACTCATCTCCCTCGGGAACCAGACAGAGAATGAGACTATGAGACTGACTGACATCAAAAAGAATGGTTTAAAGCAGAATATACGATTGCCTTATCTTGCCCCCTGCTTAAGATAAAGTCCTGATTCGAGCCAAAGTGCCAAAAGGCTCTTGTTAAGAGGGGGGGGGTTGGAGTGTAAAGGCCCTCTATTCTGCCTCTTTAGATCCCTTTAACACCGCAGGATTTTAGGCTGTACCAGTCAAAAGTTGACAACTGTGAGAGAAATGTGGTGAAATCTTTGGTTTTCAATCTAAAATATTGGTCTTTGATCACACTATCCACACATCCACAGATATACTTTGACAACCAAAGACAGCCCGTGTTACAGTGTTGATGTGTTGGAAATTTAAGGCCAAATGTCACTGTTGCTTTCACTGTTGGTACAAACCAACCAATCACAATACAGCATGAAATGACAGAATACACTGGCTGACGTCAGGGATGCATTGAGAAAAACTGGATACTGTGTTGCCAGATGGCACCCCTTACATTTCCATCAAAGTAGCACACTGGGTGCAAGCACTGAATAAGTTCAGACGTCTGTGTTTTTAAGCCTATAGAGCATTCTCACTAGAGTCTATCCATGGCTGGTTGAGTGCATTCACATTAGAGACTTCCTCTGGCTGGTGATGGGGTGCTGAAATGAGTGCTTTGCTAAAGTGCATTTCTAATGTATCTTTAAACTTGCATTTATCTTTCTGTCTCTCATTCTCACTGTTCCAGCCCTGCAAGTCTCTCTTCCTCTGTGAGTGTCTGACACAGTGCCACAGACTTCACATATGCTTTTCCCAGATGTTCAATTTCAGACGCAATTTCCTGTCGCAGTGGTCAGTCTGCACTGATAAATCATATGCAGCAGATATTGATATAAATCGTCATTCCCTTCTCTCATATTCTACACTTCTAAACAGGAACAGCTTAAAATACAGTATATTTTGCATGAGACCAAACATGCAATTTTAATTTTCTTTCATTTTAGCAGCACAAAACATCAGTGCTGCCCTTTAGTAAATAAGGGAAAATGCAATTCGGCTGCTTATTGCTTACAGAGGGATTGCAAATCTTTAGTCTTGTTTCTTTCAACTTACATCAGTGCCCATTGATTCACTGCTATTCATCCCATAATGTGACATGGTTCAAAAGGGATATTGTTCAATGACACAAGCATGCACCGGCTTTATAAGACCCATATCTAGAAAAGTGACATGCATTGAACCTACGTGTTTGCTGTTACTGTATAGGGAGGAGTGTGCATTCATGTCCTGTAGCTGTGATGTGATGCTTTACAGAATAACTTGATTGTAACCTTCTCTCATGCCCACACTTTCAGCTCAAGGAAAAGATGCTCAGAAAGCATGAATATTCATCACTGGATTGACCTTGATCCAGGCTTATTTGTGTTTTTTTGGGCAAACACAGTTGGGGAGAAACATTACGAAGGTCGGACTCTCACGTCAAAAAGGCAACGTTTGAGGTGACAAGAGATGTCCCACCATTATTTCCCCAACCTCACCCCCCAACCCCCATGCTAGCACAGCTGCACCATCCAACTCAAGCACAGTGTTGCCTTGCAGAGATTCTGACAGTAACACTGAACACATCTATTTTCCAACACTTATCTGGCAAAATGTGCAACTATGTGCACAGGAAATTAGACCAATTGCAGTAAATGCATGTAAAAGCCTGAAGGAGTGGAAACTAAAACTGGATACAAATATCGTGGGTCACGACCCTGCTTTTCTAAAAGTTGATATTATTTCCCATAGAAACAGATACAAGCTAAAGGCTATAACACCAGGCTTCTGAGCAGTAGTTGATTTATTATTATTATGTATTAATGTTTTAATTAAATATATGCAGCCTACACATCTCATATGTTCATATGTTGCTGCTGGTTGCCTGCTTTCACCCACAAGAGAGAATATAAAACAACCCCCTTAAACAACGAATATCAGAGCACAAAACTGCAATCCATACAGGCATTATGCAGTCACAAAACATTATGCTGAAACAAATCACAGTTCAACCTCTTCATTGAAATTCTGTAGGACTGAGAAAGTCATGATGAATTACTCCCTCAAAGCATCAGCGGTAGTATCTGCTGTGGCAGACGGCGATGCACACCACTGCAACCCAGCAAAACACGACATTTTCAGCAGGTGTTCATGTCTTAAAGTCTTTATATACTTTCATATACCGAGTTTCCAAGTTGTGACAGTAACTGAGAACAGAGCGCTTGAATGCAAGTAAAATTGGAAGCTCATTCCATCAGTGTCAGAAGTGCACTTGAAAGCGTTATCATTCTCTGAAGGTTACCGAGCCCAAAACTCCCCTTTCAGCTTCTGTTTCAGTCCACCTACAACAACACAGAACATTAACATGTCCAACCAAACTCTGTTGCAGTTTACAGCATTATAAAGCAGTGCACCATCTGCTTTTAAGCTATTTGTTAGTGAAAAGGGATTTTTTTTTTGTCAGTTTAAAAGAATTGACCTTTTATGGTATTTTCTTAGTGAGTCAGTAATGCTATTGGCTGGTTTCACCCTTTAAGCAAGCAAAAAAACAAAAAAAAACCCAAACACAGAGCACAGACCGAAAACACATTTAAAATTGCGATTCAAAAAATTACCCTCCATTACCTGTACATTTATGGTATTTTGTAAAGAGCATAGGTCACAGCAGGTTTTTTCCACTTCATATTTACCCTGCCACTTAGTTACAAAAATAGCTGTGTGTCACTCCAATTAATCTACAAGTAAATCACTGCAGACAAATTACTAATCAGCTCTGTCACTGTTAATAAACCATATATCCCCAGGTTCATTTAAATCAATTAAGACATATTTCATCAGTTTAAAGCGAGTCTCCCTATCACATTTCTGTGTAATTTATTGCCACAAGAAGGGAGATTATTTAGAACACTTTAATAAACCGAGTGTCTCGATAACATCAAATATCAACGGCCGTCCCGAAAATAAAAAGATGCTGCTTGAGAAGAATGTGATCATCTCCGCTGGGTATGCGGCAGCAGATGTCTGTAATTCAGGCTCTGATAAGACACTGGCTTTTACAACAATGGTAAATTCAGAGCGATATTTGAAGGACTTCAGCTCTAAATCATGTCCAGAGCAACCAGTCACGCCTGGGGAGCCTGCCAGTGAGGGTCCATTACTCAGCTGTCACTCACCTGGAAAATGGATGACCTTTTCCAGAGTGGAGATTGCAGAGGTTATTTTGCGTCATCATAAAACTGCCAACATTCTGGCACGGCTGCAATTTAAGCATTGGGGGAGCGAAGTGACTCTGCTATTACTGAAGGAAAGTGGAGAAATGAACGCATAGCAAAATGAAAGGATAAAGTGAGACGAGGTGCTGTCACTTAAAGGTAGAGTCAGCGATTCTTATCCAATATGCTTAATGTCAAATTCTGTGAGTATCTCCTCAGGGTAACTGTGTGTGTGCTTTGAAAACAATCTAGTGTCCATACACAGTCCTGGCTTTGTAAATGGGCATAAACACAGTGACTTGGGGCGAACCACACAACATTAGTCTGGCCAATCAGCAACAGGGGCATCCAAGCTTGTGCACGGGACAAGGGGGAAGTCATCAGAGAAGCTGTCTGTGTGAAATTTGTTTCTGCTCTGTTTCTGTCACTTCTAGTGATATGTAATCTGAGCAAGCAGCTGTTTCAATCACAAAAACATCACACTAACCCCTTGATTCCACTAGTCGTGGAAGCGCCAAGATCCGGCGGCCTCTGGAGCAGATCGCTGCCACTCTAATCAATCATTAGATGTTTCAGAGTGCGGTTCTCTCCTCGGCTGCGCTATGAACCCGAAGCAGATTTTTTTTTTGACAGAAGCCGTTTCAAAGTCGTGTCAGGCTCCACAGAGCAGATCACACTAGACAGAAAGCCAGACACAGAATCAGCATAAAACTTTCAGTCAATTTTCAAAATAAAACAACTTGTGCAGACTCCAGATCATATTTCAGCAACAAACACAAATAAAACAGAAAAGATAAAGAGACCATTTAACTATGTAGACTACTGACCCACAGTAGAAGCACACAAATCTACCAAATCAACTAAATTTGAGCAAGTTAACACAATTGTTTAGTTGTGCTGCTACTACAGTAATTACGGTAGCCTAAAGGCACCCATTCGTTGAGCTGCCGTAATTTTTGTATTAACAGTACAACTTAATTTAAAAGTCGGATTGCTTGCTCAGAGTACGCTATGATGTGCTTCTGTAACACTCCCGGTGGGGTTGTATGCTGTGCAGAGGACGTAGCAAAACCATGCCCCGAAGGGAAGCCTGGGGTAATATTGTTTCAATGAATCAGTAAATACAAACACTGTGGATTTCTTCCTGTGGTGTCAATATGTAAATTGCATTGTTTCAGTGCATTTCTGCTGTCAGTCACACTAGTGAAGGCTGTCTGTCCTCTCAGCTGACTGATGGCTGCGTCTGTGGACAGAGATGCTGAACGCAGGTTGAATATGTAGTAAGGAGGCTGCAGAGAGGCGCAGAGTGTGGATTGACCGTTGTGCTCACGTGAGATAAAATATAAATATAATATTTTTTCACTTGTAATAATGTGTGACAGGAGCAGAAGTGACTCTACAACTGACGCATTTCTCTGAATTCCACCATATTTCTATTTTGGTCGTTGCCTTGGATGAACAATCTTTCACCAGAATGACTGACTCTATCTTTATTATAGCCAAATGTGGAACAAACAGCCAAGAGAAACTGGATAGACAGATGAAGATGGATGAAAGCACAGGTCATTTCACGTCCAATTAGGTGTTCTGACAAGCAGGTATTACTGACACTCCATTTTTATCACGTATAGTGCAAGCTTGAGGCCCGATCGATCGTAGGGAAAAAATCTGCTCAATACAAACAGACAGGCGAGAAATCACACAGCAAAGAGGGCAAAAGGAGGGGCTCTTCCCAAAAGGAGCCTCTTGTAAGATTTGTTATGATATGACTATAACAATACCTAAAAAAACTTTCTGTAAAAGTAAAAAGCTGTTTTTAAAGGGCCACCAAAAGTTTAAAAAGTACTACCATTTCTACTACTACTACTACTACTATTATTTATACAGCGCTTTTCGTGGTACTCAAAGACACTTTACTGGAGTTAAATGATCATAGAAAGTAAATTTTGAGTTTTGATTAATAATATGAATATGGACAGATCAGTGCAGCCTCAGATGTGTTTGGGAAGGGAGTTGCAGGAGAAGGGGGGCAGCTATGGAGAAGGATCTGTCGCCCCAGGTCTAGTGTTTGTTCTTGAGTGGTGGAGACAGGAGGAGCGAAGGCTGTGGGAGGGAGTGTGGTGGTGGAGTAGGTCAGTGAGGTAAGAGGGGGGCCTGGTTATGAGGGGCTTTATGAGTGAGGAGAAGGCCTTTGGAACATGGAGCCAGTGGAGGTTTTGGAGAAGAGGGTTGACGTGGTCATGGTGGAGCAGCATAGTCTGGACGTAGTAGAGTATATTTAGGACTTTGGATTATGTGCCATTAAGGAATGCTGTTGCAGTAGTCTATTTACAGCCATTTCCCAATTCATGGTGGTGCTGTAATTTTTTAACGAGTTGTTTTTGCAAGTTTCAAGACAGTGTTTAAACTTTCACAATATACAGTAACTAATCTATTAAAATTATACATGCATCAGTACAGTACTGGTTTCCCTTTAAGTTACTCATGAGTGTTAAAATGGCAGAATACTTCCTGGTGGTGCATTCAAACACTGAGGTAAAGGTCTCATGTCAGAGCTTCTCCTTTCAGATTTAACACAGCAATTCATAAGCTGTGATGTAAGCTATACAGGGACTATGAATAATTCTAAAGCATGAATGTTAGAAAAAATGACATTGATAACATTCAGCTATTTAAGTGAATGATTCAACATCTGTAAAATATTAACTGCCCTATTCCACAATTTTGTCAGATCTCTTTATATAAAGCAAAGAATCTGTCTATCTGTCTTTTGTGTGTCTCTTGAACCATTCATCTGATTGACTCCACACTTGGTGGGCTATTTCAGGTGAAAAAGGGTAATGTTATGTAGAATTTGGTGCAATTTGGAAATGTGATATGTTTAATATTAATAAAGTTTGAATACACTAATGATCAGTGAGCCATTACACTCAGTGCAGGGGCAGAGTGGAGCTTCAGGGCTCTGCTAACTGACTCTTGCATGTCAGGTAAAGACCAGAGATGAGGTGTGATACAGGTCAGAGAAAACTGCTCTAATGGGAGTAAAGAAGACAGAAAACTAAACTTTTAATCAAGAATGGACACTCTGACCCTGTGTCTAGACAGAAAGTGTAGAGTTAGCGGCGTGTTTAGCAGATCAGTACTCAGGTACATCGTTGTAGGTCACCTGCATTCTGGAAGCGTTCAGAGCCCAATACACCATGACTGTCTCATATTCTGTGAGACTGTGGAGATTGTGAAGTGCCACTACAGACAAAACACAAATATTTGGAGCAAACACTCACATCTGAACTGAAGACACAGAAAGTAGGAACTCCCAATATCATTGTCCCACTTTATTTTATTTTGGAAAGCAGCCCTTATTTTACTGCATACCTTGCCTACTGTTTGTATCATCTGTGTATAATAGATAATATAGTTTGTTTCATGTTGTTGGTGTATATACTCGTTCACACCTCACACCTCAGCTGTATTCATTTTTAAGTAGCAGCTAGAGGCCAAGAACATTTTGAACAGGGTAGTTTTTGAACACTAGTTCCTTAAAAAGTACCTGGTCTGATTCATTTTATTTCATTTGTTTATAAAAGAGAGAGCCAATATTTCACAGGGTAGAACTTCTAAAATTGGCTCCCCGGTTCATCATATTGTTGTCTGGGGACTAGGATCCTGGTGCGAGCTCCAGCCATAGGCTAATGTCGCTGGCTCATTCAATTTGTCACTTAGACAGTGACTGACAGTTGCTTTCAGGATGTAATACGCACTGTGATGGAGGGGTCAATGCACGGATCCCTTTCAGCGCAGACAGCTGCCAAGGCCATAATAAACCCATCTTTTATTTTCAATGGAGTAGAGAGTCCCACAGATCTTTTATTCTCTTTTTATTTTAATTTTTACATCATTTTAAGCATTCCATTGCGCTTTTTCTAGATGGATTTTAGCTTTATTTCTGTATTCAACAATAAAACAACTATAACAGCCATACAGGTGAACATGCAGTATATTACTGAGAGAGGCAGCATGTGTGACGTGGTGGTAAAAAGGTTTTACTACAGAAAAAAACCCCATAAATCTCTCCTTCCTGCTGCCCTTCACTATCGCTCTGTAAAATGAGTCGAGATGAGCACCACACAGGCTGCAACCTGTATCATGTGGAGAATCAGCATCACTGCTTCACTGAGTTGATGTTGCAGTATTTTCTCCCATGTTTGATGTGGTGGTGGTGGTGGTGCTTATGGGACTATTTTTTAGGTATGGCTCCACAACCTCCCTCCCAGCAGAAATGCTTTTATTTTGATGATCTTTAATAAGAAGAAATACCTAAATTCCAAACATAAAATTACTTATTTTAAATGTATCGTTCAACTGCAGATATATCAATTAATTGTTAAAAGAATCAATTTCAACAATGAACTGAAGTATTATGTTTGTATCCAAACTCTGATATATCTTATTCCTCTGTGGCTTAGACCTCTGTTGTTGTGTAAAAACTATTAAAAACATGTCACTTATCCACACTGCTGTACTGAGTGACATGTTCCTCCCCCATCCTGAAAACAACTATTATGGTAATTTGCTCAGAAATTGGTTCTGTCACGGGATCATCTGATTAGGACTGTTTTTGTTTATTCTCTCTGTTCATCTGCATTTTCACTAACTCTCCTGTCATTGCAGATCGTGCCACCCTCTGCCCTGCAATCACCTCATTCCCCTCACCTGAGCTTCCTCACCCTCTTCCACAGCGTGCCCTTTATCATCCTCACCAGCCTCCCACTCAGTCTAGATAAGATTGTAAAGCCTCATCCTGCCTGCTCAGTTCTACCTGAAACTTCCCGGTATTTTGCTAAAGGTTTTTTTTTTTTTGCCTCTCTCTTTTAGTTTAGTTAGCTTCTTTAGTTTAAAGCCTGCTTTATTTTTTTGTGATTTAAATACATTTTGTTTGGACACTTGATTTTTTGCCTCTGCATTAGTGCTTTTGGGTCTAGCACCTTCTAAGTCATCACAGGCTAAAAAGAGTAATAAGCGCGATCACATTTTCAGTCTCAGTAGAGTAGTTCTGTGTAAAGCAGACGCAGTTCCATTTACAGAGCTTTGCCAGCTTGTTATATATTAAATTACAACATCATGTATAATAGCTGGTCCACCTTAACCCTCCTCCAGTTTTCAGGTAAAATCTGACCGATTTACAACCTTCATACATCGTAAATATTGTGTTTTTCATCTGATTGCCACATGTCCTTATTGTATCTCCTCCACATATACCTACAAACTCTGCATTTGAACATATAAAATTGTTGATCACCACATTGAGTGAATTTTTGAGTGGTTTAGTAAACATTGTTACACCTTTGGTGTTCCCGGTCAAAAATGGCCGCCATTAATGGGTAAGACTATGTTCATACATCAGATGGAGAAAATCCCCATACATACACAATCACTCACCCACACATCCACAACCCCATCACCGCCCCACCCATCCGCCCCCACCCTTACATCCAACCCCTTGATTGTTCTATGCAGTGAACCTGTGTGGAAGCATTTACAGTTGCATCATTTCTCCACTCATTTATTCAGGTTTTTTCCTTTAATTTGTCCCCCGTCTGTATCTTTTTCTCCTGCTTATGTGTCACCTTCCAGACTAAACAATGTATGTTCTCACAGACCCCATATATAAGGCGTTATTTGTGCCTCGTTCTCATTTTACTCTGTGAACACAACGAGTAGGCGACTGATTAGGCCATTTTCTCTCCAAGAGGCTCAGGTCCATATATTTGAACCAAATGATAACAGAGAGTTATTCATGTTAACCACTAGACTGAGACATTCTTTCACAGCTTAAAAAGTGTTAAACAAAATTTGGTGATGATTTAAGGTTTTTGTGTTAATAGAAGAGCACTTAAATACTTATACAACCGTCTGCTGTTTGGCAAGCAAGACACGTGAACTTGGCTAGGGGTCTTGAGGAGTTGTTGCATGCATTCATGGACAAATTGCCTAAAAAACTGTACACACACTGGTTCACTCAGGTCCAGCAGGCTGACAGGATTGCAATACACTGGTCTTGTTTTGCTTATGTGTCGAAATATCTTGAATCTCTCCAAAATGAAAAATACCCCTACCAAAACATCTAAAGCTCACTGATTAACAAGCTGTTCATGTTGTATCTCGTACATGGATCATCATGTAAACAATTTGACAATTGTGGTTTTAGGGGAAAGTATGTGCTTGAATTTCTGGTAACTTGGAGTATAGAGAGCATACACCACACACAGAAGTGCTGGGTGGATGGATAAATAATCCCTGACTCCCCTCAATTTAAAAGTGTTAGTCGGTCTATTTAAGTCCATATATATAATGCACATAGAACATAAGACCATGTCAAAGTCGTGTTAACCGTTATCATATGAGGGCCCACTGGGAACATTACATTATCACAATGAGCTGACAGTGAATGCAGTAGCAGAAAAGTACACAAAGTGTGTTTTGTCTGACTGGGGTCAAAAACTTAAAGCTTTCAATATTTCATGCTTATGTTAACTTAAACCACATTTGTCCATCGCTATCTATCAGAGGCCTTGAGCTCTCATAACAATGTCCTCAAATGTTTCACTTCATTCTAAAAAGTAGCAAAATACAATGATTCTATTCAGTTGTGTAATATTACATAACAACATTGTGATAATACAGCAGCTGCATTCTCTATATCTATATATACAGATTTCATCTTTGCAAAATGAGACTTTTCCTCAAATCTTTTAAAAAAGCTCAAATGTAAAGTTGCCCAAAGATGATAAAATCAGGTGTTGAATAAGTCAAATTCATCATTTCTTTTCCTTATATATTTTTTCTGTATAAAATGTTGGTTAATAAAAACTGGAGTGAATAAACTGACTACTGTATGTCATGACTTGCTTTGAGTGCATTTGTTCTAGAGATTCCTTTGACCTCATAAGAACGTAATAGTGTCACATCCTATCTGTAGGTGCTGTTGTGTTTTAGTTCCTGTCTTATTTTGAAAGATTTTCTTCGTGTGGTTATTTTTACTTCCTGTGTTTTAGTTGATTTCCTCATGTGTTTCACCTGTGTCCTGTTCGTAATCACCCCTTGTGTATATAGGTTTTGGTTTTTTCGGTTCGGCCTCTGTTCGATCCTCCTGTGTTGATTTGACTCGTGTTGGTTTGCATCTGTTCAATTCTCATCCTGTTTCGGTCTAGCCTGTTTCTGTGTGGTTTAGTTTAAATAAAGACCTATTCTTCAGCTCTGTTGCGTTCTCTGCTTTTGGGTCCACCTGCTCCACTTCCCACTCGTGACAAATAGAGAGCTGCAGCTGGTGGTAAACATCTCTATTATGAAGCAGCTGAGGAGACTTTGGACTATGTAGGAAGTTGTCATGCCTGGATCCACAACGGTAATGGAGTTGTCTTTGACTTCCACCCTGTTAACACACACTGATAGACACACCAGAGTCCTGCATGGGTCCCATTTGTAAACCAGCACCTGTATTACAAACCGCATATTTCATTTTCTCAAACCACCACCCCCCCCACCACCAACAGACTTTACTATAGATTTGACAGCAAAGCAGAGGCTGCATTTATAAGGCTGCTGAGAGTCAGAGCCACAGGAATAGAGCGACATCACAACAGCATTGGAATTTAAACATTTATAATTTTATTAAAGATTTCATTAGTTGCCTACCAGCTCAGTATTTTTTTGAATACTACTATTCTAGTAGTCTATTTGAAAATCTCTCTCCTAACACTTCTCTGACGTTGGAATTGGGGTGGAGCTGCATCTTACAACTTCTTAAAATTCAAAAGTGTGTGGAGGTGTGCAAGTTGGCAGGGTCTCAACTTCTCTCTCAAACTCTAATTTTTCATTCCTCACACGTATCTACCTCTGTCAATTCTTGTGTGAACAACAGAACAGAATTGAGACATGCCGGACTACAAAAATGGCCAGGTATAACCCTGGCTATCAAAGATGAATGGAGAGGATGCACAAAGCGCACAGGAGAGGTGGTCAGTCATCCGGTGGGCTGTTTACTGATGAGTCTGGGAATGAAACTACTGCCATGTTCAGCCAGTAATGTTTTTTTTTTTTAAATCGACGCAATGAAACACCCAGACCAGAGGGGCTACAAGAAGAGACTGGCAAGACAAAGAGGAAGAAGAGGCAGTCAAACAAAGACAGCTCCGAGGCCTCCGATATAACTAATTTATCTAAGAGACAGCTAAATGATCAAGAGACTGCTCTATTGTTAAGATGTCTGGTTTCTGTGCCCTCTAAAGAGGCTGAGCTGAGCTGTACAAAACAAAAGTTGAACTGTTCACATTTTTTCATGCAGTAAAAAGATCTTTCTCAGCATACCTCTCCCTACAAAGACAACTCTACCAGGTCAGAAATAACCGGTGAGTTACAAACTGGCCATCAAATTTACATACAGACATTTTATGGGTTGGTTGATAGTGAGGCTAGTTCTCTTCAACTGGTGCTAGTAGATGTTATTTGAATCTATCTCCACAAGAGAGACAGGCCATTGAAAATCTTGCTAATGATGAGTCTATTGTAATACCTAATGCTGACACAGGGGGTACAATAGTTCAAAATTAAAATATTTTACTGAAGTGAGGAATCAATTGGGCAACACAGATTTCTACTCTCCTCTGAGTAATGATCCCATGGCGGCTGTGGCTCAGGAGGTGGTGCGATCGTCCACCAATCAGAAGATCGGAGGATTCGCGGCTCCTCCAGTCAACATGTTGATGTGTCGTTGGGCAAGATACTTAACCCCAAATTACTACTGATGGCGGCGCCAACCGTGTATGAATGGATGTGAATGTTAGTGTTTCTCCTGATGAGCAGGTGGGGCGTCCTGTGTGGTAGTCCCTGCCATCAGTGTTTGAATGTGTGTGAATGGATGAATGTGACATGTAGTATAAAAACGCTTTGAGTGGTCAAAAAGACTAGAAAAGCGCAATATAGGCACAGTCCTTTTATCATTTACCAATTACATTGATGTTAAAATTGAAATTAGAAACATTCTTGATTGGGCACTAAGTAATCTAATCATATCACATTACAAATGAGGACTTTTGTCACAAGACTGTCCCATTTTAACAGTTTTTTACACATTACCTAAGATCCATAGGTGTTGTTAAGAAACCATGGCAACCTATTGTGTCTGGAATAGAGTTTCTCACTTCTTTTCACATTAAATTGTTGTTGTAACCCAGTTCACCTCTTATGTACAGAACATTGATTTTTTAGGAAACTGAAGTCTTTGAATGGACTGCAATAGACTACAATTATATAGTCTAGTCTTGTGACCACTCAAAGCATTTGTGAAGTGTTGGTACAGATATATTTATGACTTTTTGCTGGAAGCATTTAATCTAACTCTAAATTACCCATTATTACTTTTACGCTAGTAAAAATCAAGTAGAGAATCAGCAAATGTTTGAATGTGAAAGTAAACAAACTATTCAGGACTCTGAAGAACATCCAGGCTACGAGGGATGTGTGAAGTAGCGACCAGATGTGTCCTGATGTGACTTCAGTTTATGGTACATTACGGTACAAATGAGAAACAAATCACCCTGTGAGAAAATGAAACTAACTAAATAAATGTATTGTTCTCTGAGTATCAGTGTTTTGTCTGACTGTTATAAAGGCTATGCCTGATATAATGTGCCATTACATTCATCATCAGCCTGTGTTGTCACCCTGTGCAACTGTGGTGTCTAATTACAGCATAATTTGGTCATAAAGGTAGTATAGCAATTTAACATGTAATATCACAAGACAAATACAGATTTTTGTTATAAGTCCCATTTTCCCTATTTTTTTTACACATTGCCTAAGATCCATTAGCCTTGTTAAGAAACCAGGGCATCCTATTGTGTCTGGGATAGGGTCCCTAGTTGTTTTAGGAGGAGCAATGACTCAGGGAGTTTTACCAATCAATCTATTATTTTCCTCTCTTTTCTGTAAGAATGCTCACAGTAATAACTCTGATAACTTTGTTACCTTGAGGCTTCAACAGCAGAGATTTAACACGTGTGGTGAGGTGTGCAGCAGTGGCAGTAGCAGTAGCTCATCTAGTGATGGAGTAATAATTACATTACTGTAAGTTATTGAAGGGTGTATATATGAGTTAGAATACTAACGTGTTATATATTGGTGTCAGAAACAATTCAGCCTCCTGAACTGATACAAACAAGATGTTCAAGTAAAATTCATATCATGTGAAAGGCTGAATGCTGGTTGTTTATACTATGTACAGTCTTAAGATAGATTACCACTCCCAGTGTATGATAGCTCTTATAGTAAGAATCACATAGAAAATTATCTCTGATCCAGTAAATTGAATTCCTGGAAAATACAGACAGTAACCAGCTTCTCTTCTCTGCTGTAGCTGCTTGTGAATGCCGTAATAAGATTTACTGTGGTGCAGGAACCATGACACAAAACAGCGTCCCTGCCGTTTTATTCCCATTGTTGATTTGTTGTTTTCTGACTTTCTATACAATTAAATCAACAAAGGAAACAGTGCATTCAATGAGCAGAAGTGACTCATGGGAAGTGAGCGGGAATCAAAGAGTTACGTGGTCGAGGATGACAGGCAGCATGCGAGGCCATCGTATGTCTGTCTACAATTCTCTGTTCAACGGTGAATTGCAAAGAAAGGTATTGATTTATTGTCCTAGGCAGTCCGGGTTTATTAAACACCTGCCTCACTTTAACAACTAGAACAGTTGCTTTTTATTTAATGACAACAAGAATTACAATTGCAAGAATAGGAATCCATCCTTTCTCCTCATGACAACTGCAAAGTATTTCATGCCTACATAACTTCCCAGTGACACACTCCTCTCTCAAAACTCTTCAAACTTCAGCTTCATTGCATCGCCTCCCAGTTTGTTTCATAATTGATCCAAAGGAAAAAAAAAAGCTCTTTATTGTCACATCAGAGGCAGCAGATGTGTGATTATAGAACAATATGGCAACCGATGAAACATCACCAATGTCTCATCTTCACAAATTGGAGCATACATCTTGCGTTTTCACACCTCCAGCAGTCTTGGAAATTTAAATAATGTTGTTTTTTCAAGTCAGCACAGGATATACACAGACATATACTGTATGTGTGATACATCTTATTGGGAAAAAAACAGAACCTAGCTGTTGAGCCTTTAAACACAATGATCTACTTTGGTTATTTTGATTAAATAATGCAGAATAATACGACACCCTTCTATGTTTCCTATATATTTTTGTTATATTCTACAAATTGTCATTGTAATTATCATTCTCTTAGCATTCCTGGTATCTTTTCATACTTTTCACAATTTCCATTATTTCCCCTAATCATGGATTTTCCCAATAATCAATGTATCATTATAAATCGCTAAAGAATGGTGAGATTTTATTGTACTGACACCTAAGTCAAAACATATTCCTTGTGCGCATGTACTTGGATAAAGATTCTGATCTGACCACAAAGTGAAGTACTGCATAATATATGCTTATGCTGTGTGGATCCATGTATTGCAACATAAAACTGCATATTATGAAACATGGAACATTTGGAAACTAGACTTTCAACATTGTCACAAACATAAAATTCAACTTTAAAAACTAAATCTGTGGATGAGTAATTTGTTGCTTTATATTCATACCATGCTGCCCTGAATCTCCCAGACAAAACATTACTTCCCCCCACCGAAGAGTCTGCACTCTATTTGTTGAGCTGTTGTCATGAAGCACCACTGAGTTTTGAACGGCTGATTAAAGGTTTTAAAATGACTAATATGACAGACTGAGAGGATAATGACTGACTGCCAAATGCTCTGTTTTAATTCCACTCTACCCAACAGTTTTGCATATAATGTGTGGTGCTACTTGAATGGATAAGTAAAGGAAAAAGCAAGATTGGCAAACCTCTGCCGCCACTGTGATGTGAAACAATTCAATCAGTCATCAGAGGTGTCGTTGATGGCCTGGTCTGATATGTGGGAAGAATTCGGGAGACTACTAAGCAGCAACTCCATCTTTGCAACAGCAACTCTTATGTAATTGTATGATCAGAAGGCAAGCTGCTACAGTACTGTAAAATGTGTTCCCCTACTCATTTACATATGCTAGAAACTTGATGTACATGACTACACATCAGATAATACATCATAGCTCAGCAGGCTTAATTTTCTCCTATCTCTTTATCTTCCTCCTTTCTGTTTCACCCTATCCAACATTCTCTCTGAAGTGAAAACGACTAAAAGCATCATTATGCCATAATTAGCACACTATGCTAATGAATCAAGCTGAGAAAAAGAGGCCATTTGGGCATGACTGGCCCAGTGGTCTTATGAAGCTGCAGATGGGTACTAGAGGGTCAAAAGTGCAATGGCTCCAGTGGTTGTTGAAGCAAAAAATCGGGGTGTGGGAGGAATTTGGGGAGGCCATGACAAATGACTTCTGATTTGTCTCAAAGAAACAACCTGATGACTCCGAAGGGAGAAGCAGGTCTATCCCGTTTTTAGCAGAGGACGAGAACTGCTTACCTTGCAAGGCAGCTGGATTCGTGAGGTTGCATCATGAGACTATACAAGAATCCATCTAGTCTTGGCTTCAAGTTATGCATTTGTGTTCGAACAACGTGGGATGAGCATATAATGAGTCTCTTGTCATCTTTAGAATCCAGCTGCCTTGCAAGGTAAGATAGTGATACATAGATGGTTCATCCAATTATCTCCCGAGTATCTATTGAACGTGCCTGCCCTTCTCGTGGAACCCATGGACAACTTCTGGTTCTGTGTAACAAAAAATCTTGCACGTCAGGTTAGAGAACTGCTGACCTTGACAGGAAACACAGTCGGGCAATGCAAGGAACAGTCTGAGGAATTCCTAAACCCTGACAGACATGCCCTTCCTGGAGGAGGCAGAGTTGGACAACTTGGAGGAAGTCTTAGTCTTATAACCCTGTAGTTTAAGTATCTCAAGGTTCTTGTTCATGAGGGAGGGTAATATGGAGCATGAAAGAAGAAAGATCTGAACTGGAAGGCGAAACCCTCAATTTATCAGTTGGTCTAAATCCCAACCCTCACCTATGGTCATGAGCTTGGGGCAGTGACTAAGGATCAAAAGGAGCCAGACAGGCTGGTTTGGGCACCTGGTTTGGATGCCTCCATCTCATCTAGCTGGTAGGAGATCGTTGGGAAGACCCAGAATTGCATCCTCCTCGGAGGATCAGAAGGGCATTGCTGGGGAAAAGTATGTCTTGGTTACCTTACTCAGTCTGCTGCCACCGTGACCTGGTCCAAGATAAGCAGCAGAAGATAGATATAGATGGAGAATGAACAATGAATATATGGTGAATGGTAGTGCTATGATTTAAATAGGAAGTAAATGAGGTAAGTAAATGAAAGCAGAGGCACTTCATACCATCAGTATATGTTGTAGTCTGGTTGGTTGGTCTATAGACATGGGTCATAGCAGCAGTCACATTGTAAGAAGTTGGTCTTAAATTTCTGAACTCCACAACAACAACCTCCAGATTATATTTATATCCTCAAATCAACCTACTGAAATAAATAAAGCTTAACAAAGGAAGAAGGTCACTGAGGATAAAACACAATCTTTATCATATTACAGAGTAAGGACAATGAGTTGCTCTTTCCTAGTGTCAGACAGAGGCAACATTTTATTTCACCAGTCCTGACTGCAATTCACTGAAGCCGGTTACTGTTTTACAAGTGTTTAGTTTAGGTTGCATTAAAAAAACATCCATCTAAAAGTCATCAATAGTTTTCCTCTAATTCTGTTGATGTCTTTTTTTTTTTTTTTTTTTTTTTTTACAAGTGAGCAACTTACATCTTTGTTCTTGAGAAAAAAAAAAAGTTATTTCTTTAGTAAGAAGATGCAAGTTTGTTTTTCTCCTGATGCAGAAGGCTTAATTTCCTGCTGTGATTGGAAAGCGTGATAGTGTCATTGTAAGCTCCATCACATTCCTGAGACTTATCTGTAATGACTCTGCCAGAGCTGTCGGATTCAGCGGAGATGGAAACACTCAGCTGGAAACAAGTGGACTCATCCTACAATAACGGTGCCCATTCGAACGTAAACTGGACTGATGCTGTGGAAATAGTAAAAGACATAGATATTATGATGACTACAAAAAGCCACAATTTGTTTGAATTCTAGCATTTCTTTGATAAAGCCATCACATCATCCTGCCACCAATTTAAAGCCACACTGTCATTGGCTGATGGGAGCCGCTTACTGTCTGAAAGCACATTTAAGCATGAGCAGTTACTATGATTAACAACAGATCAATCTCCATGACAAGTGAGCTCCATCTGCTGATGTAAATAGAATGAAAGCGGTGGGAAAAGGTAAAAAGTGAACATTGAGTTAGGATTTTCTGGTAAAACTACATTCTAATTGTATAAAGCATACAAATTACAATTATCATGTGCAGTTTTTGCATTGCATTTTCATTTATATACTAACAGGAAATTATGTAATATGTGCATGTCACTCAAACTGGGACCTTGGAGAGCTAATGTCAGTTAATTACAGTGTAAGTGCAGTCAAATTGAGATCTGGGATCTTTCTGGAGCTACCTCACCACCATCTGCATTGTGTGACAATAGTGTATGGGTCAGTGACAAATAAGGGTTGGCAAGATGAGCAATTCAAAAATATATTGTTTAAAAAATGTTTAAAAGCAGCATCAGGTTTGTTAAAAATGTTGTCTTGTTTTATATCATTTGAAATGACATTTGCCCCATTTTTAAAAAACAAAAGTACTCCTGAAAATGTCAAATGGTGTAACCACAAAAGAATGATACATATTAAATATTTTATCCACCTACAGTGGATTTAAGTGGACTGATACAAACAATGACTTAATTAAAATGAAATGTTTCCTGATTGAGATGATTCCCCAGATTAAATATAATATTTAGAACAATTGTATTCCATTACCTTTATTTAATATAAAAGTTATAATGTAAGATCATGCCAAACTAGTTGATATGGTGTTTTATTGACAATTTACTGTTTTTAAGCAAGTTGAATTATTTGATACAAAGTTGTTATGGTTACACCACTTCGACATTTTTCCTCTAATACATTCTCTCAAAATGGATTAAAAGGTAGGCGGGAAGGTGGTCGAGTGGTTAGGGTGCATGCCACATATATATTTTGTCTGTGCAATGACAAAAACAAATCAATAAATTGCAGATTTAAGTATTTTCATAATACTTAAATCTGCATTTATTGATTTTTTGGCCACTTGGAGGCAGCAGAACAAGCTGAAAACACAACACTGAGATAAACAGATATGAAGTGGTGTTTGTGTCCCCTTGAATAAATGTAAGTCTCTTAGCTCTGTTGTTGCTCTCTACCAACTCCTGAGCAAAAATATCTTGCTCTTTACCTGCTGACTGCTCCACTGTCTGTCTGCTGTTTGGTGCTGGACAGGTATAATATACAGCAGCTTTATCAGAGCTTTTTCACTGAAAACAGCTGCCTGCTGCTGCTGGAAACCACACTGATGACAGCAGAGAGAGAGAAACTAAACACTGGTGTGGCTGTAAAACCAAAAGAACGAGCCGAAAGACGATAAAAGCTCTTTGGAGCTGAGGAGGAGAGTTGGAGGTAATTTGCACTACATCATGTTTGACGTTACACACATTACATTACATTGGAAACAGTTGGGCTTGCAAATCTGCATGAATTCTTCTCTCATATTATGTGAGATACCACATGTATTTTCATCATTTGGAACTTTAAATTCATATTCAAGCAAAGCTGACATCATATGTGTCGATAGGACTCTCAAGCTCTATTTGAGGTGAGACAGTCACAGCTAGCTTCTGATAAACTGTGGCTCTTTATTCCATTCAGGTTTTCCTCACTCATTGAAATTATACCTGCATTCAGAGATTCAGAGCAGGTCTTCATTTTGAATGGTCCATAGAGCTAAAACGCCAGTGTGGATAACAGAATTAAGATGGGACCCATGCACATTAACAACTGAATACAGCTGCACTGAGAGTTTCATTGATATGCCTGAGTAAATAACAGTAAATAATGATTGAGAAAGGAATGTAAGAAAACATACACCTAGTAGCCGTATCATCTCCCTCACACACACACACACACACACACACACACACACACACACACACACACACACACACACACACACACACACACACACACACGCACACACACACACACACACACACACACACACACACAAAGAGTGACTCAGTGCACCCACTCTCTGCTTCAGCCAATTCACGCCGCACTACTGAATCCTCCACATCGTGTGAGTGACCATCAGTTGCACTCCTTGGCTCATTGACCTCAGTCTGACATACAGACATGAGACATACAGACAGTCATGACTCAGCTAAACACAACTTCAAACACCTCAACACATTCCCAACCCTGACACATCATTGTTACAACTGGTAATAATGAATCACAGCTTGGCTGGACAACAAGCTCATCCTACAGACTTGTTTAATCCAACACATATTATGCAGCACACTTTAATGGGACCTGTACACATATAAAGCAATGGACTTTTTTTTATTTATTAAAGAAGACAATTGTTGCTTTTAAAAAAAAACTGGTGTTAGAGTATTTAAGCCCTTCTGCAACTATGGCTGAATATCAACCATCGAGGACATTGAGATCATGTCCATATTTTTTCCATCCATATTAGCACATTTGAGGGTGTTAATGTTCTACAATTTAAAATTGCACAACACATTTCAATGACTGATTCCAACTTAATATATGTAAATTTGAACATTTTTGAGCCAACAAATAAATATTATGTGCACAAAAGATCAAAAATGTCGAGGACTCCACACCAGAGAGCCTTGGAGAGAAGGCACCGAAGATGAATTTATACCTACATTTTGGGATATGATTTTGATATAAGCTGTACATGAACAGTTGAATGAAAGTCATGTGAAAAATCCAAATAGTGAATTTGTTTTCCTTGTTTAGATGGGACAAAATGTCAGATAATAGAATAGTGAAAATATTCATCACAGAGCCAAAGGTAACATCTGTTATCTGTCCAATGATAGCAGAGAAAAGTAGAACAATCCTCACACTGGAGAAGCTGAAACCAGAGATGATTTGCCTGATAAATGACCTAATCAATTAATCAATTATCTAAAGCTATTGGTGATTAATTTGATTTCCATTGACAGACCAATTCACCAGCTCATTGTTATCATTTAAATCCGAAATTGCCATAATCAGAACAGTCCAGACACCAATAGATATTAAATCAATACCAATAGACTGTCATTTTGATAAAGGATACATAGGTTATCAAACTGATATTCCTTTAAGTATTATGTTACTTACAATTGATTCACCATCTCATGATATTTTAATGTGATATTGTTTATAAAACAACAGAGAGCTCCCCTGCTTGTTAATGTCAATAGAGGACAGATGTTGGGCAGATGCTGAAGGGCATCATGCTTCTTTTCTGTATTACAGTGTAAGTGCAGCAGACTGAGCGCTGACAGACAGACAGAGCACCTGTAGCAACACAAACGCATCCCACTTACACAGTCACATAAACCTCCTCCAACATGTGCTCACTCACCATGGATGTTCTCTCATATTCTCCTCCAACCCGGCGTCTTTTAATCATGAATCAAAAATAAAAATTAAAATAAATAGATGAGCTGTCTTGTCTTGCGTCCCCTGTTGCACAAAGCTGCAGCGTCTCCTCAGGTTCTCTCACATTATGCACAAACAATAAAGATGCGTTCACTTCAGATGCCGGTGTGCGTAAATCCGCAGGAGCAGTCACCTGTCATTCACCTGGCAGCGGAGAGAAAACAGGAGAACTTCATGAGGCAGTTTTTCAACACATCTCAGTCGCTGCTGTTCGTCTCTGCTCCTGCCGAGGCTGGCGCCAGACTCTGCTGCTGCCTTCATGTCCTGTCGGAAATGTTGGAATTAAGACACCAGCGCACACATATGACCCCATGGGGTAGTAAAAAGCCCCGCAGTTGGCATTTTTTATTTAATACTTGGCGTCTCATTATGTAATATTTGTCAAGTAATAAGTATATCCTATTTTATGCTCACATTTTTGATTTTTATGATGTATTCTTCTGCAAAGCTTCTCAACTTCCAAATCCATAATTACAATACAAGGTCAGCCAATCATCTCCACCCCAACCTTTACCACATTTTCAGTTAGATTTAGAGCTCTGTTAGAACCAATAACCAGTTCATTTTAGAATTTCCTAAAAATCATTTCAAAAAATGAATCATACTCATCTTTTGGGATCAATTAAGTAATCCAGCATCATAACCGCTCTCACTATCATATTCTATGTGTTGGTAAATTGTCATCTTTCTTGTTACACTTGTTAGTCTTTCATGTTTTTGTTTAACTTTTGTATGTATTTGTGTGTATTTCTTTACTCTTAAGTTTTGATGTTGTATGTCTCACCATAGGAAGGCCACCCCATGAACCATTATGGGTTTAATTGGCTATTGGTTTTTTCTTAATCTCATACTACTTTTTTTGTTTTTGTATTTATTTGCAATAAAGAAACATAAACATCTGTATTGAAGCGGTAGCCGGAATATTTGAGGTCATGAGTCAAAGGTTCCCACTCAAAAAAGTCGACTATTGTGCAAAAAACTAGGCAGCTAATACCATACTAGAACCATGCACACCTATAACATTGACTCTGATTACATTCACATCCAACCTTGGTTATGATCATATCAAGAAAAGCCAGAAAAAGGACTTTTGAAATCAGAATTGAAGTAACAAAAGCAGAAATATTGTTCTTTTTATTCCATGTAAGTTTTCAAAATGTATTGTTTTTACATACAATATAAACAATACATAAACACACACCCCCCAAAAAAAGGAAAAACAAACAAACACACATACGAAAGTAGGAGTTGGCATCAATAAATACAACAATAGTCTACATCAATAGATATCCCTTTTTTCCCCCCAACAAAAGATCAAGAGGAAACAACTCCTTTACACATAATCCTGTTAGGAGTTCAAGTAAGACCTTATTGTATCCCACAGACCCTCCAGGTCCGGATCGAGGTGCTTTAATGTAAGCGGCTGCTCTTTCCATCACAATTACGTCAATAAATCCTTCCAGCCAACTACTTTACCTCAAACAGTTTGGAGTTCTCATCTTCTAGTTCATTACAGTTTTTCATTTAGCAGTGAGACAACCCAGTGTAACAAATCTCATTTTCTTTGCAGGTAACCCATCTACTTTATTTCCTAGTACACACAAATAGGACTTTTATTGACAATAACCGGGAGGATCTCTGAGAGGGCATTTGTTACCTCTGACCAGAGGGAGTTCACTGCAGGCCATTCCTACAAACAATGCATCAGCCTCTATTACCACATCCATGCCAGCATTTGTCTGATATATTAGGATTCATTGTATTACATATTACAGGGGTAATATATGCCCTATGCAACATTTGTATTTGTATAATTCTATATTGGACATAAGTATTCCATATTCTTTGCCAAATGGGTTCTCCAAGAAGGGTCCCTATGTCTTTCTCCTAGCAAAGTTGTGTGCTGTGTATGTATGCTAGAAACCTGACCTTTCCATGGCAACAATGTATCATAACTTATTGTCTATGTCCTTCTCTGTCACCATTCATGCACTTTAGATTTAATTATAGAGTATTGATAGTGTAAATAAGAAGCGTCACCTAGGTTATATTGTTCCTTAAGTTATTAGTACCATTTTGGAACCATTTTCATGCATTGGTTCTGTGCTTATTTAACCCATAATGCATCTCCATTCACTTCAGTCCACTGTTCAGGAGTTCGATTCTGAAAGACCGCTTACACACAGATTGCAAATGTTGCCAGTTCCCCGTTTCACTAATGATTGTTTCGCTGTCTGCTCACATGCGCTCACGTGCACATGTGTGGGTGGGTCTAAAGTATGGATTTTTCTTTTTGATGAGTTAAACATGTCAAAATGAGGATGAGAGGAAATGATCTCCTGTTGCCTGGAGCTGCTATCCTCCAGCAGAGATGAGAAGCGGCTACAGAGGTCTGCTGTTTTCAAACCAAACCAACAAAATTCATCAATTTTCAAACAGCTCCCTCTGGAGACATAAAGGCTTTATACAATTTTTTTCACAGCACAATTATACACTTACAAATTGATATAATAATTTAAAAAACACATACAGAGCATACTGGCCTGGAACTCTCTTTTATTTTTGCTTAAAAAGTGCAATACATAAACCCCAATTACTTTTTGCCATATTTGGCATATTCCATTAAACTTGTTTTAAACATTTTATTTCACTGGTTTTATAAAGGTTCAATTTTATTCCACATAAATAAATACAAAAAATTAAGAATACATTAAGAATTAGCATTTTTATATCTGTATGAGGGTATTTTTTATGTTTGTATATATGCATTTATATATGTGTGCATATATGTATGTATATTTATGCATACATGTAAGCCAATATTGCATATCAAGTAGACACACATTAGATTTTAGGTTGTATTTTTCCTGCTTCATGGACAATATATGGTGTCACCATGTTATGTATTGGATACTCCCCTCTGCTCCCTGCCTGTCTGGGACAGGTAGGGACTGAAGTCACATGACCATGTACCCAACCCACCTTAGTGGATTACCCATTAGCTGATGCACATCTGGATGCACATCATTGGTTATTATTTGTATATGGTTTTGAAATAAACATGATATAGCATAGCCCATCACCTAATTGCATTGAGCTGAATGTAAGAAATGTATATGAAAACTAGCATGTGGCATCATCTGGTGACTTCCAGCAACTCTTCTAGCAACAGCTTTCTATGGAAGATAGTAGGAAACACTGTTGCCATCTGTGAGCTTCTTCACCAACAATTATCATATCATAACAAAGCCAAGATGGCCGTGTGCTAACAAGCTGGGAACACAAGGAAACGAGTGCATACACTGCTTTGAACAGTGATGTGTGTGTGATATGTGTGTGTCTACTCCTACTCCCTCATTCGTCATTAAAATTCCAGAATGTATGAGTATGCAAAATATTGTTCATCTCAGAAATATCACTGCTGGACAAACAATGTCTCCTGTTTCACTCTTAAAGTTGATGATTCTCAGTGTTTGTGCACTAGAGGCTTCAAGTTTCCACATCACACTTGTGTGAGTTGAATATTGGACCACGACTGGCTCCGAATCCTGCTCATAAGCCCACAACTTAAAATTGGAATTTCAATGAACTAAGAGAAACTTTCCTCTTTCAGCGGAAGAGTGTAAAACACTGTAGGTATCATTCTGAACAATGAAGCTCAAACATCCAACTGTAGGAATAACAAGAAACCTGATGACCCGTTTTGACATTTGACAGCTGTAAAAACACCCCAAATGTCTTTTACTGAAGTGGCCCAAAATGCACATACATGAAAATATTTTAAGTATATATTATACTTTTGTATAGGTGCTACACATTTTTGTCCATTGAGCCTTTTCCACCTGTTTTAGTTAAATGTGTGGTATCTATATTGTCTTTATCCTGTGGTAACTTGTGACATTCCGTCTAGTGGTATAGCGTTCCAAAACCACATGTCTACTTCGGTTAAAGGTTAAAAGTCATAGGTCATGGAACAGAGGATTTTACTTAGGTTAAATATTAAAGCTAGCCATGGATGAAGGGCCAGAGGCTGTTTTTTCCTGAATGACCAATTGTCCAGGTGGAGGTAGAGCGGTCGTCCTCCAATTGGAAGATTGGCGGTTCGATTCCCGGCTCCTCCAGTCCACATGTCAATGTGTCATTGGGCAAGACACTTAACCCCGAATTGCTCCCGTTGCTGTGAATGCTGTGTGTGAATGAGAATGAATGGTTAAATTCCCCCTGCGTGGTAGCCCCTGCCATCAGTGTATGTATGTGTGTGGATGGGTGAGTTGTAATGTAAAGCGGTCGTAAAGACTAGAAAGGCGCTATATAAGTATAGTCTGAGTTTTTAGAGATAGGGAGCTATATATACTGAGGTTAGAACTGGGGTAGAGAGAAAGACTCAGATCGGCACCAGGAGCTCTCTCAAGATTGAATGTTTGACACTGTTCCCTTTTGAAATAAAATCTTTAAAATATACAAGTGAGACGTGTCAGTGGTGGTTTCCTTCTTCATCGACACATCAAAAGACTACCAATTAATAAACCACAAATGAATATTTAATAGTTTTAATAAGATAGTAGTTATGAGGATTTCTTTTTATGATGTAGCAGTGAAGACTGATGGCTCTAATGGTTATACAATAAACCCCACAGCTCCATTAAGTTCTTGTAATTTTCACTTTACATGAAATACATTTACATCATTATTGCTATGTTATATTTTCATGTCTTAAAATATGACATGATATTGTGTGATAGTAGCTGTTTTTGGTGTAAAAGCTAAAAAATACACTCTCTTTGCTCTCTGAAACATGAATCAAGGTTTAATCACACATTTATTGATCAGTCAGATCCACTATTGATGCTTTCTAAACACATCTGTGCTTCAACATTTGCTATAGACACTTTTCATGAGGGGATTCTTAGACCTGGTCAACATTGAGCCAGAACATACTGTGAGTGTGTAGAACAGTATGTGAGGGTTAAAATTGGAATTTCAGTGAGCACAGAGAATCTTTCCTCTTTTAGCTGATGATGTGGAAACACTTCAAGTGTCAAACTCTGCAGGTACATCACTCTGAGCAATGAAGCTCAAACATCAAACTGCAGGAATAAGAAGAAAATCATATTTTTGAGTAGTGGGAGACTTTAAGAATGTTAAAAAAAAGTGAACTGTATAAAGGGTTTTGAGTTACTTATACCTGCAACCATAACATACAATAACATTTCTCTCTTATTAATTCTGTCTTTCCTAGATGTTTTTTAATAATCATTCTCTTTGTGTCTGAATTCAAACAAAAAGCATCACAGAACACATTTCCAGATTTCCTGAAAACCTAAATTTGAGCTTTTTGCATAGTTTGAATGATGGGAGAAGATCAATTAAAAAACGAATAGATGAACACTGAACATCACTCTCCTATTTCCAGGTAACGATGACTTCAGTCTCCATTAACTGCATAATGAACGAGGGCTGACCCAGCCAAAACGATGATGCACTTCAGGGTGTCATAAGAATCGATGACAGATTGATGTTAATGAGGAGACTCTGCTTTATTTTCCTGCAGAAAGAAAGTGATGTTACTATATTTGACTAATCTACCTGCACTACAGAGCAGTTGAGTAACACTGACTGAACACTCATTGTGTAGTAGAGGTCAACGGTTAAACGTCTCAGGTCTTCTTCAGTGATGGTAATGTAAAGCTACTTTTCCATCTGGCATTTAAAGCTGCAACCTTTTGATGATGAAGGCCAACACCTCCCACCTTTAGGCTGCTTCAGCCTTCTGCGCCCTAATTATTCTCTAATCAATCATGTATGATGTCATATCTGTAGGGAGCAGCGGCGCTATGCATTAAGCTGAGTGCTGCTGGGAATGGGTTACTTTCTGTGTTTTCCCACCTTAGTTGATTTCCTCATGTGTTTCACCTGTCTTGTTCTACTCACCTGTGTCTTGTTTTTAATCACCCCTTGTGTATTTAAGTCTTGGTTATGTGTTCAGTCTTGGTTGGATCCTGTGTTTTGGTTCAGTTTACCCTGCTCTGTTCAAGTCTTGTTCTGCTATCTTTTTTTTGCGTCTCAGTCCAATATAAAGTGATTTTTTTCAGTCTGTATCAGCCTGCAGTGCCTGCATTTGGGGCCACCTGCTCTGCAATTCACGACAGGAAACATTTCAAAATAAAACTGGAACTAAAACACAAACAGGATGTTGAGGCTGGATGTGACAATGTCAGTGTTTGGTTGCACAAAACCTTCTTAACCGTTACTATAACATACTATTCGGGGCCAAATTTGACCCATTTTTTTACATTTGAGTCAGACTTTTCTTTATTTTTGATATATTTTTGTATATGTAATTCTCCATACATAAATAGAGTACACTCTGCTCGCTCTCCAACAGCTTCATGAAGCATTAATCAAACATGTATTAATGGCTGATGGGAGATTTATGAATATGAATTGGTGCAGCGACTAATTATGAGTCACAATATGAACAATATGTAAGGGTTAAAGGGCAGATTCACAATTTATTACATCTGTCTTAAAACAGTCAGATGCTGATATGAGCTTCATATTAGCTTCAGATAAATTTTTTACACAGAAGGAGGACTGTGGCTCCCCCCCCCCCCCCCCCCCCCCTCACTTATTCATTATGAAGGGATCTTCTAATGGTCAGTGTGAACAGGAGGAATGATTACAGCAAGAAAAACAGGTTTCAATATCAATTTAGGCTTCTGACTTGTTGTTTTAAGACAGACTTAAGAAATTGTGAACAACCTTTTAGATATGAAAAAACAACGCTAACATCACCAGTCTATTAAAGTGAGGGCATTACGTTAATGTTGCTTAAAGCTTTAATCAGACATGACAGTACATTCATGGAAAGAGACCATGCTTATGTGATATTTGGCACCTGGTGCATGAGAGAGAGAGAGTGAGAGAATACATCAGTGACTTAATAATGAGTTTTTTTGTTCATTCAGCATCACTGATGAACTGTCTTTGAAAGTCCCACATGCACAATCATTAAGTTGGGGCTGTCATTTCATTCCTCACATACTGAATCCAAGCATTTTATTATTCATGTACTCATCATTCATCATTCACTTTTTCTTTTTGACTCTCTCTTCTGGCTCTCATTTTAAAAAAAACAACTTTTTAACAAGATAACAAATATCTGAAAGCATCAGCCATCACTGGAAACAACTGGTGCTTTTATTAAAGAATCGGTCACACTGCTGCATCATGTATCGGAGCGAGGATAACACACATGACTCCTCCCTCATGTCACTGTCTGTCACTTGGCACTTGGACTCAGGTGTAAAGGTGCATGGCCCAGTTAACCCTCCCCCACCCCCACCCGTTCCTTCCACTTTCTGTGCATGTGTAAAGCTTTTCTCTTCTGGATTAGTAACCAGGCCCCAGGTTTGCTTTGTGGACATTTTATTTAATGCTAAAACGATTTAGGAAGATTCACCATGTAAGCATAAAACGGAACAAATGAAGGTCTTTAAAAATAGATTTTGACACAGACCAAAAGTCAAACCCTCTGCTCACTGCCACTTTCGCTTCTCATGTTGAGCCTTCCCTTCCTGGAAGAATATAAGCACTGTTACAATGGGGAATATCATAAGAGCATCATACACTCTAGCCGTTTTTCAGTGGTGCTAACGAGGGGTGAAATCTGAACCATTAATCTCTACACAGAACAATAAATCCAAACCTACGCTTGCTATGATCCAGAGCTCATATAGTGACACTTTCTGTGTGTTTCTGTGTGCGTGTGGATCTCTCTCTTCCTAGTGAACCTGCTGTGGTAGCTCTGTGAGGTAATGGCCTGCAGATGAGCTTCTCTAATTGGCTGAGTTCCATTCCAATTCCACGTAATTGCATCCATGTTTCTCTTACTTGCGTCTCCCTCCCACTGAAGATGTGAGGAAAAGAAGCAAGAGAACATATTTTTTAGAAAAATGAGATGTCCTGTCCTCAGATGATAGCGGCAACTGATCAAAGCTGGAGCAACTTTAGGCAGAGTTTCTCTCTGTAGCCTATGTTCTGTGTAACTGTTTGACCAAAACCTGCATTGTACAGATCAGTCCTCCTCAGATGCTGAACACACAAGAACCATTTCTACCGACAGTGTGTTTATTTCATTTATTCATTATTTGCATCAGAATTTATTGATATTTTGATATGAATTCATTATTGAAGAAAGAGATGATATTGTCACATTAAGTAAAATATTTCAGAATTTATATACAGTAACTCCCCCAACCTGACACCCAGGGATTTTCAGCCTCACATGTGACTGAATGGAATTAATGATAAATAAGTTTAAAATATAAATTTAAATGAAATGTGCTTCACGCTTCCATCCATGATAAACGTTCATATGGGAGATAATGTTTCACGGTAGAGGCTGTGCAATGTAAAAAGAAGTCCTCAGAGTGACAAGGTAAGAAGCCACCACACCAACACTTAACCTTTGCGTCGTCCTCCCGGTCGTTTTTACTGTTCCTTCTTTCCTCCTTTACTTCCTTCCTTCCTTTCCTTCCTCCCTTACTTCTTTCCTCTGTCCTTCTTTCCTTCCTTTCCTACCTCCCTTCCTTCTTTCCTTTCTTCCCTCCTTCCTTCTTTCCTCCCTCCCTCCTACCTTCTTTCCTTCCTTCCTTCCTCCTTTCCTTCCTTCTTCTTTCCTCCCACCCTCTTTTCCTTCCTTCTTTCTCCCTTCCTTCATCCCTCCTTTCCTTCCTTCCTTCCTTCCTCCCTTCCTTCATCCCTCCTTTCCTTCCTTCCTTCCTTCCTTCCTTCCTTCCTTCCTTCCTTCCTTCCTTCCTTCCTTCCTTCCTTCCTTCCTTCCTTCCTTCCTTCTTCCTCCCTTCTTCCTCCCTTCCTTCCTTCCTTCCTCCCTCATTTCCTTCCTTCTTCCTCAATTCCTTCCTTCTTCCTCCCTTCCTTCATCCCTCCTTTCCTTCCTTCTTCCTCCATTCCTTCCTCCTTTCCTTCCTTCTTCCTCACTTCCTTCATCACTCCTTTCCTTCCTTCCTTCCTTCCTTCCTTCCTTCCTTCCTTCCTTCCTTCCTTCCTTCCTTCCTTCCTTCCTTCCTTCCTCCCTCCTTTCTTTCTTTCTTCCTCCCTTCCTTCCTTCTTCCCTCTTTTCCTTCCTTCTTCCTCCATTCCTTCCTCCCTCCTTTCTTTCTTTCTTCCTCCCTTCCTTCCTTCTTCCCTCTTTTCCTTCCTTCTTCCTCCATTACTTCCTTCTTCCTCCATTCCTTCCTTCCTTCCTTCCTCCCTTGACTCAGGACAGGAGGGTTAAGGCAGGACTGAATGACTTTCTTTCTGAGGATATAGACATGTATGGGAAATGAGGGTTGAAGTTCAGAATTGGGTCCAGGAAAGGGTGTAGGTACACTGCCCACTGGCTTAGACTGACCAGACCTTGGCTTATGGGGAAGCATCCCCAGTCTAAACGTCTGGGAGTTCAAATCCAGGTCTCTTTTCTCTCCTGTTACTGGTTGCTCCAGCTTCCTTCCTTTGACCTCTTCCTACAACCCTGGCTCCTCAGAGATAGTTAGCCTATACTCTACATACTGCATGATCCCAATCCACTCAGCCAGCCAGGTTGATTATGTTCACAGTTAGTCCATCCCTTCAGTAAAAGTCACTTTGCTTAAAAACATGGCAGCCAGCTAGCCTCGCAACTCCTACCAAGCTCTCTTACTTTCATGTTGATAAGGTTTTCAAGATCACTTCAATTATTGGATCCAAATAGCTAGCAGCTGGGCATAACGCCTGATACACACACACACACACACACACACACACACACACACACACACACACACACACACACACACACACACACACACACACACACACACACACACACACACACACACACACACACACACACACACACACACACACACACACACACACACACACACACACACACACACACACACACACACACACACAACCACACACACACACACACACACACACACACACACACACACACACACACACACACACACACACACACACACACACACCACTATGGGGTCTCTTAATCATTTTTTGTTTGAGTAGCTAATTATGGGTTGATTAGCTTTCCTTCCCTTGTGCTTGTTATTTTGTTGTTAATCCACCCTGAAGCCATAAAATGAAATAAATATTTAAAGGAATTTAAATCCCTTGCGCCAGAGCTTTCTCTAGGCTGGGTCATAACAATGTTGCAGATAGCTACGATAGAACTATCGTCAACCACTTGTGTCAAATATACTGTATATCAAGCCTCTAACTTTTGAGGCCCTTGGAGTTCTGTGTGATGGTACGTCACAGCTGGGCGTGGTCACATATACAATCAACAACACCCGCTTTTCGGTCATTAAAGATGTACTGTAGACTTATAGTACTCTTTAAGACTCATCCTTGCAAAGTGAAAGAATAATTAGTTTATTGTGAGAACCTGAAGGAATAGCCTTATAACAGACATCATAAACCTTTATATCTGCATCATCTGACCTCTAAAGATGGTGTCGTCCCATCATCTTAAAATCTGTCCATGCTAAAAAAAAAAAAAGTTGAGTTCTTACATCCAACATCCATTGATTATCTCAACACTGAGGAAGGCAGTGTGCAGAGTAAAAAAAGGTGAACATTTTTTTTGATTACTGGTAATAAAAATATAGCAAAAAGCCTCAATTCTTTTCTTTGTTTTGCACCAGTACTGTCATTGGCTTGGATGTTAAAAAAAAGCCACTCTCTGTGGTCTCTAGTGAAGAATATATGTGAGTTAAGTCAGTGATTTGAATCCCCAAGTGGGCCACTGGATTAATGTGTTTACTCAACTCTCAGCTTTGTTCTAATCCCTTTGTGTTGTTATTATTGTGTTAGTATTGAATATATAATAATCATTTGATCTCACTTTATGTCACTGTTCCCCTCCGCTTCCTTTTTATAGCGGCCATTTATCATCGCTCCCTGAGCGCCTTCAATCAGCTGTGGCACAAGGACAGAGGAAAATGCTCTAGGTCTTTTCTTCTCACTCTAGTCTTTACAGCTCAGAAATGCTATTCTAAAGCTGCAAAAGCCATAAACCTCAAGCTCCATTGACATTCAATAGTATTGTAATGAATCATTTTAGTCATACAGATTTTTAATGCCAGTTCCCTCACACTCACATTTTGCTTGTTGCTCCCAGTAAATCAGCATATCTCTTCAACGGCATAATGTAGGGGAGACCGGGGTCGGTTGTAACATTTTTGACATTTCTGTCTGTAGCTTGGAGCTCTTTTAAAATAGTGCCTTCAAAATTTGATGCAGTGACATGTGTCTGCTATTAAACGGCGTAGCTGTTATCTCTGCAACACGAACAGAAAAATGCACAGTTGTAACATACCTTTGGGTAAAATGTAACATTAGGAAGTAAAGGATTATGACAAAAACTTAAGGTATTAAATACTTTCTTAAATTATTTTTTTAACATAATCGGAGTGCTACTTCTTCACATATGGAACAAGGACTAAATCGTGCATCAGGTCAATTGTTCTTGATTGGAGAAATTGAAAGTGTTACAACTAACCCATATTACAAGCCCTACCCATGACTACTATAAAAATGTATATTTTTATGTTTTTTGAAAGCAACCTTTTAAAATCACTTCATTAAAGAAAATAAATACATAGTTATCAGTAATAAGGAAAGCTGTTTTAAACTGATACTGTCAGCATGAAGATAACATGGCAGCTGCATTTTAGACAAGCTGGAGGTGAATTACACTGAGTTACTATAATCTCGCTGGGAGAAAAGAAAGCTGCAACTTTCCTTTTGTTCCTGAGCTGTAGGAAACAGCACTAAGCTACCTTAGTGATTTGTTTTTTAAAGCCAAGATTGGTGACGAAAATAACTCCCAGAATTCATGTAGGATGTAGTGTTTTTGTTCAAACTGCCTACATTTTGAGTAGTCAGGTAGGGAAGGGCTAAATAATAAAATAAAATTTGGCTTCATTAAGTTGCAGAAAACTTTGAGATATGATAGGCCATACCATCTGAGATGTCCAGAGTCAAATTAAAAGGTTCATTTAATCAAGAATAGATGAAGACATAAAAGGACAATAGATATGCACATTACAATTAAAACGATTATATTTGGTCATCATACGAGAAACTAAATTGGAAAATTCCAGAATAACAACAGAGTTAACCTTTGGTGGTCTATAAATGAAGACACACAGCATGGGAAGCTGACAATTGACTAAAAAAACACAAAGTAACTCAAACAAAAGTGCCCAGTGAGACCGGAGAGCATTAAAAATGATTTCAAAAGATGATGGCCACCCCTCCTCCTCCTCCACATCCTGAGAGTCTGGGTTGATGAAGGCAAGAGTAAGAGGACAGGCCTCATTTAACGGAACATTCGGGGCTTAACCATGTCTCGCTAATAAAAAAGAAAGACAAGATTGTTAGATGTGATGAAATCGTGGCATTAAAAAGAAGACTTTTTAGTTAGAGATCTGAACTTAGAGGAGCTTCCAGAGATCGGAGCTGTAGCAGGCACACTCAAAATATGCTGATAGTGTTAGGTTGGTATATTTAATGCAGCTGATGTAACTGCAGTGATCTTGACAAGAATAGTGTTGAAATTGTCAAAAGTGCTTGTGTGCTTGGTATTGTTTGAAAATGTGCGGCCATGCCACCAGCTGTGAAAATGGACTGGTAGTGCTCGATAAGCAGCATGGGTCCTTGCTTGTCAGATAAGGGATCCACTGCGCTGCCTGTGGGGACACTTTCTGGACAATGCAGGCAGTTTGTACTGAGCCTTCCTCGAGGGAAAGTCTTTTTTATCCCTTTTGTTAAGTGCAAGAAGAGGTCAAAGATGACAGGAGGGAGCTGGAAGATGAGCAACCAGAAGGTACTGCAACACAAGCCAGCATAATGCTGCCCCAGCGTGTGATTTTAGATAGCATGCTGGCATTCTGGAACCAGAAGCATGATGTGTAACACAACAGTGTCGGCATCTAGTGTGACGTATAACGTACGTGAGAGGTGCGACATTGCTTTCTAAACAATAATGGCAGGGGAATTGAGACCAGGACATTGTTGGCACTGAGTTGACATGACTTGAACACCTACACAACACTCGCTGTGTGAGAAGGGCCAAAAACATCCTCAAAGACAACCACTCATCCTGGATGTAACCTGTTTAAACTCCTCCCATCAGGCCTTCTGAACTCTGATAAGCTATGTCAGTAATGTGCAATACACTCTTTAACGATATGGGTAATAATAATGCTGTTGGATGATTGTGCATAACAATCTGTGCTACTGAGCCTGGCATCATTGACACATTGTGAATTTTTTCTTTATTCTTTATTTATACTGTATCTACTTATTTATTTATTTGTAATGGCTTTTGAATACATATCTGGGGTCGTCACATAAGTATTTTCGTGCTCTACAATGACAATAAAGTGCTTGAATCTTGAGTGTTGAGGTGCTTAGGTTAGCTGTGCACATTTAAACCACTCTTCAAATGCAAGTTTTTAGATCCCTTCATCAAGACATCACATCCCTGTCCTGCTTGCTGGTTTTCCCTTTTACACAGACATTGATTCAGCTCTGTGACTACTACCTACTGCCTACTGCCTACCAACTAACCTTTTACTAATGTGACTTATTCAGAGGGGGTTTAAAGGTGTATCATAAGGGACACCACACACATAACTGAAGAGTCTTTATTATTCTGCAAACTAGACGGACACCAATTCAACACACATAATTGTTTTGCATATTTTTTATATTATTGTTTAATGACAAAGCTTGTAGGATTTGTTGAAGCATTTTACTCTCCGGGGCTTCTTGTAGAACACTTGACAGAGCTCTTTGATATGGGAAGTCCTTGACAGGAGGCCCATTAGTAGACAGCTGCATGCAGGCTGCTAGCTGTGCTATCATGCAGCCTGTCTTCACCTGCAAGCAGAGACAGAATAATGAGAGAAGGTGGAGGGATAAAGAGTAGTATAAATGACATGTTCTGTTACTCTTACTCTATTCATGGTCACAATTCACAGAGGAAACAGGCACTGTGAGCACAATGACTGCTATTTGGCTGAGGCATGGGTACAGCTGGGCCCACTCATCAGTTTGGGCAGTCAGCTTATTCATGACTGACCACGGATTCATGTCCTATAACACATGCATGAAACAGCAAGTGTACTGAGAGAAGAGTCCAAATGCTTCCAAACTACCTCCCAGAAGACTGACAAAATGCTGAGCTGAGCTGAGCTAGCTTACATGGTGACTGAGTCAGAAACTCTTAAAGTCTGTGTAAAGCAACACTAAATATGTGTTCTGAGTTTGACATACCACATAAAATTGTGCTGTTAACCACCCTGTCAAATTTGAATGATTAAATAAATTGCCAAATATATGAAATTAGGCTTCAAAATCGTGAAAAAATCATAAAAGTACGAAAGTTGACTCTTGGTCTCCCTATGAACAACAATGACACAGTCATTTGCTTTGTGTATGGCAATTATCAATGGTAATTAACATCCTGAAGAAACACATACAGCTGCAATTGCAAGTGCAGATACTCTGATACTCTACCTCTCTCAAAGGACTCACCCTGGCCCACACTGACAGTGGATACTTATTGAACCTGTGGGTCACACTCACAGACATCCGACATAAACACCAGGATGCACTTGGCAAAGAAAATTGTAATTTAAGACGTCAATTAAATTTTAATTGCATCAATGCCATTACAAAGAATTGATGTCACAATGTGTCCACCCTAAATGCTGCTCTGAGGCTGTCTCTCAGCACTTTAATATTATAGCACTGAGTCTGCCTTTACTCCTGTAAATCAGAAGTCATCCTAACCCTTAACCACAAGAGGTCGCTTGCCAGGAAAACATCAAGATGTATCGTTTTACACATTTGGGTGATTGATCATATCTCTGGTGAGAACATATGAAATTTCTCAAGATTGAACCCGCCTGCCTGTGTGTGACTGGTACACCGTCTAGCATTACACTGTTTACCTATTCTTATTTCCAGACACAAGCTGTATAATTTAAAGTCTGTTAATTTTATTGATGAGTTTAAATGAGCTTGTGGCTCATGTACAGTATGAGCTGAAGGAACTCATCAACATCCTCTGTGAAGTAGCCCAGCAGGATACTGCAGCACAAAGATGAGTAAATCTCTTTCCTAACACACAGTGCCAGCATCTAACAAATGTTACAAACTGATGTCTAATGCAGAAACAAAGCCAGCACTGTTATTACACTAAAACCCACCATTATTAAAGCCTAAGCTGCACTGAGCCTTCATCACAAAAAATGTGAGAGGCTCTCCTCTGTTCTACTAGATAGACTGACAGGGAATTAGCTGTATTATTCATGGCCATCAAAGGATGAATCCTGCTGTTTTAGGTAACTTGTGACGGTTTGCTGTGGGCTCGTGTGGGGGAGTTTCTTTAGGGGTGCCAGCCAGGTTTCTCTCCTGACATATAAGATGTTTTTCGTCAGTCAGTTATGTCTTTACTCATCTCATTTCATTTTCTTGCCGCTTCATCCAGGGTCGGGTCGCGGGGGCAGCAGCTTAAGCAGGGAAGCCCAGACTTCCTTCTCCCCGCCACTACGTCCAGCTCTTCCCGGGGGATCCCGAGGCGTTCCCAGGCCAGCCGAGAGACATAGTCTCTCCAGCGTGTCCTGGGTCTTCCCCGGGGTCTCCTACCGGTGGGACGTGCCCTGAACACCTCACCAATGACCGAGCTTCTCACCCTATCTCTAAGGGAGAGCCCAGCCAACATACGGAGGAAGCTCATTTTGTTGAAAAACTTGTTCCCGCAATCTCGTTCTTTCTGTCACTACCCAAAGCTCATGACCATAGGTGAGGGTAGGAACGAAGATCGACTGGTAAATCGAGAGCTTCGCCTTTCGGCTCAGCTCCCTCTTCACCACAGCGGATCTGTGCAAAGTCTGCATTACTGTGGACGCCGCACCGATCCGCCTGTCGATCTCTCGCTTCATCCTTCCCTCACTCGTGAACAAGATCCTGAGGTACTTAAACTCCTCCACTTTGGGCAGGATCTCATCCCCGACCTGGAGAGTGCACTCCACCCTTTTCCGGCTGAGGACCATGGACTCGGATTTGGAGGTGCTGATTCTCATCCCGGCCGCTTCACACTCGGCGGGGAACCAACCCAGTGAGAGTTGGAGGTCACGGTCCGATGAAGCCAACAGGACCACATCATCTGCAAAAAGCAGTGACCCAATCCTGAGGTCACCAAACCGGACCCCCTCAACGTCCGGGCTGCACCTAGAAATTATGTCCATAAAAATTATAAACAGAATCTGTGACAAAGGGCAGCCCTGGCAGAGTCCAACCCCCACTGGAAACGAGTCCGACTTACTGCCGGCAATGCGGACCAGGCTGTGATACCGGTCGTACAGGGAACGGAAGGCCCATATCAGGGGGTCCGATACCCCATACTCCCGGAGAACCCCCCACAGGACTCCCCGAGGGACACGGTCGAATGCCTTCTCCAAGTCCACAAAACACATGTGGACTGGTTGGGCAAACTCCCATGCACCCTCAAGGATCCTGTAGAGGGTATAGAGCTGGTCCACAGTTCCACGACCCGGACGAAAACCACATTGCTCCTCCTGAATCCGAGGTTCGACTATCCGACGGAACCTCCTCTCCAGTACTCCGAATAGACCTTACCAGGGAGGCTGAGGAGTGTGATCCCCCTATAGTTGGAACACACCCTCCGCTCCCCCTTCTAAAAAAAGAGGGACCACCAGCCCCGTCTGCCAATCCAGAGGCACTGCCCCCGATGTCCACGCGATGTTGCAGAGTCGTGTCAACCATGACAGCCCAACAACATCCAGGGCCTTGAGGAACTCCGGGCGGATCTCATCCACCCCCAAGGCCCTGCCACCGAGGAACTTTTTGACCACCTCTGCGACCTCAGCCCCAGAGATAGAAGAGCTCACGCCCGGGTCCCCAGGCCCTGCCTCCGTACCGGAAGGCGTGTCGGTGGGATTGAGGAGGTCTTCGAAGTATTCGCACCGTCCCCACCATACAGTGTTGACGGTGCACTGCTTCCCCCTCCTGAGACGCCAGATGGTGGTCCAGAACCTCTTCGATACGTCTTCACAATACGTTTGGGTCTGCCAGGTCGGACCGGCATCCTCCCCCACCATCGGAGCCAACTCACCACCAGGTGGTGATCAGTTGACAGCTCCGCCCCTCTCTTTGCCCGAGTGTCCAAGACATGCGGCCACAAGTCCGACGACACGACTACAAAGTCAATCATCGAACTGCCTGGTGCCAAGTGCACATATGGACACCCTTATGCTTGAACATGGTGTTCGTTATGGACAATCTGTGATGAGCACAGAAGTCCAATAACAAAACACCACTCAGGTTCAGATCGGGGGGGGGGGCCGTTCCTCCCTATCACACCCTTCCAGGTCTCACTGTTGCTGCCAACGTGAGCGTTGAAGTCCCCCAGCAGGACGAGGGAATCCCCAGAGGGAGCACTCTCCAGCACCCCCTCTAAGGAGTCCAAAAAGCGTGGAAGGCAGAGAAGAAGGACGACAGCCTTTAGGATGGAGTGAAATGACTGTCACAATTCAGACCCAGTCAGTAGCATTTCCCCGTGTGTCCTGCCTGTACACAGCCTCGCTTTTTCCCTGCAGTAGTTTGACTTAACTTTATCTATTTCTCCCGCCTGCAGTTTGATGTCTCTGAGAGTTGCTACTGGTTCAAAACTAATAAGAAGCGCCGGTATCTGTTCTTAAGAGAATCTACACCAAGTTCAATTCATACAGTTCAAAACAAAAAATGTTCCCAACGTAAGAAAGAGAGAGAAAAAAATAAAAATAAAAATAACTAAAAAAAGGGAAACTGTTCAGGAACAACCAAAAAGTTCACAAAAAACAAAAAGAGCCTCAGTCCGAGTAATAAAAAACGACTGGGTACCTGAGTAGATCTATTTGTCACAGTCAGTCAGTTAGTGTCCATGCAGTGCTTCAAATCCGCTCCGGAGGGGCGGGGATGCTGAGAGCTATGTCGAGAGGTATGGCAGGAGTGGCGGAGATGTAGATGGAGATGGATGAAGGAATGCCGTTTGTGGTCCGGGTCGGAACGGAGGAAAACTTCCTGTGGCGAACGATCGGTGAGGACTGAACGGCTCACTTTCAATACTACTGAGCATAGGAGCTCCGACGCCTCTGTGTCTCACTCTCTCCGGCCACACACTGACAGCTGAGGCGGAGATAAACGCAGCGCCATCAACGGTGCTGCACAGCGCACCAGAAGGTGATTACGAGGGCGTGGCCAGGCTGGCTGTCACAAACTTCAGAAATTTTCTCTGAGACTTTTCCATACTGTATATTACAAAGTTTAAGAAAGAATGTAAGTTGCAATACATTTGAGGCAAGTTGTGTTGGAGTTATCAACAGATGAAACTATGTGCCCCCGGCTCACCATGTGCTGCTAATTTATAAAGTTGCAAAAGAAATTCTAAAAACCAAAAATCAAACACGAAACTGCTAATTTACAAAGAAGCAAATGGTCATCTTGTTAAAATGCACTGAGCAAGGGACTAGACATCTGGCAGAATCACTGCCCAACAGGGGAATGCTTGGAACACCTTGATATTATACTGAAGTCAAGAAAAAATTGAAAACATTTTTTTTAATGAATATATCTCCGAGGTCTGCTGTTTGATGGTGAAAAACAGCACATAAATACTGAAGTATGGGTGATGACACTGACTTGCTGCTGAGCCGATGTATAAAGAACCATTTTTTCATCCCTGTCTGTCACTCTCAGCACTGCAGGTAGAGGAAAGTTGAGTTGAGCTTTGCAATAACAAAAAAGGCAATAATGACCTTTACAGACCAGTGGGATTTAACATTTGGCTGGCACGATAACGCAGACTGTGCAAGTGGAAAGTCTGGAATAGAAGATGATCTTAATCTTGTCTCGCAAAGAGCAAACCATTATGATAAAAATTTAAAAATATATATAACACTAACATGTTCTATTGCCAAGGCCACGGAGGATTGCTTAAGGAAAATTCTTTTAACACTGCTTTGTTACGCTGATTGTACTTTCCACCTTGTTTCATCAGTCGGTAACAAATGTTCAAAGGTTTGAAGTTACAAAGTTCACCTCAAGCTGCCCACAGAATCATGAGCTCAGTGTCTCACTCTCAATGAGACCAAGTTGTGTGTTTTAAATGTTCAAAAGCAAATCCACCTCCACAAAAGCCAGTGGTTCTTGCTGGTATGAGCCTCTGTTGTATCTTCCAATGAGCATAAAATGGCAAAGCTTCTGAGTGGGGAAACCACCTAATCATTAGTTGGTCATTGAAATCAAATTTTAAATCATTTTAAATCAAAACTACAAATATCTACACAAATGTAGACCACTTTTAGTTAGCTCTAGTATACAATACGTCATTTGTGAACACAGAAAAAGCGACATAACTGACTCTTATTTCATTTTGGCCTTCATAGCAACAAGAGAAATCAGTATTTCCACCCCTTACATTTTCATTGGCACTTCAGTTGCTTTCACCTGTTGGTTATCAGCTGATTCTTGAACTGATCCATATTCTTCTGCTGACATTTCAACTACTTTCAGACACTTCAGCTGCTATTTAACTGTGGTTACTGCCTACAGAGCCATTTTACATTGCAACCACTACTACACATGAACTGTCTCCAGTGTTTCCACTTCAAATAAGGTACAGTGTACAGCACACATCAACTTCCATTTGTATTGCACTCATCTCTTACACTTCAACTGACTATTTAATTGGTGTAAGTGCTTTCCATCTGACTGTTCCACTGCTTTGTTCTGTTATTCTCTGCTGAGTATTCATCTGTTTGATGATTACACACTGACACAATACATTTCCTTAATTTCCTTCAGATTAATAAAGTATCTATCTATCTAACTATCTATCTATCTATCTATCTATCTATCTATCTATCTATCTATCTATCTATCTATCTATCTATCTATCTATCTATCTATCTATCTATCTATCTATCTATCTATCTATCTATCTATCTATCTATCTATCTATCTTCAAAGAACTTCAAACACTTTCAGGTCTCAGAGCTTCATTTTTGACAACCAACCAACCAACCAACCAACCAACCAACCAACCAACCAACCAACCAACCAACCAACCAACCAACCAACCAACCAGCCAACCAGATCTTCCACTGAAATTAAATTATTTAATCAGGTAACCCCCTGGTTAAAATTTATAACATATAATTGCAATGTCTATGGTTGGGACCTTGCTATATGTCATACATGTCTCTCTATCCATGTTTCCTGTCCCTCTGCACTTTTCACAACAAAGACAAAAATGCTCCCCAAAGATGGTTCCAATCATCACTTCTCATTATCAGTATCCAGCATCCCGTGGAAATGATGATGCATTTTTGCAGCTGACAAGACAGACTGATCTTTTTGTATATAGTATATTGTTTCTATATAGCCTGAACATACTGCATAAGGGCAGGTTAGGTGTTCAGCCTGAGTTGCCATAGTGATGTACCTTCTGAAAAAGTCAGCAGCTGTTGAGAAAATGAAATACCAGAGTAAAGCCAATACATATGGGTTCATGACACTCACAATATGGGTTCCTGGCCAAGCAGTCACTGCTCATTCACCCACACGTATACCTATTATTGTGGCCATATTGTGCTGCTGTAGTAAACACTTCAAAACACATGTTTTTTCAAAATATATTACTGATAAGCATATCGATAAGCATAACTTCCTACAGTAGATGAACGAGATTCTGTAAACTCTCAGTGTGAGCAGCACACAGGGTGCTGAGGCTCTGTGGGGGCACATTGTGTGATGTTTGGCTGCAGACACTGAGTCGGTCCATTACTTGGAAGCAGGTGCACTGATTACGCTGAGTGGCTGAGGGACCCCTAGTGCTGAATTTATACAAGGATTTCACTCTTTCCTACATTTATCAGTAACAAGACATGTCTAGCAACATGGCTGCGTGCATCAGGAAACTGAAGACCTTCAACACACTGGCAGTTAAGAGACAAAAACAGAAACAGAGGGAATGGATAGTGGATTGACGCCTGGAGGTAAGATGCATAATAAGTGTGAAGGCTCATTCTTGAAAACTAAGTAAGAGAGCAAATTGAAAGAAATGTAGCGAGTGGAGTTTAGAATTTATGTAATGTCTGTGGATGACGTCTGAGATCCCAATCTGTCTGTTTGGCAGAGGCCCAAATTAATCTTTTATTAATTAAGATGCTTAATCAACTGAAGTAGACAATGCAGGGGAATTAAACCATCATATTATAAAATCTGCCTGAGACTTCTGTGTTCCCCATAGGAACACCAGACCCAGTGGCACAACTGCTCCTTGAGCAATTAAAACAAAAACACTGTTACAGGCAATGATTTGAAAAAATCAGAAAGCCCACGTTTAAAAAGAATTATGATAATCTTTTAATTATAGCTTTAATAGAGCATTTGTCAACACACAAACACAAAAGTGTCCTTGATGACCCAACAATATGATAGGTTAATGTTAAGGTTATCAGTTTTAATTATTTCTCCTTCGATTCTACCTTTAATTTATTTGTCCTATTACCAACAAAATGTGCTGTGTCATCAATCAGTGTCCTGTTATGAGGATTGGTGTGTGATCTCTTGTAAGGTCACAAGATCCTGCCTGGCAAGTTAAGACAGTGATAAATGGTGATGGACAGATGGTTCATCCAATCATCTGCCAAGTATCCTTTTGAAAGTGTCTTCCCTTTTCCAAACAGTTCCCAATGATGATTTCTCCGATGGTTCTGTGTAACAAACCATCTGGTGTGTCGAGTTGCTTGATTTCCACATGGCAGGACATTGAAGTCCTAGAAGCAACTAACAAGATGCCAGTTTTTCCACCTCTTCCAAACAGTGGCTCTGATCTCACCACCATCACCACCACTCAAATCAAAGATGCTGTATTACCTCCATGAAAAGTACAGTGACCCTTAACATATAGTGGTTGTAGAACATGGCCACAAAACTGGACCCAAAATGAACTATGACTCTAATCAGAGCTCTCTGGTCATCGGATGGTTGTTTTCTAACTGGACCTAGATTAAGATCCAGATCTGGTGAAGGTCAGCCTTTTTCCTGTTGAACTGAGATCTGTCACTACTGTGCCCACATTCAAAGTTAACTGAAAGGTTTTCAGTTTTTTGAGGTGTATAATTAGTTATTATGTGTGACTGTTGGTTGGTTTCTATTTTTTCCATTTACCTTGGGAAATGGAAGTCAGAGCTGGGAATGACGTCACACCTGAGTTTGTATCGTTCCAATTTTGAAGTCAGTAAACCAGTTTTAGCCAGGTTAGCCATTGTTAGCGATACCAGTTGATAAAAACACATTTTGCTGTATTTTGCTCATACAAACATCGTAGCAACATGTCCACAGATAGAAGTTGGACACAGTGCTGTGTGTACGACTGATTTAATGAGACAAAAATAAGACAAAACTGCTAATAAACAGGATATTACCACAACGTTCACACTGTTGATGCACGGGGCAGAATATCATGGATATTGAGGTCGGGGCTGAGGTTCGTCTGACTTTCCGAGTTGGAACTGGAATGAACCATTAATGTGTTTTGTCAGTGGGTGTATGTCTTTAATAAAATGTATATATAAAGACAGTTGCCTTGCCTGCATAGTAAAAACCTCTGTTACTACTTGAGAAATGTACAGTATATTGAACTACAGTATATTGAACACTGAATAAAAGAACAATAGCAGACTGATCGCAAATGCCTGTGCCTATGTGCTTTAAGTGTGCTTGCAGAAGTGGAAGGAAGTGAGATGGAGACATTGAAGTTAGTGATATTGATCAGGTCCTCCTCGCAAAGCCCTGTGTGAACAATCTCTGTTGATATTGAGAAGCCCGTCCACACACACTGTCAAAAACAAGTCATCCTCTGTTGGTAATATCTTTCTATTGATTGCACCTCTCTGGCTGTGGATGGCCAAATTGGCTATGAAGAGATGAAAGGAAACTCAGGGTCAAGGTGACAGAGACATCCAGAGATGATTTCTGGTTACTGGATGCTAGGCGTCCAATTTTTTAGACTGCTATCACTCCTCTAATGGGCCAGTGCAAGCTTTATTTTGTTCTACCTGAAACATGATGAATGTTCCTCTGCACAAAACATCCCTGATCTATTATTTTATTCATCTGTATTGGTTGAAACAAGTAAGATAACAGAGGGCATTCCTCCTTCATACCTTCTCTCTGAATTTATTGTTATTGAAAGTAAACATTCTACTTTGATATTTGACATTTAAGAGGGATCTGTGTCTACAGTAAGCATTATTTCTATTGACAAGTCTTTATGTGTGTTTATTGAGAGAGAATTAGATGATTGAATGACCAGACTTGGAGTGAACAGTAAATGTCTCAAAGACTCATAGTCCTTTGTTAATTTGAAGCAAAGTATCATCCCTCTGATCCATGGCTTCAACTCATTATTATATACATAGAAGGTTTGATAGTAGGTTTTGAAGATATAATTTGCTGTTGGGAAAGTTTCCCCAAGTTACTGTTAGGCCAAATATGAAATATTTCATTTTCAGACCCTTTTTGCATTCTTCATCAAGATATTCTGTGATTAACAGCTGTAATTTTTGCCTGTTTGACAGATGATTTAGTCAGGGCTTCAGTCCTACAAGGCTCTCATATGCTCTGGCATGGATCACAAGTATGAACTGAAAATTGACAGGAGAGGAAATTATCTCACAGTTTACATGTTGCAAATTTGATTAAACTGACCACTGGTCGGCTGCGGCTCAGGAGGTAGAGCAGTCATCCACCAATTGGAAGATCAGTGGTTTGATCCCCGGCTCCTCCGGTCCTCATACCGATGTGTCCTTGGGCAAGATACTTAGCCCTGAATTGCTCTCGATGGCTGCACCAACAGTGAATGAATGTTAGTTTCCTCCTGATGAGCAGGTTGGTACTCTGTGTGGTAGCCCCTGAATGTGACATGTAGACTAGTGTAAAAGCACTTTGAATGGTTGAAAAGACTAGAAAAGTGTCATATAAGTACAGTCCATTTACCATTTGGTTTATTTCAGAAGGTGTTGGTGATGCTCGTGACTTCTTTTCACTCGTCAAGAATGTTTTTCCTCTGCGAGCTGTCAGGAACTCCTGTAGATTAAACTATAGAAACTAAAAACTTTCAGGACTGAATAACTGAAAAAAACACACCTGGGGCCTGTTTCACAAAATGAAAAGATGACTAGATCATTTCCTCCCTTCAAAAGTTTGACTCATTTTAACTAATTAAAAGAAACTTATGACTCATGTATGAGCATTTGAGAGGACTGCAGATGACAAATTTATGTGCAAGTTGCGAATAACAATCATTTGCAATCAGTGTGTAAGCAGTCCTTGCAATTTACTTTTGTGAAACAGGCCCGTAAAAACAAATTCTAATATTGAATATGTAAATATGTTTAAGCTTCAGATATAATATGATCACCACTTTTTCAAACATACTTTCCAGGATACAGACATTCTCTTATATTTGGGCCAATATGTTAATATAGGGGGAAAAAATCTTTAATCACTTACGTTTAAATTGATAGGAAGTTGTCCTATATCACTGTGCATCTCAAAAAAAGAAAAACACAGTGTAAAGTCATGGCTTTGACATATATGCAGGCAAAACTTTAAGCATAGGCCTCCTACTGTGAATCAATGGTAATGGAACGTTCACAATGAATGCTCCTTTGATAGACTGTGGCAACACTTCCTTGACTACATCCCACTCAGTATCTCAGATATCATTCAAAGAGTCCTAGTCATGTCCTAGTTTGAAGCCCCCCATGTAACCCTCAGGGTGGGCAAAACATTCCAGAATATCCTGTCATGTGCTTGACCCATGATGTGATATGTTAATATGGTGCTATCTGTTGTTATTGATTGTGTATTGTTTAGATAGATTATGTCTATGTAAAACTCTATTAAATATTTAATTAAAAAAAGAATATATTGATGGATGTTGTCTTATGTCATTGTGCATCTCTATAAAGTCCAGTGCCGTATCCCCCATCAATTAAATCTTTGGTTTTCTTAAAGAACAAACTGTGGCCACTAGCTGATATATAGTTTGTGAAAGTACTCTAAACCTAAAAAAAAAGAGAGTTCCAACAACTTTATTTTTTATTTTTTAAATAATAGACTTTCAGGCATGTTTTTTCTTCCAATTTCCCAAAGACACCCAACTGTAAAGTGCACCAAATTATCTATGCATAGAAAAATGTGGAGCAAGTCTAGTGTAAGAACTTTCTGTGGATCCCCCACTGCATGTCTGTACTGTATAACAATGCTGTAGCCACATTCAGTATAATTGTCAATTTATCACTGCCACCAGTCTTCCAGGTCCCTGCAGTGCTGCTGCTCATTCATCCACAGTTGAAATACAGCACACACATGCCACATATTACTTCTGTAATCCATCATCATTTCTATTTGTGTGTTGTTACTGGAAATTAGCTACTTGAAATGCTAATTATATTGCCAGTCTGACATTATATAACAATAGCGAACATTTTGTGTCGTGAGTTAAAAGCGGATAAAATGATTCCGATGACTTACCAGAAAATAGAATGACCGGTCCCATTACTGGAACTGAAGCATATTTTGGACCGCTTCCAATGCGTCGAGACTGTGGAAACAATGTTTGGTAGGGTGAAATGTCAGGACAGCATATATTACCCATGTCATCATGAGCAGGAGAGCGCTTGGTAAATAACTACATGACTTCTCTGTTTAAATGTGCAATCGATTGCAAATGTATAAAATTGTTAATAAAGTATTTGCTATTTCTCTTCTCCTTTGTTTATTCAGGAAATAGTTTTTGTTAAGCAGGCAAGCTAGTTCTACAGCGTCCTGTCTCATGCTCACATATCAAGCCTTTTTTGTTCTTTGTACTGGAAACAGAAGAAATCATCTGAACTGAGATACTAGAATTGTACTACTATTTTATTACTAGGCTTAAAGAAATGGACTGTACTTATATAGCACTTTTCTAGTCTTTTGACCACTCAAAGTGCTTTTACACAACATGCCTCATTCACCCATTCACACACATTCATACACTGATAACAGGAGCTACCACACAGGACGCCAATCAGTGGATGACCCGCAGCTGCACCTGTAAAAAAAGAAAGATGGAGATGATTTTTTCCAGAGAAGGTGTTAAGTTTCAGGCTCATAGGTAATAGTTGCTATGGGTGCAAATGCAGTGAACTCAATAAACTAATATGAAGCTGCTCTAAATAATATTTTTTTGTATTAACAATGGATTAAGTATTGATGTGTGATGTGGAAAGTGTAGCTTGTAGCGATAAACCCATTTCCAGCTCACCAACTGTGTAGTTCACATAAGCTCTATGGAGTGTTTTAGTGAGTCTCACAGTTCTCATCCACCTCATTCCCAGCAGCAGCAGCAGGCAGCTAGCTTTGGTTGCAGAAAAAAGGCTTTAAAACCCACTGCATGCTGTCCTGTTCAATGTAGACACTGTGACCCAGCAAGCTGTATTCCCCCTTTTTCTACTGCCATGTTGTGTAGAAGTTGGATGCTCTCAACATCCTGGCATCATGAACCCTGCCTGATGGCCCAGGAAGAATGTCTCTCGTCTACAATGCTGAAGGAGAATAGGGGAATAGAAGGAGTAGAATGGAACCCATCAATTGCACTGAGGCCACCACCGGGGCCTCTATGGCCTTAGTGGTGGCCTCTATGGCCAGTGAGATGGAGTATTTCACCAGGAGATGATGGTTGGTCCCATATGCTCCTTCTTTAAACTGTAGCTTGGTGAAATGGTGTGCAAAAGTGTGTTTATCTATGTTCAGCATATCGTCCCACTGTGTTGCAGTCGTCAGGATGATTTGCTGTGTTGACTGCAGCCAAGTCAGAACAAAAACTATATTCAAAGATAGTAGTAAAGAAAATCTGACATTTAAATAATGCAGTTCTATCTACTATCACTGTATTATTCATATTTCAAATTCATTTGAACAGCTCTGGCTAGACAAAGGTTGTTTTGGATGAGTGAAGTTTTTTTAAAATCTTATTTGAAATCTTGAGCACATTTATTAAGATGTAAATTATAAATATCCCATTTAGCAGACTAATATTATAAATTATAAATTGGAAAAATGACATTTATAGTTAATATCCCAAAGAGCCCTCTCTCTTTGTGTTCTGGGCAAGGAATGACTTATTAAAACACATGCAAAACATTTTTTTTTTTGATAATGAAATATGCTGAAAAAACAGCTTCTGCACCTTCTTACTATATATTTTGAGGTGGATGTCATAATTGGAGGTGTCCATCTTGGTTTTCCAACTTACAGTACTGGAATGTGGTCTTTTCAGGTGTGATGTTATTCCCACCTCCCACCGTCTCACATGATATTAAGATCAATCTTCTCATTTAAATCTCAGAATGATAGCACATAAGCATATTTATATGTCTTTAAAAATATCTAACAAATTGTAGTAATTCCTGTTATTTAAAACACATCGTCTGTAGTTTAGAAATACTATATGTAACACTCCCATATATGATATTTCTCCAAACTGATAAAGAGCATGTTAGAATAGCACAATTCATATTTGTTTCTTCATCATAGACAAAAAGCAATTAGTCATATTTCTAAAAAAATATTGAATGATTCCTTTAAGGAGAAATATCTAACAGTAAATATCAATAACAGTAATATCAATAACAGTAAAAATGCTTCTTGTGTCTTCAGCTGCCAGATTCAGCAGTGACCAGACACTCATTATCAGCAGGCCATACTGCCCAACATGTTACCATGGAGATCCAAACCCTTTTCACAGCCATGCAGAAACAATTACACCCCACAGACAGCAGCGGTGGCATCGCAAAAAAAGCTGGGTCAAATAATTACCCTTTCCATGTGTAAAATGCCACCACTTGGTGCTTGTGTATGTACAGTATGAATACAGATCACAGTGACTTCTTTTCATAGCCCACTGGTTAATTCTATGTAATAAATATCATTATAAACAGCTGCAGAAACACATGCACACTTTATTTTTTTTATGTACTATATGTGGATTGAAAGAGAGTAAAATACATAAAGAGCAGCCCCCCCCCCAAAAGAAAAAAAAATCCTGTGTTAACCCCGACACATATTTATTACATATTAACCCTTTAAAGGTCCCAGTCCCAACATTTTAATAGGAATAGACACACACACACGCACACACACACACACACACACACACACACACACACACACACACATACACGCACACACACACACACACATACACGCACACACACACACACACACACACACACACACACACACACACACACACACACACACACACACACACACACACACACACACACACACACACACACACACACACAATACAAAGTCATAGTTTTCATTAATTTTGCCTGTCTGCTTGTTTTCAGGCAGATTGAGGGAGGTTTCTTTTGAGGATATTGAACATTTTTCACCCATTATGTTTTGATTTCTTCAGTTTATGGCACAAAAAAACTCCTCAAATTTCTTCACCACCCACCCCCACTCCCATCACTTTGAACCTTGTCTATAGGCCACAGCATGTCCCCCCTAAACGCTGTATGTTGGCGATGTGAGCGTATTTCCAATGACGTGGTTATCAATGACATTATGGAAGAGGAAGCTCATTGTGCTAACACTCACTTTGAAATGCTGTATTTGTGGACAGCCCTGTCCATTTGCCACCTGTCTGTTGATTACATGATCCCTGATAATCCTGCTCATTATCAACCAATGACAGCCCAGAAACTGGAATCATACAGTTTCGAAGTTACTGTTGTGTAAACTCTCTGGCACATATCATTCATTATTCTTCAGTGAGCTCATTTTAACTCTTCAACTTCTGTCAACATTCTGCTTGTATGACTTATTAATTACAGGCTCTATTTCTCTTTGCTCTCTTCGTCTGGTTGAGAGTTGGTGGCTAATTAGCCCCTGGAGGCCTCTCGCAGCGAATGCCCTTGATCAAAATTTCATTAGGCTTTCCCTCTTCCCCCTGGGCTTCACAGCTGCTCCCCAATCAGCACTGACTCGCACGCATCACCTTCAATCCTCTGCTCGCCCAGACAGGTAAACAGATCAAGGTGGGAGACGTAATTCGAGTGGTTTCGTCACATACGCCAGAGAAGTTTAGTTTGGTAGTTTAGTTTTATGGCTGATGTCAGGTGATGTACCTGCTCTTTAGTCTCTGTAACTGACTGCTTTTAACAAACTTTAATACATTACACCAGACCAAGATCTGTTACACTGTGAAAGATCTCAAATACTGTACTTAAAAAAAACTGCTGATCAAGACTGTGAGATTTGGAGGAAGTTGAAACAAATGACTGACTTAGTACTTCCACATAAGTTCAGCTTTAAGCCATGCATCTCTCTCTCTTTCTCTTTCTCTCTCTCCCTCAACCCTAACTGGTCAAGGCAGATGGTTGCCCACCTAGAGTGTGGTTCTGCTTGAGGTGTCTTCCCATTAAAAGGGAGTTTTTCCTTGCAGCTGTCGCCAAGTGCTTGCTCATGTGGGAATGTTGGGTCTCTTTAAATTAAATTAAAGAGTACAGTCTAGACCTGCTCTATATGAAAAGTGCCTTGAGATAACTATGGTTGTGATTTGGTGCTATATAAATAAAAACTGATTGATTGATTGATGCTTGGTGAAGATGTAGTTAGCCTAGTGATAATGCCAGATCTTTCTTCAGTGCATGTTTAATACGAGCTTGAGTCATCCCTATACATGCATGAGGTGAAGACAACGAATGGACCAAATAGGGGCAGGTTATATAGCTATTTTATTATATAAGGTTGATTTTCTCTCTCTCTCAGAGATGATCATACTATACCGTGTATGGAAAGCATACTAAGGCCTAGCTTAGCATTAAGACTAGTATTCGAAGGGAACACCTAGCCTCATCCTGTCCAAAGTTTGATAATACACAACAACAAATGTCCTCACTGCAGGAGGGGGTTCTGTGGCTGCCTCCAATAACACTCTCGAGGGTCATGCGGACAGGATGTGTATCCATGGTGCTCTTTGAACCAACCTTTTCTGTCCACCTCTCCTTCTTCTACCGTTCATCTCTGGCTCAGACAACCACCTCATTAGTACCATTGTTCACATAAAGCCACTGCCAGCTCTTAATGGGATAACGTAAACCGAATGAAGAAGTGACTGTTTAAGGCTGCTGTAAGAGCTCATACAAGCAACAAGCATGACAGAGTAGCTCTTCATTTTTAAAAGCTCTTTAGATAAAAGGGCGCCCATTGACCTACATACTGTGTGAATGGCAAGTCGCATTATCTAGCTCCACAAGCTGAACCCCTGCTTCTTGCTTCTCATGTCTATCCAGGGCTAATGAGCTCTGCTGGGTCATGAAGCCATGAAACAGGTGGCTCTATGCCCACGGTCATTTTAAATGAGCTGCCTGACTCCAGCATTGCATTGTAGAACATTATGAAATAGGAAAAGTCATTTAAAATCACAACTTAAACCTTTGCATGGAGTAAGAGGATTATGACATTTTTTCCACTGCTCTAGACAATCCATGCAAGTGGAAAAATACGTCCAACTATAAAAGATTAATGGAATAAAGCTGCCAGCAGGTTTTCCAGTACCCATGCAAACTGTCATTCAAGTATATTACACTGAACACACACTCTCTCTTTCTCACACTCACACAAATCCTTGATTAGTTGTGAGGTGGGGTCTCCATGGATTGGACTTGTTTTTCCAGCACATCCCACAGATGCTCAATTGGATTGAGATCTGGGGAATTTGGAGGCCAAGGCAACACCTTGAACTCTTTGTCACGTTCCTCAAATCATTTCTGAACATTTTTTACAGTGTGGCAGGGAAAGAGACCACTGCCATCAGGCAATACTGTTATTATGAAGGGGTGGTCTGCAACAATGTCTAGGTAGGTGGTACATGTCAAAGTAACATCCACATGAATGCCAGCATCACATAGACCAGGCCACCTTCTTCCATTGCTTCATGGTTCAGTGTTGATGCTTATGTGCCCATTGTAGGCACTCTCATTGGTGGACAGTGGTCAGCATGGACACTGAACGGTCTACAGCAAGCTATGATGCACTGGGTGTTCTGACACCTGTCTATCATAGCCAGTATTAACTTTTTCAGATACTATGCAACAGTAGTGGTTGTCCTTCCTTGGACCACTTTTGATAGGTACTGAGCGCTTCATGCTGAGAAGAGGCCACAAGACCTGGAGATGCCTCAATCATCTAGCCATCACAGTTTGACCCTTGTCATAGTCGCTCAGATCCTTACACTTCCCCATTTTTCCTGGTTCTAACAAATCAACTTCAAGATCTGACTGGTCACATGCTTCCTAATATATCCCCTTCACCACTTCCCTCCCCTTCCAAGGACCTAAACTATGAAATAACATTAATTAAACCCTCACCTCTATCAGTGAGCCAATTCTCTACAATCTAACTGAAGGACCCCTGTTTAATAAGAATATAAAAATGAGTTTTCACCTCAGTATTTTCCTTTTTCTCTTGAGTAACCAATCCACAGAGAGCTCAACAACCTCTCCACCCTTCATGAGATGTCTATTTTTAGCATCATTCAAATGAAGAGTCACTTGGTGCCTATCAAAGCAGAGACCTTGTACCAAATGTAACCTTTGAAGCTGCTAGCATTTATCATTTTACATTAGACTTCACACTGCATTGACCGCTTTACAATAAGACTAGGCTCATAAAGGATTTATAAATGGTTGTGAGTTATTAATTAGATTGTAAACACTTCATGAACCATTAATTAACAGTTGTAAATGAGTTATAACCTAATTTCCAATACATCAATGCAGGGTCACTATTTGGCAAGATGAACGTAGGCTATACTAATGCATTTGTATCTATCTAGATTAAATTGCAGATCTTGCTATTTTGTCACTTTGTCCAGTCAGCAGATTTTTTTCCCCCCCATCTTGCCATCTCATTATGAACATTAATTTATGAGTTACAGATATTTATAACTGCTAAAAGGGAGCCTTATAAATTGTGAAACACATCACCATCTATTCATGAATAATTAACATTTATAACTCCAAAAGGGATTCTTATCGTAGTAAAAAGTCAAACATATCACCATTTTTTATGATCTTCTAAAGTTCCAATTTTCAAATATGACTTGTTGTCTTAAGTTCCTTGAATAAAATAATTACAGATATAACAGAATCACACTGAAAATGTGAAGTGTAGGGAGTGTTCACTGTGTTTGCCATACACTCAGATTAGAAGACAAAGCCACACCTCTGCTGCCCACCAACCCAGAACATGGTATAAACACTCACTGAGCACTTTATATGAAACACCTATGTAATATAATACAATCCGATACAACAGCTCAGTCATAAATTCAACTTCTATAATTTTATACATTTTAAGCTTTGTTGATATTATCAGAAAGGGGATAATTCTACTTAATTGACTTACTTTATTATTGAGGTGGTAAACAGAGAACGTTATTCACAGACATGTTAATAATACTTTTCTGGGGTTAGATTCTGTGTTGAATCAGCTCAGAGACAATTGCATCTACATAATTACCATCTCTTGTGTCTAATCAAGCCAATAATCCCCTGAATGGAAATATTACTGGTGAGCAATGCTGAGATGAAGGGGCAGGAGCTCTTCACTAAGTGCTGAGTGCCAACCAGATTGTCATTTGGAAATTGAGCATGCACATTTGATGGAAATACATCTTCACACAAGAAATAAATTGTTTTAGCCACAATGAGATATCCAGCAGTGGAAGGCAGTAGATGAGGCTTACACAAATTGAAGCAGGGGATAAAACAGATTTGAGTACTTTCTAGAGATCACTTTAACCCTTTGAATCCCAGGCTTATCCTGCTCGGTTTTTAATCCTTTTCCGATTCGATCCGAGTTATGACTCAGAGGAGGAGTATGCACATTGTAAACTGTATCCTTTGGGTGATGGAAAAGGTGAAGTCACGGTTCATGGATGACAAGAATCCCACCCCTAGGAGGAGTTGGCAATTACCACATACTATTAAAGGAAGAGCAGAGTGGTGAATGACATCATTATGTATTTATGTATGTTTATTTGTGGGGACAGGTATGAAATATAACCTAATGCCACATACAACAGCATTTATAGGCTAAGCTGTCTGACCCTAGATGGAACTTTAAAATATATGACATCACTATTAAGAAGATACATCAGAGTGGAGACCAGAGGCAGACAGCAGCTGACAGCGGACAAAAGCTACTCACAACATCCACTGGGAAGAAGTCAAAGGTCATTAATCAAGTCAGTGTATGACAGGATGAAGATAAAGGAGGACGTTCATATCTGACACCAGAGGCCATCTTTGAACCGAGACAGACGTTATGTCTTTCACCCCATCATGAGACCAAAGATCAATAATTCAGTCATATGATGATGCCTGTAGCCTGTAGCAGTTATTGTCAATACAAGGTCAACATTAACTCTAACTACTGAGATTAACTGTGTAGTTTTCATTTGAAAACTTTGTTTTGGTTTTCTTATATTCCAACTGATCCACATTAACTTTAAACTCACATACAGTAATAGTATTCCTAACTGTGGTTTGGGGCCATGTCTTTATTTTGTCTTTGTTCCATTTCACTTCCTTGTTTTCTTTCCCCTAATTAACAGATGGTGGATTCATTGCCCCCAACGGACATTGCTTGGAGAACAAAATGAAAACCTGCTGCAGTAAACTGGCTTGTCTGACATCATCTGTTTTCCACTGAAATGTCTTTTCAGTGGTCTGCAAAAGGACTTTAACACAACTTTATCTGGGATTTGGTGCAGAGACAATTACGTTATTTTTCACAAATCTGATTCTTGACTAGACATTTTTTTCTTTTCGTTATATCTGATAAGATCCAGTAAAGCTTGGCAGGATTGTAATCTAATTCTAGAAACTCAACCTGAGCACTCTGTCTCATAATTATGAATATGTGTCTTCAGATCCTCCCCTGAGGCGCAGACAACAGCTCGCATTTCATCAGAGCAGAGCAGTGGCCGGGAGCAGTCGGCGCCTCAGGAGCAGATAGTGACTGTCACATTATTACAGGAAATCCCTGAGTGTGGAGTCATCATTGTAATCATAGATATGAATGTAAAGCAGTGGTAGAGATGAGGTGAAGCTGGTGAATCTCTGACTTTACAAATTATCTGCTTCAACAAACCAAAGTAATCACATTATTTAAAATCCATATGCGTGAAATGTGCCCTATGAATAAAATCATTCTCAACAATGAGATATTATTATTACAAAATAATGATAATCATGAAAAACTGTCATTACCCAGTGGAGAAAATCTGAATCAATCAGAATCAGACAAGAGACGCTATGATCCTCTATAGCCACCAGAAAATGTTTTTAATAATAGAACTAATATATATGGGGCAGCTGTGGCAGTACCCGACAGCGGCCAGTCTGTACAGACTGTTGCAAATCCCATCATGAATTCCATCTTTCTTCAACTAAATGCCAATCAAATGCAAAGATCCAACTAAGATAAGGCAATCACATCATGACGTCTATCTCTCAACGACCAATCATGTCAAGTGCTCCAAAGTTCTTTCAAATGTTCCGGCCTCCGCTGACATCCATTCTCCTCTCATTCTCCATTCTTTTCCATTCTTAATCTCAGCTGATGCTGGCGATACCGTCTGAGATGCAGTCCTTCAGCCATGTCTCAGAAAAGCACATGAGGCTGCACCCCCAGAACATATTCCGGCACCCAACGAGGGTCCCCAATTCCTCCATCCTACTGGACAGCGATCGGACATTTTCCACGGTGATAGTTGGTAGGGCTGGTTTAAAAGATTCCTCTCCATGCTCTCCCATTTTCTCTCTCTCATTCTCGACATCATATCTTGTTCTGGCTTCTTTTGAAAAACCGAGCCAGGTCAAGTAGATCCCATTGGTAGTAAAGTAAAGCGGCTGTACCACTTGGTATGCCTGTTCCTCCAAAAGCATGATTATTCCACATTTGATTGTCTACACTTAAAACACTTAAAAACCCCCCACTAAAAACACATAAGAGATCACTTGAGAAGACTTGAGAGAAATCACTTGTACACACACATACACTTTTGTGCATTTTTTGTGCATGGTGGAAGTTAACCTTATAAAAAAAGAAAGTATGTAAACTATTGTAAAAGGAGCTGACTTAACTGTATGGATTATTTTACGTAAATGCTTTATTTGCTTCATATTCAGTCGCCATGAAAGCTATATATAGAATGTTTCTTTCCCCTCTGAGCTCTCTAGAGGGCACACTGTTGCCAAATGTCAAGAAAGGAAGAAGGTCAACGCTGTGTATCTTCCATTCTAAAGTGTTCCTGTAACCTTGAATATAATCATTGTGTCTTGTATAGCAGCTTATAAATACTCAAAGCTGCAAAAAATGCAAAGCCCACTGAATCATCTGTTTATTCAAGCATGTTGTTAACTGATCAGCGCAGGCAGAAGTCAGTGTGCATTATCAGTGTTTCAGCGAAAGCCGATCATAATTAGCATAATCAGATTCAGCTTGTAATTAGCATGCTTACGTTTGAACAAGAGCCAGCCTGCTACTAGCTTAGCCCCTTTGTACTGTTTCAAATGGCTGATTACAATGACACTAACCCCATGAAAGTTTATTTGATGTTGAGGATGTTTTTGTAGCGTAGCCTTCTCAGCAGCCTCTTAGCCATCATGCCTGATATTATTCCAATTCTGTTCTTCTGCCTCCAGACCCACAGAGCAGAAAAGGATGAATATTACATAGGATATGTTATTAAATTTAACATCAAATAAAAATATGAATATCTTCTCCACAGAATTTTTACTGTGCTCTGTTAAGAAAAGCTTGGTGTTATTTGGTGCTTTGTAGGCACATGAATAAACCCCAGATGGAAGATGAATTTAGGTCTCACCTTCTTCAATTTCCCTTTGACCTGTCTTGATAGGAACAATAAATTACAAAACTAGTCCAGTGGTTCATTTCACATGGAAAATGGAATTCTCTCTAACAGTGCACACTGTACAAGACAACAGAGACAGAGGGGTTTTCTCAATATCTGAAGCTGACACTGATGCACTGTGCAGTATAAATCAGTGATGATAGGTACACTGTGTAGCAATATCAAACAGTGAATCCATTACTGTCTTTATCTGTACAACTCAGAGTGTCATCATCATGTTTTTCATAGAGAGCTCTTCTGTTCCAGATGTAAGAAAACCTCATTCAAAAACCCTGCTGACATTTCTAATATAGCTCAAATAATTGAAAGTCAAGCCATGGAACAGAAGCCTTCTCATCAGTTACATTTACATGCCCAGTAAGCCAAGCCAGTGAGCCAGCATGCACATAATGATAACCCCGAAACCTTCACACATAAATGGACTGTTATTAATTAGACAACAAGTCCTCCAAATTAAATGTCCAAATATGTGGTCTGACCAATCAACTCCAGAACAACACATAGGAGCGTTTGCATTTGTCTGTGCTTCCCAAACCCTTTACACATCACTGTTAAAATATAATAATGTTTTATCGTCCTGCGACCCTGCCTCCCTATATGGGGATGTTACATTTTGGGGTTAATGGATCTTATACTTCATTCTACTTAACTTTGACCTGTTGTCCTTGTTCGCAGATGCTTTATTGTGCCACCTAGTGGTAGCAAAAGCACAATACAGTGTAAAAATCAGTATAAAAACAATATGGCCAAGTCAAAAATGAGTTTTATGGTTGAAACTTGATTATTTATGCTTTATAACGTTTGTAATTTGATAAAATGGTGTATTGATGTGGTTGAGTTGGTTAATGTTGACACCATTGGTCATTCTTGGTCATACCTGTGGTATATTGGTAATACATCTGTCATATCTGATTGAAATGCAGGTTCAAATGCTTTCCCAGATGCTCTTGGCCAATGTTACTATCTTAACAGTTGCCAGCAGCCATTATTACAACCACAGCCATCACAAAACCCTTTATCATAGCCACAGTTACAGCCCCAGCCATAGGGGAAATCAGATAGGACCATAGACATAAATGACATTTCAGCACCCAGTAAATCTATGATCTATAAGCCAGGCGCAAGCAGCCAGTGTTTGTAGCTTCAGTCTTAGCTCAAGCTGCATTCAAAGGGAACCATAACGCAAAACCTGTTGAAAGGGAACGCAAACATACTGCAACAAACCCCAACTGTGATTCCATCTACCTGCTGAGAGCCTTGGCATAAAGGAAAACCATAGACCTTGTGAAAGGACACAAACTGATTAGATAATGTGATGTCATAGGGTGAAGTTTCTTTTAAATCTTATTATTTTGTTCAACTCAAACCTCCCATATCTCAAGTGTGATTTTACCCCAGATCCCTCTCACAGGCCTCCTGTTGATTGCCACCAGCAAACAGCCTGTCTCTAGTAGTTACTGTAAGTGAGATCCCTGTTGGGGTCCTCCACTGCTGGTTAGAAGTATGAATTATGCAAACAGAAGTTAACTCAATGTAATTGTTATCCTTTTTCTTTCCAATAATCCTTTCCCATTTTAAATAAAAACTGAAAATGATTTAACCCTCCTGTTGTCCTCGAGTCAAAGAAGGAAGGGAAGGAGGAAGAAGGAAGGAAGGGAGGGAAGAAGGAAGGAAGATGGGAAGGAAGGGAAGATGGAAGGAAGGAAGGGAGGGAGGGAAGAAGGAAGGAAGGAATGAAGGGAGGAAGGGAGGAAGGAAGGAAGAAGGAAGGAAAGGAGGGAGGGAGGAAGGAGGAAGGGAGGGAAGAAGGAATGATGGAAGGAAGGGAGGGAAGAAGGAAGGATGGAAGGAAGGGAAGAAGGAAGGAAGGGAGGAAGGAAGAAGGAAGGAAAGGAGGGAGGAAGGACGGAGGAAAGAAGGAAGGAAGGTAGGAGGGAGGGAGGGAGTAAAGAAGGAAGGAGGGAGGGAGAAAGGAAAATAGGAAGGGAAGGAAAGAAAGAAGGAGAGAGGGATGGAGGAAGGAAAGAAGGAAGGGAGGAAAGAGAGAGGAAGGAAAGAAAGAGAGAAGGAGGGAGGAAGGAAGGACAGAAGGAAGGAAGGAACAGTCAAAACAGACGGGGTCAATTTGACCCGGGAGGACGACACAGAGGTTAAACATGTACAGTGTAAACATGTGTTCAAATCTAATATCTCACGAGTTGTCTGAGCAGAAGCAAGACAATGCAGGAGAGAGAGAGAGGTTTAGCACCTCTTCGCTTACAGATCTACAGCACATGAATTCATTAAAACCTAAATGTACCATGCTGAAAATGTTTCACACATCTTGATTGAAAGTCAATAGCATCACTCACTTTCTGCAGACATTTATATGCCCTGACTATCTTCTTCTTCTCATTATAAACATCTCTGAATGGTTCAAACTCTTTACGTCTGCGTTTCTGTACCTATTCGTTCTTGGAATGAGCTGTACATGTCTGCGATGGTTCATTAGTGTCTGCCATGGTGACCATTAGAGAGAAGTTGACACTGACCATGCTTCACAGGCTGGGTCTCTGTCAGGTCAGAATCAGCTGGATGAAGAACACCAGCTGATCACCGACTGATTTAATGAGACACAAACAAGATAAAACTGCTAATAAACAGGATATTAATACAACTTTCACACTGTTGATGCACGGGGTGGAACATCTTGGATTTTGAGATTGGGTCTGGTGAGGTTCATCACACTTTCCAAGTCATCCAAATCCAACTTCAGGGGGCGTTCCATTTGAAATTTCAGACTGGGAACTTAGAAATTCCAACTTCCCACCATTATATTACAGAATCCAGAGTGACTACAAGCTAGTGACAAATGTTGGGCTGTCTATAGGGAGAAACTTTTAATCACACGTATTCTGCTACTAAAAACTGACATATTGGTAATTCTAATTACTAGTTGAAGGTGATGAGAAAACTTAAGCCCTGAAACTTGTGGAAAGCAGGTGACACGGCTAAACTGGTTTTCAACCCTTTGAACAAATTTTGCATTCATGTCGTTTAGGAATGATGGTAATTATGAGACTCTGCATGTAAATAGCATTCGTGTCAACACCCTGGCTGTAATTAGAATTTGGAAACTCAATAACTAGGATTTTTCTGAGAGCTTGAATATATCCAACTCCATAATACAGAGGTACTTAAAAATCAAGGAAATAGGGAAACCTCACATCTGCCGAAATTCTGATGTTTAATGTGATTTATATTATTATATTGTCAATAATGTGTTTGATGAATAAACCAAAAAGTGTAAAACCTATAAAGATTCAAAGATTTTGATTCTTCAAAGTAGTACACTCCTGGCATTCTCTTAGCCAGCTTCATGAGGTCATCACCTGGAATGCTTTTCCTTCTTCATCTTGAATATGCTGAGCACCTCAAACTTGTTTAAGATAACGGAGCTTTGTGTTTCCATGGTCTGACTATCTTATTTTCCACAGCATCAGGCTTTATAACGGTATATGTGCACCTACTATCACTGGTAACTGCCACAGCTGAGCAGTACAGCTTAACTGTTTCACAGCTATAAAAAAACACCCCAAATGTCTTTTACACTGAAATTTGACGACTTTTCTTAAGGTGGCCCAAAATGTCAATATTGCTATTGACTTGTCTTTTAGTTAAATGAATAGTTAATAGTTTTAATAAGTAGTAGTTATGAGGATTTCTTTTTATGATGTAGCAGTGAAGACTGATGGCTGTAATGGTTATACAATAAACCCCACAGTTCCATAAAGCTCTTGTCATTTTCACTTTACATAAAATACATTTCAACCATTATTGCTATGTTATATTTTCATGTCTTAGGTAAAATAGGACATGATATTGTGTGATAGTAGCTGTTTTTTCTCCAAAAATGAGTGGTGTAAAAGCTAAAAAATACACTCTCTCTGCTCTCTGAAACATGAATCAAGGTTTAATCACATATTTATTCATGAGTCATATCAGATATTGATGCTTTCTAAACACATCTGTGGTTCAAAATTTGGGATTTTTTAGACTGGGTCAAAATTTAACTGGAACTGTGAGGGTGTAGCATATCAACAGTATATAAGGTCCATTGTAACATCACAAGTCTATGAAAAAGTATCAAAGGGACAAGGATGTACAGAATATGTGTAGAGTTACTCCAGAAAAGGTCAGAACTGTCAGGAACCAACAGTGAAGAAATAGTTTTAATTAATGTGAGAGTGCTGGGTATTGATTTGCATCCTATTATACAAATAATTTAGACTTGAGATAAAATAATTGATGCTATATGAAAATGAATGTGGTTGTAAAGGGAGGCTGATTTTTTATTTTTATTTTATGAATGCAAGACCCACTCCAGTGCAGTTTTTTTTTGGACCCTCTCTTTGACTCAGAAAAACTGAACTCTAAATACAACTACTCTCAATTAAAAAAAAAAAAAAGACCTCAAAGAAACAGCCCTGCCTCTCACAACCACCAGGCAATGCATCATCTCTGTGGCTGCTGATGAATTCGAGCAAATAACCAAATAACAACATAAAGATGAATTTGATTAGATGTCTGCCTGGCTGCCACAATCATTTGGTACTGATAAGCAGTTTCACACAAACCTGAGTTACAGAGATAAGACAGGTGAAACAGGTGCTGATGTGTTCCTAAACTTTTTTTTGCTGCATCCAGAATTCCAAATAATAAGAATACATATGAATTCCTGAAGATGATGTCGTAGCCTGATTTGTATGGAATCAGATGCCTCACCGTCTGTTATAACTAAACCAATTACATGATGACTGAGCTGCAAAACCTGCATAACATTGAAATTTTGATTATGCAAATATGAAATGAAGTTAATCACCATCAGTAAATGGCTCACTGATGCTCAGCAGAGTTGGGAGACAGCTGTGTCTCCCAACGCTCTCACGGTAACAGAGGGCTCTTGTTTTGCACACAGCTGATTTAGCTTTAAACACATTTTATGTGTCTGAATTAAAATCTAAATGTCTTTGTACAAGTTTGTGCAATGACAACCAGATCATAAACCTTATGTGTACTCTGTAAATATCAATGAAATTAGTGGGATTCTTAATTTGACACATTTAAATTCACTGTACTGCTGTTTTCTGTTATGCTGTGTTCCATTTACCTCGGAAGTTGGAAGTCGGAGATGGGAATGACCCCAGTTTGTATCAATCCAGTTTTGAAGTCAGAAAACCAGTTCTAGCCAGGTTAGCCATTGATAGCAATACCAGTTGATAAAAAGCCATATTGCTTTATTTTGCTCAACATGTCCACAGATAGAAGTTGGACAGAGCTGTGTTGTTTACGACTGATTTAATGAGACACAAACAAGATAAAGCTGCTAATAAACAGGATATTAATACAACTTTCACACTGTTGATGCACGGGGTGGAACATCTTGGATTTTGAGATTGGGTCTGGTGAGGTTCATCACACTTTCCAAGTCATCCAAATCCAACTTCAGGGGGCGTTCCATTTGAAATTTCAGACTGGGAACTTAGAAATTCCAACTTCCCACCATTATATTACAGAATCCAGAGTGACTACAAGCTAGTGACAAATGTTGGGCTCTCTATAGGGAGAACATTTTAATCACACATATTCTGCTACTAAAAACTGACATATTGGTAATTCTAATTACTAGTTGAAGGTGATGAGAAAACTTAAGCCCTGAAACTTGTGGAAAACACCAAAGGTCTTCTCTACAGTCAGTGCTCCATGGAGAGCAACCAATCAAATCATGTTTCAAGAGTTATTAGATGAGAGACATTGTATAAGCTTCTTGAAATTGTGTAATACTTATAATACAATATGCATTAAATACAGACTACTTGATTTTAGTGTTGAAAATCTTCTTCCAAAGGACAGTCTTGACTTTACGAGATCAGCTTGTCTGACATCAGTGACACGAGCAGACGGTGATGAAGGACCTGCAGCCGGTTTACTCTGTAGCTGTTTGTCAAACTGAAGGTAACACTGCTTCATTTATCAGCAGGATAACTCTTACACCCACTCTGAAACACTGCCAGAAAGCTGTGTTCACACATTCTGTCAACAGCTGCTTTCCCTCTGATTGTTTCCTCTTGTTTTTCTCGTGCTCTGCATCAGCATATGATCTGGACACTTACTCATCATCATCATTTTGTCACTTACAGCTGTAGAGTCAGTCTCACATCTACAACATTGTGTTATTACAGTGGGATTTTCAGCAGAAAGTAGTGTACAAACATGGACGATACTGTATTTGTTCTATTGTGGAATTCTTGAGGGCACATAAAGAACCTAAGGGTGAATATGGTGCATTCAAGTCAAGTTTATTTATAGTTTATTTATTGTTATGAGCTAACCAAAGTGGGTGCAGTAGTCGAGATGTGAGTTAATAAAAGCATGTAAAACTGTCTCCAGATCACCAGACTAAGACGAGGTTTTATTTTTTACCATCAACCATATGAGATACGCGCTGCTGCTGCTGCTGCTGCTTCTGCTGCTGCTGCTGCTGAATTGATTTGTTCCTGGTTCATGACATTACATTTCTGCCATGTGTGCTGAGACACCAGAGATTTAAGCTGCTGTATACCAGAACTGATAATAAGAACTTGTATTTTACTTTCATTTACAGTAGCTTAAGGGCACTAGGCATTCAACATCATCAAGCAAAACCACTTAAAATAGACTGAAGATTGTGAGTGTCAGTGTCAGAGGTTTCAGTGGGAAGCAGTGATAAGGGATGTATAATAAAAGTATGAATAATAGAAAAATGAGATAGGGCTTATAGGATGGAGCGCATACAGCTAATAGTAATAAATTCATTATAAGGTTAATTATGTACCATCTTTTGGGAGTCGTCCACATGGTTGGGCTCTGGTAACCGAGTCCCATTGCCCTGACAGGTCATATTATGTTGTATAAACTGGGCATTTAAATTCTCTGAGTGTGTCAGAGGGGGGGGGTAAACAGTGAGCGTGCCGGCATATCAAGCGATGTAGTCAGCCGTCAACCCGAAATGAAATGAAAACGACTTCCAGCACAAGCTGAGAACAGACTGATAACACAGTTTACCCGATTGATATGGATGTCGCTCTCCATCTCCGTCAAAATAATAAATACATCCTGTTGCAAACACACACGGTATATTGTAAAATCAGGCAGCAGCAGCAAGCAAGAACTCTCTGTTCCACTTTAATATCTCACTGACTAAAGTACAGATTGCTACTGTCACGAGTAGTAGGTGTCACAAGGGAAGAGAGAAGGGAAGAATCCTCCTTCCATTCCTTCACTGACACAATAAGTGAATAAGTTGAAGATGCTCAGTGTAAATCCCATGAATTTGTTTATCTGGTTGACTTTTCTCATTACCGCTTGTCAGTGCTGTGGCTGCAGTGATTAACTGGCCTTTCTCCATAGTTTGAATGTCTTGTCCTTGGCTGCTGTCTGAGTCACTACCTTCACTCAACCAAATAAATCTTAACTGCTATGAATTAAAAAAAAAAGAAAAGAAAAAAAAAAGCAGATAGAGCTATATAAAATTCCTTGTTATGTTGAAGAGTGTAAAATACAGAGAACTCAAATATTTATGCTCGCCAATGTTCAAAGAGCAGTTTAAACATTTCAGCTCTGCCTATTTTGACGCTGCATGTCACAGAGAGAGAGAGAGAGTGAGAGAGAGAGAGAGAAGTAAAGTAGGATGCTGTGATCATCGGAGTCTGTGATCATCGGAGTCTGTGAAGTGGTTTAAAATGCAGTCAGTTGCCTGGTATTGCAGGACCACCTGTTGTTTTTGTGAATGTTTTAGAAAGAGTGAAAGTGAAGATTATTTAAAGACACCCACTGAGGACCATGTGGTTATAAACTGCATACTATAGTATAATACACATACAATATTCATAATAATCCAACTGTGTAGATATTTATAAAACATACAGTAGAAGGTTTGTATTAATGATGATGGAATGAGTAGTAGACTAAATGATGAAAAATAAGCACATAGAAATGCTCAATATAGGTTTAAACCCCACAGTGTAATTTGACAAATTTTTTACATTTGAGATAAAAAAAAACAATTTCCTTTCAGTCAGAAATTTGTTGACTTATCCTTATGTGACCCGGAATATACAAAAATGGAAATATTTCAACTTTCTAAAAATGCTTTTGTTCAGCTGATGCACATTTTTGTTGAGTGTTCGGCTCACATTTATTCCAAAAATTCAAAAACTACCATTCAAAAATACCGTTTATTCACCGTTCATCATCATTTATTGAAACCGTTACCTGTATGTTCTCCAGTATTATATAATGTTGGATCATTATAGTGTGATTGTAAATATTTTTTCTCCATCAACAAAAAGAGTAAAAACTAAAGAATAGCTTCATTAAGGATTAATTGACAATTTAGTAATGACTGATGAGGTATTCATGAATGATTTGTGGTTCCAAAATGATGTATAGAGACTAATTATGAGGAGATGCCTGAGCATGAACAGTATGTAAGGGGTTAAATGTCTAGTTTTCTTGTAAACAAAGTAAATGATATCCTCAATGTAACTGAATAGAGAAACACAGGACTGTCGTGAAAAATGAGCTTATGTTGTTGTTGCTATGGAGAAGAAGCCAGTCAGAGATGAGAATCAGAGCAGAGATGAATTTTTAAACAGTTTGGTATTGAACGTGTGTACAAAACACAGCGCCACATCTGTTGAATTCATCGAAACTAAACCCAGAATTGGGCAAAAAAAGAATTGATTGAAGCTGAAGATTGTAAAATAAGTTTCTTAGGCTGTCACGCTCTTTCAGCAGAGCATGTAACTGAATTTTAAGCTTGGTGATTTGATGTTTCGCTCCAAAATGCACCTTCCACAAGTCCCTGAATAACCTATATCTACCGAGTTTACACCTCCCACTAGTGATGTCCCTCCTACCTCTTCAAAATGGCTGTGGACTCTGACCACACAGTCGGTTTGCCCTCAGCATCCCTGTTCACAGTTTAATCTACAGCAGCACTAACAGCTGCATGTCCCAGTGCTTCTCTTTCCTTTTCATCTCACAACCTCATCACATCTTGAGACTGATGGGGCACAACAAAGTAGCTCATTAATCATTTAGAAGGAAGATGGGGAGAATCAGAGGAATGGGAGTCTTTTTAAGTCGGAGAGGTCCACAGCACAACCCTGCATCACTTCATGAGAGTGAAGGCCAAGCAGTAGAATGCCACCTTGATGCTGACACTATGTTATATTTTATTCAGGGCTTTTTGCTACAGGCTCAATGTAATGCACACATCAGAGGGATGATAGTACATCTGAAAAGGCTCTTCACACTTACAATGTCAGCCCTATAAAGTAATGTAAAGCCTATGCTGCAGATGCCGGTGTAGATTTAGTGCAGTTAAAAGCTGAACTGATCCATATTTATACATTAACAATGGATCATATGACTGTGTGTAATGTAAAAGGTTTCACCCACAGATCATTTTCACCAACTACATTTTAGCATCTTTCAGCTAATTGTTTTATAGTCTGGAACTTTAATCTGACAGATACTGTACAGATTAAACACTTTTTATACAGGAATTGGTCACCCCAGACAAAATTTGGAATTGGCGAATATCTGCGTGATGAACAATGAATGATCTGGCTCTTGGAAAATCAGCTTGATTTCTGGAGGATTAGAAATTGTGGTCAGCTTTCTGCAGTTTGACCAGTTCCCCATCCTGAAGATGCATTTTAAATGATAGTAGTTTATTTTTTAATATTATCGGAGTAACCATTAAATATATTGTGGTTAGAACTGTTGACTGATACTGAAAAAAAATGTAAAATGATATATACATACAGACTGTTTTTCTCCAGTCATCCTTACTGAACCTCAATGATTTCTTTATCTAAACAATCAACCCGTCTCTTAGGAACTGTTTATACCTGGCATTAAGATGTTTCTCAAGTGATTCTATCACAAGTGGACAGCAGAGACACATTGCCGTTCATACCTGTCTCTATAAGAAATGTACCTATCCCATTTTGATATTAGATAGCCCAATATTGATTAAATAGTTAGATCAGGTATTGGATAATGGGGCTGACAGGAAGGCTGTCAGGAAGGCCTGACAGGAAGGCCACAGTATGTCAGGTTGGAGAACTGTGTTTCTGGGACATTAATGAGCAGCACAGTGGCTCCGCAAGGGACTGTCCTGGTACACAGCGGACTTCAAATACAACTCTGAGTCCTGCCACATCCAGAAATACTCGGATGACACAGCTATTGTGGCGTATATCAGGAATGGACAGGAATCTGAATATAGGGATCTGATAAAAGCCTTCAGTGACTGGAGTCACAAGAACTATCTCCTACTGAACACCTCAAAGACTAAGGAAATGATCATAGATTTCCGCAGGTTCAAGCCCCCTCTTCAGCCAGTGAATACTTGTGGGGTGGGCATCGAGGTGGTGCCAAGTTATAAGTATCTAGGTGTATACCTGGATAATAAGTTGGACTGGTCCCTAAACACAGACGCTCTCTACAAAAAGGGGCAGAGCCGCCTCTTTTTCTTAAGGAAGCTCAGATCTTTTGACATCTGTAGTAAGATGCTGCAGATGTTTCATGAGTCTGTGGTGGTAAGTGTGTTGTTCTATGCTGCAGTCTGCTGGGTAGGCAGCATCAGACACAGAGATGCAAGGCGGCTGGACAAACTAGTCAAAAGAGCTGGCTCTGTGATTGGAGCCAGGTTGGACACACTGGAGGAGGTGGTGGAGAGATGCAATGTGAATATGTTCGAGGTCATCTTGAAATACCCGGATCATCTGCTACACAACACCTTTATGGACCAAAAAAACAGCAGTGGACGGCTCCTCTCTCTCCGTTGCAGGACGGAGAGATTTAAAAGATCCTTCGCTCCTACAGCCATCAGGCTGTCTAATTCTTCAATAATTTACAGAAGAGCTAACAGACTAATTGAATTTCCCCTCAGGGATAAATAGTCATTTTGAATTTTGAATTTTGAATTTGAATTGAATTGATCCATGGGGTTGATCTATTCACTTCAGTTCTATGTTTGCACCACGTACTACGTTATGCACAGCATGCCGGTAGACTTGACTCACAAAAAACGCAGAGCTGGTGCACAATTATTTATTATTTTAATAATAAATAACAATTACAAAGTTAGGAATTATTGTTTAAGTCAAGCCAGATGCCTTCAGTCTTTTCCTCATGGCGAGGTATATAGTTTATCAATGTGCTATCGGATTGGCCGATACACAAAGCCCAGGTATTAGTATCATTATCGGGACTGAAAGAGTGGGATCGGCGCATCCCCAGTCTCTATTATGCATTTTGAGCTGATTACTTGTGTCCAGATTTCATTGCTGCCTGCGTCACTTCTTCTAGAGGGTCAAAGGACCACGCGCATCATATTAGGCAAGTGTCAAATTTGTTGTTTGTCTAAACATTGTTAGAGCTAAGAGCTAATAACAATGTTTCAAGAAGTAATATACATTTATGGGCTATTCCAACTGTTCAGATTACTTCAACAACGTACATCTGTGCTCCTTTTTTCAACTGCTGGCAAGCTTTTACCAAAACAACCAACACACCCTGCATTCTTGATGCATTTCCTGTTATGTCCTTGCTGGGGACACATCATGTATCAGGACACATTAATGTTTACACTACAAAAGATATGTGGTCAAAGGTGTCCCAGACCACCTTGGCAAGTGGTTTGAGTGATTAGATCACAATGCGTCTTGGAGGTCATTTACATTTGTATTTAGCGATTTCCACTTGTGATCGGATCACCAGAGACACATGTTGATGCCAGGTGTAAAAAGGGTCCCCATCCATCCCAACTAGGCTGCTTCCCTCAGTTAACTCTTCTTTACTAGACATGATCAATCTGTCTTCAGTAACAAGATATGTACAACAGTTCTTTAAAGTATCTGTAATTAAACCAATTATTAAAAAAGGCTACTCTTGATTCAGGCATTTTTAGCCAACCATAGACCTCTATGTAACCTTCCCTTTCTCTCTACGATCCTTGAGAATGCAGTTGCCAATCAGCTGTGTGCCTTTGTACTTCAGTCTTCAGACAGCATTGGTGAAAGGTTTAAATGAGCCCTGATTAAATCAGACAAATGACTTCTCTGTACTTGTCCTGTTAGATCTGAGTGGTGCATTTGGCATTGACATTGAGATTGACCATCACATCCTATTGCAGAGACTGGAACATTTAATTGGCATTAAAGGGACTGCATAGAGCTGGTCAGAGTCCTATTCATCAGATCGATTTCAGTTTGTACGTGTTAATGATAAATCTTCAGATCCTTAATAGAACCAGATGAAACCATGCGGTTAACTTAACTCTAAGCATTCCCATAGGACATAACGACCTGGATGACTTACAGTTTTCCGCTACTAAACTCAGAAAAAGTTATTGCGCTTGGCCCCAAACACCTTAGCAACACATTATTTAATGATATAGGTACTCTGGATGGCATTACTCTGGCCTACAGGCTACAGCAGAGTCTTTAAGCAGAATGATACAATGCTGTTGCAGGTGTACTGACAAAAACTAGAAGGAGAGATCATATTACTCCCATTTTGCTGCACTGGCTTTCTGTAAAGTCCAAAATCCTTCTCCTCACCTATAAAACCCCTAAAGGCCAGGTACCATCATGTCTTAAAGAGCTCATAGGACCTTATGAACCCACTAGAACACTACACTCCATGAATGCAGTCTTACTTGTGGTTGCTAGAGTAAAGTAGAATGCGAGACAGAGCTTTCAGCTATCAGACTCCTCTCCTGTGGAACCATCTTCCAATCTCGGTCCAGGAGGCAGTCACCCTCTATGGTTAAGATTTGGCTTAAAAAGGGAGAGGAGAAAAGGGACATATACTGGAGGGAAATAACAGAAAAAACTGGAGCTTTTAGTGAGTTTTGAGTTCAGTAAGAATCTGAAGTGAACATAAACACAGACACACTCTGACAGACATTTCAGTCAGTGCAATCTAGTTGACAACTAACATACAGTTGGTACATTGAGTATTTGGGGCAAAAAAAAAAGCCCATAAATGTTCCAGTGGTGCTGAAATTCTGTGTCAGTGCATTTTTTTTTAAATTTAGTGAGGTATTGACCGCAAATGTAATGAAACTCTGATAAGTAAGTGCTGATGTTGGGCTGCTTTGATGTGTGTTACGCATATCTGGAAAGGAATGGGATGCAACAGAAAGTGTTTTCTGCTGCTGAAACTTAAATATTGCTGATGAGATGACACTTTTGAAACTCATCCTGCAATATCCTTTTTGATTTGATTGAATGAGGTGTGGGGAGATATTTGGGGACATTTTTCAACTACTCTGAACAGTTTTTTTGTTGTTGCTGTAAACAGATAATAAAGCAGCTTTCATTCTAACTGGTCCTGATATGAGCCATTTAAAGTTAGGAAACAGACAGACACTGTGAGAAACAGAAAGGTAACAGATAACAGACTGCTGCATTGACTCTGTTGTCGTGTGATGAAGTGCTGAACCGAGAGTCTGCTTGAATACATTTATAATGCATCTTGTAATCGCTTTTGTCTTTTCTCACACTGTCTATCTCTCTCTCATTGACTGTTAGTCTTTCTTTCATCCTCCATAAGTGTCTGATAAAACAGTACCGCAGATTTTACACCTGCCTTTGACAGACATTAAATGTTCTCTTTATCATTACCCCGACCCGCCTTCCTCTCTATCACCACCACCACCACCACCTTTTGTGTCTCATTCACTTCATTCTCCATCATTTACACTCCCTCTAAACTATTGTCTCCAAGCTTCAAAAGCTTTGTAATTTAACCCAAACCACCCACACGCCCCACGCCCACATACACACACACACATACACACAGACACACACCAGCTTCTTAACGATAATGTGATTGATGTAGAGTGAAACTGCACTGACGAATAATAACTCTGCAGTCCATTGCAAATGAACAAATCCTCTCTCACTAACACTCCCAGTTTCACCATCCCCATTGACAACTCCTCTGTTTCCCCCTCCACTCAGGTTAAGAGCCTGGGTGTCGTCCTTGACAGCTCTTTGTCATTCCAGACTCACATTAATAAGGTTACCCAGTCAGCCTACTTCCATCTTCGCAATATCAACCGCCTCCGTCCGTCCCTCACTTCCAACAGCGCTGCCATCCTGGTCCACACTCTAGTTACATCCCGCCTAGACTATTGCAACTCCCTCCTCTTCGGTCTCCCCCACAAGTCCCTCTGTAAGCTCCAACTGGTCCAGAATTCAGCTGCTCGTATTGTCTCCAGAACTCCATCCATCAATCATATCACTCCTGTTCTTCAACAACTTCACTGGCTTCCTGTCAAATTTCGCATAGACTTCAAAATCCTGCTTCACACTTTCAAGGCCATCCACAACCTCGCCCCCCCATACCTCTCTGACCTCCTCCACATCAACACTCCCTCCCGGGCACTCAGATCAGCCTCCTCCATCAGCCTCGCTGTTCCCTCTGCCCGTCTGTCCACCATGGGGTCCAGAGCCTTCAGCCGCTCTGCCCCCCGCCTCTGGAACTCCCTTCCCCCCGACATCAGGAACATTACCTCTCTATCCATTTTCAAATCCCGTCTAAAAACCCACCTTTTCAAACTTTCATACTCACTTTAATTTGTCATCCATCCTGCAGTTTTCTGATTGTATTTGTTGTTTATTGCACTTACATGTGTCCCTTTTGGCTCTTTTAATTGTTTTTTATCTGTATTGTAAGGCGACCTTGAGTGCCCTGAAAGGCGCCTTAAAAATAAAATGTATTATTATTATTATTATTATTGACTCTGGGGGAGTGGGGGTGGTAGTGGGAGCAGGTGTCCCGCCTATCGTGGAGCCAATAATAAATTAGAAACTAAATAAATACATCAGTAGGAATAAAGATAGAAAAAAAGGAATGTTATTGCTGCTCATTTAAACTCACAAGTCCAAGCAAACCAACGCTACAGAATTACACAGTTTCACAAAAATTATGAACAATTGAATATGTAAACTATTGCCATGCTATTCTCAAAATACACACATTGTGGTATATATCCAGTGATGCTGTGGACAAACTGACAAGTACCACTGACATTTCACAAAAGTGTTAAATGTATGTATGAATGTTAAAGCTACATTTATTTAATGTTATAACTTCCTAGGAGCAGAAGACTCTGTGACCTTTTAGCCATCAATTACCTATTTATACATTAGCAGTTACGATGAATGTAAGTCCAATAGTCACTCTCTTTTTTGCTCTGGTTGTGTGTCCACTGAATTCTTAGAAAAATATCAGGTTATTTATATGCTAAATGCTCCAAATATGATCACCAGCTGGTAGTGAAGAGAAATATGCAGGCCTTACAACCAAAACAAAAGCTACAGTAAAAGGTTCTAAAAAGCTCCAAAAAGCTGAGGGGAAGTGCAGAGTTGATAACGATGACGTCTACAGGGTTGTCACAATAAGAAATTCATTTGACCCAGTTTAATATATAAAAATAGGTCTATACGCTAAGGTATTGTTCAGAGTGTCAACACTAAGAAATCAGTGCAACTCTTTAGACATGGCATGGGGCCAAAGAACACGATAAAACACGGTTACATGGTTTTACATCAGACTTGAGAGAAAAAGATGTTCACTTCTTCCCAGGGGAAATCAAAGAGAGGAGGGGAAGAGGCAAGTTTGGTTTATGGGACAAAGTCTTACATTTTGATTTTGTAAATATCTTTATGAGCTCGTTTTTTTTTTTTTTTTTACTCAGGAGTATTGATTTGTTTCTGGAGTACTCTAAAAATGAATCATCTGCCTCCATCTCTGGCTGCTGTGCTTGTTTTATGTTTTTTTGACAAAGAAACTTTATAAAGGGGTATAAAGAATCTACTGAATGTTGAATTATATTATAACTAATGTAATAATAACTAACAAACTATCTTTATACAACATGTTACACACCATTACTGCTTTTATCTCATAATGACTGACCAAGCATTGCAGCTAACAATGTGTGTCTGTACTGATGTATTACGTGTTGAAGCATGCAAAGTCATGTATGTTAGATATAATGAAGATTGGGAGCGAGGCAAAGAAAACAAGTCACTTCAAACTAACGAGAGTGTTTTATTCTATATGGACATGGCATCTCTAATATTTTAATTTGCACAAGAAATGTTTTATCAATGTATGGGTTGAGCAGGTCTTGGATCAGGTCTAATAATCTTTGGGTATGGTAGGGTTGGGTCTGACTGCTGGGACTAGGTTCCTTTTTAACCCTTACATACTGTTCATATTCTATATCCACAGAGTGTGTTCCAGCAATCCCTTCATTAAAAGCGTACAGTGAAGCTCAAACTAACTATGTAACTGTGGAAACAAGAAGAAAAACATATTTTTGAGGAGAGGGGGATTTATTTAGTTTACCATGAAGAGTAAAATTATGTATATATTATATACATTTGATCCCAGATTGTGGACATCATATCATATGACTACAGTGCCTCAACAAATCCTCCAGTGCATGTGTACCACTGAAACTCATGTGTATCTTCTTGGGAATACAAGGAATTCGCCACTAGATGGCAGCGTTGCTACACAAACAGCTCCAATGTTTAACTCAATTCAAGCAGTTCACTAATGGTCTGCTGCTACACAGATATCTGAAGGAATGATAAACACCACAGATGGACCCATATATACACCTGTGCCTCCTTTCTAAGCTGTGTCAACAAAAAAAACGTACTCTGTGCGCCACTGATTTTACACATGAAGTCACAGTTAATGCATCATGGTTTGTACCACTCAGCCTGTGGAAAATGATGTCATCATGATTATTTCAGGAGACTACATCAGTCCACAGAAAGCTTATCTAAGCCTGTCTTCATTGTTAGTTCAGGTTGGACCTTGATTCTATATCCCAGCAGCTCAAACTTGCCAGTTACACCTTGTAGTTAGGCATTAAGGGGGTCTTGTGTGTCCCCAGGCTAAGACCACTTCTTCTAAAGGGCCTCTGTGCACTTGCTTTGGTCTGAGTATGTTTGCTGTGTTCAGATCTGCCCAGACTCAATGCATCAAATCATCACCCATTCAGCCAGAACTGAAATCACATGACTGTATTCAATAAATGAATGTTTTCTAATGTTCTCATGGTTCCAATCTGGATTTAAGTCAATGATCTTACAGTTAGAAGGTTTGTCTTTAGATCACAAGACCATCAGGAGAGCACAGTTGTCTCAGACAGCAGTTGGCACTAAACATGAACTTAGTTCTGTATACTGTAGTTGGTGAGAGTGAATAACTTGGATGAATGAAGTGTATGTGTTGTATGCAAACAGAAGACAAAACCCTAACACATCTGGCTGGTGGCGGGGAGACAAAAGATAAATGGAAGCAAGCCACAACTACTTAGCTACAGGTAGTTTCCCGTCACCATCTCCAACCCTGCCTACCTGCTTCTGTGCCAGGAAACGAAACCAACCTTTCAAGCAGAAGCTTTAAAAAAAATCACAATAATTTAGCTGTTTGGTATAAAATTCTGAAATAATATCACACATCAACCTGCTTTAATGGGTTGTATTCTTAAATATTTTGGTGAAATGTGTTCAAAAATAGGATTAAACAGAAGATGTTGAGCTTACAGAGCAAATTACTTGGTGACATTTAAAGGAAAAACCAGTGCAGGTCTGAGTGTTTGACCCTTACAGTGAGAGGATCTGGTAGCTCTGTTAAACTGTGGGGGGTATTTTACTGGCATGGTTTAGGTCCAATTGTCCCCTTAGAGAGAAGAGTCACTGTAGCAATACAAAGTAATTGTCAGTGATCATCTTTATCCTATGATGACACATGTCTATCCTGATGGGAGTGGTCCATTCCAGGATGACAATGCCCCCATCCACAAGGTTCTATAAGATGTATGGCTGATTTATTTTGAGTATTCAAGTGAAATGTATAGAAATTTAGATTTTTTAAAATAAGGTATACCCACTTTAATCAGTCATTACTACATTTTATGCAGCAACTGAGTCATCACCCTATAGTATGTACTGAATATGATTCCATGTAGCTGATTACAAGATATAGGGCCCTATCTAACACCTGGCAAACAGTAGCACCAGGCATGACGCATGTGTCTTTACTAGTTTAAGACTAATACAGATGTAATTGTCCTATCCAGCATCCATGTTGTTTAAATAGGAAATGCATTCGCACCCATCTGTGCGCCCATGGGCGTGTTGGTCTCAAAATGATGTGTGGTCAGGCATTTTGTTGGCACATTGCTATTTTGAGCAATGGAGAGGAAAACGATTGCGCAATTGCACAAAAAAAAAAAAAACAGGTCAGTGGCGTAAATATAGAATAACAAATAAAATAAAATGATAAAATGAAACAAAAACAGATACAAATGAGAGAAATTCAAATGAACTTAATGAAAGAATAACATTTAAAAAAAAAAAACAGGGCTATCTCAAATGAACTGAAATCTCTTTAATAATGAAAGGAGTTTAAGGGCTTTCTTGTTATTAACAGGTTTAAGAGACTTACTCAAGAGTTTTAACTCATTCTTCAAGTGGTTTAAACGAGGTTTAAGACTTGTTTCTTATTATTTTCTTCTGTTTGTTAAGTTATTAACATTATATCCAACCAGATACATGTTTTGATCTTTGTTTCCAGAGCCCTATTTCAGCCTCTCTTTATCTCCTCTAATGTGTTTATCTTATTTTTGAACAGAAAAATACATTACATACAGGAGCTATTCTCAGGCTTGACTGTTAAATAGTCAGTTATTATGTCTCCTTCCTCCCATCTTAAAGTGCAATACTAAAATGCTAGAGTACTCTGTGCCTTGAAATAAACCTTAATGAGTTTTTGACCTCGTGTGGTAATATGTAGCAATGCTTTGATGAGCCAGTGCCCATTTTCTTTGTGCCCTATTAGCATTCATATGAGGATGTACATGTACATTAAGAAAGTAATGTTTACAAGAGACTCCACAGGATACATTCAAATATACTGTTGACACATCTCTGACGCACTGGATGAAACCATCTCACCTCTATAAGCATTTTGAAGGAAAAACATAAGACTGGTGATTTTTCTCTTTTATTGGGACACAGTCGAGGTAGAAAACATGGTTAACACCGACAGGAACCTAGTACAAACTGTCCAAACACAAAATAGAACACATACAAAAACACTTGAGTACATTTGACAATAATAAGTAAGTAACATTTTTGTTTTTGGTATAGCAGCCAATAACACCCCCAAATCCCCAGTTTTTCTCCCACTTCTGTGTTTAAGAGGTTCAACAGTGACTTGAGAGGATATCTGGGGATTTTGGAGAGACGTTATGGTGCTATAAAAAAATCTGCACATGTATCTTTAAATTCAAACAAATTCAAGGTAGATTATAGATTCAACATTTAGTATAGATTACCAATATAGACAAATCCTGACAGAGCTTTCAGATATCAGTTAGAGAATTTTTTTCTTAGATCCCTTAAATGTCCATTAACACCTTGAATTAATATTAGACATGTACCTAAAGACCTCTTTGTAACAAACCCCTTTATAAGGAAAGGAAAGAAAAGAGAAAGGGCTTTAACTTCGGATAATCCATAATCCCTTTCTCTGCAATCTTTCCACCTAGTGTTTCGCTTTAAAACCTTGACCAATCACAGCTGGGCTCTAGGCTGTCATTGCAGTAGCAATTGGATCCAACTAGTTGTCGTCTTCTGTCATTAGAGGGCTGACCGGCCTATAGGAGAGCAGGAAAGAATATGTTTTAGCACATGAGTGGATTAAAGCAGGGCAAGGAGCTCACCTAACAGCAGGGGAGCAGAGTAGGGTAGGAGGGCTAATCCAATCTGGATTAGTCCAGATGGCTTCTCTAGAGGCAGGAGATGATCTGGTAACATACAACTGGACCCTCTGACTGAAGGTTTCAATTAGTTTATTAAGAGTGTTCAAACAGTTTGTGGTAAAATAGCAACTTAATCCTCACTGTTAATCTCCACACAAGTAAAGCTCAAAGGGATTAAAAATGCTAGATTTTTAAAGGGTCTTTTAAAGAAAAGACATAAGAGAAAAAGTTTTAAAAAACATATATCAATCTCCACTGCATGGTTGGCTTAACCTTGGAAGCCCCCACGGCTAAAAATTGCTGTTTGGAATCCATTAACCCCGTTGCACTTCTTGGCCTCTGTGCACTATGTATGAACCTTGTTACATTTAAATTCCCATGAAGAAGAGAGCACACAGCAGACTATATACAGTATGGAAGCTTCATTATAGTCCTTGATAACAATCTGTCCTCCTATGCTGGAATAATCACATCTGGCCTGTGTCAATCAGTTTGTTGTAATTTGACTAATCACAAATTCATTAAGAAAAATCCTGTCATACAAACCAACAGTATGGAGTTTGAAAGATGCGGGTGATTACAAAACAGTGTGTAATGTAAAATGCTATATACAGTAGTTGTGTTATGGTATGTGTAGGAGCCAGTGTTTTTAAGAGTTTGACCCAAACTAGGGACTAAAAGTTAGAATATCTAGCTGTCTGCTGCTGTGATTTTGATCATCCTCTTGTAATGTGCCTTAACTTTGTGGGCCACCTAATCACTAGAATTTACCCTTAAGTTATAATGCCTTAGTAATTGTATCTTAATGTTGCAAACTCCTGAAAATTCTTTACAGTATGTGCACCTGATTGACACACAGTACTGTCTTGAGATGGCTCCAAAATGTTAACTTTCATTTGATGCACTACCTAGCAACCAACCTTATCCCACCTTACAGTGCTTTCTCCTTTTATCCCCATGCACTTACTGTTTTTTCTGTCCTTAATCCCTATGTTCTGTATCACCAATACATTCATATAGATACAGTATAAGAACATATACACATATAGGTACATGGACATACACCCCTCTAACTCAAAAATATACTGTATAAAACACACAGTAGTTCTTTGTTAATATAATTACTGTTTATGTACATTACTTCTTTAATTTAATTGTGTCTATGTCTGTGTTTTTGGTTTGTGTTTGTGTTAATTTTTGTTCTGTAAATATGCAGAATGTCTCTATCTAAAAACCCTTCTCTATTCTTTTCCCCTTTTGTTTAAATACAGCTTGCAAAAGACTAAAGACTGGAATTTGACAGTGCAATTCTGTCTTTTGTTCTCATTGTGTAATTGTTTTTTGTTTAGTTGAGTTGATCCAGTTTGTCATTTTGCCTTTAGGAGATGCTAAATACTTTCCTTTTCAGAGAAAAATGTTAGTGCCCAGAGTGCTGCTCTAAATGCTATATCAAAGGCCTTTTAAGAATGATGTCTTACACTAATTATATAATAATATAATTGAAGTGTTTCAGTGATATGATTCCTTAAAAACTGATCAGATTACATTGTAGGTTGTCTTGACACCTTATTATTATTTTACTATTAAGATAGGGCATCTGGAGATCTGTTTTGAGCCTTCTGGGAATGCTGATGTTGCACTAGTCAGATCAGATAACATTGTACTGTAAGTTATCTCAAAACTTGATCGCTATTTTACAAATGGGGCATCTGGAGATCTGCTCTTTGCCTTCTGAGATTGCAGATGGTCTGACATGCTGATGTCATTCACTTAAACAGAGAGACAGGCAGCTGCCAAAAGCCATCTGTGTGGATTCAAAGTAAACAACCACCAAGAGTCAAATAAACCTGATTTGTTGTTGTTAACCCCCTAATAATAAACCAACTACAAGAATCAAACCATTATTTTGTTCCCATTGGAAATGTTTTAGTTAATAAGTTAATATAATGGTAATCCAATAATGGTATTTCAGAAAAAATTGAATGTGTGTGTAACTTTTTTTAATGTGTGTAATGAAATAATGTTTTTCCTTGTATATAATACCTATCTCAACACTAACAGCCAAACCTGATTGTTACTGGTAAGAACCAAACTCTACCCAAAAGTAAGCATGAGTGACACGTTTTCTCTAATAGCAATAAAGTGGTTACAAAGGCCAGCAAACTTTAACTGGCACAAAATTATATGATATTACCTTTCTTTTGTGCCACCAGGTTCACTCTGTTTGGCTTGGGTGAAGGTGGAATTGCCATCTTTGGAAAACTCTGGATGGGCAGTCATCCTAGGCCTCTGTTCTGATTGTGTGCGACGTGTAGTGTTGTCTGTCCCTCTTGTGGTTACCCTGCCTCGGGAGGTCAAGCCCTGAGGGTCTTGTGACTCTTTTTGACAGAAGACTGAACGGGCATCGCGGAAGGACACGGATGGAATAATCTCTTCGACGCTGTTGTCTGTGGCACGTGTCACTGTCCTGGGAGAACTTGGTCGAGATGAGGGCCTAGAGGATGACTGAGATCTGTAAACAGGAGGGGTTGGAAATCTGTGGCATACAGAGGGACAAGATGGTGGTAGGCGGACCCTAGAGACAGGGGGTGCTGTTATAGGCAGGCTGCAGGACATGTCACCCTCACAAAGTTCATTGCTTTCAAATCTTTGACCCGTTCTGTTTTGAATGGCTGAATGCCTTCTGCCGCTTTGCTCTGCAATATTTCTCTTATCAGAAGATTCTACTGCATTGCGCAGGTGAATGATTTTGCGTGCCTGTTGGTACAAACAGTTAGTCTTCTGCATATCTGGATCCAGATCAGTTTCTTGTTGCTGCTCTGCGTCTTGAGCCCCCATAACAGCATCCTGTCTAACAGGACGGGTAGGCGACATACTGATTGCTCTTGGCCTCACGTTTACTCGGTTTGGCAGCACTTCTACATTCTGCACTGATGCTCTCAGGCGCTGGGAAACTCCAGCCTTTTGGTTTATCATTGGGAGAGTCCGAACTGACCCCTCTTCATTATCTGGCATACCCTCATTACTCTGGAAGGAATTGTCCATCAGCACCTCTGGGGGTGGAGGGGGTAGGGTGTCTACATCAAGGTCATCTCTGCCGTCAGGCCAGCTGTTGTTGTTGTTGTTGCCATTGATGACTAAACTCCCCTCATTACTATTGCCTATGTCAGATAGGATATGGATCCCACTTTTCCTGGGCTTCCTGATATGGGGTGGTATATTAGCAAGGATCTGGCCTGGTCTACCATCCACCCCTTGACTAAAGGTGTTTATCAGCCTTCTGACAGACTGGCGCCTTGGTGGTTGGGGTGTTAACATCGGTAAGGAACAGGGTGATTTATTTGCTTTGAAGGGGCCTTTTTGTGCACTTGCCGAACCACTCAATGAATGCCGTCTTAGTCCAGCTCTGTAGAGATTAAAATGAGCCACTGCTAACTCTTTTTTTCCTTGGATTTTTTTCATTCGCTGATCCAAGTCGCTCTGGCTCTTTTGTAACTCCATCACTATGTTAACACATTTGGTTGAGGGGTCAGGTTTGATTGCAGCGAGGGGTCTTTTGTATGTATGTTGCAGATCCTGCATGTATTTTGCACGCATGTAGAGAAGAGACTGACTGGGGTCTGGTGGGGAAGAGTTCGACCTCTTTCTCCCAAGCCCCTCCTGTTCATCGTCTTCATCGTCTTCATCGTCATCATCCTCCTCCTCATCCTCCTCCTCCTCATCTTCCTCATCATCTTCATTATGGCCTACCAGGTTGGGTAAATTATTGGAGAGAGTATCAAGTGCACCACGAATGTTGACTCCAGACCCACAACTTCCAGATCCAGCACTCCCACGGTGGCGGCGATGCCTCTCAGACCCTGTCAGGCTCTCATTCTCACCACCGATACCACTGTCCTCACTGTGCAGTGCAGAATCCTCTGGGTAAGACTTCCTCATGGCAGCCACCTCTACACGTGCCAACACTTGAGTCAACCTCTGTTCCGCTGCCTGCTTGGCCTGCAGCTTCCCAACCAGTAGTTGAGAGAGGGAAGAAAAATAGTCTGCTGCCTCCTCAAGCGTGGTGTCACCCAGTGTCCGGGCTGAGCCCCCCACAAGCTTCATTTTCTCTGTTGAATGTTTGAGCAGTTGCTGTAACAGATCTGGAGGTGGCTCAGGGGGGTTGTTTGTGTCAGTGCTATGTTTAGCAGGCATAAAAGCTGGGCCCATCATCCCAGAAGGCAAGGCCATGTATTCCCCATGTTCCTTCATCATCAGTTCCCCCTCCTCAGCCATCTCCTCTAGAGCCTGGTTGATCTCTTCAAAGCGAAACACCAAAGCGGACATCATGGGCTGGAGGGACAACTGTGTTTGGGCAGCCTGGTCCAGCAGGCCCAGTAGGGTCTCATATTTGGAGATATTGGGGTTCAGGAAGGCAAAGGCTGCTTGGTGAGCTCTCACCATTTGTGGGGGGAAGTCCACCTTTGTCTGGGCAATGGAAGACTTCCTCAGCTTTTGTGTAGCCCTTTTCTTGTCTTTCTTCTTCTTTCTTTTCTCTGTCTTTTTAACCTTATCTGTTTGTATGACTTCATTGACTGTTTCTTGCAGAATCACAGCCTCCTCTGTTTCTTTAATGTCCTCTGCACATTGGGCAGCCTTTGTATCCAAGGCGACCTCAGACCACGTAGTCTCTCTTGTAACATGGTCTTCGGTGGGTAATGGCGGTTCATTTTCTTTATCCTCAGTTTTGTCCACTTCTACAGGTCCAGAATCCACACTGACCTGGGATGATTCAGCCAAAAGAGCATTTTGAAGTAGAGGGCTTTCTGGCTTTGAAAATAACTTTCCTTTGGATGGGGAGCAGCCCATTTTTGCATTCAAAAGTGATTCAAGAAAGATCTTTCAGGTAAGAAAAATGAGTGAAAAAAAGTGAAAGCCAAAGTGTAAATCCATAGGTTACTATCTCTCTAGTCAGTTAGACATGTCTTCTAAAATCTTCCAACAAAGGCTCTCCATTGGTTGTCCAGCCTCCACATGCTAGTTTCTATATATTTCTTTTTTCTATGCTGCCTTCTCAGAGTGTCATAGTCAAACAGTGCAGGAGGGATACACCTGCAACCTGCCGACTGATCTGACTACCAAAGCTTGCAATGGAGAAGAGCTGCGTGGATAAGACGGATTTGGTTTTTCCCTCTCTCTCCACGCACAGATGGCCATGTTAAGTGCATCAGCACACACAAAGGCTTGCACACACACACACACACACACACACAAGCACTAACATCTAAGACTTTAAGCTCATCAGGTTAATCAGAGCCAGGTTAGTCATGTGGTGTTTATAGCCGCATCCACTCTGCTGTTGGCAGAAGTTTACATGCAACTGTTGGGTTCACTTGAGAGATAAACAACTTTGTTTTTTCAAGATTGTTATAAGTTGGTCAGTTATGTCAGTTAGCTTTATATGGTGTAGATGAGTAACGTGATATTACTTGTAAGTGTATTATTTCCATATGCTGATTGCTTTATGGCCATTAAAAATGATTTCATATTTGGCCTGTTTACTGCCCCTCCCACATCTGCATACACACACACATACACGCACACACACACACGCGCACGCACACACACACACACACACACACACACACACACACACACACACACACACACACACACACACACACACACACACACACACACACACACACACACACACCACACAGACCTACACACACACACACACACACACACACACACACACACACACACACACACACACACACACACACACACACACACTTCCTTTCCTGTAAATGCTTATAGGTATGAGGTATGAGATAGTGAGTCTTCTCTGTACGGCCCTCAGTGTAAATTCCTCTCACGCAAACACTTATACGGTTCACTGAAAAACTTTCACGTCATACTTGACAGTTGCTGGGAAATGTCTTGAACTAAATATAATCGCTCTGACTCAGAAATACCCATTGAAAAAAATGTTCTTCTGTGAACAAGGTGTGACAATGTGAATATCAACACCAATATGTGTCTTTCTTGGCATTTATCCAATCTCCAGACAAACTTCATGTGTACACAGAGCAATTAGCTTGCATGTTTAAAATCATGGCAGGCTGAGCAAAGATACAAAACAGACATTTTTATTTGATTTTTCAGTTATCTCATAATTTACATTACATTACAGTTACTAATCTTAGCCACAGTTACTAATTAACAGTTATTAACAGTTACTAATCTTAGTAACGGAAACTGTAGATTTTTTTTTGCTGTTAACAGAACATTTTTCAAGTACCTTACCTAACATCGGCATTTGTAAAGTGTTTTAAAGTCAGAATTAAAGGTTTAAAAGTAGCTAAAAACATTTAGTAATGCATTACAAATCAGTCATAGCTATTATTAGAGAAAAAACCTTTGCGAAAAACTTCTCTGGCTATCATAAAGTCATAAAACTTCAAGAGTTTCTGACTTTTAAGGAAGCCAACACCAAGTAAGTAAGTCATTTAATTATAAATCTTAACAAGTTACTGATAAAGGGTTCAGCTAAATGAACCAAACTCATGTCTGACTGTACTTAATAAACACATTATGGTTCATATGCACATGTTTTCCACAAGGTTAGAGTCAAGTGGTTTTCCCGATGAACTAAAAGAGCTAAAAAGATTAAGTAAATAGATGCTGAAGGATGATAAACACCAGCCAACGGGGTTTTCCATAACCTGGCTGAACAAAGGTTACATAGATTGAGGACAAATAATTGTTTTATAAAGAATTGATCAATTATTTACTGACAATTAATACAGTAATTACTACCAACGTATAAACCCCTTTATCAAGCTGTGTTAGGGTGTATTGAACGTTTACATCTTCATGAGCCTTTTGTGGCCTAAGTGATGTCACAGCTGATCAAAATGCCATCAGGTGAGCCAGGTGCCAGCAGTCAGACATCATCTCAGATAAATCAAGAGATAATTATTGATGGAGTAAGGATTGAAAAAGACGAAAGTTATACTTTGAACAAGTTGAAACACTACATGTTTCTAAAAGCATGGCTGTGTGTTGGATTTTATTATAGAAGTAAAGCAGGACTAAAGACAGCTCTGTGTTTCTGAGATGGAACAGGTATTTAACCCACATTGACAGGGTCAAACTATTTCAATAATAACAATAGACACCAGGTATGTATATACAGTACAGCACAGTAAGGCCTTACAGCGCCGCTGAAGCTAATTGTGTCAGTGTGTTTTTAATCACCTCTAATTAAGACTTTCTATATATACAGAACACATACCGGCACTTGGATCTGTGTAATTCTAGAATCTGTCACATATGAGGTCATCTAAAGTAATGCTTTAAAGTGTGTAAAAATGTAGGTGTTACTATATGTGTTGGTTTGATGTCCCATTTGTGTTTTGTATGTGTCCTACATATTGTACGTACATACACCCTTACCCTCCTTAGTGAATTCTATATTTTATAAATTTTAGTATATTTAGTAATTTTCTATTTTAATTCATTCATTTAGAAAATCTCAGAGAAAGACAAGTTGTTTTTTTGTGTGTAAAAGGACTACTGTAAATAAACAAAAAAAAAACCCAAAAAACTATAAATATAAGTTTAAATTTAAATATAGTGATTCTAAAAATACTGCAATCAGATCATAAAATGAGCACTGTGTGTTTATAATTATGACTCTAATATTTTACCCATTTCTGGAGAAAAAATATAAATAATGTCATCTCCATGATCGCCTGCTAAAGATAGCTTTTTCTTTGGCTACTGTTTCCTGCTGCGGTGTTGTTTACTTTACTCCTTTTAGCTTTTTTATCCTTTGTTCAGCTGCTTTGTCCTGTCAGTATTCCATGCTATCTGACGTGATGGTAGCCGTGACAATAACACAATACAGTACCGTGTACAAAACACTAAAGCCTCTTACTCATGTCAATTATTTCTATTGGCCTAAAAAAAAAACTAATTTCAGACACTGAATGCAATCGTGAGCGTGTGAAAACATGTGTTGACAGACTGAATACCAGAAAGCCTGAGCCTAACTATCTGTCTCAAAGCATCTCTTTAATCCTTGCCACCCACGCCCAGGTATATCACTGTTACAGGAAACTGTGCTGAGTTGTTTTCCAACAGAGCAGAAGGAGCTTAATCTGCATGAGGTACCTGCTGCTGTCTGTCTTCGGAGGTCGCCAGCTTGTTTGCTTCAGTACGGTTTATTTTTCACTTTTGATAAAGCGGTGTAAACAGTTGAGACTTGTTACTTAAAATCTTCCAGCTTATGAAATATGGGAAGGCTGCCCAGCTACCCAGCATACCAACAGTATAACGAAATACTTGATGAGGGACATGCATTAACCACAGCATCCCCAGTACAACCCCAACCAGTCTAGGCAGATTCTCCCCCCACCTACAGCCTTGTTCTACTTGAGGTTTCTTCTTGTTAAAGCGGAGTTTTTCCAAGTGTTGCTCATGTGGGAATATTACATCTCTTTAAATGAAATTAACCCTCCTGTTGTCCTCGGGTCAAGGAAGGGAGGAGGAAGGAAGGAAGGAAGGAAGGAAGGAAGGAAGGAAGGAAGGAAGGAAGGAAGGAAGGAAGGAAATGATTAAGCAGGGAAGGAGGGAGGGAGGAAAGGAGGAAGGAAGGAAGGAAAAGAGTAAGGAGGGAGGGAGGGAGGAAAAGAGGAAGGAAGGAGAGAAGGAAGGAAGGAAGGAAATGAGTAAGGAGGGAGGGAGGGAGGGAGGAAGGAAGGAAGGAAGGAAGGAAGGAAGGAAGGAAGGAAGGAAGGAAGGAAAGGAGTAAGGATGGAGGGAGGAAAAGAAGAAGGAAGTAAGGAGAGAAGGAAGGAAAGAAGTATTGAAGGAAGGAAGGAGCAAAGAAATAGGGAAGGAAGGGAAGAACGAAGGAAAAATTGAAGAAAGAGGGAGGAAGGAAAGAAAGAAGGAACAGTCAAAAGAGATGGGGTCAATTAAACACGAGGGTTAAAGAGTATGATCTAGATCTGCTCCTTGTCAAAAATGCCTTGAGATGACTTTTGCTATGATTTGCCACTACATAAATCTACATTGACAGATTGCTTAATCGACTTTTTGGCACCAACACGAGGCAGCTTTACTGCCAAGATTCTAAGAAAGCAAAACAAACCAGTGGATCTCAAGGCCAATACAAACAGACTGAGAGTCAACTCTGCATACTACAGTTACACTGTTCAATATTATGTCTTAAAAGATCATTTTGAAGCAGATGATGAGGTGTCAAATTGCCCTCTGTGTTGGAAGTAACCTTTTAAACCTATTTAAATATCATTACTTTTTCAACAGTCAAACAGCGTGTTATAAACGATAATCTGAGCCTCACATATTTGTTAGTAATCCTGTGGGCTATGCAAACATATTCTTAAATGACAATCTGAGCCCTACTCATTACTCATTTTTAATAATGTACAAATGTTTATCTTCTCTTGTGCCCATATGTAAAATGTCTTTTTTAATGTTTTCTCTATGATTTTAATGTTTACAGAGTTTTTCAGTGTACTCTACCGCAAGCATGAATTCATCAAATCAAATCAATATAATATAAAGTTGTGCCAGTGTCATGAACTGCTAGTAACACCCTCTGTCATGTTATTTCTATTGACATAATTCCACTCTATTATTCTGGACTGTTGCTGAATTGTTTTATTTATTACTTACCGTCATATTTTGTCCAACTGTTGTAAATGTAATTCTAATTTACATCACTATGGTTTAAAGTTACATTATATACATATTTAAAAATTCACTGTAGCCCAAAGAGACATGAGAACATATGTAACATTGAGAATTCAGTGTTAAATATACAGTATATACACTCACTGGTCTCTTTATTAGGAACACCTGTGTAATATAATTCAATCCAATACAACAGCTCTGCTTTAAATTCTACATTTATGAAGTTTATACATTTTCAGTTTTTGTTAACATTGTCAGGAAGGTGATAATTAAACTTTATGTTTATTACTGAGATCACAGTGGGTGATGGTGGTGTATTAGAGTGCATTTTATTGAATGGTGTTCCTAATATTTTGTCCACTCCATTAACATATATGAGAGGGGCAAAATATTAGGAACACCATTCAATTATACACACCTCAGTACAACCACCACCTCAGTTTATAGATTGGATTGTTGTATTGGATTGAATTAGATTGCACAGGTGTACCTAATGAAGTGGCTGATGAATGTATAACACTCTGAAAAGGTGCCTCAGGTTCTTCATACTTAGCGCTATTGTTCCTTTAATACAGTTTGCTGATTGTATCTCTGCACTTTTACTTAAAGAAGTATTATTTTGCATTAAAGGTGATGCAATTTTGTTACATTGTGACAGTATGTAAAATCAGTAAAATATGTGTTGTCATTGTGTCTTACGTGATATGATTTAAGATCAATTGTATGTTGTAACACATGTTTTATTTGGAACACTTCATTGTCTTTACTACAATAGTTCAGTGGAAATGTCTTGTCAGTAACAATGGCTGCATTGTCATTTTGGTTGTTGACATGCTGACATTATCTAACAAGGAAGTATAAAATCATTCCTGTCAAGGCTGATAATCACGTATCAAGATTTTGAAAGACTCTCACTGCGATGAAGGTCCTAAAACGGAAAGGAAATGTGTTTTTAACTGTATTGAGATCAGTGTGTGGTCACGAGTGAGAGCCTGGCCAGTGTGTCTGTGTGTTGTCAGGACAAGCTTTGTTAATACCTCTGAGAGGTGGATCACTACTGATTGGCTCTCACTTGTGTAACAGTCTCAGGCTGCTATGCTGTGCTATTCTCAGCTTTTTGCCTTCCAGCTTTTTCTCTAATGCTTGTACGACTCGAGCACTGTAAATTCCCTGAAGCTGACCCCCCGCGCCCCCCGTTGATAGAGATCACGTCAGGAACTATTTGTTGGTTTGTGAAGGCGTCTGTGTACACAATCTTGAATCGCATCAACTGGCACTCATGAGGAGATTTGATATTTTCAATTATAATCATAACAGTTCTCAATTTGGTTTAATTCAACTGGTTTGGACAGGGTGATGTGTGTGCAGAGTTTGATACTGGAAGGCTGTTTTCACATGCATCTGCTAAAAGGGGAAAGTTTCTCCGAGCTCATTGAAAATTGGATTTAAGAGTGTGCCTATGATCAGGATTTGTGACATCACAACTAGTTTGAAGCCAATCCTGGTTCAATAAACAGCATACACTGACAATGGACTTCACAGTAAAGTAGGTAACTAGGACTAGATGTCATTTTAATGATTATAAAGTGGTAATTAAACCTTTTTTTGTGGATTTTTCCAACCATGTGACTTTATTTTAATGTAAGCTGTAGATACATGGCTACTACATGATTTCAGTTGATAGAATGGCTGCACATACACTCACAATCATGTTACTCTGCTTATGAGAATCATCCATATTCTCTCTTTCAGTATGGACTGAAAGAGACAGTTACACGTCATTGTTTAAATGATTTTTAGGATTGGTTTTGGTTTTATGATGATGATGTCAACGCTAATGTTCAGGTGTGGTTAGTGTTATGTGCCGTGGTGTGCGTTTTGTGTTTGGTTCTGTGTTCCTTTTTTTCTCTTCCGCCAGGTGCTGCCCTCACCTTCCTCTGCTGATTGCCGCAGCTGTGATGTAATCAGCCACAACATATAAACAACCATGGAAAGCCAAAACCCAAGTGCCAGTGGGCCAGTGCTGTGTGTGTGTGTTTTTGAGATAGTGCTCCTGATTAGTGACTAGTAGTGGTGTTTCCTTTCAGTCATTTATTCTACTTCCCTGATCAGCTTCCTTTTTAGATAAGTTTTGAGGTCGTAACATTAGGTTCAAGGAAAGATTCTGGTTTTGGGTTAAAATAAGTACTTTGCTAAAATGTGGGGCTAAGGACAGTGTTGGGGAGTAAGTACTTACATGTAAGGCCATTACATAATTTAATGACACAATAAATCTAAGTGTAATCTGTTACATTTAAAGGAAAAATGTGTCATTAAATGACAGTCACTGATGAAAATGTTGATGATTATAAAGGAGGTTACATCTGAAGTCACACCTTTAAGATTTTACTCAGGAGGATTTTTCATCATTTTTTAATATTTAACATGTTACTGAATACATATATTACTGTTTTTAATACTTTAAAATCAATATTTTTTATATTTAGTAAATAAATCATGATGTGGGTTTATTTGGAGCACACATGGGCTTAAATGGTGTCACAGTACCAATTAAACTCATGCCCAGACTTTTGACTTTTTCATCAAATATCTTTATTTTATATTCTAAAATCTACATGAACTAATGAATACATTTTACAATGAGAGATAAATCTTCTTTATAAGAAATGATCTCTCTTATAAATCATGTCAGTATCCATGAAAAACAGCTGAACTTAGATTTTGGTGCTTAATGGGAACACTTACCCTAACAGCTGAAAACATTTTCTCTGTGGCTGTTTTGGACATGGGGAAGATGGACCACTTTCATATTGGTGTCTTAAGGAGGACATTCAGCCTAAATCCCTCTCTCTCTCTCTCTCTCTCTCTCTCTCTCTCTTCTCCTCTCTCTCTCCTCTCTCTCTCTCTCCGTCTCTCTCCTCTCTCTCTCTCTCTCTCTCTCCTCTCTCTCTCTCTCTCTCTCTCTCTCTCTCTCTTCTCCCTCTCTCTCTCTCTCTCTCTCTCTCTCTCTCTCTCTCTCTCTCTCTCTGTGGATTACGTCACTATATAATAGTCTGTCATCCCTCCAGCTGGTGGCGCCCTGGACAACCACCCTAGTGTGACCAGGTGATCCTCAGTACACAAGACCCAAGATAAACTGGAGCCAGAGACTGCTAAACCAGAAATATAGATTTTTATTTACAATGCATTGAATAAAAGACATGCCAAAATAAAGGAGTGATGGAATAAAGTGTATAATTTATACATAAATATTAGAATCATACAAAAATAAATTAACAAGCAATGAAAATAAGCAGTGTGGGGCAGACTGCACCATCAGGTTAGTGTAGAGTTATGCATAAAAAATTGTCACAAAATATGTTGGCAATGAATAAACCACCAACACTTGTACTACTATAGCAACTAAGCTGACTCAAACCAACAACAGAGCACACATGCATGGCCACTGTGCCACTCAGTCCCTCTTAACACAGTACAAACAAAAACTGGCCTGTACATTAAAATATAATAAATGTGTAATAAAACAGTGGTTTGCTCCCTTTAGTAGCATCTTTGTTAAAAACTAAAAGCAACAGAAGTATATTAACACACAAAAGAAAACTTTACAAGAAACATTTTTACAAAACATATGTAATGTAAAGTAAATAATATACCATGCTAGACTGGAACACAGTCTCCTCCCATAGCTGGGGACATGTAGATGACTGGAATCTATGTTTATTAAGAACCAATATTGCTTTGAAGGGACTAAAAACCTAAGCTTCAATCATTTATCAGCCACCTAAGCATGTTTCTACCTCACCTTGAAAGAAACCTTGACATCTTAAGCTGCTGACGTTATATTTATATATATATATATATACATATATTACACTTTTACTTAAGTAAATCATTATTTTATGCTGCACTGTCATATTTTATGTTCTATTATGATCTAGTTTTTTTTTTTTTTCTATTTTTCTGTCCTTTTCTTTTTATTATAATTGTATTTTCTTGTTTTTAAATGTATATTTTAATGTTTCCAATTTTTACTGTTTAATATTATTTTTTTTAATGTAATTTTGTTTTTAGGTAAAGCACATTGAGTTGCCCCTTAAATGCGCTGTCTAAATAAAGCTGCCTTGCCTTGCTATTTATATATATGTACACATATATGTATTATGATGATATTATGATGAATAAAAAAACACACAATGCAAACTACAACAGGAATGTAAAAGCAGCTGTATACAATTCAACTGAGTCATATGTGGTCTTCGGTATATTGACGAATATAACAGTTTTCAGCAGAAAACAGATTATGTCAGACATGGATTTCCAGTATATATTGACTTCACTGATCTTTTAAAAAAAATGTTTTAATACTAAAATAAATCATATCATATCATTTAATCAAACGATTTGAATTTCTCCAAAACAATTTTTTTTAGAAAGATATGCTCCTTCGTCTCTTAATGGTTGTTCTTTCCTGCCTTGCATACAGTGATTCGATATATTCCTTTTCATTGAACGCAGTTATCATGATAACATCAGTAGGACTGTCCTCATTCAGTGTCTGTAAGCTCTCTGTCTGTAAGCGTCTAGTTGACTTACTTGACACGGATAACTCGCTATTGTTATGAGAGATTGTGTTTATTCTAGGGATATCTGTGTGTCTCTCTGGGTCTGGATCAGAATTTTCCCTGGCGGTGGCTCTCCTAATAATCATCTCCAATGTATCGGTGTTTGACCCCCATAGTGCTTCGTGGCACTTGGGTAGGAAATGGCAGAAAAGGATGCCATAGCAGGATACTAGAATGACTGAAACCTGCACAGGAGCGCTCTGTTCTCTGTTGGTAATGTAGACTGGGATGAAACATATCCATACAAACAAATATATTAGCATGCTAAATATGATGTAGCCTGTTTCACTGAACTCCTGAGGAACCTTCCTGCCTTTAAAGGCCAAGAGGAAGCTGATAAACGCTAGCAGAGCTATGTAGCTTAACATGATGCCAAAACCTATGTATGTGCTACCTTGACAACACTGGATTACTTTTTTCATGCTTTGTAATGATGGAGGTGTGTTATCGATTTGAGGAGAATCAAAGATCAGCCACAGAAGACAGATGATTCCCTGGAGAATAGTAATGACGATTATAATTGCAGGTGGTTTGTATAGTCTGTGCAGTCTCCTATATCTAAGCTGACCAAAGGGAAGGAAAGCCAGGAAGGTACGTAAGGCCTTGACCAGTATGCAGGACACACACAGTGTGAAGCCCATGGCATACATAACCTGGCGGGCCCGGCACAGGTGTACATTGGGCTTGTCCATGAAGCATATCACGCTTGAGAAGCTCACAGCCAGACCAAACATCATCACACAGGACAATCTCACCTCAGCTCTTTTCATTGGCGGGGAATCTCTGTACACCAAAAAGATAATGAGGGTAGCTATCAAGACCACAATGCCAAAGACTGCGGCTGTCACCATGGCGATGGGGTGAGTGTCACTCCACTGAAGGTACGACTCCGTTCTTGGCTTACATCTGCTCCAACCCTTGAGCGACCAAGTTCCATTGGGACATTTTTTGCAGGCAATACGATCTGTTAAAAAGAGAGTGATATATTATAAGGCAGAACAAGGCCATTCTGGTTTGGTCTGAAAAAACTCAAATGAGAAGTAAATCTGGAATGTCAATCAGGCATACCTGGGGCATCTGAATAGGTTCCCTCTGTACAAAGGGTGCAGTTGTAACAGCAGGACACATTCAAGATCTTCTTGAAAGAGCCAGGGGGGCAGCTTTCTGAACATCTAGACTGAGGGGTCTGCGAGAGGAAACCACGAAAACGTGTAACTCATTAGTCTGAACATTTGTACTACTAAACTTAGTCTTTATATTTCATGAAATGGAAATGCATGTTGAATTGAAAAGCAAATAATTGTTTTATTTTATGTTTTATGAAATGACTGTTAAATCGGTTTGTCAGATATGCTTCAAACAAACCAGACTGCACAATGTGTTATAGTGCGTTCCAGTTGTACTCGGATGTCAGAAGTTACCAGTAGGAAATTTCAACTGGAATGCCCCCGAAGTTGAATCTCTGACTCGGAAAGTCGGACATACCTCACCAGCCCTGATCTCAAAATCCAAGATGTTCCGCTTTGTACATCAACAGTGTGAAAGTTGTAGTAATATCCTGTGTTAGCAGTTATGTTGCTACGCTGTTTGTTTGATCAAAATACAGTCAACTGGTATTGCTATCAATAGCTAACCTGGCTAGAACTGGTTTCATGACTTCTAAACTAGAACGACACAATCTTGGGTGTGACATCATTACCAGCTCCGACTTCCGAGGTAAATGCAACGCAGCTTGATCCAATCACATCTGAAGGCGAAACTATAATTAATTGCCATAGTGTCCACCTGACTATCTCCCTGATTTCTTTTCAAGATTGTTCTTGTCTTTGTACTCCTGGCATGATAAGCTGTATAATGGCCATAACAATGCACACTTTAAGACAGTCTTGAAAGACATTCATATTGTTACCCTCATGCAACATTTCCAAAGTAGTTCTTTAACAGATGAAAAGGAGTACTTAAAGCTAGTCTTTTTTGACGCCTGCACAACATCAGGACAATCTCTGGATAAAGAGGCTGTGATTTTCGGATTGACTGCCTTGGAAAACGTACATAAAGTGTTTGGACTGTTTTATGATTTGAATCATACTGACATCCATAATGTCTTTGAGGATCACCCGACCCTTTTTCTCCTGAGTCAGCTACCATCTTCCCTAAGGACACATAGACACTTACTACACTGACTAGTGACCTGTGACTGCATTGTGTGGGTACAGTGTTATCTTACTGTGGCATTGACTGTTGAGAGCCAGGCAACATTTTCCTCATGAAGTTCTATCTGTTCATCCAAAGCATGGTATCTCCCAATCCTATGAAGTTTTCTGTGTTCTCCATCCTGTGTCCACATTATCAGATCATAACCATTGACAAAATTGCCTTTTTTGTCAAAGAAATAAGTCTGGCCTTCATATGTGAAGTTAACCATCTTCAGTTCTTTAAGAAGCTGCAAAGCAAAGGGTAGAATGTAAATTAAAATAAACTTCAACAGAGATTGATCATTGTAACAGAACATTTACAGACAAGAAAGGAAAAATACTTTATACATGTGCTGCACAAATCCCTAGAGCAGTGGTCTCCATCCCTGCTCCTGGAGAGCTACTGCCCTGCATGTTTTAGGTATCTCCCCACTCTAACACACCTGATTCTAATAATGAACTTGTTATTAAGCATCTGAAGCTTGTCAATGGGCTTGATAACGAGTTAATAAGTAAAATAAGATGTGTTAGAGTGGGGTGATACCTAACACATGCAGGGTAGTAGCGTTGGAGTTGGAGACCACTGTCCTAGAGTGTAAGGAAACTACATTTAAAATGTGTTCTTGATCTTAATTCTCACCTTCCATGGTGGGAAGTTAATTTCTCCCAAGCATGAGGAACTGTTGCACTTCATTAGTGTTTTGAGAGCATTAGCTGTGGCCCACACTGCTAATCTGTCACTGAAGGCTTCACTTGTATCCAAAGCCTCAGTGAGAAAGTCATCATTTTGTTCTTGGGGGTCCATGGCATGGCATGCTTTATCAGATTTCATTGTCAGGAGATCAGGTGTGGGACAATAAGATGGAGGGTTGGCTGAGAAACATTCTGTAGAGCAGTTAAATCTCAGGTTTTTGTATTCTTCAATGAAGTGGTTGTATCCTCCTGGGGTTGGTTTAAGATTCTTGAGATAATTATCAAATGATTCACTCTTCACTGCAACAAAGGAAAAGCCCAAGATGTCACCAATTGTGTTGATGCCATCCAGATGGCCAAGGGACCGGCTCCTGGACCAGCCGTCACTTGCAATCCAGGTCCTTGATGTTTTGGTCTGAATCATTTCCTTAAAGAGGAGGTCCACCAGTTCCACCTTGAGGATGAGCAGTACCACCTGGGCATTGGAGGAGCGGATCTGCTGGGCGACCTGCTTGATGCGTTGCATGTTGCCCTCATAATCGCTATGATGAGACAACACTTCCTGGTAGGCCAAGCACACATGATTTTCGCCAGCATCCTTGACGAAGCTCTGGAAAGCTGCTTTGCCGTATTCGTCATCTGCATACACAACCCCAACCCAGTCCCAGCCATAGTGAGCCATCAGTTTGGCCACTGCTTTGGTTTGATGGGTGTCACTGGGAATAGTACGCAGAAAAACTGGGAAGCGCAGCTTATCACTAAGAACTGGTGAAGATGATGTCGCGCTCAGCTGATAAGAATTAGAAAAAATAATTTTAAATACACAAAAAATAAATTTAAATCATGCTTTATATTTCTTAATTACATACTGCAAAGGTGCAACTTAGAATTTTTTATATCACCCAAAATCTCATCAAATTCCTACATTTTCGACCAGGTCATTTCTGGAGTAAACCACTTGACATTGAGGTGAGCAGACTTTTTTAGTGTTTTCTTTTCTTTTCTTTTCTTTTCTTTTCTTTTCTTTTCTTTTCTTTTCTTTTCTTTTCTAGGCTTTTCTTTTCTTTTCTTTTCTAGGCTTTTACACATTGAGTTTATAATAAAACAATCTTTACCATTAAAAAGTATGAAGAGATAGCAATAGGTAGGTTTTTTTCTTAGCTACGCCAAAACATGTGGTTGTTAGCTTTGCTAGCAGCAACAAATTCCCAGTTGGGGATGTTTGTCACATTCTCTTTGGATTGGTTGTCACATGTTGCCATATACATATGTGGTGTGATATATCTAGTCCCCTCTTCCTTTTAAGAAAGGAAAATGAGCAGAAATTTTGTCAGGAAGACAAACAAGGACCAGATGTGATGGTCAGAGCAGTCACAGAGGTTAAACTGCACAATATTGTTATTTAACAAAAATGCACTTTTAGGATTGATTTTTCCCGTTTATGTTCTCTTGATGCAGGAAATGTTTCAATGAAACTAAACATTTTAAATTAGTTTGTAAGATTGTCTACATTTTCTATTAATATTCCCCATTAAAATAACACATTAACAACCAATAGTGTGTGACTACCAACCCCATGATGGGGATGCTTGTCACAGGTGCACAAGATATATTTGACAGTCCATATCTTTTGAACAGAATCAGCTGAAGGAGAGTAAGAACACTCCATTTCTACCTGGTACTTTAAGTTTCCATTACAAGTTAAAAGGGAATCTATTCAGTATGGGGTTTATGAGGAATTCAAAGGAAAGTAAAAAGTGTGACTACCAACCCCGTTCTCCCCTATGTTCCATTATGTTGCATATTCCTTTAACAAATGCACCTTAAATGTGCATCATCTAAGTATAGCATAATGAGTGATCATGAACGAAAACATGAATACTTCACAGTAATATGTATTTACTGATTAAAAGGTATTTGTGACTTACCAGAGGGACCATGTACACATTGAGCAGTTTGGCCACAGAGATAGACACCTCAGAGTACATCGCTCCTAAAATGATCTTGACTTTGGGCCTGAATTCGGCGTGGTTGCACTGCAGATTTTCAGTGGCGTTGAATGCGAACATGTGCTCCACATTCTGCAATGCTTTGCTTGCATATGAGCAGGTGTCACACACCATATATCCAAGGTGCACTCCTGGGAGGAAGCCAGCTGCATTTATCTCCTCAATCACGTGAATTGCAGCCAATGATTTCATAAATGCCAACAGATCAAAACTGAAAACAGATATATATAGAGTATATATATATATATATATATATATATAGTATATCAAAACACATTACATTCCTGGAACTGGTGAAATTAAAGCAAGCTATTTACACTAGTTATTTATTTTATTTTATTCTATTTTCAGTACATAGATGAAATCAAGTCAGCTATCTTTAAAAGCAGAGCACATAAGGACATGTATTCATTTAGAAATTTCGGGACCCAACATTGAGGTAAAGGAAAATCTCAAAATTTGGACAAATTGATCCATAACTATCTGAGTGGAAAGACAACACTGGGAAAAAGAGAAAACTTTTGTTTTTCATTATTAGGGTGGAGCTTATGTCATTCAGCACAAACAATTCTCCAATGTTATACCACATGTTAAACCACCATGTCATTCATTATGCTGAATGACAGTAGCATGTCTATCCCATGTTTTCACTAGTTTATAATATTGAATCATGAAATTCATATTTAAAAAATGTCAAAAGGAAAAATACTGGTGCTGCTGCTGATAATTGCTCATAGGATCATTATTTGTGTTGCTAAAGGAATACTGCCAAATGAAATTCCATTGTATCGTATTGTATGTATGACAATAAAGCTTCTTATCTTATCTTATATTTAATCAATATTTTTGGGCTGTCTTGATACGTGTCATTCAGTGTAATGAAATATTGTCATACAGTATGACACTAATAATGTCAAATGTCAAAGAATGAAGTTAAAGATATTTTTAAAGATTTTTTTCAGTGCAAGGTAGTAAATGTTTTTAAGAACCTTCAACAAATTTAGAGTTGTTCGCATCAAATACCTGGTATTCAAAAATAAAATAATGTACTATCCAATTCATCTCATATATACATTTTTCAGTTCTTATACTCACTTTGAGCATTTGAAGTTGTCAGGTCTAATACGATCATTAAGAGCGCTCACTTTGCGATGACATGGCAACATTATGCCAATTATTATATCCCCCGGGGCTTGGGCGCCACAAACTGATTGGTGAAATTCACATCCATTGACTAGAGCCGGGCTGCTGCTCAGCATCATCAGGGCCGGCAGGAAGCTGTACAGTAAATAACACATCTTTATCTTGACTGGTGTGAAACACAAACTGCTTCTTCGATGTGCAGGAACACTTATGGTCTCACAGAATTGGGCGGTGCGAGCTACACAACATACCAAAAAACCTGTTTCATACTTCACATGCCATGCTTCAGGTGTTTTCCTTTATGACAAATACTTGTTGTTTCCCTGGTTTCTGAAGAAGGGTCCAGAAACCATGAAACCCCTTTGAGATTGGGTGAATTGACCAATCAGATTCAGATTCAGATTCAGGTTCACTTTAATGGTCATTCTCATGCATTTGCATACATAAAAACTAAATAATGTTTCGCTTAAAATAAAACCGAGAGATTAAATAAAAAGAGGATACAAGGCAAGACATTGCAAGATGTTCTAAATAAATAAGCTAAGAATCAATAAATAAGCTAAGAATCAAATAACAATAAGGTGACTTCTCTAAAGTGCAAGTGCTTCACTTCAGTCATTTCAGTGGCAGTTCATTTATTTTCAGGTTCAGGAGCCTGACTGCTTGGGGGAAGATTTCATAAGGGAGAAAAGGCTGTGGGAGGGATGAGAGGGTCAAAAAAATCAAAAAGTGGAGGTTATATACTAGCTACTAGTCTTCTGATTGACTCCGCTCTCTTCTCTTTCCAGTAAGGCTGCTGAGACCTGTCACTGACACTTTCTCGTAATAGGCTGGCCTCAAAAGACTGTAACGGTGTTGTCGGACGAGAAATGGTCAAGAATCAGGTGGAACAGGAAATACTGCTGGCAGGGCCGAATGAATAACGGCCAGAGTGAGCACAACTAGTAGGCGAAAGACAGCATTCCCTTGAAACCCCACCCATGATCCTACCCATGATACCCTGTTCTACTGATACTTTGGATAGGGTTCAGAATTTCTCGTTCAGACTTTTATTGCATGTCTTCAGACTGTGAGGAAAGGTCTGTGTACATATACCACATTTCTGTTAAATGAGCCTCAGATACCTTCCAAGTTTGACTGTCATTGGGTCCCTTTGAAGTTAAGTGTCTTACTTAAAAAAAAAGTATTTAGCATGTCAGGTTTTTGGTCCTACATACCTCCTGTGCTAGCCTTTGGATTTTGTAAGGAAACTCTCATGAACACAGAACACTTGCCAAGCAGAGCATTGGTACATTGATGAATGTTTATTCCCTCAGACCAAAGTAAAAACATCCATCCATCCATTCAGCCACCCAATGCTCGGTCTGCCTTCTAAGCCTTTATGTGTAAAAGTTCAAAGTTGCTGCTCTCTAAGTGTTGCCCAATTTTCGGTTTCCACAAGAAACTGTATGAATGTGTTTAAATGTAACACCCAGATGGCACTAGAGGACAATCAATAGGTCATTTAAATCAAAGTGCTTTTTCCCTGTGGAGTTTGATTGGGAGATACTGTATTAAATGTACGCATGGATCATAACCTGGATGATGCAACAAGTACTCATACCTAAACAACAAAATAAGATGTCTGTTAGTACCTTAGTACCTGTTAGTCTAAAATTCACTTTATTTACATTCTCTGGTGGTCATGAAGCAATAGTTTTGTATCTGTAAACAACCCTGACAGGAAAGGTACTGGAGCATGCAGGAATGTGACAAGGGACGTGGTTTCCGTGGCCATGGTGGAATGATGGTTCAGTTTGATAAAGAACTAAACATGTATACAATCAGCCAGATAATCAACTATCGCACGTACTGTAAGTAAGCTCACAAGATTCCCAGAAAAATCATACAGTCATACTCACACCTAGCATGTTCAGTTAATTAGCCCAGCTGTAAACCTGGCCTGTCCCATGACCTTCACCTTAATTTCTCTATGTGAATGCCACTCTGCTATTTCTGAATTAGCCCTGAAAGTTGTCTTTTAATGTAAGTCATTAATGCACAAACTGGGCTGGACAAACACAAAACACATATTCCCTCATTTGGTGTTTTGGTGTCTAGACGTCACTCCAAAATCTCCCATAGTTGCTCACTTGGGTTAGGATCTGGTGGCTGTGAAATAAATTTGGGGGGCATTTGAACCATGTTTCAAAGTGACTTAAATATACATTACAGGGCATGATGGTATGTAACTGTCTAAAGCACCAGTGTGTAGAATTAAATGGCATCTAGTGGAGCAACATGGCGGGCTCTGTGTAAGAGGACCTGCCCCCCTCTGAAGATTTAAAGGTCTCATTCTAAGATAATGAAAAAACATGATTCTTATTTTAAGGTGATTATACACCAAATAAAATATGCGTATGAATAGTATATTCCATTTCCGCCAATAGATCCTGCTAAATTGTACACACTGATCTTTTAAAGGACAGGTTCACAATGATTTTCTTGCTGTAATCATTCTTCCTGTTCATACTGGCCATTAGAAGATCATTTCATAATGCACTTACAGTGTAAGTGATGGAAGACAAAATCTACATATCTATCTATCTAATACAAAAATTTATTTTATAGTTGATTTGAAGTTAATATAAAGATTCAACAGTCCAAATGAGTCAAATCAGGTGTTCTATGTTTCAACGTTACAGTTCAACAGGGAAACACTAAGAGGGAATTTGATGCTAAAAAGACTGTAAATGTGTCAGATATCACTTGATATGACTAACTCAGACTGATGAAGCTCAATAGAAGCTTCTCATCTACTTTTAAATGACTGTGTAGACACACTGTGGATACAGTCCTCCATCACTTCCATTGAAAGCACATTTGAAGGAGATCTTTTAATAATCAGTATGAACAGGAGGAATAATTACAGCGTAGGAAAACCTCTTTCACTGTTCATATGGACAGCTCAGATCGTCTTCAGCATGACCAGCTTATCTGTGAAGGTTTGATTGACAGCAGCACTGATCTCTAAGAGGTGGAGTATGGGTTTGGGGTGGGGACAGTGCAGATCAAATGAAGTTCAGCAATGACAGAATACCTTACTGCATGATGATATTCCTGGGGCCTATTAAATTAGTCTATTCTAGTGTTTTTTTTACTTAATTACCAGGTTAGATTAAATAGTTGCAATATTTAAACTAACTCATGAATAAAAAGCTATTTAATTGGGGCATTTATACAGCTTTACATTCAGGAGGATCTTTAGCCTTATAGGGAATGTTTGTTTTAAATTTAGAGAAATGCTGCCCCCTGCTGGAAATACAGAAACAAATTTTGCTGCAAATTGTCATTTATCAGAGAAAGCATGGTATATGCTGACTTATTTTTTTTCATTTTAATTTCTACAGTAATCAGTACATTAGAGCAGCATGACACAGCAGCAGTGACACTTGCATGAAGTGGAAGTGCAACTGAAAGCACAAACTAACAGATAACTGTGCCCTTAATCAGCAACCACCCTGTTTAAACATGATTATTTACGTCATGGCCTTGTGTACAGGGAGTCTGTGAACTACAACAGCTGATAATATCAGATTGTAACATGCAGTTTATTCAGTTGAGTTCTGGTCTTTTTGAGGCCATTGTATTGTTTCATTTAATGTTTACTGTATGTAAGTCCAACCAATTACATTTCTTTTTTTGTTTGTTTAGTACAGTATACATCTGTAAGTAACTCATCCAGTGTTCAGCTTAAAGCAAAAGAATCAGCAGTCAGTGTGCAGTGGTGCTGCCTCACACCAAGAGGGTTCTGGGTTTTGGGGGCCCTTCTGTGTGGAGTTAACATGTTCTCCTCGTGCCTGGGTGGTACTCTCCGGGTTCTCCGGTTTCCTCCCACAGTCCAAAAACATGCAATTTAGGCTAAGTGGTGACTCGGAATCGCCTGTAAGTGTGAATGTGTGTGTGAATGGTTGTCTATCTGTATACTATATGTGAGTCCTGTTGACTGTCCAGGGTGTACCCCGCCTCTCACCCAATGTCAGCTGAGATTGGCTCCCACTCCCCCACGATCCTCTAGAACAGGGTTGTCAGTGGCCTGTGGATCAGAACCAGCCTGCCAAGGGGTCCAATCCAGCCCCATAATTTGCAAGTATGAAAATTGCAGAAAAGTAATTCCAATTTTTCAATAACACATTGCTATTCTCACTTATTTTCACTGGCCATTCACAGTCAAAGCTTCTGATCTGTTCATGGACGTCCAACTTAGATAACTGGCTGACGTGATTGAGATATGAAGGGCAAATTTGTCTCGGTGTGCTTGGGCACATTTTATCAGTATCTCTAAACACAATGTTTTCCAGACTGAGACATGATATTGTTGATATTAAACTAATTTTTCTTAAGACATCTTAGGATCTGTTTTGTGAATAGATGGTTTATTATTAAATGGTTTTAATGGTCTGGCCCATATGAGATCAGATTGGGTTTCATGGGGCCCTTGAACTAAAATGAGTTTGACATCCTTACTCTAGAGGATAAATTGTATAGGAAATGGATAGATGAAAGACTGTTTGTTCTCTGTCTACATATATGGAGACCTTATCTTATTTCCATGCAGCCAATCCATTTTTGCATGAAGTGATAATGTGGCACTCTATCATAGCATCCTGCTAGACAACGCAAGAGGCCCAGACTCTGAACAACAACCCAGTTTAGCTCTACTGCTAAAGCCTCCTTCTTGTCTGATCTACAAACATGGACACAGTTCTGTTCAAGCTAGGAGAAGAATCGTATCACTGATTTTACTGTTTGGAGCATTTTGTACTGTAAATAAACTACAGTAACTACTCTGTTCAGGGACACATGTCACCCAGTACAGTGGTATGGCTCTTTGACATGTTTTTTAATAGTTTTCAGACAACAACAGATATCTGGCACAAAGGGAATAAGATATATCAGGCTTTGGTTACGCACTTCCTACTTTATGACTGAAACTCCTATAACCGCTCTTGTCTAAAGTAAGTCCTGTTGTCTTTGACCATTAAGGAAGTTCGGGTAAAATTTAGGGGCTGAGAACTTTACAGGAACGTACTCTCACATCGTCCTCTCAGCCGTCTGCAAAAGTTTATAGGCACTTATTTTGGTGCTTCCTGTTGACGTCACATCCCGCTTTGAGTATACCCAATCTGCACCGTGTCAACCTCCAAGGCCCAAAACCTTTCGGGGCCGCATTGAGTAGGCAGGGACTCGTTTTGCCCCCATACAAGTTCTGATAGATTGTCCTTCAGGGATGGTTCCTGCTATGGAGACACACACCAATGGTAATGGCCCTGTAAAATCACCCTGAAGTTCCTGCAGTGGAAACGGCCCTATTGATATACCATGAACTCCACATAACTTCATTTGGAATGCTATTGGAGATCGCAATATTTTCATTGATGGGTCAAAGATGAGACGTGTTAATTTAGTGTCCAATGGCCATTCATTTAGAATAAAAAGATAAATATGTATAAATACAATATTAAAACACTCAACTATTACCATTATTTTCACCCAGAAGTGGTGAAGGAGTTATTGAACTCTAAAGTGTCAAAATGTCCTTCAGTGTTACTGTCACGATTAAAATTCTAATAACAAATATGTTTTAAAAAATGTAGAAAATCATCCTCAAATGTAAATGAACACCCATGGCATAATTATGTGAGTGTTTGCAACAATATATAGAATAATGGGCAACATATTTAGTCTAAAAATGTTTTTTGAGGACACAGGAAACAAAGGTGTTTCTATAAATGTATCATGTGCCCAGGTTTGCATTCTGTGCCTCTGTTTCATAATTGGTATTGTAAATGTAAAGAGTCATTCAATTTTATTACAGACAGGTCAAGTCACTGCTTGTAAAATACATTTAAACTCTCTGACTCCCAGAAAATCATTACACAAAACTCAAACAAAAAGCTCACACAGTATAGTGTACTTTGCACTCAGTGTGTGAGGCTCTCTTTTATCACATGCTGTTAAACTGTGCCACTGTACATTTTAACTGTGTTTCTGCAGAAAGCCTCAGAGGAAAACAGGAAATCGCTATCCCATAGGACCAATGTCTAAACTGAATCACCACCCATCTGGAGGATGTTTATGTGGGTGCTATCATGATATCCCAACAGTCTTTGTGTACATAACAATTAAGTTTAGTTATTTATAATATAATGTACTTATTATAAGACACCAGCATGTATATGTGAATACATGTATGTTGGTTATGGTTTAATTTGTCCAGGTTTTGAGATATTTGTCTTTTCTGAGTTTCTGGTGCTAAAAGCAATAAAGTGCTCATATAGGGACTATTGCTTTGGTAAAAAGTAGTTCCAATAACCACTTGTGACACTGATGTCAGTGTTTTATCCACAGTAATGAGGCTACTTGTTCATCTAACAGATATAACTGTTGGATTCTTTAAACACTGGGAGCAGCACAAAGTAAATGTCATTGAGAAAAATGTGAGAAAACAGTTTTTTGTTATTTGGATGAACAGACCCTTTAAATATAATAATTAGATGTTGCAGGCCAGTAGAGATCTGTGCAAAACTGTGGGAAAAGAATTGTGTGACTTGGCACTTGTTTGAGGTCAAATATAGACAGTGTTCACTTTTTACACTTCCAGTTAATTATTTCCAATTAAACGCTAAGCTACTTTATCCTGGAGCGCATTTTAGTCAGTGCACAGCAGGTCAGCTGAACAGGTAAAGGTGTGAGATTGGTCTACGGGCAAGAAGACAATTCAACAGTATAATAAATAATGGATAAATAAATATTAACTTGGGTTTAAATGGAGCAGTAAAAGTCTCAGAACGTTGACCTTTGTAATTTACAGAAAATCTCCCGAAATTTACCCACAAATTAAATTACACCTTTTGAAATTAAACCATCTAAAGACCCCCACATTTTATAATCTTCCTCACTGGATGGAGGTAACTCAATTGTCATGGAGATAGGTTGGTTGTCAGGGTGTGAAATGCTGAAAAAAACTAGTAAGTGGAACTTGAGTTAAAGGATAGGTTTGAAAAAAGTTTTCCTCGCTGTAATCATTCCTCATGTTCATACGGAGTATACCAAAGGACAGCGGGTTCACAGTGTCTACCATTATTTACTTTGTAAGGGCATTTTGAAGGGATCTCCTAATGTCAGTAGAACAGGAGAAATTATTACAGCAAGAAAAAACAGGATTCATTGTTCATTTGGGCTCCTGTTGATTTATGACAGACTTGAAAGATTGTTAACTCATCTTTTAATTATTCATTTATACATGTCTTTTTTTGTCAAAGTCCAAGGTCAAGACTTAACTTTGTTCCTGGTGTTGGTTTCTTCATCATCAGACGTTGACTGCTGTCACCTCTCAGCAGGAACATTCTCCACAGTCATGTTTGATGGCATTCATGGACTCAAAAAAACAAAACAAAATAAGACTTTTATTTAGATTCCTGTTTATTTAAAAATAATCAGTCATCCAAAGAGTTTTCAAGTCAACTGTTTTCAAATGATCTATAAGATCACCTCCTAATAACATTACCGTTAAATACAACTCAAATAAATTAAAATCAGTAACACAGCTTGTGTAGACTCATCAGTGTAGGTCTACTTCTCTGATATGATACAGTGGCTTAAACAGCAGTTAGTAACGCTTTACGAGGTTAGACAAATAAACCTATTCCTGATGCCTGAATTAGTGTAAAAAAATTAAAGGGTATGGCTGTTTTATTCCCGAGACCTCCCACTGCTGTCTGCTCTGCAATGTGGCTCTACAGGCCTATCAACCTCGAGCTGCCAACTCATTATGCCACTAGACTAACAGTGTAATTAAAGTCACACCTTTATATAAGATGCATTCACATGATCCCTGACTGTTAGTGTTTATTTGTAAAGCCCTATAATGAAGTGTTACTGCTTTAAAGTCACACAGGCTCCTCAAACACACACACACACACACACACGCGCGCGCACACACACACTAAATCATGCTAAAATATGACAGTTTTCATACAGAGCATGCAGCATGTCATGTTGATGCTACACCATCCTCTGCTTGTCCCGCTGGCTCACAGGCAGACCCGGCGGTTTGAGGGAGGAGGGGATGGGCAGCTGATGCAGGCTGTCCGGGAAGGTCTCTGGACTCAGCTGCTTCAGGATAGTCTGCATGGCGCAGAGGACCAGTGGCGCCGGCCTCCTCCCCGCCAGGTACTGGGACGTATCCTCACCCAGCACCTTATCCCAACGCTCCGGCTCTCTGCCTAAAGCTCCTTTCATTTTGAAGTGAACATTTGGCATGAACATGAGGAGATTGTCCAGACACTGCCTCCTCTCACCGTTGCTCACCCCGTTGGAGTCCCTGAGTTTCTCCAGGATGACATCCAGCGGGGTCAGGCCGTTGTGGTCCTTGGCGTGCGGGGAAGCACCGTTCCCCAGCAGCATGACCACCGCCTCTGGCCGCAGCAGCTCGCAGGCTAGGTGTAGAGGGGTTTTACCGTCCTCCATATGAAAACAACCGGCTCGGTCGGTGTAGGAAGGCGTGCTGGGTATACGGTGAGCCGCCTGTAAGATTACGCCGAGAATGTAGCGCCTGTCGTAGCGGACAGCCATGGCTAGGTGCGGGGCGGAGGACGGGCAGCAGCAGAAGCGCTCCCCGGGCTTTGCTAACGCTTCGTCGGTGTACCGGCTGAGCAGATACTGGGCGTACGCCTGGTGGTCGTGCACTATAGCGTACAGCAACGCCTCAGAAGGGGTGTACGTCCTCAGGCTGGCGTCCTCCTCCTGGTAAAAAGTCTCCATCGTCCGCATGTCCTCCAGCATCCACACCGGCTTCAAGTCCCGCACTGCCCGGTAGAAGAGCAGCGAGAAGGACTTCCGATGTTTCTCGATGCTCCTAGCCGCCGAGCTGACGGTTAAAGAGGCCATGGCGATAAGCGAACCGACTGAGTTAAGTCCTCAACGGCTACACTGCTTCCTTCATCGCTCTGGAGCCATTACTTCAAGTTGTATCGACAGTCTCTTACAATACAATGAGCTCAGGCTGGTCTACAGTAGAGTGTACAGAGTCATGGTTACAGGGACAGACTGACATTCCTGCAGTCTGTCCTAGAAACAGCTGCGGGAATCCGCTCTGCAGTACTCAGCTACTGCGCATGCGCGACATATAATAAACAAACTTTATTGACAGCCGCTGCTGGAGGACGAGCCCAAACTGTCAGTTAGACACTGACTCTTATTCAGAGTATTCATCAGTGGTATTTATCTACATTATAACAGCTGCAGCTTACACTCTGACACTGACACTGAAACATTACAGCACTTTTTTTTTACCAGCAGCCTTTTGGGAAACTGTTTTTTGAAATTGGAAATTAGACATCTGAAAGGCTATTATGGATAAAAAAAAGTATTTCAGTTTTCTGAATGAGTTATTTAATTTTGATAACTTTCTCAATAATTAGGAAAAGAGCAAAGTGTACAGAAACTCACATTATTGAGCTACATTATTTTTTAATTGTAGATAAGACCTCAGTACTATATTTATTTATTTTACATTATTATTATTATTATTATTATTAGTAGTAGTAGTAGTAGTAGTAATGGTGGTGGTGGTGGTAGTAGTAGTAGTAGTAGAAGTATTAGTAGTCGTAGTAGTGGTAGAAGTAGTAGTAATAGTAGTGGTAGTAGTAGTAATAGTAGTAGTAGTAGTGGTAGAAGTAGTAGTAATAGTAGTTGTAGTAGTAGTATTAGTAGTAGTAGTAGTAGTAGAAGTAGTAGTAGTGGTAGAAGTAGTAGTAGTGGTAGAAGTAGTACTTATAGTAGTAGTAGTAGTATTAGTAGTAATAATAAATACCTGACTAAACATCATTTTTTAAGTTATTGGTCTGCAATGAATGTTGATATAAAGAAGACCTTAGTCGCTGGTTTTATTTTTGTCGCCTTCTTTTCTTTCAGTTCTCTGGTTTCACATCCTACAGCAGCACCCATAAACACCCACTACACAGCGGTCAGACATTAACACCCAGCAGCAGTCACATTGGTGACACTGCAGAAACATGTCCTCTCCAAATAAAACCAATAAAGCCGCTTTGAATTGAACATTTAATTTGATAGAGAAGGAATACAAGATTGTTTGGTTTTTGGTGTCCGTCACAGCTTTTCGACAACACAGTACCTTGAAGGTTTAAATTAAAATATGTGTGTTTATTTCAACATAACATTGATTTTAACAACAGAAGAGTCTTCCAGTTAGTCTAAACCACAGGACTGCCATTGATCTGACAGGCAGGTGTTTTAAGAGTCAGGCCCGTCCAAAGGATCACAAGATAAATCTGAGAACCAGAATGCACTGCACAGTCTTGTCCAATCAGCTCTTGATGGTTTATTTAAGGAACTCAAGTTGTGAGTCCATTTCTCAGCAGGGAGACTTTTTTTTAGCTGGCGTCAATGGCACTTGAGTGGTTTATGCATGAGAGAAGTTTTCTGTAGGTTTGAACACTTCAAATGACGAGTTTCTTTTTACACAGATAAACAAAAAGTGACAGAATTCCTCTGTTTGTTTCTTTATTCCCTGCAGTGGATCTTTTTTCTGCAATGGTGGAATTTACTTTGAGGTACTTTCTTGACTATTACAATTGTATGCTTCTCTATGCTTCTACTCTATACTGAATACACTACACTAGACTAAATATTGTAATTTTCATTCACTCACAGCTATCTGACAACTATACTTTTCAAATAAGTGTTTTTCATCCATTGTTATCAATTACCAACAATATGTAATATTTTTTGTTTGTTTGTAATTATTTTTAAAAATATTTTCACAGGTGCACAATTCAATTCAATTCAATTCAATTCAATTCAATTCAATTCAATTCAATTCAATTCAATTCAATTCAATTCAATGTATTGTCATTATACAGAGCAGAGCAACGAACAATGAAATTAGCAATGTCATCAGGGCAGCACAGTACAAAAAGGGCAAATTAAAGACACAAATAAGACATTTAATATAACTGAGTATGTGTTGGTGACCCAACATAAGCAGCAATTTTAGAGGCAGTCCATACATTGGTCATTATCAGTGATGAACTTATATGTAGTGCATATTACATAGTAAAATGCATGGTAGTTTCTTTTCCGGGTTATTATACATCGTAATAATAGTCTGTAACTTTCTAGTAAAATGCTAGTACATGGTGCGATAATAAAGTGCTAGTGAGTGACGTTTAAGGCGTTCATTGTGGAAAAAGCTATTTGTGAGACTTGGTGGTTCTGGCCCGGAGGCACCGGTACAGTTTCCCACTTGGCATAGGGGTTAAACAGTCCATCACAAATGTGGGTGAGGTCGCAGATGATGTTGCTCCCTCTCTGAAAACAGCATTTCGGGTCGATGTCCTTGATGGTGGGTCACTGGGTGCCGATGGTGCATTCAGTACCAACTGCTGCAGAGCCTTATTGTAAGCAACAGTGCCGTTGGCAAGGTGTTTGTTCACTCAAGTTCACCTTAAGAAAAGTACACATATAAATATACATCTATAGATTTACAGTAAGCAGCAATAATAGCCAGTTTGTTCTATCATATCTACAGTATGTATGTTGTGTAGTAATCATCTTTAGTCACACGGTGGCAGTGCTGATCTATTGAATGTGGACTTGTGTGTATTATGGATGCTGTTCACATGTCTCCCAAACACAGTGACAAATGTCCACAATGTGAACAGAATCTAATGATATGACAGTCTGAACACTGTGCTGAGTGTCTGGTAGGAATAGAGTGGTCTTACTCTCCTTCAGCTAATTCTTTTCAAATGACGTTAACAGTCAAATATGAATTGTACACTTGTGACAACCATCCCCATCATGGGGGTTGGTAGTCACACACTATGGGATTGGTTGTCCCTGTGTTATTTTAATGGGGAACATGTAGGCAATCTTAGAAATAAATTACATTTATTTTAGTTTCATTGAAGTACAACAACCTAGAACATTTACTGCATCAAGAGAACATAAACAGGACAAATCATTCCTATAAATGCATTTTTAAAATCCTTATATAACAATAATAATTGTGCTGTTTCATCTCTGTGACTGCTCTGAGCTTCACATCTGGCTCTTGTTTGTCTTCCTGACTAAATTCCTGCTCATTTTGCTATCTTAATGAAAGATAGGACTAGATATATCACACCATATATGTATATGGCAACATGTGACAATCAACCCCCGAAGAGAATATGACAAGCATCCCCAGCAAAGCTAACAACCACATGAAACTTTCAGTACCGACACTTTTTAACAGTGCCCTCCGACATTTAATGAATCTGACAACCAACCCTTTTCTCCCCTACGTCAGTTTTCTGCTTTTGAGAATACACACAGCGAGGTGCAGACCAATGTGAGCCTCAGTGCCAGTCCATCTTCTCCAGTACACCATGCTTTGTTCACCAGAAGTCAGAATCACTGAGGGCATAGCAGGTTTAACATACTATGTTCAACTCTGAAATGCTTTAAAAGGAACATCATGAGCTCTCTGCCTGCCTAGCTCACAGCACTCAAGTCACCTTCATATTTGCACCACCTGTAACATCACGTGCAGTGCTTCAATGGGCTTTACACTCCCATGCTGACAGTTACTCACCCACGTGCTGACAATCTCCTTAATAAGACAAACTCCTGAAAAAAACAGGACAAACCTCCTGAGAGGCAATTCAGAAAACCACAACTGCAGCTGGTGGGAGAAATAAAAAATAAAATAAAGGCAGATGCTGGGTTAAGGTACTCCTTGTTGTATCCTGCTGTCATCAATGGCATCAGCTCTTCCTCTTCACGCATGGAAAAAAAAATCAATGGCTACATTAGTAAACTGCCTGTGTCCAAATAAACCTTGATGTTAGGTAGACAGAGTATTCTTCAGGTATGACTGCTAAATGCTAAATTCTAAATGGTTTTACACTAAATGTTAACTCATTCATGCATTCATTTTTTTCTGTGAACACATCCCAATGTTCAACAGACTTCATTCTACATTTGAAGTATAGACTACTGTAACTCACTCTACCATGGAATTTCTCAATCTACCATTTCCTGTCTACAACTGATCAAAAGCACTGGTGCTGGTTGTTAACAAGGTCCAAAAAACGAGACCACATCACCCCTATCCTTGCGTCCTTACACTGGCTCCGTTCATTACAGGATAACGTTCAAAATTCTCCTAATTGTCTATAAATCTCTCCATGGTCTCGCCCCCACATACATCTCAGAACTCACCCCTTACACCAATAGACCCCTCAGATCCGCCCACCTTAGCATGCTAGCAGTGTCCTGTTCATGGAAAAAAAGGCTGGGGGCCTTTTCTGTAGTGGCCCCTCAGCTCTGGAACAGCCTACCAAAGGTCATTAGACAGGCTGAGTCTGTCGATACGTTGAAAATGCATCTCACTTTTTCTCTCTGACTTTGAATTGTGTTTAATCTGTTTTATTTGTTATCTGATTTCTTTGGGTTTTTAAATTTGTGCTTAAATTTTGTTGTATTTTTTATTATGTTTGTATGTGCATATGTATGTCTGCCTTTGTGAAGCTCATAGGTGCAAAATCTGTTTGCTTTTTAAAGTGCTATATAAATAAATTGCTATATAATATATAATTAAAATTGAATCTTGAAACTTGAAGTTACAGACTGATCCATCTTAAGTCTAAAGGCTAAAGTTATATATAGCACGCAATTCATAACGCAACTTGTTGTCAAGGACTATTAATATTGAATACATGGAATATTCAGGATATTAATAATGTGGTAAAGAGGAAATCTTTAAAAAGAAAGATTCTAATAGCTTTTCTGCAGGAAAAATGTAATTGATGAGTAGCACAAAAATGATTGTATAGAACAGGTTGGTCAGATGTTCTCATCACATTCAACAAATTACATACATCTTTCATATGAGAGCTTCAAAAGAGTCCATGCTAATTCATATAGTTCAGACAGGTTACTTCTTAAATAATGTAACTGTTAAATGATATAGATATAAAAGTTCATAAAGCTATTTCCAGACACAGGGGAATATCCAGCAGATGATGGTTCCCAGTTGAATTATTTATAATTTATGAAAAGAAAAATGAATAAACTCTTGTTAAGGGTTTTTAATAAATCATTTGAAGATTCTAAACACCCAGTATCAATGTATATATACATATTGACATTAGCGGACCCCATTAAATCATTACCAACTTCAACTGCATTAGGATTAGTCCTCGGTATAAAGTCAATTTTGACCAATCAGAAATAACTTAGACAACAGTGGAAACACTGAACTGGCCTTTGTCAAGCCTTTTAATTCAGCTCCATCAGGATTGAATTATTTAGGAGTCAAAATAACCCCAAAATTAAACAGCTATATGCAGCAAATATTAATCATTGAATGATGGATGAGCCTCCCTATCATATCATTTCTTGGTAGAATTAACCTTATTAAAATGGCAGTTCCTTCCATAAATATCATATCCTACTTCTATATTGTTTGGGATTCTAAATTAAAGTTATCAATAAAGCAATGTCAGATTTGATTTGGGCCAACAGGAAATTGTAGTCAAACTAGAGACATAACAGCTGCCAAGAACAAGGGGTGTTTCCCCAAAAATAGAAAGCTTTATATAGACCGTACGAGCCAGAATGACCTTTTCCTGGGTGAATGAGCATCCAGGTTCTCCTCGGCTTGAATTAGAGTCAGTGATCTGTAAACACTTTTCTCCTGTGAACTTGTTGGGTAGACACCTGAATGAATGAATGATCACATCACACATATCACTAAGAACAACCATTTGAACAACCAAGTTCGTAGACATGGGAAAAAAGTAAGAAAATAGCAAAAAAACAGTCACCCACTTCATGTTCTCATGAAAATGCTAGTTCAGTGGTGCACTAAGTACACTTCAGTCTATGAACTTGTTGAGAATTGGAGATATTAAAATAGCTGAATTTTCAGTAGGATATCATATATCAAGTAATGATTTCTATGAGCACTACCACAGGTCAGATATTATGTGTATAAGAAAGCCAACTTGCTGGAATTTATGACTCATCTGTTAGAAATGTGTTTTTTTCTGGACCAAAGAGAACAAATATATATTATTAAGTTTGAACTTGAATCATTGAGCAACATCTTGCTATACACTGCTCAAACATGTGGGATGAGATCCAGCTGTTGCCTTCCAGAATTTCAATCGGCAATAGATATAAAGACCTATTATTGCAAAAAAACAAAAAAAACAAAAAAAAACTTCATTTATCCTGGAGGACAATATGCACAAACATCAGTGCAATGATTGGCCAGCAGGTGTCAGCAAAGCCACTTATATGTCTGCTTGGAAATATCCCTGACTCCCTTAAACAATATAAATAGTTCAACCACTTTTAATGTTGGTGAGGGAAGCCAGCATGGTGAAGTGGGTCAGGAATGACCCTCGTTCTACTTCCGTGTGTAAGTCTCTCATCTCTGAGTTTGTGACTCTGGAAAAAAATAGGACACAAAACATCCACAAATGCCAATTTATTTTCCAATTCTGGGTTTCTACAGCATCTGAGCACGGCAGCTGCAGTATGATTAGATTAAGGGGAGGATCACGGTTGAGGTAAGGCAACTAAAACACTTTGCTCAGATGAAAGCCAATCACTCACATGTTTTCTGATCATGTATGAAATTACAAGCATTCTGGGATAAGGTTACCCAGGGTACTGTGTGACCCACCAAGCCCAGGACAGTGGCTGGACATTGTAGTGGAAACTAATTCACTATCTATGAACTAAAGCAGGGACTCCGAATCAACACTGACAAAAATGGACTGTGAACAAGAGAAGAGACGAGTCAGGATTATGTTTTTGTAAGCATAATTGAAAAAAGAAAACAAATGTAAAAACCCACTTTGCTCAGATTTAGGGACAGATTGTTATAAAAAGGTAAATGTTGACTGCAGGTCTGTGACAGAACACAAATTCTGATCTTCTACATGAAAGTCAGACATGCTAAACTCAACCTCCACACACTCACTGTTCACCTCAAAACACAAATGACACACAATGTCCTGCTTTGGTAATGAACTGTGTGTAAATCATGACGTGCTGAATCATTCTGATGTCATTTCTAAGAATACTGATTAGCTAACGCACATCTGGCATCTGGCACACCTGCATATACTCTCTTTTCTCCCATTCACGACAGGCTTGCAGGCTTGCATGTTTCTGTGTGGTCTACTTGTCCAGCTCAGTTCTATGGAGCTCATAGTTAAAGCAAACCTTTGTAGAGCTTTAACTGTCAAATTCATATGGTCATCCAATAGCAACGCAGAAGCCTTTGGAAATGTCTTTTTACATTCTGGACATTTATATAATAAAACAGTTTATTTGTACAGGTTTAAAGGCCCATGTTCTATGCTTAACACTTTTATTGATTTAAAAGAAAATTCAATTATTTTGAGTTACTTAGAAACCACGTGTCTGTCTTTAATTGTGGACTGTTGGTGGAAATCCCATGTTTTCGCATAGTCAATTAGAAATTTAGGTTGAACCAAAAATGGTTTACTCCCCTGGCCCAGCTACACTGACACAATGTAAATGACAGGAACATTGCACACATGTATAAAATATCAGGAATGTATGCAAATTGTCCGTTTATAAATTTCAGATTATTTACACAGAGATTGTTTATTTTATTTTATTTTATTTTATTTTATTTTATTTTATTTTATTTTATTTTATTTTATTTTATTTTATTTTATTTTATTTTATTTTATTTTATTTTATTTTATTTATTACATCACCTTCACCCTTATGTGGCTACTGTTATGTCAATTTTGAATTTATCCCTAGGGGGATCAATAGACATACCTTACCTTACCTTAACTGTGACAACAACAACAACAGCTTGTATAAAAAGCTAAAACCAACGATCACCTAGTGGTACTACTGATCAATAAATGCAAGCAGTGAACACACAATCTAGGCTCCAAAATGTCCCCTTCAGAAAAGTACAATAGATGTGATTGCAGAGGCTATATTTTTCTAACAAAGAAAGAAGTAATGTGTCACAGAACAAACACATACAGCTCTGTGTGGGTTCTCTTTGTATTGCCTTCAGATTACATGCTTTAATTCCATTCAGTAAAGTCGATTCAGCACAGCACTTTCATTGATGTGATGGGACATCAGATATGTCATGTCAGGCTCTGACATGACCCATACATAAGCATGCAGAGAGACTGTAAGGCCTGTGGTGTTTGTGATATGGAGCACTGTCTGTAATCTTTGTGTAAGCAGTACTTGCAAATGACAATTAAATAAAAGTAACACAGGTCTGTCGGGACTCAGCCTTGGTTGCAGTGTTGGCCAGAATGTACATGATCATGTGATATTAATATGTGTGATAGGAAGAACATCACTGTTAAACACTGCGGGCTGCAAGTTTGATACGTGGAACTTTGTTTTTCTTTTTGCAGTGTACTCTGATCACATGTAATCGATTACACCAAGATCCTGCTGAAACAGTTGTCCACCCACAAGGACCTCTGGCACAGGGTCTGCAGCTCTCGGTGCCTGATGTGTTTTCCCCCTGGATCTCACACTGAAGCAGAACATGGTTGTGAATATTTCATATTTCACCGTGACAGATCAGATTGCCACGAGTATTAAGATTCCTTTGATTGCAGCTGGTGTGTGAGCGCAGCCTCTGATGACCTCTGGCTAAGCCTTTGATTTAATTTGCATTTGGTGGGTGGTCTGCGACGCGCTTCAGCCGTGACCACGTCCCTTTTATCCCCGAGTAATTACACTCTTCCATCCTGACCAATTGAATATTAAATGTCAGAATGAGCCGGTTCAACGAGCACTTTGGCACGCTTTGAAATACGGTGTGAATGCCCGCAGATCTGTTCGGGGGGCTCCTGATTGCTATGCAAAGCGTTCGTTTAATTCTACCGCCAATTAATGTAGTGTCTGGTGGCCCCTGCTGCTCACACATGCCAGAGATCACAGCGGTCTGTGATGGCGATCCAGGAGTCTGTGATGGCGATCCAGGAGTCTGTGATGATACAGGCGCCGTTTCAGTCTGTTTACCAGGGTTAGACTCTTATCTGAAAATACAACAGGATGATATTTGTCTTTTAAAGCAAACATTAAACACAAAAACTCACAGACAGATCAAATCTACTTTTTCCTGTTTACAGAGATGGTTGTGCTGCTTGGGTTAGGCTCAGCTGAGGGAAAAACAGATATATAAGAGTCTAAAATGAGAAAAATGTAGTTTGCCAAAAAAGTTCACATCACAAAGTAAACATTTGGTGTTTCTAAACCTTTTAACACCTTCCTGAGTTACTCAGTTGTCATGACCTTTGGAGTTGTGGTCATGTGATAACAGTAATCCTTCATTCTGTTCAAAGATGGTCTGGTAGAAGAAAGTGAAAGAACTCCAGGACTTTTCAATCAATGATGTGTTTGGTGTCACATGTTTTTGGTAAAATTTAGGAGGTGGGAACTTTACTTTAATGTCCTCTCACTCGGTCCTCTCAGCCGTTGTGTCTCCATTGCAGAGTAGGACCTTGATAGGACCCACCGGACTCTGGAGGTGACGTAATCATTCTGCAATAGTTTCGATCGATAAAAATGGCTCTTATTTTGGCACTTTCTTTTGACGTCACATCCTGCTTTGAGTATACCCAATCACCACCAGCATCGACCTTAAGCCCCCAACCATGAATTAGGAGTACATACCCCTCAGGCAGGGACTCGTTTTGCCCCCTTAAAGGTTCCGGGAGATAGTCCTTAAGGGGCGTTATCAACATAATGACGCCTTGTTGTAAAATGTTCATAGTGAATGGCTCTGTTTACACCTGGCATTAACATGTCTTAGGTGATCCAATCACAAATGGACAGATGTTCACACTTGTCTCCATTATGCGCCTCATACTGGCCACTTCTGTCCAGATTTTGTTGCTGCCTAAATTCATCATTTACAACTCAAAGGAAGTCAAAAGGTATCTAGAGGAATATGTAAAACCACTAACATAAGCATATATTGAGGCAGGCTGAAGTGTGTGTGTGTGTGTGTGTGTGTGTGTGTGTGTACTTGTCAGCATTGTTCACAGGTGACATGACTGTGTTGAAGGTGAGATTTTACTTTACTTAGCTAACTCTTAACCTTTCATCTGTGACAGTGTGTAAAAAGCAGCTGTGAGTCCTGGCTCAGCATGGCTGGAAGAAGCAGCAGCTCACACTAAAATATTTTATTAGTCTGAGGTTCACTGGAGAGCTTTACTGTCCCATAATGCTCTACTGCTGTTTTACACACCTTCCACTCAGTTAGGAACACAATTCCATGGACATAACTGAGTGCATTTTTGACAAAACATTCATCACAACAGGCTGTTAAATATTTTTCAATTTGAGTAAAAAATAAAAAGCCTGGATCAGTAATTCCCTGAAAGAAGAAAAGTCGGTTCCTCAATACACATCACCTGTCAACGGCATCCGAAGGTGGTGATGCTGTCAGGTGTCAGACTGTGGTGGTTTTAATGCACTCCAAACACAGGTTTCTTCAAACTTTGATTTTCTTTTTAAACAAGGAGTTTAAACTATCTAAACAATTAAATATAGAATTAATTAATTCTAATATATTCTAATAAATAATAAGGCATTGTTTTTTTTTAAAGTCAATGTTTTGATTACAAGGACTTTTCTCAAGACATGTCAGTCATAGAGTGACACTATGCTTAAATACAACCCATAATTGCATGATAATCTACAGCTGTGTAGAGTGTGTCCTTGATCATACACTCACAACTAGGAGAATTCCCTCAACTGTCATAAGCATATAAAAAATCTACAAGATACATTTCAATAACACAGTACAGTCATATCATTTACTTTAAAGCTCAGTGTGCAGCACCTCTTTAAAGAGTCACATTTAATGATCATACATAAGTAACCATAAAAAAGCAACTTTGTTCATGAGAGCAGAATTATGAGGAGTGCTGTCCTGGGACTGTAATCTAACAACTGATCATTACCAAGTGTTTAAACACAAAGCCACATGAGAGCTGTGATAACTCTCACACGAATAATAGAAAGAAAAGAGTGTGAAGAATAAAGGGTGATTACAACACTTTCTTTTCAAGTGAATGGGAAGAGATTTTCTGATATAATTTAAAAAAAAAGGTTTACTAAGAGCACAGTTTTCATAGTCTCAATATAATGTATTATATAAAAGAACTAACATGGTGGAGTACTTGGCAAGAGCAACATCAGTTCATACCCATATATTCTTATGCTGGGGGAGGGGCATCAGTGTTCCCAAGCATTGGTGATAATAAATGGGAGCACCCATCTCTTTCGGTTGTGGCTGATGGGTGTTATAAGGCATATTTTGTATTTGATCTCAATTACCTGAAACCATGAGGCCAGGTTTGGGAGCTCATCCAGACCGTCATCTTTGAAATCCCAGGAAACGAATCCAATATCATAAAGTTAATGAGAGCCCAATTTGCTGTGATGTAAGGCTTCCAGGATTTCAAAGTGGGTGAACCCCTTGCTTTAATGGTGCAGATCTTTATGATGTGAGCTATGTTGTTGTTTGATTGATTGAAGAAGTTGGGATACAATAATCATTGGTTCACACATTGATAATACCAATATTCATTCCGAAGTCTGTGACACTTTTTACAGCTGCTTTTTTCCCAATGACTGTTAATGGGAAAACGGTTTCTCGATGAAACCCTGAAGCTACAACACTGAGCGTGACCACTATACCAAAACACTGACGCTTTTAATGTTAAATGGATGATCTGTTGCAATGGTTTGCATCATATATGTTGCATTTCATCTGAGAAAAGAAATATGAACTCATAATAACATGATGAAGGCATCCTCCACTGTAGACTCTCAGATCCATAAATCTCTCTACAGATGAAACATTCAACATTTGTCCTTTCAGGTTTTCTTTGAAACAAGCTGTGTGGAGCAGCTGCCTGTTCAACACCCTGCCTTCTGTCATCATCACCTTCTTCATCACCATCATCATTTTCAGTAAGTTGTTCTTTAGCAGCACTGTTATCTGCAGAGTCTACTATAGGGCAACATTTTTCTTCTTTTTTCTAATTTATTACTTACAGTACGTAGAGACAACACTTATGTTTTTAATTTAATGTTAACTCTCCCATCAGCTACCACTGTTTTGTCTTTGTAAGCAGTCTCTGGCAGTTGTCTTTAAATAAAGTGTCAGCTGTTAGCTCATCTCTGTTCTGATTGGGAGAAACTGGAGAGCAATCAGACTTAGCAGAAGCTGATGGAACATAAGCTTTTGTCTCATGTGATCTCCGGACAATGTTGTTCTCAGCTACTGGAAATCCTCAGTTTGGTGTACCAAGGATATCAAAACCTGACGATATGTCTCATGGAGGTGAAAAAGTGTCTCATGGAGTAGTGTCCAGCTGCAGCCATCATGATGGAGTCTGATGAAATTGGCATCGTTTGTGTGGCAGAATTTTGAGTATCCTGTGGAAATAATTATAGGCGACAGAGTGACAGACAAGACGAACAATATGTTAGCACTGTAAGAAAATAGTGCCGTACGCCGCGGCTAACATGAGCTGCATGCAGAGACACCTACAGAACCACCACAGCTCTCTACTAAAATCAATGCACCTGTGAAGAAAACAATGAAAGGCCAGAAAATGCTGACTTGCATCTCCCACAAACAATTGCTAGAGTCACAGCAATAGCGAGGCATTTTCATTCAGGTGTTTTCATTTCAGCTGATGTGGTTTTCACTTAAAAAATAAGACTTAGACCAATTTAGTCTTATTTATTTTTTGTTATTATACTGTTTTAATGTTTTTATGTTCAATTTGTGGAAATGAGTTCAGTTAGAAGGTTATATGATCTGAAGAGACTCATGAGAAATCACACAGGAGAGAAGCCAGTCACTTGACTTTTTACAGTGCTTGCATATTGATCCGTCTTTAACTGCATATGATAATTCATACTCAGAAAGTAGACATTCATTATAAGATGATGAGTTTAAACATTTCAAAATGCACCTGCATTGTTTAGAATTTTGTGACTTTCAGTCGAAAAAAAAGACCATTTTTCCAGTCATATATTTAGTCAATGACGTTTTCTAAAAAATAATGTTAAAATATAATCTCGTCTCTTTAGCCGAGTGCATCATCACACCCCTAATATTAATAATGTTAACAAGATAAATTACAAGATGGAAATCCTGCTTATCAGGGGAAAGTACACGCAGGCAGGAAATCTCTTTGAAATGGGCTAATCTGTTCATCCTGGACGCTGATCTACAGAACGACATTAGCAGCATTCATCATTCAGGGGATATCTTGAAGGCTATCAGATGCTGAAACGGCCTGTTTCAGAGAGAGGCTGAACTGAGGGGCTGCATACAGGACCATAGAAGAAGGTTTCTGAACTGTGAATTGTACAAAAATAAAAAATGTTGAGCTGGAAATGAGATCTATTTATGTTTTAATGGCTTGTCTGTTTTAACTGTGTATCCTTACGTCTAACATTTTATTTGATATGTTATTCATATCATTTTTGTGGCCCCTCTGTGAAACACATTGTGTTTCCACCTGGAATAAAATGTACTATATGAATAAAGTTTTGCTTGCTTGCTGCATGACCTTCAAGCACCACAGAGTCTGAGAGCAGCAAAAATATTAGTATGTTTGTTCTGTCTGGCACCTTCATTTTTGTTTTGACCATTCTGGTCTGTTTTAAGGTGGATTCTGACTTGGAAGAAGCGCTAAGCCTCTAGTCTGCCTCCCTTTCAGCGCTCCAAGCACAGTCTCTTGGATCTTTTTACCTGCCACTGTGGGATTTGCTGGCTGGATATCAGTAAACCAAGTAAATTGGTAAACAAGACAAAGGAATCCAAACAAGAGGTAACACAGTGTTATCTCTCCTCCCTCTGCTTGTGTAAAGGACGGAGTGTCCGCCTGAGTTTGCTTGGCTGGCATCCCGCATGCTGTATTGTGGGTGTTCCACTTGTTACCTGACATTATGTAAATATACTTTGTGATGCTGTGTCACTTTCTTTCTGTCAGTGGAGTGTTTAACTTCTTAATTCCTCTTCAGTGGATTTAAGCTTTTTAAAATCATCCTCTTCCACACTGTCTGACAGCATCATGTTCTCTACCAGCTTCTTCCACATCTTTATAGAACTTTGTGATGGCTGTATTTACAGCTACACAATTGAAGGTCTAAGGTTTCACACACTCATCCACATCATTACCACATGTACATTCGTCAAAGTTTTATACATGGTCATATGTTAGGCCTGTTGTTGTTAGGCTTATTTCTCAGTTATGTTATGTCATGTAATGTTATATCATTTAATGTACTGTTATGTTATGTTGACCTCTTTTTAAGGGACTTCTAACTTAGTTAATTCACCTCCATTTATTTGTATTTGTTGAATATTTTTAGAAAATAAAACCCAATTTTGAAATTCTGAGACAAATTTATGATTTTTACACTGAGGGAAATATTCAAACTCAAAACTCCCATGCCTTTTTTTGTATGGCTGCACCATCCCCTCAAATAAATAAATATATATATATATATATATATATATATATATATATATATATATATATATATGGGGCCACCATGGAAACTGCAGACAAACCCACTTGGGACCCATATTTGCAGCCCAAATTTAACCCTTATGGGGCCCACATGGACATGCTGGCTGGGTAGTGACCGAAAGAATAAGATCACGGATACAAGTGGCCCTCTGGAGAGTGTCTGGGCTCAGCCTTAGAGATAGGGTCAGGAGTTCAGACAACAAGGGGAGTCTAGGAGTAGAGCTGCTGCTCCTTCACATCAAAAGGAGCCAGCTGAGGTGGTTTGGGCACCTGGTCAGGATCCCTCCTGGACTTGTTAGTGTTCCGGGCATGTTCATCTGGGAGGAGACCCTGGGGCAGACCAAAAACACAGTGAGGTATTACATATCTCTACTGGCCTGGGAACACTTTGGAATTCCAAAGGAGGAGCTGATGAGCGTTGCTGGGGAGAAGGATGTCTGGGTTTCTTTGCTCAGTCTGATGTCACCACGACCTGGCCCTGGATAAGCAGCAGAAAATGGATGGATGGATGGATTATGCTTTTATTAAAATGAAAGAAATCGTGTAAATTGATTTAAAGATTTAAATCAATCAGTAAGTTATTACTGCTGTGTTAAATGAGCCACACAAAACTTTAACATCCAGACAGAAGCTACATGAATGTTATTCCTTTATGTAGTTTACCAGATTATTCCAGACTAGTTTTTAGAGACTGAGTCATTTCCCCATTTACATATACTATCATCATCTGTCCATCATGATTGACCCAAACATCTCTGTCACTTTTTTTTACTCTGCCACTGCAGCAATGGCAGCAACGCCTGAGAGCGCGACACATAAATCAGCCTGCGGATTTGGGACCTCTTGGGGGAGTTGACCTCTCATTCTGGAAATATGACTTTAGATTTTTGATTTATAACTACACAGTGAAGTAATACCAGATGCTGTTTGACTGGAGTAAGTGTAAGGACAGTGGTAGAGTGAAGGAATAAAATGCTATATATATAGTTTACAACCTTGTGATTTGATTTTAATTTGTCACAGAAAATCCATGTCACAGTTATTAAAGACAAAAAGTTATTGTTGTCCTTTTAATGTGTGTTTTAATTTAATTATGACATAGCAAATGCATAAATACACGTATAAAAGGGAAATCTATATAGAAAAGTGTTGTGTGCATTTTATTTCTTTGTTTGATTTGCTTCTTTTTAGGCATTTTAATTCACTTACTGTATATACGGTTTTCTTATTCAATGAGGGATTTTCAGGGCACATTTCAGGTGCTCTTGCTTTCAGTTTTACATCATGATAAACTGTGGGTTTGTTTACAACATGTCTGATGATCTCACCCTGTCAGAATACAAAAATAAAACCCGAGTTGTAAAAACAAATAATGATTCTTTAATGTCTCAGGGAGTGCTGCTGCCTATGTGAAAAAAAAGTTGCAAAAAGCCTTTTGTGTCTCCTGTGGGAGCCTCAAGTGATGGTGGGGGTTGGGGTTGATATGGGGTGAGTTAGAAAGAAATGAGGCTACCAGACTTCAGCTTAAGGATCCAGTATCTGCTACCACACCCCGACCTCAGACCAAACATTTGGTGGTCAAGTTACATTGTGGGTAATGTAGTTGCCAGGTTTTGACAAGGAAGGATGGATGCATCAGTATCTTTTTACATTAACTATTTATTGTGATTTTGAAAATGTTATGTTTATATTCTGTAACTTCTAACTGGATTTATTTCTAGAGAAGAAGCGGTGATTTTAATATTACCTCCTGATGATGTGTCGCAGTAGTGGCTCCATCTAGTGGTCATACCCAAGAATGACTCCATGATAGCAAGTAAAGTTCTAAATCTTCGGAGATTGTAACACCAAGTCCTTTTTAATGAATCTCTCATCAGTGATTTTAATCCAGTCTGAGGTGCACATGTGGATAATTTTCCACACCCATACCAGCAGCTGCAATTAAAAAAATGATTTCACTAAACTTGTAGGTGAGGACCACATTGGTGACTGATTTTTGGTAAATATACATGATTGTGTATGAAACCAACAGAAGAATGGGTTCAAACCCCACCATTGTCTTATCTGGGCTCCTGGTACTTGGAATTTCTGATCATAAACTATGAATTAAGACAGGAAGGTGGGAGAACTCTTTCAGGAGGGTTTCACCTGTTGATGTAGACGATATTCCAAGTCCAAATACCGAGCTTTCAAGTCTAGTTTGAAGTCTGAGTCTCACAAGATTCATGAAAGCCCCACCAGACACCATTTATATTCCCTCCTCCCTCAAGAGTCACTTCTTACTGACATGAGATTGATATCAATCATCCCATCTCTCTCAAACCCCCGGGTTAGCTAAAGTTGCTTGAGAAAAAGAAACAGTAATATGATAACCCAAAACTTTATGTTCCATCACAGTTTACAGACCTACTTCCTGTCTCCACTTTGAGATATTGTACTTAACATAGTTCTGCACATGGCAGATTATTAGCCATGTGTGATAAAAGTAGATTAAAGCCTTTCATAGCTGCACAAAATCTGACAGTGGAAAAGTGATGTCACTTGAGTCCCCGTCGTTTGGGGTTGAAGATTAGAAGTTTGAAATTAAACCTGGGCGTGTGGAATTAGAAAGAAGTGAAGTTACCTGACATCTGTAGCCCACTCAACATCTGTGCTGGAGGCTACATTAGCTGCTACTGTAAAACACTATTTTCCCAGCTTTTCAGTGATGCTGAGTGCACATACAAGACCATTGAACATCAATCGGTGTCAGTCACAGCCAACATGTTTAGAACTTGGATGTTTTACTCTCAGCCTCTAGTAGCTTTAGAGATGTACCTGTTTATCAGGGGAGGTGACAGCTCATCAGAATGATTGACGGTTGCTGGAATATGACTAACCCAGCATTTAACACCATGTGGGTAACTACTCCTCTAAAAAAAGCTCTCTTACATTGAAGTGTCAAAACCAAATGACATCATTAGAATCTTTAAATCAAATGAATACCTAACTGTGAAAATTAACCACTCCTGAATAATCCATGTTGAAATATCACAGAATTTCACTGTAATATTTCACACATCTGACTTAATATGGCCGTAATTATTCTCTGTCAAATTTGAAATAGGTCATTTCATGTGTTGCTAAAACTTAATATGTTCAAAAAATATCCATAATTAATTAAGTTTTGATCTTAACATTCAATTCTAGTGACAGATGTAGGTCACTACTCATTTAGAAGAGTAATTCTTCCAATAAAATGTATCAAAAAATAATATATGCTAGTTTTATTATCTATCTATCTATCTATCTATCTATCTATCTATCTATCTATCTATCTATCTATCTATCTATCTATCTATCTATCTATCTATCTATCTATCTATCTATCTATCTATCTATCTATCTATCTATCTATCTATCTATCTATCTATCTATCTATCTATCTATCTATCTATCTATCTATCTATCTATCTATCCATCCATCCATCCATCCATCCATCCATCCATCCATCCATCCATCCATCCATCCATCCATCCATCCATCCATCCATCCATCCATCCATCCATCTATCTATCTATCTATCTATCTAAAAATGACCTTAATCATAACTCTTCTTGAATTACATCTGGAATTGAGATGCATGTTAATCAGTGACCTTTAGAGGTGTTAGTGATTGTATTTTAAAAAAAAAAAAAAACAACTTTGGACATAGTCAGGCTAGCTGAGTTAAGCTAACCATGTCCTGACTCCAGTTCTGTACTGAACACACTGACATGGATTGATATCCAAATTCTTATCTCACTCTCATAAATAAAATGTAGCGTATGTCCCAAAATGAAAATGACATTAGTATTAGTCATCTTTTTGGGATTCACCTTGATCACGTGACCTCCATTCCCCATTATAACCCAACTGCTCCAGTCATGTGAAGAATACTTTGACAATACCACATTGTCTCAGGAGATTTTTAGTTTTTATCTTAGTAGCAAAAACAACAAATTTGACCACACAAACATGTTTTACAGCTCCAGTGAAGAAATGTGCACAGTCACACTGTAATAACACAAAGGAGCAGCGCTTCCTTTCCTCTGCTCCTACTGTACAGCTCACCTGCAACACATTCCAACTGGAGTATGGTACAAAAGAAATCCAATATACAGAGACACTGTACACACGCAGTCATATCAGAAATATCACAAAAAAAAGTCATTCAGACGACACGTGAGAAATGACAGCAGAAATGGATGTATACACTGGGCTGAACTGTCTCATGGGCCAGCTCAGCAAAAAACATGCAACTTGAACACCTGACGATAAAAGCAAACAACGTAATACAAACTGTCAGGACAATGAACTTTACAGGTTCATCATTAGTTTAACTTATTAAACCCATATTTCCCTCAGATGGTTTAATAGCGTCAGTAGAAATGAACATTGACCAGTGTTTGAGGATCAAATGGAGAAATGTGGTTATTAAGAATGCAATGTTCACCACCAAATATAGCGATTTGGACTATTTTCAAATGAGTGGAGTATAATTGAAAGATGCAGGTATCTTACATCCTGGGTAGAAAAAAATGAGAGACTTACTAAATGGAATTTATATATTGTACAGTACATATACTGAACAATTAACATCAGCTATCCTCCCACCCCAACCCCCAACAAATGAATGTAATGTTTAAGGGGAAATTCTAGCTTATGCAAAAAGTAGTTTGTAGTGTTGGCCATTTAAAAAAAAAAATATAAGTAATAATAACTGATGAGATCTCAACATGCAGCAACATCACTTAAAGCTGTACTATGCAGGATTTGATTGGTTGGTCCCAAGCTTAATGAGTGATTGTGTGTAGCTCTGCCCTGCCATGACACAGAGACAGAGAGCAGAGCAGAACAGGAAGGAGTGGAGAGAGACAGAGACAGCCATGTAACCTCATCACTAACCTCAAATCTCAACCTCACACGTGTGTTGTCATTGGCTGGGGGCGACACACCCACTGAGTAAAGGTTGATGCCCAGAACAGACTGATAATGAGCACAGACAAATAATAAGAAAATACAGGGAGAGGGCAGAATCTGCAGGTAAATACACTGTAACACAGTTCTACTGGGTCATAATGGATGATTGAAAGGGATTACTTAAGTAGTTTTATGTTTTTTAGGAAAATCCTGCATAGTATGCCTTTAAAGTTCCCCCTCCAAACATGTATTAAAACATATAAAAAATACTCCTCTTGGAACAATAATGTGTATCTGATATGGAATTTCCATTAAAAAAAAGTTATATTACCACATTAAAATCTGTACTCTTTCTCCCCTCATTAAAAATTCCAGAACCTAAAAATATTCAAATATTGTTCATTTTAAAAAGATTTCACTGAAGTCTATTTTTAGTGTATGTGCGCAGGAGGCTTATTGCATAAATATGAAAGCAGCCTCTTGGTGTTAAACTCTGCACATACATTATTCTGAGCAGTGAATCTCAAACATTCACAGAACACATTTTTGAGTGGAAAGGAACTTTAAAAGAAGTCATGACATGACGAGAAGCACAAGCAGTGAGATGATCAGACAGGTTGGAAACAAAACCTTTAAAAATTACTTGGAAGAGGAATATTACCCTGTATTTATTATTCTATGTTATATTTTTAACCCTTCATTATTTAACTGTTCAGTTGAATAGCTTTTATCTATCACAGGGATGTGTATTGTGTTCTTGTGCATGCACAGGAGATAGACGCACATTCTACATTGCTCCATAGCACCTACTAGTGGTCAGAAACACCACCCTGAGATGGAGTATAAGTATAAGTATAAGTTGTAAGTATAAGTATAAGTTATATAATATATAATAAGTTCAACTAATGAGGGATTTCTCTACTCAGATTGTTTCTTTGAAGACCAAAAAAATAAAAGTAGATTCAAATTTAACAGCTGTTTTCTCTCCGTCTTTTCTCCGTACTCCTCTTTTGGGACCCCTGACATTTACCTTCAGACTCATTTTGGTGGTTGTGTTACCTCAAGTTAGGACCAAACACAGTGAGGCTGCATGCTGCACCCAGATGGAGCCAGCCCTGATAAGTTCCACTTTCCTACTTGTTCCTACTATTACTTCTTTTTATTAAATTGTCTGACTGCTTGTGTTTCATCTCTCATCCAACCTCACTTGAGTGATGTCCCTGTGTTCCAAGATCTCAACAACGATTTTATAACTGATAGGAATGATGGCCAAGATGTTATAATAAACTGGAATTTCCCTTTAAAAAAAATATACATCCTGATTTTGTCAGTGTTCGGTAGTGGCTCCTGTGTGTAGAGCATTACAACAACAGTAATCTGGAAGGGTATTTTTTGGTTTTGGGAGCACTGCTGAGTGCTATAACAAAACAGGGCGTTTATTGTTTGAAAAAAATTATTAAAATAAAAAAACACATTTAATTTGCTACTGTAAAAAATTCTAATGAACACAAACTAAACAGGCCTAATTGTATTGGAGCATCCTCTGTCTCCTCAAACATTTGGCGTTTTTTTCTTATTATTAACAATGAATGCTTTACTGAGTCTTCACATACAGTACAGCAATAGTTTAGGAAATGATGTTTTTTTTTTATAATCTATGCAGTCACATAAAATTGTATATGGATAGCATACAGAATTATTGAGTGACCCCTCAAATATATACTCTGGATAGAAAGTTAATATATTCACATACAACTTTGTCAATAAATCTTTTCTGTTAAATCTTAATGAGTCAAAGCATCACATCTACAGTATATATACTGCACCATTCAGTCAGAGAAGGTTAAACTGCATCAGTAGGTAACTGAAATGAGGATGAATTTACAGTAGAAGTTTTTACAGTGTAAGTACTGACCGTATCTCGCTCTCGTGTCAAGGCAGAGGCCAGTGGTGAATCATTTGTGTTTGACCAGCAAAATAAAAAATATAAAACTTTGATTTCATTACATACTTTAAATGTACACAGTATAATATAAGTCCATGGACATGATGATATATCTCTGTAGAACTGTTCCTTTCAGCTCTTGTAGTCATATTTAATCCATCTCTGTACAAAGTGTGAGGCAAAACAGTCCAAAAGTCTTATTCTTAAAGTTTGTATTTGGCTATGACATGAAAAACCCTTCGCCCTGTCTCCTTTAACTCCCAGTGTTGGAGCCAGTGACAAGGGATGAAAATGAATGTGCTTCATGCAGAACAAAGGCTCTTAGACCAGCAGGTCTGTCTTGGCATGGCTGTTGGCCGTCCGTTCGGGCAGTGTTTGACAGCGTGACAGTCCTCCATCTTTTCTAGACAGTACTCTCCATCACCCAGTCATTGCTAGTGCTGTCTATTGTGCCCTTGCTCCCTCCCGTGTCCCCCTCCTCCTCGCACTGCAGCAGCATGCCATTTACAGACAGGCTCCTCTTAGTCCAGATACTGCTGATCCTGCGCGGTTTGTTGCACAGCTGAGCGGCGCCAGCGCCTGTTGTTACATCTCCCATGTCAAAGGACTGGCTCCTCCTTGGCTTGTTGTCCAGAGGTAGCATGAGGAGCCGGCTGAGGCTGGAGTCCAGTGTCCGGCCCAGCAGCGGCTCCCTATCTGTGTGAGGCTTGGCTACCGTCGTTGAGGCGCTGCTGGAGGCTCCCGTGTCTCGGCCCTGCGCCCCCCGTAGCTCCAGTGAGGAGAAGGCCCCGAGGAGGTGGTCCAGGTTGGACCGGGGCTTGGAGGGAGCTGACCTCCAAATGCTGGCAAGTGTGCTGTTTGGGCTGTACGAGCCCCCGGCCATGGAGCCTGAGGAAGAGGAGGAGGAGGTGAGGCTGCTCTGGAGGGAGCCACATTTGAATTCCACCACCTCGTCCTGCAATGTCACTTTGGCCTTGACCTTGGGTTCCAGCTGCGGTTGAGGTTGAGACTGGGGCATGAGTTGTCCATTTTGCCCGAGCTGACCCCCGTTAGTCTGAGAGTGCGTGTCGCTGACGCTGGTCAGCTTCCCCACTGGAGCGTCTGTATCAGTAGCTTTGTAGCGCACCATGAGGATGACGATGAACACTAGCAGCGTGGCCACGATGATGCCTCCCACCACCAGGATCATGGTGCCTCCCAGCAGCTGGCTGGGCAGGGACTGGCACTGAGCGTAGTCGTCCTGCGTGAAGAAATGAGTGCAGCCCACAACATTGGTGGCCGTGAGCGTAGTGGCTGTGTCGTCCCAGGCGGCCAGCACACACAGATCGTAGCGAGTCCCCGACACCAGATTTGTCACCAAGAAAGCTTTGCTGGAGGCCGGGATCATCCTTAACAAAGACAGAGAAAAAACAATTAAGACCTGCAGGTTAATGACTGTATTAAGATAAAGAGGTCTTCTTCTGTGTAATAGCCTGGGCTGATATCTCTTTTAATGACAGAGGCAGCTGTAAAAACTTCAAGCACTCATGCAGTAAATGCTGTAAATGATTGAGCCATCAGCATCTAAAGAGAATACACATGTAATTTCGGCACACGGAGACTAAATTCGCTGCTGCAGTCGGTAATGCGAGCTCTGTTCACCATGCAATTTTTCATTAAAGGAGAGCCAGGATTTCCATTTGCATTCCCCGGGAGTTTCTCTCTGCTGCTAAGTCTCTGTGGTTGCTGCTGTTAACAGACAGCCAACAGTAATTGGCTTTATCTAGAAGAGCCATCTGTCTTACTGCAGTGAACAGAGGGTCCATTTGATAGTGGAGCTCTAGAGCGGTGATAAATAAATAAGCAGAAAAGCCAAGGAAACGCACGAAAGACTGGTAAGTGAAGCACGTGTTGTATGGGCTGATCCACGATGGGTTTGGTCCTGTGGGAAACGTCAGGCGTCCTAGTGGTAGGAATAACACAGGGGAGTGTGTCAGTAGTTGGGCTAATAAGCTCTGAGATGTAAGCTGTAATGCTGTATGAGCAGGTGTGTGTGTATGTTCCCTCCTGCTTCAACAACTAGCATCAAGACATGGAGATGCCCCAGAGAAAGACAGCAAGCTTCTACAACTGCCTGAGGCAAGCTGCTCAGCTGCCAGCAGAGGACTGTGGAGGTTGTATTCTTGCAGTTACACTCACACCTGCTCTTTAAATGATATTACTCATTCTTTTCCAGGCCAACAGTTTCCCCCCCTGCAGAGAACCTGGTCATCTAACCTGTAGGTTGTATGGTAGAGCTGATATGAAGCTAACATGCCTACAAAAGTTAAATAGCAAAGATAGTACAAATATTCTGTTGTAGCAGGCAAAGTAGATTATGTCAGCTTTTATCTCTCTGCCAGGAAACTGCCAATGTTTTCCACTTTTCAAAATCACTTGATTGTTAGCTGTTACAGATGATTTGTCAGTTTCATATTAGCTCATATACAGAGTGCAAAGGCCCTATTGTATCTGAAGGAATGATTTTTCTCATTCTTGTTCTTCCAAAATGAACACATTTTTGGTGGCTTAAACATTCCTGAAAACTGGGTAAATTTGCACACGTGACATGGTGAAAAATGTGATATTTTATGGTTTGCGGAAATGGGCGTGTCAAAATGGCTTAACGGCACCAGCTAGGCCAATTAAAAAATTGAGCTACTTGCTCCAGATTGCTGTAGATGAAAGAAATTCGCTATGCATGTGTATGATGTTCAGACGCACAAAAAAGTCTCATGGACGCATACCCTAAGTCCAACAGGAAGTCAGCCATTTTTATTTCAATTTTCAATTTTTGGCGCCATTTTCGCCATTTCCACGCCCACTACGAACTCCTTCTAGAGATTTCATCCAACCGACTTCAAATCTACTCATTTTAAGACCTTAAACATGAACATTTTTCAAAACTCTTTCGCCTCCGTTAGACCTGGTGGGCGTGGCAGTGCAGCAAATTTCGAGGTTTCGCCATAAAACAGGAAGTCCTTATAACACCAACATGCATTGTTCAATCTGTCCCAAATTTCTCACACATGATGAAGGTCCCGCCCTGAACACGTCTATGTCAACAGACTGCACCACAGCCCATTCATTGCTGTTTGCAGCTTTAATCATTTTTATTATATATTTTTGCCCCAAGAAAAACAGAAAAATCTAGGGCATGGCTGGATTAACCCCATTGTAAATTGTGGGGCAAAAAACTAAACAAGTAAACAGCTGTGGACCCCCTATTAAATCCACTCCCAATGCCTTAAATAACCATCTGGTACAATGCACACAGCAGCTTCATTATATTTTTCCTCGAGCCCAAGAAACCAACCAGTGTTCCTCCACTGGCTGTTTGCTGTGTGCTAATGAGTTGATATTATTATGATTAAACTGGGGCTGCTGATCAATTAAAAACAAAATTAACTAATTAATTGCACAATTTGCTATGATTAATCATGATTAATGGCTTTTTTTCTTCTTAATATTGAAGCCTGTAATAATGGATATTTGAATGTAAATATCACAGAATCAACGTGAATTCAAATACTATTGTATAGCATCTTTTTAATTTTGAACACAGATTCTCTCCTGTGATCTAAAGATTACTAATGAAACAATCAAGGCCATTAAAGTTAGATTTCAGCTGAGAAGGCGATAATTTCATATACGGCTGCACTACTGGAAAATTTTGGCATTGTAATACTTTTTTTTAAAAGACATATATACATGCAATATATTATTCATGTACAGATTTACAATTAACAATCATAATTTTCATCATTTGGGAATTTTAAAAGACTATCATCTTACTTCTACCACACATGGTTCAGCCTTCTTCAACCCCTCTAGAAATCAGCTTGGACTCTTCCACTCTCATTATCAGACAACCAAAGCACTCCACTTCACAATCTGCAGAGTCTGCGTATCACCTGTTAACATGCAGGAGACGCGGCGGCTGTCACAGATAATGTCACATAGATGCTGGAGGCAGGTGTGCAGTGACACGAGGCGGCTTTTGAGTGTGTGTGTGTGTGTGTTCCTGTTATCAGCGGCAAAAGTTGAAAAAGTTACTGTCACTGTCACGAGGCTGGTCCAGTGCACAAACACCGAGAATGTACTTTACAGTGAAGTAGGAGACGTCTAGTTTCCGAGTTAAACGTATGTATGTGTCTTAATACATGTCTGGAGGGGCTCTTTAATATATTTTAATATATGGTTCAAATCTACTCAGACATACACATGAATGGCAGTCTTTTGGGTTGTATTGTCAGTTTAAGGTTTGTTAGGACACATTCTTCCCTTTTAGAACCTCTACTCGTTTCCACTGTTTTTCTAAACCTATGGCATTGGGCCTATCCAACATTAATCTGAGGAATCCTGCCTATAACTCTGAATTTCTGTTGCTGATTGATTTAAGAGGGGTTTAACCAACTCCGTACACCAAATTTGTGTTGTGTTTTTTGGTGTGTGCGCCGTGTGGGCGGCTGCTCATGTCGCCTGTATCTAAATCTGCCACTGGCTGTTTTACTAACCCCAGCACATTAACATTGTTGGTATAAAATGTCAGCGTTGGTCAATGTGCCACTGTCCCTTCTAAATAATCAAGCAGATAAATAAATAAATATAAATATTGATGTTGAGAAGATCTTTTGAGTTAAGCTGCAGATATCTGTCACATGACATCAACATGATCAAGTACGAGCTGCACTTTCAGTCCTACATTTGTTTGCTCGTCCAAATTCCTCCCACGCTCTCCACCGAGAAGACATTCATCTGACATGCAACGAAGATCATAGATGGGTTCAAAACCAAAAACCTTCTCAACGTCGCCCTGGTTGAGATGTTTCCCAATTAGTCACCAGAGCTCAAACAAAAAGAAGCCGCTCCCCAATAAAAAGTTCTGCTTCTCAGACAACTTGTGCTACACTTCATTACACGATTATAATTGGCTGCCTGGGATTGGGAGCGAAGCCGAGTGACGCTACGGCTGTGTGCTGCTCGCTCCTGTGTCTGGCTCTAATTGATTTCAGGTTGTCTGCGTCAACGGCCTAATTCATTTTAATTCATAGGAATGAAGCCTAAGTCCACAGGAACCTATGCCCATGCTTATCATGGCGAGATAAAAGTTTTTTCCTCCCCCTTCAGGCTGCGAAAGGCAATTTGTCGAGTGGCCCGCTTTAGTTCCTGACGATGGTGTGAGGCCACGGCAATAATCAGAGTGAAAGCAGGAGAGAGAGAGAGAGAGAGGGAGAATAGGAGAGTGGGAGAAGAGACGGAGGACGGAGGCTTAGGCTTCTTTAGGCTTTGCGAGAGATTTGTCAGTTACAGTTTTAATATTCTACACATATTTTCTCAGTTCAAAGAAAGAGCTGACAAAACAAATAAATCATCACTTCAGGCTGCATCTTCCCTGTCCACAACTATTAAACTATGACTTTTTTTCTCTTTTTTTTTCCAGCTGCAAAGAATTGTTGAAACATTATTCATTATCTCTATTGATTCCTTGAGGCTTTTCTCTCTGGACAAACAAGGTCATGCCAAATGGTCTCTTGGCCCATTGATTCTGCCTAAACATTGGGGTGCTGCTGGGAAATTTGATTATGCTTATATAAGCAAAAAAATCCCTAATGGCCTCTCACTGGCTGCTCCTCACTCTCTGTATAGTAGTAGCTGTGTAGTATGGGATTAATGGGCCATGACATTTTTCTGTGTCTGAGTCCATACCCTTGAATATCTCTTGGTTGCGATAAAACATCCTTTCTATCTAACTGTAATGGATGAAGGCATTAGGAAGAGGATGTTGTGTTAAAAAAACAAAAAAACAGTGGCACCTCAGGGCTGCTGTGGTTTGCCTGACTGTGATAACACATACCTGCAGCCTTCATGTGGGTCAATGACATTGTTTTGTGTCCATGTGGTTTAGTCAAATTTAAAGGGGTTGAAATGTGAAAATAAACGTATGAATAACTTGCACATATTCTTTTTTTGTGGACCCAGCATCAAATTTCTGCTTTTAATCCATTTTGAGAGAATATATTAGAGAATTATGTCAAAAATGTCTAAGTGGTGTAACCATAAAAAACGTTGTACCAAATAATTCAACTTGTTTAAAAACACTAAATCTCAATAAAACACCATATCAACTAGTTTGGCATGATCTTACATTATATTTTTTTATATTAAATAAAGGTAATGGAATACAATTGTTCTAAATATTACATTTAATCTGGGAAATCATGTCAATCAGGAACCATTCACATTTTTGTGGTTACACCATTTGACATTTTCAGGAGCATTCAGTCTTACTTTTGGTTAAAAAAAGTGGTGCAAATGTCATTTCAAATGACATAAAAGCAACAAAAACACAAAATGTACATTTTAACAAACCTGATGCTTCTTTCTAAACTATTTTTTAAAGATATTTATGAATTGCTCATCTTGCCAACCCCTATTTCTTACTGACCCATGTATCTGGCTCTCTTAAAAGAGAGTCACGGCACAGATGCAAGTACACAACTATCACAAGAGGGGTTCAAAAGCAACAGCTAAACATGAAGCCAAGTGTTTCCTGTCATAGCGTGAAACTCAAAAGTAGGTTGAAATTAAAATGTCACAATAACTTCAATAAGCAAAGCTGAAGTCATTGATTTTTCTTTTCTTTTTTTTTGAGGCAACAGAAGAAGCTGAAAGGTCTTTTCATTTCTTTCTTTTACTGCACAGCCAAATGATGTTAAGATGATGTCTGAGAAAGATTTGTTGACGTACTAAGAGTTCATTCTTGATCCTCTTACACTGTTCTGACCCAACGCTGACAAACCCAAAATGACAAAAGCTCATTTTCAGCTAAATTGAAGTCGTGACCTATTTTGCTTTTGTGAAACAGAAAATGCACTTCCTCTACAAGCAATCCCACAAAATTAATCTCAAACTCTATCAGAAGAAACTCTGTTATTACAGAGAAATGAAGACGATGACAAAGAGAGCCAGGGTTATTCTGACTTGTGACGTTAATGAAAGATGACTCATCCAAACACTGCTGGAGTAACGTGGTTAAACAATACACCTGTCCAAAAGCCTTTTAAGGTCTATAATGAAGGTCTGACTCTTGTCACTGATGTAAAAATGGATTCAATTATGAAGTAACAAACCTTTCTGACCTAAGCATGTTTGTAACTCACTAAATGGAACTTTTCTTATCTGCATTACAGCTAATTGCCTGAGACATTCTAGCTGAATTGTTACAACGGAATTGTTTGTCAATATATGTAAAAACTTTATATATACTGCATTTAGGTCTACTGTACATTTCAAATATATATATGCATGCATGTACATGTGTAGTAGCTTCATTGTCATCATATTGAAGGTCAGACAACAATATAACAGAATTTAGATAGCACTCCCTGAGCCATAACAACATTTAAGGCAATTAAAAACAATTTACGACATAAATAATTGATAATATATAAGAGCAATAAAGTGCAACATGCAATATAAAAAGGTGCAAACAGCAGCAATTCTTGTTGTAACAGTAGGCCATGCACACTCCAGTAAGTGTGAGTGGAATGAGGGGATCAGGCCGTGTTCATTAGTTTAACAGCTTGGAGGAAGAAGCTGTTTTTCAGTCTTGTAGAGTGTGACTGAATTGTCCTGTATCGCCTGCCAGATGGAAGTAGTTGGAAGTGGTGATAGCCAGGAAGTGTTAGGTCATATATATATACATACGTGTTATTTGAGCTAAATTTAAGATCAGTGGAAAATATGTAGATGGATAATCACAGACCGGTCAAAGTTTAGTCAGGAAGCTGTTTTGAAACTATTTCACATATTTGCATGGCAGCTCGTAATCACACCTGTCTATACTGACCCAGTTTGGTTTGACTGTATATAATAAAGCATAAAGTACAAAGTATCATCCAATTCATATAGGTTCCTAAAAAAATCGGAATCATTTCACTCTATATAAAAAAGAATGCAGCATGTATATTTTGCAATTCATAAAATTACATACTTCTACTTGCTACTACCTCTCATGCAGGGATACATACTAAATGGAGAACCATCTACAGCTTCGACATGTAGATCCCCATGCATTTAGCCATGATGATGATTCAGGCTGATCCTATTTGTAGTGTTTTTTGAACTTTCATGTCTCCATTTAAAACACATGCGAGTCCATATGGTGGTAAAGTTACAACTCACTGACACACTGATGAGATAACAATCATAAGTGCTTTTTATTTTAAATGTTTAAAGCTAGAGCCATCCACTACATGCTTGCTGCTAGTTAGTGCTTTTTTCAACCATTAAAACTATTAAGATATGAAATATGCATACTTGGAAGTGATTGCCGTATATTTATCGCTGCTAGTTGAAGTGCACAGATAGTACATTCCTCTAACTCCCGATCAGTCACCCATATCGACAAAGGAAGCTCATACTAAATGACCTAGTATGATGCTGTTATTGAGTAGTGATCAATACAATACTGTATGTTTTTCTAGTATAGGAGCTATAACTCCTAAAGGCTTTTAGGCCCAGCTAATAAGCAGTAATGGTGTCATCAGGAGCTTTTCATACATACATCTCCACAGAGGATCATCTCACCACATGTGACACTTCAGCCATTATGTTCTTATAGCTCTGAGAAGGTGTTGCAATTTCACTGAAATATCCCTGATAGACTGAGGCTGACATGTAACTTCCATTATCATAGCACATAAAGGAGCATCCCTCTTTTTATGGCCTCTCAGCTCAGTATGATGACCATGAAGCACCTCTCTATGAGCAGGAAATAGATGGTTCATTTTTATATCTTATCTCAGAAGTGAGTTACATATGTTGTCACGTGTACTTCTGTAACTTTAAAAAAAAACTCAGTGTATTTTTTATTAAAGTATCACTCATAATATTGCAGTACTTTTACTCTAATACTGCATACTACATCGCTCATAATACTGCAGTACTTTTACTGTAATACTGCATACTACATCACTCATAATACTGCAGTACTTTACTGTAATACTGCATACTACATCACTCATAATACTGCAGTACTTTACTGTTATACTGCATACTACATCACTCATAATACTGCAGTACTTTTACTGTAATACTGCATACTACATCACTCATAATACTGCAGTACTTTACTGTAATACTGCATACTACATCACTCATAATACTGCAGTACTTTGACTGTAATACTGCATACTACATCACTCATAATACTGCAGTACTTTACTGTAATACTGCATACTACATCACTCATAATACTGCAGTACTTTTACTGTAATACTGCATACTACATCACTCATAATACTGCAGTACTTTTACTGTAATACTGCATACTACATCACTCATAATACTGCAGTACTTTTACTGTAATACTGCATACTACATCACTCATAATACTGCAGTACTTTTACTGTAATACTGCATACTACATCACTCATAATACTGCAATACTTTTACTGTAATACTGCATACTACATCGCTCATAATACTGCAGTACTTTTACTGTAATACTGCATACTACATCGCTCATAATACTGCAGTTATTTTACTGTAATACTGCATACTACATCACTCATAATACTGCAGTACTTTACTGTAATATTGCATACTACATCACTCATAATACTGCAGTACTTTTACTGTAATACTGCATACTACATCACTCATAATACTGCAGTACTTTACTGTAATATTGCATACTACATCGCTCATAGTACTGTAGCACTTTTACTGTAATACTGCATACTACATCACTCATAATACTGCAGTACTTTACTGTAATATTGCATACTACATCACTCATAATACTGCAGTACTTTTACTGTAATACTGCATACTACATCACTCATAATACTGCAGTACTTTACTGTAATACTGCATACTACATCACTCATAATACTGCAGTACTTTTACTGTAATATTGCATACTACATCACTCATAATACTGCAGTACTTTACTGTAATACTGCATACTACATCACTCATAATACTGCAGTACTTTTACTGTAATACTGCATACTACATCGCTCATAATACTGCAGTACTTTACTGTAATACTGCATACTACATCACTCATAATACTGCAGTACTTTTACTGTAATACTGCATACTACATCACTCATAATACTGCAGTACTTTACTGTAATACTGCATACTACATCACTCATAATACTGCAGTACTTTACTGTAATACTGCATACTACATCACTCATAATACTGCAGTACTTTTACTGTAATACTACATACTACATCACTCATAATACTGCAGTACTTTACTGTAATACTGCATACTACATCGCTCATAATACTGCAGTACTTTTACTGTAATACTGCATACTACATCACTCATAATACTGCAGTACTTTACTGTCATATTGCATACTACATCGCTCATAATACTGCAGTACTTTTACTGTAATACTACATACTACATCACTCATAATACTGCAGTACTTTACTGTAATACTGCATACTACATCGCTCATAATACTGCAGTACTTTTACTGTAATACTACATACTACATCACTCATAATACTGCAGTACTTTTACTGTAATACTGCATACTACATCACTCATAATACTGCAGTACTTTACTGTCATATTGCATACTACATCGCTCATAATACTGCAGTACTTTTACTGTAATACTGCATACTACATCACTCATAATACTGCAGTACTTTTACTGTAATACTGCATACTACATCACTCATAATACTGCAGTACTTTTACTGTAATACTGCATACTACATCACTCATAATACTGCAGTACTTTTACTGTAATACTGCATACTACATCACTCATAATACTGCAGTACTTTACTGTAATACTGCATACTACATCACTCATAATACTGCAGTACTTTACTGTAATACTGCATACTACATCACTCATAATACTGCAGTACTTTACTGTAATACTGCATACTACATCACTCATAATACTGTAGTACTTTTACTGTAATACTGCATACTACATCGCTCATAATACTGCAGTACTTTTACTGTAATACTGCATACTACATCGCTCATAATACTGCAGTACTTTTACTGTAATACTGCATACTACATCGCTCATAATACTGCAATACTTTTACTGTAATACTGCATACTACATCGCTCATAATACTGCAGTACTTTTACTGTAATACTGCATACTACATCGCTCATAATACTGCAGTACTTTTACTGTAATACTGCATACTACATCGCTCATAATACTGCAGTTATTTTACTGTAATACTGCATACTACATCGCTCATAATACTGCAGTACTTTTACTGTAATACTGCATACTACATCACTCATAATACTGCAGTACTTTTACTGTAATACTGCATACTACATCACTCATAATACTGCAGTACTTTTACTGTAATACTGCATACTACATCACTCATAATACTGCAGTACTTTACTGTAATACTGCATACTACATCGCTCATATACTGCAGTACTTTTACTGTAATACTGCATACTACATCACTCATAATACTGCAGTACTTTTACTGTAATACTGCATACTACATCACTCATAATACTGCAGTACTTTTACTGTAATACTGCATACTACATCACTCATAATACTGCAGTACTTTACTGTAATACCGCATACTACATCACTCATAATACTGCAGTACTTTTACTGTAATACCGCATACTACATCGCTCATAATACTGCAGTACTTTTACTGTAATACCGCATACTACATCGCTCATAATACTGCAGTACTTTTACTGTAATACCGCATACTACATCACTCATAATACTGCAGTACTTTTACTGTAATACTGCATACTACATCGCTCATAATACTGCACTACTTTTACTGTAATACCGCATACTACATCGCTCATAATACTGCAGTACTTTTACTGTAATACTGCATACTACATGACTCATAATACTGCAGTACTTTTACTGTAATACTGCATACTACATCACTCATAATACTGCAGTACTTTTACTGTAATACTGCATACTACATCACTCATAATACTGTAGTACTTTACTGTAATACTGCATACTACATCACTCATAATACTGCAATACTTTTACTGTAATACTGCATACTACATCGCTCATAATACTGCAGTACTTTTACTGTAATACTGCATACTACATCGCTCATAATACTGCAGTTATTTTACTGTAATACTGCATACTACATCACTCATAATACTGCAGTACTTTTACTGTAATACTGCATACTACATCACTCATAATACTGCAGTACTTTTACTGTAATACTGCATACTACATCACTCATAATACTGCAGTACTTTACTGTAATACTGCATACTACATCGCTCATATACTGCAGTACTTTTACTGTAATACTGCATACTACATCACTCATAATACTGCAGTACTTTTACTGTAATACTGCATACTACATCACTCATAATACTGCAGTACTTTTACTGTAATACTGCATACTACATCACTCATAATACTGCAGTACTTTACTGTAATACCGCATACTACATCACTCATAATACTGCAGTACTTTTACTGTAATACCGCATACTACATCGCTCATAATACTGCAGTACTTTTACTGTAATACCGCATACTACATCGCTCATAATACTGCAGTACTTTTACTGTAATACCGCATACTACATCACTCATAATACTGCAGTACTTTTACTGTAATACTGCATACTACATCGCTCATAATACTGCACTACTTTTACTGTAATACCGCATACTACATCGCTCATAATACTGCAGTACTTTTACTGTAATACTGCATACTACATGACTCATAATACTGCAGTACTTTTACTGTAATACTGCATACTACATCACTCATAATACTGCAGTACTTTTACTGTAATACTGCATACTACATCACTCATAATACTGTAGTACTTTACTGTAATACAGCATACTACATCACTCATAATACTGCAGTACTTTTACTGTAATACTGCATACTACATCACTCATAATACTGCAGTACTTTTACTGTAATACTGCATACTACATCACTCATAATACTGTAGTACTTTACTGTAATACTGCATACTACATCACTCATAATACTGCAGTACTTTTACTGTAATACTGCATACTACATCACTCATAATACTGCAGTACTTTTACTGTAATACTGCATACTACATCACTCATAATACTGCAATACTTTTACTGTAATACTGCATACTACATCGCTCATAATACTGCAGTACTTTTACTGTAATACTGCATACTACATCGCTCATAATACTGCAGTTATTTTACTGTAATACTGCATACTACATCACTCATAATACTGCAGTACTTTTACTGTAATACTGCATACTACATCACTCATAATACTGCAGTACTTTTACTATAATACTGCATACTACATCACTCATAATACTGCAGTACTTTACTGTAATACTGCATACTACATCGCTCATAATACTGCAGTACTTTTACTGTAATACTGCATACTACATCACTCATAATACTGCAGTACTTTTACTGTAATACTGCATACTACATCACTCATAATACTGCAGTACTTTTACTGTAATACTGCATACTACATCACTCATAATACTGCAGTACTTTACTGTAATACTTTAACTACATCACTCATAATACTGCAGTACTTTTACTGTAATACTGCATACTACATCGCTCATAATACTGCAGTACTTTTACTGTAATACTGCATACTACATCACTCATAATACTGCAGTACTTTTACTGTAATACTGCATACTACATCGCTCATAATACTGCAGTACTTTTACTGTAATACTGCATACTACATCACTCATAATACTGCAGTACTTTACTGTAATACTGCATACTACATCGCTCATAATACTGCAGTACTTTTACTGTAATACTGCATACTACATCACTCATAATACTGCAGTACTTTACTGTAATACTGCATACTACATCACTCATAATACTGCAGTACTTTACTGTAATACTTTAACTACATCACTCATAATACTGCAGTACTTTTACTGTAATACTGCATACTACATCGCTCATAATACTGCAGTACTTTACTGTAATACTGCATACTACATCGCTCATAATACTGCAGTACTTTTACTGTAACAGGACTTTAACTTGTATTGTAGTATTTTGACATTGATGTAATGGTACTTTAACTTAGGTAAAGGATCTGAATACTTCTTCCACCTCTGCTAGCATTGTATTGTTACTAATCTTGTACACTGTGTTAACTCACTATTGTACTACTTTTTTATTTTACCTGGGAAGTCGTAATAATAAAGTAACAATATTTTTTACTAGAGAACAGTGAATGTGCCTCACTCACAAACTTTGGAACATATCAAAATACTACACTCTTCAGGAATGAAAGAAAAGGTGTTTTCAGCTTCACAATGGCACATTGTTAAAAGTCTGTTCTGGTTTTGAATTATGAAGCTCTGTGCACCCTCAGGCCTTCAGATTCACACATAAATGATCACGTAGAACCGTTATTTCAAGCCACAATATGCCAATCATGGAAAGTGGAGCAGTGATAACATTGTCCTCCAGCTCCAGTGTTTGAAGAGGAAACAGCTGACAACTCTTACTGTACCTCTTTTGCACAACAGTGAGGAAGCAGCTAAAATGATTAGGTTGTGTGAATCCCAGCAGCTACAGGCCTATTTCCAAACTTCCATTCTTATCTAAACTTTTACACACACAGTCGCCTCCATTCGACTTTTCCTGAATTCAACTTTACTGGTTTTTCAGCTTTCATGAATCACAGTTGGAGCTGCTTTCAGAACAATGCACAGCACAGACACTGCCTTTATAAATGTAGGGAGTGATATTCCCATGGCAATGTCAAAGCTCTGTTAGAATCACTCCACTGCAGATTTGGTGAAGCTTTTGCTCGCATCTTAATTTATCAGGCAAATTCCTGAGTCGTCATTAAGAACTGTTGGTGCAGCTCATATGTGTGTCATGTTCAAAGTCTAGACGTTTTAAGTAGACATCAGTTTTACATTTAAAAAGCCATTTCATTTCTAGCACTGAATTATTTGCTTTTGCATCTTAATTTTCACTTTTACTTTTCAGTGTTCACAAATTCAGAATCAAAAATTCAACTTTAATATTAAATCAAATAATATTCACATTGCCCAAATTTGATAGGTCAAATTTAGATCCCAAAAGTCACATCAAAAAAATGAAATAATACCAGTGGATCTTTGGATTCTGTCTCAAATCCAACCCACATCAAGCCAATCAAGTTGGTCATGTGACACCAGATGCTTGAAATGACAGGATGATGGTGAGCTATGACAACAAACACAAACTATGGCACAAGGGGCGGAGATAGACGGTGGATTTTGGGGCTGCAGCCCCGAATGTTTTCCCAAGAGCCCAACATTTATTTAAAACAAAAACCAAAAAAGTGACTTCAATTTGTCAACAATTGTGATTAAGAGTAAAACTTCTGAAGACAATAAAATGTGAAATGTAGTTAAAATTAATGTAATATATTTTTGTTTTCCTTTTGATTTAATTGCTTATTGTTATGTATTTATTATTGTTATTTAAGTGCATTCTTTTTGGAAAATAGTTAATAAGGACCAAAATACTACTACTAATATATGCAGTAAAATTAAATTATGTCTTTGTGAATTAGATTTTTGCAGTGATTCTTTTTTGCATAGAATGTGACCAATTTTGCACTGAATGCATGCCCTATGTCTTTACTTTTCCTTATCGGGTATTACGGTAATCCTAAAGTAATGGAAAGTAATCAAGTTACATTACTTTAAAATTCTTGTTGTTTTCCCATCAACCATGCAACTTTTATCCTGCTGGGTCAATTTTGACTTGTGTTAAATTATCACCCAATTCTGTATTAGACGTTGTTTTAGCCAACTTCATTTTAACTTTACACTTATTTTTTGGAAATTATGGCCAATAGGCCTCATTGAAATGAGATTATAGTTCATTTTGAGTTAAAAAAAAGAAGGAACAATTATTAATTGCACTTAATCACACTGTTTGTCTCTTGGGTCAATATTGATCTGGTCTGGTTTGACTGTTTTATAAAACAGAAAGTACAAATGATCACCCAATTCAATGAAAGTAATGATGATTATACTTGCAAAGAATCTATATGGAACCACAATGAATTGAAATAAATCCATATTTCTGATATGAAAAAATGAGTCAAATTTGACCAGAGTAAAACAGGAGGGTTAATATTGTGGCCTTGGATTACATTACTGACTACCTTTTTTTTAACAGGTAACTAGTAATTGTATTGAAATACATTTTTAAAGTAACCTTTCCAACCCTGCATGTTGGTGGAATTTTTAAAGTTTAAGTGATCATGTTGCTGTTTTCAGCTGAATAGTCAAAAGCTGGTCTCCTTCTAAAAATGACTTTTTTTTAACTTATCTCAAGGGTTGGAATAATCTTCTATTGTGTACCATAGTTGGTTATTTATCCTGATAGCTAGTCAAACTATATTTTTGTGTTGATAATTTGATGATGAATCCATTTGAATCTACTCCATAGCAACTGAATTGACAAGTTTGGTCAAATTCTGGACCGGATGAAAAAATTCTACCAACAAATCTCTCAGTAGAAATAATCTAGGTCACATATCACACAGCCTCCACCTGCTGTGAGAACTTCCACATCACATGGATTCCACACCTTTAAAGAGTGACATCTTGCACTTAAAAGACATGACTTGATCTTATATTAAAATATGTCACTTTTAAGATCGTAGCCTATTAAAATTTCCGTTAAAAATGTGAATTGAGTTGTTGGCTGAATTATTATCCTTGTAAAACTAAATAGAAGTGTCACTTGAGAGGGAATACTTCACACAGACCCCCCAGAACATGCACTGGGAGACTCTGTGTCCTCTTTAACCAAATGAACACATCTGATTAGTCAGAGTGGTATTGCCTTGTTTTTGACACATCTAAAAGTTTCAACTATTCCTTGTAAACAATCTCCGCACTCACAGAAACCATTCGAGCTGGAGTTCAAAGTGAACTTGACTCTGCTGATTTGATTTTCTCAGACTGTTACAGCTGAAGGGGATGAAAGCCCTTTGCAGTATTACAAAAACATCTGTCAACCTCTGCTTTCACATAAAAATGGGGAGTACTTGAAGTTATATTAAGTTTTTGGCACAAGTTTGACACATTTGAAGTTTAACATTTTTCATGTGAATCATCTGCATTTAAATAAAATATTCAAGCAGAAGTTAACTGTGAACTTGACTTTTCTTTTTCTGTTACAGCTTAAGGGGGTGAAAGGTTTTGCAGTTTTACAAAACATCTGCCAACCTCACATAGAAATATGTGAAGGTGTAAATGTACTATAAGTTCTTAAGACAAATATTTAAACACCCTTAACCCTGTAATGCCAAGTGAATCACATTTGATAGATGAGTTTTAGAGAGCTCTACATCATCAAACATGATGTATACGATCAGATACATGTAGTGCTCAGATAAACCACCATTGGACCTTATATTTGAGGCATCTGATGAGTTTCTGATACTTCGACATGAATAGTTATTAGATTGATGCAATGTTGAATTACTAAATATTTTGTAGCTTTTACCATAAGATTATCGTCAATTCGTGTTGAAAATATGTGTTTCAAATTAGATACAGCATGTATAGAACGTCAATCATCTGCAAATCTTTTATCTTATTGCATTTCATATTGTGGCTGATATGAGCTCCATGCAGGACCTTCAAGGGCTTAAAAATGTTGTATTCAATGTTTTTATTTGTTCAAAAAAATTTCCTGAAAACAAAACTCATATGCAAAGTGTTATTTTTTTAAATTATTTGTCAGAAGGCCTAATAAACACTCCAGTTTCAAAGAATTAGAATTTTCTGGCAATTATTTGATGGCTCAGGTTTTACAGGGTTAAAGGTTAAAAATTAGCCTTTATATCTAGGGAGTGGATCCTCTTCCATGAAGCCCACCATGTTTCTAGCCAAGAACAGCCAAACCTAACACTGGCTTGAGAGGGGGCCTTTCATGTGTTTCATGGCCACTGTAGGTTCTTCTTTATGCTCGTAAGGGGGACTGATTTTTTTTTTCTAGGATGGCAAAGTCATGACCCGTCCTTCTCTGCCTCTGATTGGCCAGTACTCATCGCCTTTAGTTTTAGGCATGATGAGTGAAATGGGTTAGGGTAAAATATTAGGGTAGAGTAGTGCAGGCCATGATTTCGCCATCCTAGGGAAAAAATATTGGAATATAGAGGGGTGTTTTTCAGTTGGCTGCAATCTGCACCCTCACAGCTAGATGGCACTAAATCCTAAACGCTGCACCTTTAAGAAATGCAATGTTCAGTTTTTCTATTGACCCTGGTTTATTTATTCTACAGCCTCCACATCAGTCACATCATCTGCACATTAAACCTCAGGAATACTACTCCAATCCTCAGGGAGTCGAGATGCTCAAGAATATTGAGCATATTTAAAAGTTTATCTGAAGCTCATATGAAGCTTCAGCTGTTCAAATGAGTCAAATCAAGTCTTCTATGTTTCAACGTTAGTGTTTTTAGTACCAAAGTCCCTCTTTTTGTTACTATACTTCCACCACAGCTCAACAAGGAAACATTAAGAGGGAATTTGATGCTAAAAAGACTGTAAATGTGTCAGATATCTGCTGAATCAGTGCAGCCTTTCTACAAGATTTAATGTAACTTTCCTCCAGACAATCCAACAGTCACACCCACTTTTTTCTGCAGTGATTGACCAGGTGTTTTACAGTATGAAAGTAGGTAAGCTTTCAACTTCTCTCTCAACCTCACTTTATCCATTCTTTATACAATTCCTTCTGTCACTTTTCATTTGAAAAACTGATTCCTACACTGTGAGTTCTAGAGAGAATGTCTGAAATGTGCGCTGTTATCTTCAGTTGTATTATTTATCATTTCAAGACAAGAAATACAAAAAAAGAGTTGTTGGTGTAGGCGGGGGAAGCAGTGTATGTAGCAGCAGAGAGACTATGATGACAGGCTTTTCAACCTGCCTGAGACATGAAAACACTAGGCTGTTCCAAGCATACTGAACTCTTTCTCTACCAAACATCATGATCATAGTTAGGACCTCTTACCTCAGATGTTTGGCAGCATGTCATGATGCTCCTGGAAGTCATTTTTTTACAACTCATTTACAATAACATTTATTTTCACTTTCAACTAGGGCCTGACCGATGCCGGATTTTTGGGTCCGATGCCGATACCGATATTGGGGAGTAAAAAGATTCTGATATGGATATATCAGCCGATAATCTTATATACACCGAATATTCCATAAAACACACATTTTTTGCAATGTGGCTACAAATACTTGTGATAAAGATATGTTATGGAGGTAGGATATTTTACACTTTAATATCAACTTTATTGTATAAAATGACATCAGATGCCAGTAAACCATAAAAAAAACCCATACGTATGTATATATTAAAGTTGATTTAGGATCACATATACTTCAAACGCTGCCTATATAGCTTTTAAAAAATCGGTGCATATTGGACAACATATACGCCGATACTGATATATCTGCGATTGGCCAATATCGGCCGATAATATCAGCTGACTGATACATCAGTCTGGCTCTACTTTCAACAATATCTGTGCATAATAATGATGGTGAGATGAAAGAACAGGAGAGATCGTAGTTGAGGTTTGGTGGAGTTTCAGCAAATAAAATGCTTGGTTAAGTTTAGGAAATGATCATGTTACTGTCTATGATGGAACATGACTCTGCTCTCATGCATGAATGCTACAACACCACAGCTCCCAGTACCTCTCACTCCCACTAATAAGACTGAGGCTGTCCTTACTGTTTAATCCCAGGAATATTGCACACTTGTATATAGTATGAGGAATTTATGTACTGTATATTGTAGATGTATATGGTTACAGATTATTTTAGAGATTGTTTATTGTTTATTTTATTTTATCACTTTACAAGGCTACTGTTGTGTCAATTTTGAATATCCCCAAAGGGCGATCAATAAAGCTAAGCTGACCTTACCTTACTTTACCTTACCTTACCTACATCCATCTACAACCCCAACATCCACACCAGTCTGCTTCACTACATACAAGGCAAACTACTTCCTGCATTAACAGTGAATGTTAACTTTGGAGGTAAACTCTGAGGTGTGCAAATTGTTAAATATGAACATGAGAATACTAATTCTTCACTCTGAGCCACCACCGTAGGCTCATTTTATCTTTATGATTGTCAGTCACAGTCGCATTAAGACATAAATATTCCCACCTCATCAAAAATAAAGCAGAAACTAGATGGTGTTCAGATTGAAGTCACACATAAATGATGAGGGTGGGACTGGCTGTTCCTCTGGGAACTTATTATTACAAGTCGTTGTAATTTGACACAGGGCTTAAAGAGTAGATTGAAAGTGCCGGCAGAACATTCTCATTTATTTCACTGTTTTGCCACCTCAGTCTTTCTCTTCGGTAGTCCATAATGTGAAAGTACGCACGTTTGCAATTAAGTTTGTTTTCTACACATCTCACTTTTTAAAAAAGATATATATATATAGAAGGCAGCATACTCTGCAAATCCTGATGTGCATGTATGCAGTGTTTTTAAATGAGGCCCCTGGGAATGACTTTACAACAGCTGTCATTTCTCTAAGTACTGGGTGTGCATATGCTATTTGAAAAAATTAACATAAATGAATAGTGGATATATTATATAATCTTTCTCCATGATTATATAGATTAATCAATGTATATATATAACAATAAGACTCAATATAATTCATTACATTACTGATTGCTGAACTGAAAAACCATTCTTCCTATACCATTATCGGCATGAAACAAGAAAATATGCTTCATAATGGAGGGAAATATTGCAAAAACATGGGTGGCTGCAGCCCTGAGGCTAAAGCGGGAAATATCTTGCTTTCCACAGTTGTGAGAGGAGTAACTGATTTAAATGGCATTAAGTAATTGGATTTTTTTCTGTCTGGTTTCACTTGCGTTTTGGAGGCTGTGGCAGTAGAATCCAATAGAAAGCCTCTTTTTATACAGTTTCATCCCCGTCAAATGCTGCTGGATTGACAGTAACCCCCCTCCCACCATGCCTCCCACCATGCCTCCCAAGCTTTGAAATTCCTGTGGTTCTGGACTACTGAGCATAATCAAACTTAACACAGCACAGTGTTTAGTGGGGGAGACATCAGATGATGAAAAGGTGTTGAAGAAAGGAAAAGAGTTGTTTTTTGCTGCCGTTAAGCAATTTGAAAGACAACACAGGCGTAAGGTGATGGATGGTTCCTTTGGGTTTGCTAACATCAGTGTGAAATTTTATAGAGAACTCTGCAATATACTCATTCCTCTGGGAAGTGTTACTGGATGATTCTGTGAACACTGCACTATGTTAAAAAAGGCATCATTAAATGTTTGACCAAAATTGATCCGTCTTTGTTTAAGATCTCCAAAGCACAGCATTGTGTTTATGTAGTTTTATAATGAGCCTCTCCCTGTCCTTTCAACTCAATACAATTCCTTCCTCTTCTTTCAGTGATGAAGATCTATTTAGTACTGTATAAAGTATTGACACTGCTGTTATGACAACTTGCAAATTGCACGAAGCTGCTGTGATTTCTAATCAGATTGAAGCTATTTCAGACAGTTTCCTATTCCTGCTGTGAAAAATGCCTTTTAATGCAGGTGAAACAACAAATTATGAGCATAACAGCCACATAAATTGACCACTTGGGGGTAGGGGGACAAGCTGAAAACACATCAACTGATACATTATAATCTTATATAGTTGTTATGGTAAATCAGCCACAGAAACATTAGCATTCACTTTGAGTCATCTTTATGATCACCTGATGATTGTAAGTCTAATTTTCACTTTTCTTTTAGCTCTGGTTTGGTCTGCACCAACCCCTATGAAAGATATTTGATTATTTACCTGATAAATGTGCCAATCTGTTCACCAGCTAGTTATTGACTGACATTTGATAGTTTGTTTTTTTCCAATTTTCTGTCCATTTTCCAGGTGTCCAAGCTCCAATACATGATTTAGTGACATCAAGAGGTGAGGTTGCAGATTTTAACCAACCCTCACCTACTCCCTAAAGTGGCGGTGAAACTCAAGAAATGCCCACTTTTGGCCCTATACACTGCTCCTTTAATGCACAGGTTTAAGGGCTCCAGAAGACATGAGCTTAAAACAGTTTAAATATATATTATGATTGAATTATAATATAATACTGTATATTTGCAATACTGCTATTAACAAATTGGACCAGGGATGTCACACAGGTTTTCGGGTCATAGCTATGATCAGTGCACTGTAGTGTAAAACTAAATATATCTACGAGTTTCCAGTGAGATCCTGGCAGTGCTCAGAAAGGGGGGGGGGGGGTTTACTCGTAAGGCTAAAAACCGCAATGTCAATCAACCAAACAGGGCTACTACATCTTCTGCTGTGTAGGAAAAAGGACTTTGTGGTGAGGAAGAGGGAAGAGAAGTGGACTTTTTGCTGAGTAAGTACTTCTGAAGGTAAGGCAATATGCTGTTTTTATAACTGTTCTTTGCTTGTGATGTTTGCAGGTTTTGCATTGAAAAGACACACAGGCTTATGTAATGTCTTATTTTGGCGAGTTTCATATAGTTTTTCCTGATAAGGGGCCGCACTTTATTTACTATTTGTTGTTAATTCAACTTGTGAAAAGCCACTTAAGTTATAGATAAAAAAAGATATCACAGCATTCTCTGATGTTGGATGGAATTGAACTGACAGATAAAAAGTGTAACAATAAGCACTTTCTCCAATCATTTCAAAGAAGGAATAAGACTGTAACCAGAGGCAGGTTTTTCTTGAGATCAAAAATTGTAGACATAAATTGGAAAAGAGCTTTTGCCTTACAAGTACTGTATTACGAACAAAGCTAAATAAACACACTTCAAAATCCAACATAAAACATACACCACTAATTATCTGATTGGTAAATTCATGAATATTGATGTCTCTTGCACCTTTTGTAAACATACAGCAACAATCTCACATCTGTTTCTTGAATGTGAAATGTCCAAAAAATGTTGGACTGGTCTGGAGTCTCACCTTTGTGAAGCTCTCAACTCTGCATATTCTTTTAACCTAAATTATATCATCTGCTACTATAACTCAGGGATTAATACTGCAGAATATCTGATTAATTTTGTCAGCCAAATGTTTTATTCATGAACATAAAATCCTCATAAACGTCACCTAAAATTGCACCTTTCCTCCTAGAATTGAAATCTTTATTAAAATCACTTAAGATAGTAAATAATAAAAAAGCAATAAATTATAAACCACTATGAAACACTGTTCTAAGAAACCTCTGACTAATAAGTATATGAGTCAGTGACAAATAAAGGTTGGCAAGATGAGCCATTAAAAAATATTTGCATTATTGATTATTTGCACCATTTTTTTTTTAACCAAAAGTGAGACTGAATGCGCCTGAAAATGTCAAATGGTGTAACCACAAAAGAATGATACATACTTCATTTTTAAAAAAGAGTTGAAATGGTTCCAGATTGACATGATTCCCCGAATTAAATGTACTATTTAGAACAATTGTATTCCATTACCTTTATTTAATATAAAAAGTTATAATGTAAGATCATGCCAGACTAGTTGATATGGTGTTTTATTGACAATTTAGTGTTTTTAAGCAAGTTGAATTATTTGGTACAAAGTTTTTATGGTTACACCACTTAGACATTTTTGCCATAATCCTCTAATATATTCTCTCAAAATGGATTAAAAGCAGATATGATATGCTGGGTCCACAAAAAAGAATGTCTGCAAGTCATTCATACGTTTATTTTCAAATTTTAACCCCTTTAAATTTGACTGAATAATTATGTCTTCATGTAATTATGCCACATTCTTTATTTCCTCATATATGTAACTATTTTCTGAACTGCATAGATAGACTCTATGCATGATGTGGTGTTTGCCTGAAGGTGTATGCCATTGTTGTTTCAATAAAACACAAAAAACATGTGTTGTCCACTGATGCAATGTGCTGAATGTTTCACATTGAATTGAGAACACTGATCTCCTCATGTTGCTGCTGTGCACACATACAGGCCTACTTGGCTGATGTAACCCAGTTGTGTATCATGTTGTTGTTGACGTGTTGTTATATATTGATGAGTTTAATATTCTGTTTACTGATTAGAAGGATTATTACTATTTTGCTGTCCATTGATGCATTGGCAACATTAATCCAGAGGGCTTGCAATTGATGGAATTTGTGGCAGTCTGAATTATCATGCATTTGTTAATTATCCAGTCTAAGTCTTTATTTTTAATTTTTATGCCCTTGTCTGCAGTTGACATCCTATCTGTTGTCCCCAACTCTCCCTGCACACCTGCCCTTTACCCCCCTAATTAGCCACTCCCTGCCTTCCAGCTTCATTCATGTGCCAGATTATCTATAAGCCTTCTTCACAGTAGACATTTTTCACGTGTGACAGCAGGAAAAGCACAAGCATAAATAACAAAATTAATGATGGCTGAATTCCATGCAGCTGCTTCAGTTTCAGGGCCCTGGTTCATGCTCACTGTCATATTGTCACGGCTTACTGGGAAGCTTGAATAGAACAGAGCCTTTTGTTAGCATTAGCCATCATAAGTGACATCTGCACTTTTCCTACTATGACAAGTCAAAATTGTTTCTAGTCTAATAGCCTTCTCTTTTCAGTCCTCGTTCTCTCTGCCTGTCTGTCAGGATTCCGCTTGCCTGTCAGCTCCCTTTTGTCTTTGCTGGCTGCCTATTTGTTACTGACCTTGTTTTTGAAGTAGTCTTTTAACCTCACCTGATCAGTCTCAACATCCCGCTTTTGGGTCCTCAGAATTACCAGATTTGTCACAGCACGTTTACAATAGTTTTTTCACTAAAACCAGGTGCAGCTGCCTCCATAGTGCTGAGGGGAACTGCAGAGCCTTTGATAATTCTTTCATCACTTTGTGCAATCCCTTTCACATTACACATAGTGATTAGATGCATCAGTGCAGGTTTAATCAACCGATCATTAATCACCAATCATTAATCAACAAAATACATTCTGTACCATTTGGATCTATTCAAAACTGTGCCTACATTTCAAAATTCCTACAAAAATAAGCAAGTGTTTACCTGTAGATCAGAACCTCATCATCAGAGCAGTTGTACTGGAGCTGGTACATCTTCACCTTGGGTGCTGACTTGCTAACCATCCACTTGACAAGCGCTGACACAGCTGTTACCTCAGAGACAGATACAGCCTTCTCTGGTTGGCTCTTGGGAGCCCCCTTGCTGATCCTGGTGGTACCTGTGATGTCAGAGAGGCGGGACTTTGGCTGTGCTGGCTGCCCGGTGCCGTTGCTGAGGTGTGGGAGCTGGACGATGGACACCTCCACAGAGGCAGTGGACTCCCCGGCCACATTAGCAGCAATGCAGGTGAAGGTTCCGTAGTCCTTGGACGTGGTGATGGTGATGCTCAAGGTTCCATTGCTGAATACTGCGGTGCGGGAGGTGTTGCCAAGCAGCCGATCATCAGGGGAGATCCAGTGGATCGTAGGGGACGGATCTCCAGTAGCTTCGCACCTTAGACTGGCTGTCTGGCCCTCCAAGACCAGCATTCTGTGGGTGTGCTGGGTAATGAGAGGTGGCTGACACAAAAACTCCTCGTCCTTTATTTTCCAAAAGTAACGCCCCTTCAGTGTAGGTGGAGAGGCACAAGTTTCCAGGTCGTCGTCTCTTTCAAGTCTCCGCAGCCACAGCATCTCACAGTTGCAGTGCAGTGGGTTCCCACCTATGCTCAGTGACAGCTGGGGAGCATAGGGTGTGGTAAAGATCATTGAGTCCTGGGCGCGGGCAAAGATGGGGTCCGGGGGTAGCTTCTGCAATCGGTTAGAAGTCAGGTCCAGTCTCGCCAGCCTTTCCAGGTCAGTGAAGGTACCCTCTGGAATAAAGTCTAATAAGTTGTGGTCCAGACTGAGCTGGTGCAGGTTGATCATCTGGCGGACTGAATCCCAGGGCAAAGACATCAAGTTGTTGTAGGAGAGGTCCAGATCCTCCAAGGCAGGTGCCAGGTCCTCTAAGGACTTGTCATGGATGCGTCCCAGTTGGTTGTTGTTGACGATGAGGTGCTGCAGGTTTATCAAGCCTCGCAAGTCATCAGGACCAAGCTCCATTAATCGGTTGTTGTCCAGGTGAAGCGAGCGCAGCGTTTCCAGGTCACCGAATGAGAAGGGCTGGATGTAGCTGATAGTGTTTCTGGAGAGGGTCAGGTCCACTAAGTCGGTCATATTAGCAAAATCCTGCTGTGTGATACGGAGGATGTAGTTGCCTCCCAGTCGCAACTCGACTGTGCTGCGCTCAATGTCTGGAGGCACGAAAAGAAGGCCTTTGGAGGGACAAAGTGTCCCCAAGGACTCTGACAGATTCTGGCATACACAGTACTTGGGGCACGCATGGGTGATCATCACTGTGGCTCCCAGGACCAACAGACAGTAGATGATGTGGTCCATGGTAGAGTCATACATAGGAACCTGTGTGAAAAACAGAGACACATAGACAGATGAGTATTCAGCAGCAATTCAACAAGACCTTTCAGACTTCAGAACACACTCAGGCATAAAAGGGATTAAAAGATGTGAGATGGAGTCACAGGCATAACTGTGTCTCAACAGAAGTGAGCAAAAAGTTAAAGTAATTTCCCCAAAACATCTGTTAAATGGGATCACTTTAAACATACCATCATTGCCTCATTTGAAATCTTTATCAGATGCCCACAGGGATCATTAAACTTTTATCTTATCTCACAAGTTCCTGTGGCAGGCTCACAGGGGAATGTGCCCTTAGTTTTAAGGCATATCTGTAGGATTTGGCCCAGAGGACTGAATCTTTGCCACTCATCTTGAAGTGTATTGATCTGACAACTTTGGTCCAGACAACTTCTGTCATGTCAAAGTTTTGATCCTTGACTTTGTCATTTTGCAAATGGGTGTGAAGGAATTTGGAGACAGAAAAGGTGGAAAAGGCAGGAAGAAAGACCACCAAAGTGACAGTAAGAATTGGTTAAATGGTCCCAAGTTTTATGATTATTAACCAACGCTTTAAGAATAATACATATTTAGTGTAATTTTCATTGTTTTGATGCAATATGGCAAACATTATGACATCAATGCCTGTTGGGAAAAGGTGTGAACAGTCACAAGATCCGGTAGATAGAACCTAAAAGTCTAGCCAACCTAAATGTTTAGCCATACCACTTTTCAAAACTAATTGCACCTGAAAGGTAAGACAGAGGTAATTTTACTTTTCCCCTTTGTTATCTCTTCCAAATAACAGTGGCTAACCAAACGTAACCCATTGTCTAACTTTTTCTTCTTGCCCTCTTATTTCAAGTGATGGTGCTTTTGAAGATCTTAGCAATTAATATGTTTCAGTCAGAGATACTTCTATCAAGGACCTGACCATTCATGGCGAATAACTACACAGTTATGTTTGGCAGGAAATGTTTCGCTCTTTGTGAGAGCTCTATAAAAATTCAAGTAATAGTGAGGGTTGCTGGGAGAACTAACCCCCCCTTAATAAACAGAAATATTAAATAATAATTAAATTGGCTCAAACTGGGCACATACAGAGGAGCTGGTGAAGGGTGATGTAGCAGTACATGGCATGAAGTGCCAGGAGGGAGAAGTGTCACTGGTAGCCAAGCAGCTGATGGTGGAACATGACTAATGCAAGTGCAATTTCAGTGACTCTGCATGAATGAACACTATGCCCTATCGGGTACAATTTTATTATTGGACTTTGGAATGATGGCCAAAATTATGAACTAAAATCCAAGTTCTAACAGTAATTTCCCTTTAAGGAGTCACATGTTCACCGGGAGAAATATGGAATACGATGACAATAACCACATTTCCAGGAGATATAAAGCATCTGGCCATTGACATTTAATTAAAAACATTATAAATTCTACTGTCAGAGCCATACGTCTTGTATTTGTCTTGGCTAGTTGGTTCCTTTATGGAGTCTGTCAGTTATTGGCTCCCAAGGGAAACTGGAACGGTATCTATCTGGGAAGTCATGTGACACAGGTCAATTTCTGTGGGTGGGTAGAGCACTTAGGTATAGATAATGCTCAATAATAATGTAGTCCTGTGACTAGAGAATACAGTGCAATAACTTAAGTGCAGATCATTAGGCAGCATGTACTCGGAGACACAGTGCAAGCAAACAACAGGCTACTGGGCGTACTGTGGTGATAAGTGGTATTTTTATGGGACAGCCATAAATTAGCATATCCCAGTGGTCAAGTAAAATGGGACCTTGAGTGTGACTGCTTATTCAAGCCCATGTAACCTCACTTATTACTGCAGAGATAAAGACACACCTGCAGTTATATTTATGCATGTTTGCACATGTGATAATCCCTCTGAGACACAGTGTAATAACTCAGATGACAGTCAACATAAAAAGCAATGAAGAGTCGGAATAAATTCAATACACCGCTATGCGCATTTGCACTTCATTTCACGGGCAGTGTCATTATACAATATTATTATTCAGATAACAACAAACATGCAGATAAACAGCAGAAAATAAAAAGCAGCATGCTTTCCAATATAAACTGAGATTATCCTTGTTTTTCTTGCTGTCTCACACCCACACAAGCATACATGTATCTATCTGTACAGAGCAGGCATACACTCAGATGTAGCTGCACACACCTTACACTTACATACACCCATTGTGTTGGGCTATCTCATAGGAATGGCAATGCTAATTGTCATAATGCTGATGAAGAGTTTACTATAAAAGTTAGAGGGATGAATAGGAAAAGGTTTGGCCAGTGGCTGACTGTGGGGGCTAAAATGATGGACATATGAAAACAGTTCTGCATGTATTTTGGGACAAGGAACAACAGCACTTTTCAACAAAGCTTTCTGTATTTAAAACAGAAGAAATAACACATGAGACACCAATATGACCCAATGGATTGTGTTGCCTGCTCTTAAGATTCAAATATTAATGTCATACAGTCACATTTAGAGGGACACATTTTGTTTTGTTTGCCTGGCAGCTTGTTTTGCGTGTGTTAGTGTTCCATTTGCAGTTTGTCTGTTTTCTTATTATATTCCATTGTCGTAATATAACAGCATGTACTTTATACTGATTTTATCATGTGAAACATTTGTATTCCCTGCCAGCATGTCCATGTGGGCCCTACATGGGTTAAATTAGGGCTATGTGGGTACTGAGTGGGCATGGGATTCAACTGGGCAAATTTTCAGGTCCCACATGGTTTCAGGAACATGGACCACACATGTGAAGCCCATGTGGGCTGACTGTATGAGCCCCACAAGGGATGTAAGTGGGTGTGGGCATAAACAGGGCAAATCGTATGGGCCCCATATGTGTTACATGAGTAACTCACCCAGGTGGGCCCCCCTGAAACCCAGTCAGAACCCACTTGAAGCCCATATGGGCAAAAACAGGTGGGGCCACCCTGGAAACTGTGGACAAACCCATGTGGGACCCATATTGCAGCCCAAATTTAACCCTTATGGGGGCCACATGGACTTGCTGGCTGGGTTCAGTTCGCTTTTTTTATTTGAATACCTGCTGTGAGAATTTGTGGTATTCTTATGAATTAAATCAATACTGAAATAACAGTTAAGTTTCAATAAATCTACAGGTTGTTTTTTATTACAGTGCAATTCATGATTTTCCACATCTTTATTGAAAAACTTAAAGCTCCTTTCAACCTTTAAATTATAGCTGAACTTTAAAAGTTCAGCTATGGAAGCACCTGCTTTCCATGCTATTTACATGCTATTACGTATAATAGTAAGCACAGTTGTTCTAAAATCATGAAATGTTTCGTATCATGTGCACCACAAGATTTTTTTCCATACAGGATCTACAGCACTCTTCATTTGGAACAACAAATGCAACATTTTCATGAACTGACTATCTTTTTAAATCAATATTAGATCAACAGAAAAATTGAACAGTGTTGCAGATTATTACTGTACCCAAGATTTCAAAACTGTCTGAAACTATTATGAATATATAGTATTAAATGTGCTGTTGAGTAGTTATTTTGCTCAAACTCCAGCCTAGAATAAGGTACACTGCAAATGACCTGCAAAGTCCTTTAGAATGTGCTCACAGGGCGCGGGGAACACAAATAGCAGTGTTCCATCACAGAGAGCAGCACAGCGCACTGAAGAGGGATGTTTGGTAAATCATCCGGTCAAAGTCAAGGACACTCTGCGGAGGATAGATGGCGTGGAGGTCATGGTGTTAGCAAAATGAGATCTCTCCTGACAAGTCAAGCATGGCGACCATGCAGGTGGCTCTCTCATATGCTGAGCGGAGCTGGGACGGCAGTAATCAGTGGAAGGCCTTGATGTAAACACTCATCACAGCTACTGACAGATGACACTGCGTTGATCCCAGGGCTGCCAGACTCCAGCCTTCACGTCCTTGCTTGGCCCACAGGTGGACGGGGGAGCGGGCAGCTGCACAATTATTCCACAGCACTACTCATCTGAACACAGGCAGGCTAAACTGTTACTGTAGCTGGAGGGAATGGAAATGTGGGTCTCAGTGTTGTTACGATAACCACAATTTCAATACTGCTTTCATACCGTTGTAAAAGATTGAAGTCAACATTGATTTTTCTGAACATTCACAACTTTCAGCGACTGTGTTGTGCATGCTGACATTTATTTGACTTCAGCATGAGCTTCAGAAGGCACAGACAGCACCTGCACACAGTTTGAATAGTAAAGAAAAAGTGGCAAACTGAACCGCAGTCTGTTCTCCTGACAGCCGCTGCAGCAGTCACTGCAAAATGTATCTAAAATAATTCATATGGCTGAAAAATGGGAACAGAGTCAGTGTACCCAACCAAACTGGATCCCGGTATACCTACGCTGATAAATATGGACACCAAAACTACATAACATCTCTCTGCCACAGGCATTGTAGAAAGTAACATTTATCTGTTTTGTGCCATATCATCAGAGTAAAGAAACGTTGTCTTGGTATTCAAGCCTGACCTCTAGCATAGTGACAACAGTAGCCTACAGCATTTCATTAAAAGCTGGAGTAAGTCAGAAATATCCAATTTGTAGATTACATGTTTTTCTAAAAAGTCCAGCTTTGAAAACCCTGAGCACAAACAATCATCATGATCATTACCTCATACTATTTCCTACAAGTTTGTCTTTTCCCCATTTATGTTGTGTTCCATTTAAATCGGAAGTTGGAAGTCGTAGCTGGGAATGACATCACACACAGTAAGAAAACGAGTTCTAGCCAGGTTAGCCACTGATAGCAATACCAGTTGATAAAAAACGCATTTCGCTGTATTTTGCTCATACAAAGATCGTAGCAACATGTCCATAGATAGAAGTTGGACAGTGCTGCGTGTGTACGACTGATTTCACGAGACACAAATAAAACAAAACTGCTAATAAAGAGGATATTACTACAACTTTCTCGCTGTTGATATACAGGGCGGAACATATTGGATATTGATGTCGGTGCTGGTGGGTTACATCTGACTTTCCGAGTTGGAGATCTGACTGCAGGGGGCATTCCAGTTGAAATTTCCAACTAGGAACGCACCATTGGAGTACTTCTAGACTGTGCATGAACTAGCATCGGGGTCAAGTCTCTGTAGTACTAGAATAGTAGTACTGTGCACCAAAATAAGCCAATAAGTCATCATATTTAAACAGAAAATGAAGCCTTCCAGAACTATGCATATGGCTATTATAAAATGACTGTGTTTTCTTATTTGCCATGTTTATGGTTTGTTTTAGCTAAAGCTACTCTTACCTTTCTTGCATTTCACACAGCACTTTGAAAAAACTTGAACAGCAACAACCCCTCCTCCCTCCTATGTCATATCAATGATATGATTGGTCAGAGTTTTCACAGAATATTATGATAATGGTATAATGATTAGTTTCTATGCCTGGTGGATCTCTCTAACATTTTAGAGTGACATTACCTTATTAATAGCATTTTAACCTAAACAAAAAAAATCGTAAAAATGTAACAAAGGTAAGGGTAGCTTTAAGGCAACTCAACTGATTTGCTTAACTACAATTCTAACTCTAAATCTACACTTTGTCACAACAACTCATAGGGTTGGATGAGAGTTGTTGTTGGACTCACAGTGGGAGGATGTATTTTTGTAGACCTCAGAAGTACCAAAACTCCAACATGAATCGGCGCAAAAGTGTTCTTTCATTTTTAGCCAGGCGCTCATCTATTAATGTTGAACTCATCTAAGATAATGGCCCTTTTAGGCTTTCAGTATCGCTCACATTTCTGTTCCTGTTTTTGTTCTTAGTGACAGGGCCAGTGTGTTTGCACCATCATATGCAATACACTGTTGAGAAATGATGATTCAGACATTCATGAGTAATTTGCCTCTATGTCCTTACATCACAAGTACAAGAGTACATCTCATTAGTATACAGCTGATGGTGGGAGGTTTCCCTGTTGGTTTATTATCCCTCTTCCATATCACAGAGAGTATGACGGCACTTATTTGCTGGTGTGTAGTAGGTGTCAGTGTTTTTTCTTTGGAATATATCTTCCAAATAACTTCAAGGATCAAAGACTGGATGATATGAGGTGATGCATACTCAGTGACAACTACAACCCATCTCCTGCAGGTGACATGGGCCCTCCTTTTCTATTTGCATACATCTGAGCCAACAGACTGTGAGAAAGGGGGATTGGAGCATTTGTTGAGACGGCAGAGCTGCTAGGTACACTGAAGGACAATCTCAAGTGTGAATGTTCAATGAATGTTCCAGAACACAAAACTCTTATTTGAAAGAGTATGTGACAGATTGCCCTTTGTAGATAAGTCTACAGTGTTTTACAGCCGAAAGTAGCGAAACAGTATAGTTTGCCGTGATTGGGAATAGTAGCCTATTTTCCAGAGGTGTGGACTCTAGTTATATGACTTGGAGTCTTCTGTGGGCTCTGAAGTGTATAAAAACAGGAGTGTACATAACAATGCATAAACCCACAGCCATCAGGAGCTTTCTTTTCAAATGGAATCTTTTCATGAACATAATGATGATAATTTTTGCAACTGGTTTTGATTTAGTTTGAGTCTTCTGATGAAAATGTATATTACTGGTAGTCAGTGTTGGGGAGTAACTAGTTACATGTAACGACATTATGTAATTTAATTAAAAAATAAATGTAAGTGTTACAGTTACTGATGAAAATGTCGATTACAAAGGAGGTTACATCTGAAGTCACACCTTTAAGTTTTTGCTCAGGAGGGTTTTTTCCTCATTTTTTAATATTTAACATGTTACTGAATACATATATTGCTGTTTTTAAGTCTTTGAAAGCAATATTTTGTTTTAATATTTTATAAATAAATCATGAAATGGGCTTATTTGGAACACACATGGGCTTAAATGGTGTCACAGTACCAATTAAGCTCAAGCCAGACTTTTTCATCAAATATCTTTATCTCCTTTTTTTTTTGGGAAACAAAACCGAACTAATGAATACATTTTCAAATGAGTGATAAATGTTGCTTTATAAGAAATGATCTCCCTTATAAATCATGTCAGTATCCATGAAAAACAGCTGAAAATGAAAAAAAGTCATCAAAAAGTAATCAAATTTAATAAGTTACATTACTTTGATGAATTCATTGAAATAGGTATATTACTTATTACAGTTTAAATATAGTAACTAATAATCTGTAACCTATTACATTTTCAAAGTAACATTCCCAACTTGGCTGGTAGTTTTAGTCAAATTAGATTTTCAGTGACATCTTAATCTTATTTTTTACATCCGTACCCACAGCACGTAGCTTTTTATAAATGTGTACAGTGCTGTTGGCATGTTTTCCCAGTTAGTTCAGCTATTTTTTTTGCTGCTTCTTGTCTAATTCTCAGTGGACTGTGGATGTAATTTCAATCTCTTCCAAGAAACTCTCATGTCAGATATCATTAATGACAGAGACAGAAAGTTACTGAAGGCAAGATACTTCTTTTTAAAAGTAGAACATTAGGTCAAACAGCTAAATCAGCTTCCGAACAAGAGATGTGATTGGCTGCTGGAGGTGATTCCACAGATGCATGCAGCTCCCTCTTATAAGCATTAAAAAAGTACTCAATTCATCTGTCTATTCATCAGTCTTACACGTTATCATTTATTTAAACAAGCTCATCTTACCCTGTTCTACTGTGCCAGTTCCACTACCTTTGAATGTTTTAAGCATCTAATGCTGTATCACTGCTTCTTCCACTCTAATGAATATTAACACACTTCACTTTATGTCATAACAGTCTTTAAACCTTAAATACCGGCATTAAATATCTGCTAATATTCAGCAAAGAATATTACAGCAACTATACTAAAGAGGTTATATGATACCCTCATATACGACATACTTTTGTGCCTTTTCTCTATATTCTGCTGCACCGAGGGTTTTTGTGCTGTGGAGGATTCGGCTCGGATGTGACAATCAGACTTATCACATCCACAGACAGGAGATTGGGTGTAAGTCTGCGTGTTGAAACGTTTGTCTGCAGGAGAGCGGGCTGCAGAAGCAGGATCAGGGCCCCTGATATTTAATCTAATCTCTAAGACATGGCAGACTAGCTCCTATTAGCATTCTGCCGCCGGAGGGTTTTGTGAACAGCTCTAAGTAGCTTTTGGCTAGAAATCTGCCTATCATCTTCTGAAGGCTGCAGACTCCGCAAGACATTACTTTGACTTTGCACTTTAGCGGATGAATGCAGAGTGCAGAGCTTAATAGAGACAGTTGAAGTGTGAGCCTGAGAGGATGTGACCTGTGCAGAGGAGCTGGTGTTTAGGAGAATGTAGGCCGATTAGAGCTGGGAAGCATTTGTTTTACATGTGGATTTTGTTTGTTCTACTTTGGTTCAGACTGAAATATCTTAACTATTGGGAACTCAAATCTTGTAGACATTCATGATCCCCATAGGGTGAATTCTAATGACTTTGGTGATCCTCTGACTTTCCCAGTAGCACCAGAGGCAGGTTGACATTTTTGTATCAGAATTAAATGTCTACTGGGTTCATATTCATGTCCCCACAGGATGGAACTTTCAATCCCCCGATCTTTAATCTCTTTTATGAAGTGGCTGTGGCTCAGGAGGTAGAGCAGGTCATCCACTAATCAGAAGATTAGTGGTTTGATTCCCAGCTCCTCCAGTCTCCATGTCGATGTGTCCTTGGGCAAGATACTCAACCCCCAAAATTGCTCCAATGGCTGCGCCAACGGTGTGTGAATGTCAGTGAATGTTAGTCTCCATTTGATGAGCAGTTTGGCACCTTGCGTGGTAGTCCCTGCCATCAGTGTATAATTGTTAGAGTATTATATGATGAGTCCCATTTCCATTATGAACTTCCGTGTCACACTTAGGAGGCTGGAACTTTACAGGAAAATCCTCTCACTCAGTCCTCTCAGCTGTTGTGTCTCCATTACAGAGTAGGACCTTGATAGGACCCACCAGAGTCTGGAGGTGACCTAATCATTCTGCAACAGTTTCGATCTTTGTGTTATTGTTGTGCGTCAGCTTGATCGTGACGTCATCGAGACGACGCAGGTCCCGCTTTGAGTATACCCAATCAGCACAGAGTCAACCTCAAGCCCCACCCAGGAATTTTTCGGGGCCGCATGGAGTATATAGGCACGGACTCATTTTACCCCTTTAAAAGTTCCGGGAGATTGTCTTTCAGGGGCGGTTCCTGCTATGGAGACAAGCCAATGGTCACAGCCCCATAAAACAACCTTGAAGTTCCTGCAGTGGAAACGGCCCCAATGTGTGTGTGAATGGGTGAATGTGACATGGAATGTAAAAGTGCTTTGAGTGGTCAAAAAGACTAGAAAAGCGCTATATAAGTACAGTCCATTTACCATGATCTTGCACTATCTCCCTGTAAAATTTAGACTTGTCCAATACTTTGCTTCATGATAAGTAAGTCTAACTTTTTATAAACATCACATTAAGGTGACATTTTTGGGTATTTCATTGCCTTGTGTAGCAGAAAAGAACAGGACAGAACCAGAATTACCCTCGACTTCTCATCAAGCACCATCGTCAGGTCATGAGCAGGTGAACATTATAAAGATTAACCACTAAAGATCAGCTTCGCAGAGCTGCAAACATAGTTATATAGCATTATGAGAGTGCTCTGTCAATTCAATCTACACCAGCTCTGGTCTCTGTTGGGATGTTACTGCCTACAGACCCAGCTGTCAGTCAGCAGCAGCTCCTGACAGCTGACTGACAGCACAAACTTCAGTTCTATGACTCTTTCAGGGCAAACTGGTAGATGAAGTGTCTGCATGCAAAATAATCTAAAAAAAATACTTTACACATAAATTATGATAAGACACCAATGCTTCCATATAGAAGCTACTTGAGTTGGAAACTTACTGAAAATACTTCATACTTTCTAAACTTGGTGTCTAAACTAATGAGTCAAGTCTTTTACTTAAACAGTAACTTCTGAGAGTCAAAGTTTACTAGAAGGAGGACACATATAGGTCATTGAATCAATATCCTCAGGTTATTGCATCATACTGTGTATGGTGGGTGTATTGAACTAATAACATCACCCACAGGCCAAGAGTCCCCCATCGATAAGGTTCTTTTCTTTTCTGTGTGTGGCAAACAGAAGCAGTTCGGAGACTGTCTTCAAGGTAATTTGACATTTGCAGATAACTGTGTCAATCACACACATCCCACACCCACATACACACACACACACACACAAACCCACACAAACCTCTGCAAAGCACTACTTTGGAACGTGTCGCTTTCTGCTGCAGTGCCATTTCGAGTTCTCCCGCATGGCTGAATGTTTTATTTTTTCAAGTTACACCAATCTCATTTATCAAAAGTGACAGGGAGGGTTTTTCATAAGAGCCACTCGGGGTAAAGATCAGCTTATTCAGCTAACTAACAGTAAAAAAAAAAGCAAAAAGCAAACACCCTGGCAGTCATTCCACAGCTCCGTCGCACTTTTGTTAATAACCCCCACAGCTAGTTCAGCGTCTGCTCAGCTGTGCCTCTCGACTCTCTCTCTCTCTCTCTCTCCCTCCCTCCCTCTCTGTTAGGCTGGTCTGAACCCTGCTTCCAGGAGGCTCTGTTCAAAAGATTAATAATTTCAGTTGGAAGCAGAAGTGACATCATGAAATTGCTTTTCTATTGTCTGGCAAATTAACCTTCTTGCTTAGCGCTCTGAATAGTCTCTTAGATTCCTCTTTGGTGTGACAGCAGTACTATGGGGCCGCTCCGCTTCCAAAGAACAGACACTAGCGTTTCAACAAAGATGCTTTCCTCTCGACAGAGCAGCGGGGCTGCAGGCCGCCCTTTTGGGTGGAAAATCATACCATCCACAAAAAAAAGTGCGGCTGAGAAGGAAACTTTAAAAGCCTGGACTGGCAGCAACAAAAGAAAACAGTGTTACAGTCAAAAAAATGTGTGTTTAGACCAAAGACTAGAGAGAAAAACGTCCTAAAGGGATGTTTCCTCAAGTTTAAGGAAAACTAGAACAACTCTGTCGAACCAATTTTTACATATGTCATCACATTCCAAAACCTCAGCAAATGTTATCAACTGTTACAGCTGTGAAAGTAGTAATAAACCCTGTATGAACCCTGGATTTAGGTGGATTGGAGTAGAGTTGTAAAGTAAAGGGAGATTCATGGTTTCAGATCTTTTAACAATGAGAATTCCCATTTGAACATTTTCTGTTAATGATATCCTAAATTATTCTCAAATTAGAAACACGGGAGTCTTCAGGATAACTTAATAGTTCTTTAGTTTCATGTTATTCAAGGCTGGATGAATCATAATGAAGTGAAATGGGGCCTTAAGAAGGTTCCTGCAGCTTTACCTAATCCTGTCTCTGTGTTTCCTAGAGGGGCTCCAATTTCAACACCTTCAACATTTCAATTGACTTTATATGTGCGCTCTTTTTGGAGCACATAGTTATTAAATATGTGTGTAACTGTGTAAGTTATCTCCAAATGACTAAGTGACTAGATTTTTGCCCCTGGACACTCTGAGCCTGATCTTGTGGCTAGAAGTTTGAGTTATTTCTTTTTCTCCCTGAGGAATCGTGTTTTTTTCCCCAGCTTGTAGTGATGGATGTCTTTCAGTATTATGATAACCTTGAGTCTCAGCTGCTTTTGATTTCAGTCAGAGAGTTTTATATAAAAAATGCTTAAAATTCAAGATTCTTCATTGACGCAGTTGACTCAGAATTCTCCTATAAACTAATTTAACCTGCTGCATGTTTTTTCAGCTTTCTACAGTAGCTAGAAGCACATGTAATACATTCTAAGCTCTGTTGTTGATTTCTTACTGAAAAGCTTTTTGAAGCTGTAGTTGCCCAATGACTCTTTGACATGATCTGGAAACAGAGTCAGATCTTTTCTAATACAGTTGTTGAACTTCATACAAGCCTTGAAGCAGTCCAGCTGTCAGTCACCTACAATTGTGTATGAGAACATGAACCGGATAGAATAGAATAGAATGGTATTGAATAGAATAGAATAGAATAGAATAGTATTGAATAGAATAGAATAGAATAGAATAGTATTGAATAGAATAGAATAGAATAAAATAGAATGCCTTTATGTTCATTGCATTTTAACATAGAATGAAATTTGCTGTCTCTCTTAAAAAAAGGACCTAAATAAGAACTCTACCCATTCACTCTACTCATACGTCCATTCATTCACATGTACACACATTAAAAGAAACTGTTGAATGAATAATTAACTATAAAAATAGAATATAAAATAGAATATAGATAAGTTAAAGTGCGTATGCAGTTATTGGGAGGGTGGGGGGTGGAGGGTTGTGAGGTTAGGTCACTGATGTTTTACTGTTGGAACCCTGATCACCTGAAAAACCTCATCTCACTCTGTAGAAAAGTAATGAACAACCAGGTACTGCTACTCGCCTGACCGTGATAGGCTGAGACACCTTATCTATGCCTTAATATATTTGTAACTATTTCAAATGATTTATTTTTCATGATTTCATTTTTCAAAATCAACTCAAAGCCACAAACAGAAATGAAATTAGCCTCTATTATTAGACTATAACATCATTAGGCAATGATATTTTGTTTTATATTTCAATAAAAGCTTTCCAGAGCACTTCAGTGCAGACCTCTGAAGCTCCAGACCTTCATGTAATATTGATAAAGGTATCACATGTGCAAATGTGCTGCCAAATACTGCGAAAACAAAGGACAAATGTCAAACAACACTTTAGAAATCAGCGCCGTGACTGTCCTGTACCTGTAATGCAGCAGCAGCCTCTAACTTCTCTCTGCCATATAGATCACATTGCCACAGACCACTGACCTTCATGGTCAGGCATCTTCAGGGACAATACTGAGAGAGATAACAGGCTGCAATGAGAGGAGTCTCTTCAAATGCCAGGGCAGCTGAGTAGAGGGCAACACATACCATACACTGTTCTGTGTCTCTGTGTAGTTCTGTTGAGTTCAGCTCATGTGTGTGGGAGCATGTGCAGGCGGGGTTATTTTGGGGAGGAAACAAAGAACATTTTTGAGTCTATAAAATATTGATTTCAGGTTTCAAAAGCCTATGGATGCAAACCACAACACTTTTTAAAAATCAAAGATTAAGTTCACATTTAAAAGCGGATGGTGCGGGCTGTGGCGCAGGAGGTAGAGCGGTTGTCAACCTAATTGGAAGATCAGCGGTTCGATTCCCAGCTCCTCCGGTCCACATGTCGATGTGTTCTTGGGCAAGATACTTAACCCCAAATCTCTCCCGATGGCTGTACCAACAGTGTGTGAATATTAGTCTGAATCTGATGAGCAGGATTTCACCCTGTGTGGTAACCTCTACCAACAGTGTGTGAATATTAGTCTGAATCTGATGAGCAGGATTTCACCCTGTGTGGTAACCCCTACCATCAGTGGGTGAATGGGTGAATGTGACTTGCAGTATAAAAGTATTTTGAATGGTCAAAAAAGAAAAATGCTATATAAGTACAGTCCATTCACCATTTACATACTGAATCAGTGATTTCTCTTTTAACAGAGGAAATAGTTGTTATCCATAATGAATTCCAATCATTTCATTTTTTAAATTTCTTTCTATTCTCTCTGAGATGCTGGGGAAATCTTAATGTGAAACATCTGTGCAGGAAGTGTTAAACTTCACTGACAGTAGCTTCACAAAAAACAAAAAACAGTTAAATCGACAGCAAATTTTCTGTGAATTAAATCTGTATTTAAAAGAAAGTCAGAGCAGCAGAATGCAGAGTATGCCATTACTTTTGTACTGATGGACTTAGTCTTACTGAAATGTACACGGTTCTTGGTTCAGTAGTGTCTGAAATCCCCAAAAACACATTTTTTGTAACTTACTGAACTTGACTCATCTGACAATCACCTTGACTCTATGCAGCTATACAGGAAGAACTTGGACTACCCTCTCAAAACTCTCTCTTTCATTTTCTCCACACCTCTACTTCTGTCATTTCTCATGCGTACTACAAAGTACAGCACGGTGACTGTCTGAAAGTGTGTGTCATTATCCCTGTTTGTATGCTTCCAGTGTGTAAGGTGTATCCAGGTAGAAACACCCTTTCCTTTAGATACAGTACATCATAGAAAGTGTTTCACATGTACCTGGCTGCTGATGCATGACTTTTTTTCTCCTTATTTGCCAGCTTGGTGTCAAAATGTGACTGTTAGCAGCAGTTAAGCTATTGTACAGTAAGCAGAACCGCTGGTAAGAAATAGTGACTACTCTCTGTCTTTCTCACCGCTGGTTCTGTTTGAACCCTGCCATCAGCACCCAGCTGTCCTATAGAAGTTGTCCTTGAGCAGCACACTTCAATCTATTGCTCATTCATTGTGAGTAACTCTGGATAAGAGCAACAGCTAAATGTCAAAACTGTAAAAATGTAAATTAAAGGTTCAATAAGGCTTGAGGACTTTCAAGGACGCAACACGCTTTGTTTCCACGACACAGCCTGAATACCTATTACTGTACACGCTGAACACAACTCCGCTTCTCTGAGTGTCTGAGAGCACCTGCAGTGCTCCACAGCGCAGCCACACTCACACACAAGCCTGTGTACACACATGAAATGCAAAACTCTGACTGCCCGTCATCTTACTTTGATATTCTTTACTTTCTGCTTCTCATTATTTATGATGCGCGCCCTGCATTTCTCTGCTGCGAAGGAGAGAATCTCTTGCTCTTTAAGCTATGAGCGAGTCATAACACACATACATTATGCATGCGGCTCAGCTCATACATCTCAGCTCCTGGACTCTGAGGCCAATCACATGAGGAGCCAGAGAGAGCACGGAGAGCTGTGTTTGTGGAATTATCCTCCAAATAGGAAGCGGTAAGCTAACCCATTTGCCTGCCAGCATCATTCTCAGCACTCTCCTGCTCTACGCAGGGAGCTGTCCCACTGTGAACAACAGTCACACGGTAAAAGCTGCTGATCACAGCACGAAACTGTGACACAACAAGTTTCAACCAGACTAAACGTGTCTTTTAACTGGTATTTTATTTCTTTAATTTAGGAGACATGAACCTGCGGCTGCATTCGAGGTCAATTATTTACATGGAAACATCTTTCCATATCATACAAAACGAATAAATAAGTAAAAAAGAGTGCCGGAAGAAAGAGCGGTCCTATCTGCAGAGACGGCAGTAATGAGACTGAAAAGGTGGAGCTTATTAAAAATAATGAGCTGTGTGGGTCGTCCTCTATCAGACACCTCAGCTACTGATTTCATGAACCTCATCACAGTTTAACTGAACTTTATCACCTCGGGGATATGAACCATGTAAGCACATCATCAGTTGAAATAATGTCTTAAAACTACATTTTGATAAAGGAAGGATGTTGAAAATTGCAATTAATAAAAAACAGCAGGAGCTAATGGTTACACGGTGAACCCAGTGAACCCAGTGAGTCTGGGGTGAGGGGAAGTGATAATCCAGACATTAGTAGAACTGCATAAAAAAGGAATAATAAAAAAAAAAGTTCAGGTTTAATTACTATACTTTACTTTAAGTGACTTTACAATATTTAACATTATTTTATGTCTTCTAAAATCTTTCTCATTGAGATCATTGATATGTTTAATGGAAAAAACTAAATTATAAACAAATTATTATTCAGAGTAGAGTATTTTATATACATTTTAAACCATGTCTGGTGAACATATTTCAGGTAAAAGGTAAAAATTTAAATAAAAATATAACTAATATTAAGAATGTTAATATCAAAATGTATGTAAAGTAAAAATAAAAGAACTCAAAATACAGAGAAATGGCAAGTGCTATTATATTAGATTATTATCACTAATGTGTACATAGAATTTCACTATTGCAGTAGATGGAGGTGAAGCTAATGTTAATTTGCTGTTGATTGAGTTTATTTATAACAAAGAATCCACAGGGAAACAGAGGAAAAAGGTTTCCCAAGAAGGTCAGTGAAAATATTACCATCACCATGCGAAAAAGGTGAGTGTATTTAATATGCAGACACTAAATGGCATGAATGACACAGAAACAGCTTGGCTCAGCAGCTACTCTGGATTGCAATGACTTTCAAAGTTTGGTGCTCTTCCTCAGATGCTGCCTTGAAACACTCACACAAAAGTGTTTATAAGAAGGCATCACCATATTTGATCGACTCACATGTTAAGTATGTAAAATCTACATCTGAAAAGTAGCTGGTAACTAAAGCTGTAAAAATGAATGTAATGGTGTAGAATGATCATGTAGCCTAGTGTCATATAAATAAATAAGTATTCATTCATTGTCTATAACACTCATCTCCTAGAGGGTCACTAGAGCCAATCCCAACTGACATTGGGCAAGAGGCGGAGTACACACTGGATAGGTCACCAGTCTATCTCAGGGCTAACATATAGGAGACAAACAAACATTCACATGGGCAATTTAGAACATCCAATTAACCTAATCTGCATGTTTTTGGTATGTGGAAGGTTTGAACACAGAACCCTCTTGCTGTGAGGTAACAGTGCTAACCACTACACCACCATGCTGCTTAAAATAACTACAGTATCTTTAATTTGTGCATTTATTAAAGAGTACAATACTTGAGTAAATGCACTTGGTTACATTACACTACTGCAGTGTTGTATTACTTTACTTTATCCAACATCGATCACTCAATAGTGAGTTGATGAGTTCAGGGCCTGTGACTGACATGGGCCCTAAAAAATATTAGAACAAATTTTTAAAAAAATTAATAACTTATAATCATCAATAGACATCAATATAATATTTTATCTACAACTAACACTTTATTTTTCTTGTTTCTGGCAAAAATGAACAATCCAAAGCCTCTGTTTTGCCCATAAACCCCCTTAATTTACATGAAATGGTTCAGTCCTGTCGCTTCATTTTCACAGCTCAATGTCAGTAAATATTGTACAGTTAGTATTGGACTCTAATAGAGCTGCAAGCCTTAACAGGTAGAGGTGTGGTTACAGCAATTGCGCATGGTTGGTGTGGTCTGTGTGTGGTGTTGGGGCCCAATCTCATATCTTTTCATGGGGCCCAAAATCCCTGGCGGCGCCCCTGTTTAAATGTTTTTCATACAGCAGGCTATCAGTATAATAGTATCGGGAATGATGAGGGCATACAATAAATATATAATTGTCTAAATACTATATGAAATGTACGTTAATGATGATGTTGAAATTGTCTTATTTCTAGTGTGAATGTTATGTAATGTGTAAAATCTCAAAATTGACCTAATTTTGTCTCCTTAATGCAAATTTTAATAACAAAAATTCTCCATTAAGAAAGTTTATCAGAAAGTTTATCTCCCTGGACAATTAGTGCTGCTTTGATGTAATCACATAAGAACCTATAAACTCTTTTTCACTCAATGTTTCTCTCTCTTAACTTAAACTTAAACCACTACTGCTACTAAACTCTCACTTCCCCTCCATCCTGCCACTGAATATAGAAACACTGAATACCACACCTCACGCTCGATCAACCCACACATTCTATTACTGTGTTATAGGTCAGCCAATTGTTCCTTGTTCACTCACTGAGGTGCCGTTGCTGTCTGCACGTTCACAGGACATCGAGCACTTTAAAAAAAAAGGCCCGCCCATGCTCTCTCTATATCGGAGAGCATTCCTGTATTGCCAACTTCGCTCTTATCTGTGTGTGTCAGATGCGTCCTGCATCCTCCCACACAAAAGCCTGGCAGGCACGCATGTGTGCACAATATTTTCGCTTACATTTGAGCACATTTGGAGATGATCGCATTCCTTTTTTTTGAATGCAGGATGATTTGCTGAGTGCAAATGACAACACCCCGTTTCACACGTATTCAGCTGCAGACATTCACGCCAAGTAACAGAATGTGGAGGGCTCACATTGGCTCGCCTGGCAAGCTGATGACTACAAGGCCCATATGGTTGCTACTATTGGCTATGTTGCAAAGTTTGCAGTGACCCTTCAAACACAGACTCAAAGAGTGACTCTGTTCAAACAGCCAAGCCAGTGCTGATCTGTTTATGGTGTGATAGTGCAAATGGGCACAGCATCACCAGTGTCAGGCCAATGTTGGTGAAAACCCAACAGAGAAAACTATTTTTAATACATCTTTTACATCTTATTATCATGACTGGGAACAGTTTTAGAAACATGCAGCCCATAATCTCTGGTAGATCTGTCATTATTAGATGATTTTGCACCTCACACTATACGTCAAAGCAAACGTTCCCTTTGCACAACCTTGTATGTACAGTAGGAACCAAAGTTTGCTTCCTGTGAAAAACCAGCAATCAACCATTGTTGCTTAATCTGCGGTTCCTTATTCTCTAGGTTAGTGTCATCCCTCAGAATATGGTATTTTCAGTAAGTATGCATGGACTCATGTTCCTGCAAATAAAACAGCTTGTGTCTTCAACCATGGATGAGCTAGGGGTCAAATGGAAGTAACATTAGCTGCTAACGTCATAGTGTTAATGTTACTTACAGTATGTTGTTGATGCTCCTTTTAGTGACTTTTCTGTCAGTGCACACATTGCCTTCATAAATTAGTAGTGAGATATGAAGTAATATTTTATGATACCAACTCGCATTTTGAAGACTGCTTGTTCAAACATCAGGCAGCAGTGTACATATGGCACTGACGTTTTTTCAGTGTAGGAATGTGGTGGATGGTTCAAAGCAGGTGTTTCATTGGGAAATGCAGCGAGGCAGCAGGTGAGGGGTGTGTCACAGAGAGACAGAGAAGGTATGATTGGTTCTTGACAGTCTGATTAATTTTTTGCTATTTATCAGCAGAATTTGAACAGATCTGTGGTTGTTTATCGATGTAACCAAATCTCAATACTCTTGTATTGGTACTTTCATATTAGTTCATCTTTACACCCCTAGTAATGAGGTAATATAGTCTAGGGCTGGGTATCATTTAAAGAAATTACAATACAAGTACCAAACCAAGTACCCTCAAAGTGATACCAATACCAACTGAGTACTTCATTGGATACCCATTACACATTTTGTGAATTTGTTTTTATCTGCTGTAACAGGTGTGTAGTGTAGCCAACTTTAGAGCGTTTAGGTGGCATCTTGGCTGCTGAACTGCTAAGCGCGCTAACTCAAATTCCCCACCACAGACGGGTTGTATCCGCTGTGGCATTGGGCCAATCACATGTCACATTAAATTGAAGAACGCTTGTGTTGATTGGCTGTGAGCGAGTCCATACCAATAGTCATATTTGATAGCTCTGGGTGCAAAAAGAATTGATTTTAGGTATCGTTTGACGGTAGAACGTTTCGATACTACTTGGTATCGATTTATTTCGGTCAATACCTTAGAGGTATCGAGTACCGATACCCAGCCCTACTATAGTCTAAGTAATGCTACTTATGAAATGTCACTGGTCAGTGTATTCTGTGTCATTTGTCATATTCTGATTGGATGGTCTCTAGATGTAGGTCGTAGCAGCAGGTCTCAAATTTCTGTTTGGTCTCCAAAGCTCCAAATTGTCCATCAGTGGACGAGTCTCACGATGAGATCTAGGAGGACAATTTTAGAATGATGAACAAAGATTTGTGAGAAACAATGATTAACTTTCATCTTATCTAAGTCTAATTTCATGACAAGTTAGTACACAGTAAATACAATTTGAACTTCTGTTGATGCTCACAAAGTTGTTCACTAGTCCTCTGGGTAACCTTTTCATCTACAACAATGTAACAACTGAGGGAATGGATGATTTCTCAGTCAGGATTTGAACTAGCAACTCTCCAGTCTTTCACTTCTCTCACCACAGGGTTATCACCAGAACCTCAGAGATCCAGAGGAAGACGTGCGGAGAATCACAAACACACCATTTTTTACCCTCCTAACCAAAATTGACGAGAACGGTGGGCAGAAAATTGGCAGTCACAGTGACGATGATGATGATGATGGTGATGATGATGATTGTAGTGTTACTGCTGCAAACAAATCCATTCATCCTACGCAGCTCTCACCCACTGCTGCGCTTTTTCAGGAGCTGCAGCTGTAGAAACACTGCAATCTCAGCACTTAGACACAAGGAGAAAAAAAAGGCCTACAGTTTTGATCAAAGTGTTTATTTGTGGATTTGAAACATTAAGGCTATAAAACCCTTGAGGGATTTTTTTTATCACCATGGTTCCTGGCAGATAATACAGTCATTAGTTAAGAAATGACAAAGTTCAACATATGAGCAAGGCACTGTATGTAGATAAAAGCTGCTCTTTTCCGTTGTGTGTGCATGATCCTTTCAATAAACCATACAAAGGAAAAAGGTATTTTTAGCATAATAATTTAAGACAAATTTATTCCATGTACACGATATTACAGTCTGAGCTTAATGCTCAGCAGCCACAGCACTCCCCACAACATCACATACCATTAAACTACAATGAGACAAGACAGGAACTGTTGTTAACTGGTTTGCTACAGCTCTCCCGGTGCTGTCAGCGAACCAGGGGGAGATTTTTCTAGATGATTCTGAGATGAATGCAATCCTCCACAGGGATCCTGTCTTTTGTGGACCATGAACCATGCAGAGCAGCTGACCCACTTTACACTGTTTACTGTTTTGTTGCCTTTACTTTTGTTGAGATGCTTCATGGGAAGTTCAAGGGGAGTATTAATGCCTTGGATTGTGGCTGCTTACTGTTAAATAAAGAGATTCATTACCGTATAAGAAGGTATCGACAGAACACAGGGTAATCTGAAGGTAATGAGAGCAATTAAAGCACAATGAAATATTAATAAGGGTGGATATTTCTTCTCTGTACTTTGCTCAGTCAATACAAGTCTCATAAAGTGCTCTTTCTCCTCAGGGGAAACTACGGCCTTTCTCAATGCAGCTTGCATTCGTGGCAAACACAAGGCAAAAGACAGAAATTCAAAGAGGCATAAATTGTCTGGAGCACACTGTTCCTCCATAAACACTCTTGATAATTTATGTGAGGCTCTCTGCTGTCAAATAAGTCATCGGTGTAATGAAAATCTGTGTGTGTGACCAGCGGGTAAAGTTAACCATGGAAGCGTTGAGTGCACGGTAATAAAATGCCATTCTCTTGTTCATTTCAAACCTCCACTCATAATGATAAAGACATGTTCTAGGCCATGCTCAGTACTATAAAGCATAGATAGAAAGTGAAGACCTGTGTATATATATATACACTGTATAGTGAAGCAGGAAAAGACACCCTGGCAGTGTTTACTTTCCCCCTCTTCCTCAGATTCCAATCCAGAGCCTTTACTTCAAATGAGCAGAGAAAGAAAACTCAACATTGATTTTGGATTTTTGTTAGCGTCAGCAGAGAAAACGAAGACTGCTTTTTAAATTGTGTGTTCTCTCACAAACAGGATGTGGTTTGAATTCTTGTTCCCGTCAAAGCAGCAACGTTTCCCACTCACGTTAAAGCAGCCATGCTTGAATTATTCACACAAAGACAAAATCCAATTGATTTTCACATCTATTGTGTTGTTGTTTTTTTATTTGAAGGAAGACAATGTTCAGAGATACACCAGACATGCTCCTTTAGCACCTAAGCCTCTAAGTGGGTGGGATGTGTTTGTTTGATTGATGTGTTTGATTGGTAGATTAAAAGTTAAGCCATTTAGCATCTGGAAACTAATGCAGGATGTTGTTCAAAGTCTGAAGCTGCTATTCTCACTTATTTTCACTCGCCATTCACAGCCAAAGCTTCTGATCTGTTCATGGATGTTGAGATAACTGACTTGCAGCGTGATTCAGATATGAAGGGCAAATTTGCCTCAGTGTGCTTGGGCACATTTTATCAGTATCTCTAATCAGAGTAACCCCAAATTTGACAAACCTGGCTGCAAAAATGTTGTGCCTGTTTGGGACTACTTATCTATTGTGAACAAGCTTTTTCTGTGATGAGCATCAATAGAACAAACCTGTGTTCCAGGCTGAGACATGATATTGTTGATATTGAACGCATTTTTCTTAAGACATCTTAGGATCTCTTTTATGAATAGATGGTTTATTATGAAATGGTTTTACTGGTCTGGCCCCTATGAGATCAAATTGGGCTTTATGTGGCCCTTGAACTAAAATGAGTTTGACACCCCTGCTCTAAGACATGCAAGTGATAGTCAGTCACAATAGCTCTACAAGCCAGCTAGGTTTCTAACTGACAATTAGCAGGCTGGCTAGTTATCAATACACAGTGAAATGTGGCAAAGGTGTTTGAGCATTCCTATGGAAGCCAATTACTGCATCCTATCCTCACATATACTCTACATTGCATCTGCTCAGGCTAATCTACAGTTGCTGGGCCCACTGATGCACACTAGAATCACAGCTCTTATTAATGTTATTAGCCATTTTGAAACTTAGGCTTCCTACAAAGCTTGGCACCCATTGTGACAAACAGTTTAGGTGTCTCTTTTTAAAGTTATTGTCATTTTCTCAGCGGTTGAACATTATTCTGCAGTCCAGTGCTCAGAGCCTTATTTTCTTAGCACACACACACACACACACACACACACACACACACACACACACACACACACACACACACACACACACACACACACACACACACACACACACACACACACACACACACAGCAAAGCAAAGATACTCACATACTACACAAAATGAAATGAGTGAAAGCCAAAGGCAGTGATGTGTAGACAAACTGTAGATGAGGTTATTAGCAATGACAGTTTTTATTAAGCTACCTGTCTCATAAATGCTGGCTGAGACTCCCTCTCAGCTCAGCCTCCTGACCCTTTGATAACGCATAGTGATTTGAAAGCACTGTCTGGTGGAGGTTTAAAAGACATTTTAAATTATATGTTTTGTTGTTGCTTGATAAAAACTCTGCAATGTGTAAACTTAACCAAACTATCCTATCCAATTACCTATCACTCTGGCACCATAGAGGGGTCTTGTTAGGCCTACCATGATGGGATTGATAGATGATGAACCTGAGGTACCAAATACTCAAAGGACCTAAAAACCCAGACATGGTGGTGGGGTTCTTGCAATTTTCTCCAAATCTTGATGTTGCTGCACATTTTCAGTATTTACTCCACTTTTCTTGGAGGTACAGCTCCAGCACCTCACTCAGATATGTGTCCAGCTTTTGCCACTCTATTGGTTATTTGATCTCATCCACTTTATTTGGTTGCAACATCCTGGTTCATTCACTTTAGCTTTTTGGCACTGATCTTTCACCACAGGGAGTGTTGTCTATGACAAGACTTTCTTGACTCTGCTGGGACCGCTTACACTCTGGTTTTGTATCTGACTTGGGTTCCCTCTTGTCTGACCTGCCGCAGCTGTACTAGGTACAACATTCACTTTGCATTTGATTCTCCACTAATGGATGCATACCCTTCTGTGTATCGTGACTTTCTGTTATTCAAATACACACTTTCAAAGCATCCTTGAAAGTTAACATGTGGTCCATCCTCTTAGGCCTATCTTTCACCCCACTGTCTGGATGACCTCTGGGTTGTCTTCTCTGTTTTGGTTTCATAGTCAATCAGAGTTTAAGTAAATGACGGTGAAAAAATGACTTTTGGACCCAATTTGTTTGCAGAAGATTTGTTCAATGATCTTAACAATCCTACTGCATGTTTACCTACATTTACCCTGGAGAGGCATGTTCCAGTCTTGAAAAGTCTCAACAGTTACTACTAACACTAAGTAACACTACTACTAATGTCCCTGGTTGACATTGTCACACTGGCTAGAATAACAGCGAGACAGAAACTCATCTTTGCACTCTTTGACCATTTGACCATTTTTTGACCAATCTTTTCATCCAAAACTTCGAGCACTCCATTCCCCCTACACTAATGTAGGACACTAAAACTCTCCATGACATCCAGGCTAATGACCTGGCGGCTCAAGGCAAGTGTATCACTTGTATTTATTTAACAGTGGCAGCACTGGACAAAAGGAATTGCCTTATTACTCTGTATTACTGCCCTTAAATTAATAATTTAATAAAAAAAAAAATTAAACAAAAACATTATGGGGCAATTAGATACAAAAAATAAAGATGTTAGGTTGGGAAAAAAAAGCAAAAAGAAACTTTGGAGCAATAAAATGATGATCTAATTTGCATAAAACAATGAAAGACCCAGCATCAGTGAAGCAGAGACTGTAGCACAGCTGATGGTGAAATAGGTGCTGTGTGTTTCTCCAGCGGCTTTACTGTGTCTCGCTTGTGTAGATCCTTCCATTAGTTCTGGAGGCGATGGATTTCTGGTGGCATCAAGCCATGTCAGCCTGCATGCAGGCCCCAAAATCCCTGTTTGTTTTCTCCAGGTGTCTCAGTGACACTCTACCCCCCAACTCTCTCTCTGGCACACAGTGACTCATGCTGTTTTGCTGCAGGGCCAAATGCTGAAAAATAATGGCTCCCTCTGCAATTATCAACAATTATCTTCAGCTTGACTGTGTAGTTGTGGAGACAGCTGCCACTGGGATCAGTCAGGGCTCTGCTGTTCAGCCTGCACTTGGATACTTGTTCAGATTTGGAATCAGATGGGTGTAAAGTCAAAATATGAATGGCTGTAATTCACTGAGTGCTCTACAATGGCTGCATGAGGAGTGTGACCTGGTTAATTGGTGCTGATACACTACAAGACAGTTACATGGTGCAGGTCTAATGCACCCACTGCAGGACAAAACAGACCTCACGTGTTCAGTGAAGCAGATCAAATGTAATGTAGGACAGCAGACTAAGCAAAAAAAAAAGTGCATGTTGAGGAAACATTGTAGGGTGTAAGTATTAAAGCATAATTTACAATATTTTAATAGTTCTCACCAAGCTGACACGCAAAAATGTTAGCATTGCTATTATGATGATTAGCAAGTATAATAATCTAAGTTTAGTGGGCTAACAAGACAATATTCGCTAATAAGCAGTACACACAAATTACAATAGAGGCTGACGGGGATTCCATTAGTTTTGCAGATATATAGTTGTTAGCCAAACCATTAAATAATACAATTACGTTTTTGACCTGATGATGGTGCTAGAAAGTCAGAGGATCACTATAAATATTACAATTAGCGGGACATGAATGTCAGCAGAAAATTTCATGGCATTCCAATCAATAGTTGATTCTAGGTATTTAAGCTTTCGACCAAAGTGATGAACCAATGACCAAATGACAGACCAGCATAGTCATCCCTACGGCCAAGTGGTCTATGTGGCATGAAGTATTGTTGATAGAATGCAGTGGAAATTGTACCCCTCCAAATTCTTTACCAAGCCTTACGGTAAGTATTATTTTTTTGTGCTACCTTTAATTTGAGGATTGAATCAAATATATTAAGAACCACAACAAAACATTCAGACGACAATTTACATCAATGAGGAGCTTGATGTATAACTTTGTGTGGATGACTTTGGATTAAATCAGGTACTTCAATCTTAAATTTTCTTTGTCAATAACCAGAGTAAAAACTGTTGCCCTGAGGGTGGTGTGCCAACAGCTTCAGAATTAGATTTGAAAAACTGAAGGTCTTAGATTAGTCAAATTTAGGTCAAAAAGTTTACCACATGACTGTGAAACTCTGACTGAAGTGATGATGATGCTGTTCCCAAATGAAAAGTTTGAATAGATTAAGTATTGTCTACAGCATTCATAGGAAACATCTCACATTCATACGATTAATTTATAGTCTGACAGCTCTCCAAGACTATTTAAATATAAAGCAGGGGATCGTCCGCATACAAGGAGAAGTTAAACTCTTTTCTAGCTTAAAATATGCCTCAGGATAGAGTTTAATTGCAAGAGATCTAATAGATACAGCAAAGAGGAGGGAAGACAAAGGGCTGCCTTGCTATGCACTGTGATAAATTTGGAAATGTATAGACGTATCATTATTGATTTTGACTCGTGCCATAGGGGAAAAATGCAATAATTGAATCCATAGTATAAAATGTACACCCAGTTTAAATTACATAATGATATAATATAGAGTCCCACTCTACCTGGTCAAAGTCAGTGATTTCAGTTTTACCATTAAAAAACTAAACAAACTGAAACTAATTTCATAGTGCCATTCTGTGTCCATGTCCTGTTAGTGCCAACCAGATGTTCCATTTTCTGTCTCCTGTTTCTTTTTCTCAGACTACTTTCCTCTTTTTTCCCACATTTTTTCCATCCCATATTCACACCCAACTCTCTCAGCATCAGCTCTTCAGACACAGACAGATTGATCTCGACAGACTGCGGCTGGCATTAATATCTGCTGTGCCGCTATGATTGCAGAGGTTTCAGACTAGAGAAAAATTCCTGTTTGTTAGTTATACATTAAATTATATCACAGGCAATCTGTTGATGTTTTTATCCAGCGTGGCTCTCAGACTTACAAACATGTGGAAGAAGCTTAAATTCTTAATTCTACAGCATTATCATAACCAGTGGTAGGGAGTGGAGCATCAATAATGCTAAGACTCTGGACTTATTTTTTGTCATAAAATGACAGATTTACCACAATAAGAAGCTGAGACAGAGAAAATGAGAGGCATTGCGATTACAGCACCAAATCATACATTCTCGTATGCTAATCTGCACATTCATCATTTACAGACATTGCATTGTTTATATTAATGTTACATTTAAATTCCAGTTTACCACAACTTTCTAATGACCATATCTGGCACCAAATACAGATCAAATCTTTCACTGAATTCCCATTGTGCATCATCAGTGAGACTGCCACTTTAACACAGCTACAATTGAATTTTATTTTAATACCCACATGGAGGCAGAGGGTGAGAGACTGCCATATGAAACATATATGAGCCTCCGTCTGTACACATGCATAAGAGAGACAGAGAAAGAAAGCCAGAGATAGAGGAGGAGAGAGTGGGAGAGCGGGTGGGCCTCTCTTTTGTTCTGTCTGAATGCCTCCTCCAGCGCAGCAAGCGTTTATCCTGCTGCCCTCCCACTCGTCCTCTGTTTCTACTTGGACACGCTGCTTGCATTAAGATGGAGGGATTACATTTCTGCCTCCCTGTACACGTTAAACCTCCACCTCGACAAGTCATTCAACGTTTTGTTTTTCTGACTGCATCAGCTCTTGTTTGCTGTAAAACTGATGAAAAAAAAGATATTAGCAGCCAGGTGTGATAATCTCACTTGTTTTCAGGGAAGTTGTGAGTGAAGTCACCTGGGGAGTTTACTTGAATGATGTTAAATTGTCTAAAAACAAGTGAAGTGCTATGCAGTGTTTCAAGGTTCTGTCATACCTTCAATCTGTCCTCTTTTACTTGTTGTTGTATGTTTCCTGTGTATTTTTTGAAGCAGGTTGTATTATATCCAATCAAATCATAACACAGATGTCATTTACAGCTCCTGAAACCAGCACAAATTACTCATCACTTCATAAACTTCAGATTTTGCTTCAACGTCATTAAGTTTAGATGTTTTCTTCTGTGTCAAAGTAATCTAGCAGTGATTAATGTCTGTACATTTATAGTTCCAATTAAAATAGTAACTGCTGGTTGCACAAACAGCATTTTCATGGAGTGGCTCTAAAGGCTAAAAATAGGGCTCACAGCTAACTCAGTTTCTCCTGTTTAAATTACCTGAAGCTCTGCTGCAACCTAGCGTGTCCATGTTGGCCCAACATGGGTTAAATGTTGGCTACGTGAGTACTAAGTGGGCATGGGCTTGAACTGGGCAAATTTTGCGGTCCCACATGGTTTCAGTAACATGGACCCCACATGGTCTGACTGTATGAGCCCCATAAGGGATGTAAGTGGGCTAAGTGGGCATGGGCATGAACAGGGCAAATTGTATGGACCCCATATTGTTTTAGAAACATGGGCCTCATATGTGAAGCCCATGTGGGCTGGCTAAATGGGCCCCATTTAAGGTCCATTCTGATCCCACTTAGATGTGAGGAAAAATATGGGGCCAACATGGGTCTCACCCAGTTTGGCACCACCTGAAACCCAGTCAGAACCCACTTGAAGCCCATGTGGGCAAACACAAGTGGGGCCACCATGGAAACTGCAGACAAACCCACTTGGGACCCATATTTGCAGCCCAAATTAACCATGGACATGCTGGCTGGGTTGCTTATAAAAAAGCGAGTCCTATTTCATAGTTTTGTCCACAATTTTACCACAACAAACATGGGGAGCCAAATGATTGACATAATGATGATGGCAGGTTGGAAGCAAACCAACTATCTAAACCACTTTATTAGGAGGTCAAACTAGAAGTGTACATACCTAAATCATTGTTAATCATAGCTCATAGCACAGGAAAACAGCTTTGGGAATAATTGTACCAGTTACCTTCATTTATGTCTTTCTCATGAGTGTGTGTAACCTAGAGGTGTGTTTATAACCTGTCATCAACTTACTGCTTGTATTACTTCGAGATGTTTTAGTGATGATGTGTTCCACAAAATGAAATACCCAGGTTTGACCAAAAACTCAAAGTTAAAACTTTTTTTTCTCAGAGCTTTCTACCACATTCACATCTGATTCCCAAAACCAAGGCTTGCAATAACTCTACCATCTCCCTGAGCCATCTCCCTGACAACTGAACAAACTCCATGTCCTCATAAAGACCATAAGGGGCAGTTGCATGTCCTGGGAAAACGCTGTTAAGTGGACCTTAAGTTAGCAACTGTATTCATTGTTAGGAGTGAGCTTTCAGAGTTGTATGAAACTGGAATTTCACTTTAAACCGACAAAATGATCAAGCAAAATATGTTTTTGCATGAGAGTCCTGCAGCTACAACACATCACTGCTGGCATCAACTCACTATCTGATCCCATGTGTAATAAGAAGACAGACAGAAAATCAGTGCATGCTTCAAGCTATTTACACAGTCAGACAAAGCATTTTCAAGACCTCCATTAGAGTAAATGAAAAAGACTGCGCACCTTTAGATGTGCATTGCCTACACTGTGCTCACCTTCTCATTCGATCTTCTCCATTACTGACATGGTTAATATTAGATAATAATGGTCTAAACTGCAGGTTTCTGTATTTAACAGAGAGGGCCAGACATTATTTCATAAAACCAATTCAGCTGACAAAATAAAGCACACAAGGACACACTTATTCCACTGTAGTTAATTAAATTTTACCGCAGAACAAAAGCTGCCTCGAATAGCAATCTCAAACCTTTGCCGCATAAACAAGCATTTTAAACGAACAGTTTTGGGCCGGCCCCAGAGACAATGAGAGGGGGAGACTGAGATTTGTTAATCCTGATAAGACTGTCTGTGTTTTGGGTTTGGTTGGGGGAAAACATGAGAATATCCCAAGGATACCTGCAGTAATGATGTATCTGTTTTGGACAGTTATGATAATGCTGATTAAACCAACTGTTTATGCATCACTCCCGTTGGAAAATGAGACCGGAATGCGATATGGAGATATCACCCAGAGTGAAAACAACTGCAGCCGCGGCACTCGCTGATTCACTTGGATGATTAGAGGAGGGAGGAGGAGATGTATGTGTATGTCTGTGGAAGCTCTATAAAAACCTTTTGGAAACCAAGAAGATAAAACTGAAGATGTATGGTGGTCAAACTGTAGTAATAGGTCAGTTACTAAATATCTGCCACAAAGCAAGACAAAAGAGAGTCCAAATTTAGTTTATTTTTTTGCCACAGCTATCACTTGTTTTGTACTTTGTTTTGAACAAAGTAATAATGTAAGATCATGCTTTTTTTGTTTACACCACTTTTGCCATAATCCTCTAATATTTTCTCTCAAAATGGATTCAAAGCAGAAATGTGATGCTGGGTCAAAAAGAAAGAAAGAATGCATGCAAGCTATTCATACCTTTATTTTCAAATGTTAACCCCTTTAAATTTGACTAAACCACATGGACATAAAAAATGTCCTTGACCCAAGTATGCTGCTCGGGGTGTGATACTTTGTTTTACACTGATTACTATAAATGACTCTGACAGATTTACATGTTTTACAAGTTTATTCTCACCAAACCTGATAAAACTGCCATGGTAAACAATAACCCATTAAACGGTCATAAATAATGCAGAATAACTGGATCGCACACCATGTCATTGTACAAACCCTCTCATAAAGACTACATATTTGTTTCCCTTTAGTTGAACCAGTGATGCTGTAGAGTAGCGTCTGACTCATGAGGTGAGGCTGTACAAACTGCACAGAAAAGTGCACATTTAGTAAACGTGGTAATGCCTCAGACATCTGCCTGGGGCAATAATTACAAATATGTAAGTTGATTATGACACAGTGAGAACACACAATCCCTTGGGCGATGATATACAGAACATATTTTTGTTTGGTGCCTCTTATCTGTGCATTTACCAGTTGGAACACTGCTGGTTCTCTGTCTACAGATGGGGGGGGGGGGGGGGGGGGGGGGGGGGGGGGGTTAAAGTCATGTTAGATTAAAGTGGCAACACTGTGGCAAGCACATTAGACTGTCAGGATTCAGAAAAAAGATATCAACAGTACCTCTCACTATAACAGATATCTCTAATTAGATTCTGACCAGTGAAAAATGTGCTATTAGGTTGTATGGAGAATCTAATTAAAGATATCTACAAATCAATTTTGACTATATAAAATACGAATTCTAGATATCTATCTTAAATGTCTTTTTGGGTATCTCAGACTAGACCATTATTAGTCAGAATATAGTTTGACTAGTCGAAATATATTTGGAGACACAGCATTCTGAGTTGTAAAGCCAGAATGCACTTGCATTTATCTTGAATTACACAGTATATCTGACTGGTAAAAATGCATTTATACTTGTCTAAATGTAATTAAAGATGGTCAAGTGAAACCTATTAGATGTTCCAACTAGACAACACAACACAAATACAACCGCAGGGCACAGTCAGTTGTAAATGGTGATCAATGGTGGTCATACTTCAACACCACTGCTAACAAAAAACTGTCCGTGATTGGCTGTAAGCTTCACTTCCCAGCACATGTTTGTTTATACTGTTTCTATGTGATCCTGCTGGCTCAGCTGCCAATCAAATACATAAACCGCCCACCCAATCAGAAGCTTGGAGAGTATCCCAAAGTCATTTTTTTCTTCCTCTCAGTGCTACAAAAATCTTCCATTTTACAGTCACTTTAACAAAGATTTGTGACTGTACAAAAGACCACAGTTATTGTGATTTTAGTTGGACCTGAAAAGAAAAACAATACAACCCACGCACACACAAATTTACTTGCGTGTCGGTAAGCAACGCTCTTATCCCACTGACTCACATGCAAATGATGAAATTTGGTTCAAGGCACTATGTAAAATCCAGTGTGTGTTCTTACAAATGTTGCTCTTACCATGCTAAATTTTACATCTCACTGCCTCTGTAGACAGCAGCGCACTGTAAAAATGCTCTGACTTATTAACTTTTCAAAGCTAACAGTCATGAAGAGAGAAGTGTTAGCAATTTAGCCATACCCTGACAATGCCCAGATGGCCTGTGTGTACTCATGGCAGTATAAAAAAAAAGAAAGGCTGGTATTATGCCACTCAGACACACACAGTGTTTCCATATGGTGCTCCACTATAAGGGTGAACATATCTGCTGCTATGCCAGACTGCCTCTCTGATCTTGTCCCTGGAGTACTGATGCTGCTGATGTACATGGCTGCTCTCTCACTGCAGTACTGTACGCCACATCAGCACTTTATACCATATTTTGTGCATGCATGTTCAAGTGAAGTTCTTCATAGTGACTTCTGAGAAATTTAGGATAATGCTCATTTTTACAGCACCAATAAAACATAACAACTGAGTTAATTCCTGCAGATGTTTGACACTAAAAACTGAAGGCAGGGTGGATGCTTTGAGCGTCTGTAAGGCTTTTAATATGATCGGGTAGAATTTAGTTTTAATAACAATAGCTAAGCAGCATATTAAAGAAAAAACAGCAAGTTAGAAGCAACAACCAAACAGTGATACCTAAAGCTGCTGAAATAGCTGCTGCATGTCAGTCCTAGAAACAGACAGCCATATGCAATCCCTACTTACCTTATTTTTTCAATTATTTCACCAAACTTATTAAAGATGCACTATGTAAAATTTTTCCAGATTTTGTGCTTCACATGAATTATTGTTTTTTTATAGCTTAAGAATAATTAGAATAATGCTTATAATATAAAAAAAAGTATATTTGGTTTGCAGTTTTTCAGTATTTCATGTTGTTATTGTTGAAATGCCATACAATTGTATCACATTATGTGATATGACGCAACAATTTACAACATGAGATAAAGTAGTATTAAGACTGATGCAATCATATATACAGCGTGTTGCACATCCCCATTATTAATTTTTTGCATCTCCAAATTTATGACTATCACATTAGTATTGTTCAGGTTGTCCTTTTTATGTCATTAGGTGCTATACTATACTATACTTTGGGGGGGGGCCTGTGGCTCAGGCGGTATAGCGGACGTCCACTAATGGGAAGATCAGCAGTTCAGTTCCCGGCTCCTCCGGTCCACATGTCGATGTGTCCTTGGGCAAGATACTTAACCCCAGATTGCACCAGATGGCTGTGTGCATGAATGAATGTGTGAGTGAATGTTATATGCAGTTTGGCACCCTGAGTGGTAGCCCCTGTTATCAGTGGATGAATGTGTGTGAATGAGTGAATGTGACATGTAGTGTGAAAGCGCTTTGAGTGGTCATAAAGACTAGAAAAGTGCTATATAAGTACAGTCTATTTACCATTACCATTTACACTATCGCTGGCCCAGACTGTAGCTACTAGTGCACTCCCACTAACTTCAGATGTACCATAAGTCATTTTACTCTGAAACTGGGCTTGTCGATAGGAATCAAATCCACTGACTTTGGTGGATTTTTCACCAGTTGCAACAACAATGTGCTTTGCATCTTTGTCTTCTGTTTCAAATTATTTGACTTATGACAGTATAAATATTACATTTATGAAAGAAGATTATTTCATTGTGTCAGTTTGCCTTGGTGAGTTGCAGTATGGATGTGTAGGCTACTGTCTGACTATAAATGATATGCCTGACGCACACACAGTTATTTGTTACTGTATATCATTCATTTCCCACATGTATTGCTTTTATTTTTATCACAGATCTATTGAATAATGCATATTCTGGTGCTTTCATGGCACAGAATAGAAGTATGATCAGTAATTAGAGGTATTGTTATTTGTTCGCATAACATTTTTATGACCTTATGATAATAACAAGTGTTTCACTAAGAGTGTGCTTTCTGTGGGAAGCACCCTCTATAACCTACACATCAAATATGATAAGAACAGCTGATCGATCAATGCTCAGTCTTATCAAATCAATGCAAAATGTCCAGCAGCACTGGGCATAATCACCGCTCCTCCTTGTGGATGAATAAAGCATTGCAACTGGTTTCTGCACATGGTGTTTATGGGCGTTATGAGTTGGGGCTGCTTTCACTGCATCATCAAGGGAGATCTGATTACAGCCAAGGACCCAGTGGGGATCTGACATGTATCTGGCTATGATGGGACAGTTTTTAAAAATCCTTACTATGATTGTCATGGTGTTTACTGTTGCCACTGACGATAAAGGTAGCCTAACTTGGAGGAACACACACCACATTTCAAGTGATAACCCAAACCATGATCTTTCCCTAATTCTAACCAAGTAGTTTTTGTGCCTAAACCTTAAAAAAATTAAGTGCAGGCGCAGGAGTCAAAATCAAGTGTAATGAATGTGAGCCTAAACCTGGACAAGGGACTGGATGTTTGTTTCTTAAGTCCTGTTTCCATTAAGAAGTTCTGGGTAAAATTTAGAAGGCGGGAACTTTACAGGAACGTACTCTCACTCAGTTCTCTCAGCTGTTGTGTCTCCATTGCAGAGTAAGACCTAGATAGGATCCACCGGACCGTGCAGGTGACCTCATCATTCTGCAACAGTTTACAGGTGCTTTTTTTTGTGCTTTCTGTTGACATCCTGCTTTGAGTATACACAATCAGCACCAAGTCAACCTCAAGCCCCACCCAGGAATTTTTCGAGGGCCGCATGGAATACATACCCCGAGGCAGGGACTCATTTTGCCCCTATAAATGTTCTGGGACATTGTCCTTCAGGAGCGATTCCTTGCTATGGAGACACACACCAACGGTCACAGCCCAATAAAATTCCCCCCAGGTTCCTGCAGTGGAAACAGGCCTTTAGATGGACTTGCTGGACTGTCTTCACATGGCCATAAACTTGGTAGGGGAATCAATCGTCAACAGGGTACAAGTCCTTCATTTTGACAAATTGAATAAAAAGAGCAATCCAATAAAAACAGGAGTCAACAAGATGACGGATGATGGTCTCTTGTAACAGGATGTTGGTGAAGAGGCATTTGAGTTAATGATGTACACACCTTTTTCTCTTGTCCCTGCTAAGTTAAGTGTTTGCAGTAGAAGATGTTGGCGTGCGAAGAAGAGAGTGATTTCCAGACTCAGAAGTGGTCCCAATTAACCTTGACAAAGCCTCTCAGTCTGATTGTAACACCTCTTCTCTTCCTCCTCTAAACAGCACACTGAAAGCTCTGAAGAGTTTTCGGCAGATTGGTTTTTTTTTAAAAGTGTGTTTGCTTGTGCACACTGTATGTTGTTTGCATCCAGTCTCTTTAATTACCACCTTAAATTTGAACTGCAAAAAGTAGTCATTGCAACAGATCTAGGTAATTTAAAGCACTGATATGTGTAAGTAAGTTGATGTCAGACAGCTGTGAGTAAGTCGTTTTTTGAATCCACAACCTGGCTTTCATCAAACATTCAAATGTAATGCACGTGTCTGTATCTAGAGCTGCTTATGCAATAGTTGAACTCCATTGTAGCGCCTACATCAGCAACAATAAACAAAAAAAAAGTGAACTAATAAGAAGTACAAGCCTGAGAATAGATACAACAAAGCTATTTCTGTGTCATTAGAAAAAAAAAAAGAAAGGTGTAAGAAAGGTTAAAATACCGACTGAGGATTGAAGTGGAGGGGAATTCTTCTGATGTGAGCAAATTAGAGCGAGTAGAGGATGAGGATGTGGGAGAGCAAGGGATGATTCAGTGGGGAGAGTAGGAGCTGAGACTATTAGACATGGTTCGCAGTCTTTATCGTAGGATGTTGAGCTGATATTTGCGGAGGAGAGGTTAGGAAGCTCTCTATCAGCCAATTAGAGGAACATTAACTTCTTTTAATTAACTCTCACTGCACAGTTTTCACCTATTTATTGATTTAATTCAAGTTTTATAACTTAACATCTGTTTAAACTAGATGTGTATGTATGTACTGAGGTCAAGCAAATTAGCAAGAAATAATAATAAATGCTGGATTGATTGCAGCGAGGCGTTCGTGTCAATTATTCAGTTAGATTTCATGGGAATAGCCTTTACATAGCTCCGCTGTGGTTCCTATACAGTCTACATTGGTTGGAAAATGGACAGGAACCCCTGACAGAGTCAAACAAAAATCAATGAATCTGCTTCAAGCGAAAAACACAAAGAGAGTACAAAGAGAGTTGTGGCTAAGTGGCACATAGACTAATTTTCTCATACCTAGAATTCTAGTCTTAGCTACAACCAAAATTTACAAATGGTCCAGACTGGATTCATATTTTCTAGTTGTTTAAGCTCCTCTATTATGACTACTGACCCTGATCAATGTGTCTGCTGATGTCTGTCGGCCTTCATCATCAAATTCTTTTTGTTTTTACTCTTCGGGAACGTTTTTGTGAATGAGACTCGTCCACAAGCGAAGTAGAACAGGACAGTTTTAGAAATGTTGATAAAGCAAACAATGACATTTCCTCCTCATGAACAGGTGACATTCATCACACTGAAACAAGAGATAGTGCAGTAAAGACAGTTTGTTGGATCTGACTTGGAATACTCATATGAGAGAGGTTTTGGAGAAGAATATGAACATGTTGAAGATACATGAGTGGCATTGTATTGTATTTTAATCCTATACAGTGTTTGCAGCAAGGTGTTCGGTAGTGTTGGGGAGTAACTAGTTACATGTAACAGCGTTATGTAATTTAAATATAAAATAAATGTAAGTGTAATCTGTTAGAGTTACTGATGAAAATGTTGATGATTACAAAGGAGGTTATATCTGAAGTCACACCTTTAACATTTTCCTATTTTTTTAATATTAAACATTTTACTGAATACATATATTACTGTTTTTAATTCTTTGAAATCAATATATTTAATATTTAGTAAGTAAATCATGACGTGGGCTTATTTGGAGCACACATGGGCTTAAGTGGTGTCACAGTACCAACTCATGCCAGACTTTTGACTTTTTTCATCAAATATCTTTATTTTATATTCTAAAATCTACATGAACTAATGAATACATTTTACAATGAGAGATAAATCTTCTTTATAAGAAATGATCTCTCTTATAAATCATGTCAGTATCCATGAAAAACAGCTGAACTTAGATTTTGTTGCTTAATGGGAACATTTACCCTAACAGCTGAAAACATTGGTTGGAAAAATAGAAAAATCATCAAATGTAATAAGTTACATTACTTTGATGAAGTCATTGAAGTAGTTACATTACTTATTACATTTTAAATAGAGTAACTAGTAATCTGTAACCTATTACATTTCCAAAGTAACCTTCCCAACCCTGGAGTTCGGTCTATTCAACTCATATCTTTTTCACATAGCTCTAGCTTTCTTTTATTAAACAGGAGGAGGACACAATGAACAGGAACTCCTGGCAGTAGAATGGAACCTAACATTGTATTAAATTTGATCTCAGTAAGGATTTCCTGTCATTTCTTCTATAGGGTACCATGGATCACTCCACATAGCTCTGCTGTCTTTCCTGTCAGTCACTCTATAGGTTGAGAACTATTCAAGTTGCCTGATGAGTAAAAGAGCTATCTCCCTCACCTTTGACCCCTGTTCCGCCTATGGATCTCAGTCTTTTGGGGCCTGAAAAAGGTTTGCTCCACCCTGCAGGGGGGGGGGTAGGGAGGGGTGACTTTGATCTGCAGGAGCTGAGATTGCTACAGCCGCAGTGATTCAGAGAGATGATAGTCTGCAGCATGAAGGCCGACAGCCGTAATACCACCTGACAAACTGAATCAGTTTATCAGTGAAGCAAACACTGCATCGGACTAAGCAGTAGGAGTCCATGTTGCTGAGATTTGCTTGTCACCCGTCTTGCTCTTGAACAGGTATGAAATGTGACAAGCCGGCTTAATACAGTATAAAGCAGGTCATAGAAAGCAGTAGTGTTCAACAATGCATGGGCTTTTGAAAACTGATAGCATAGTTAATATTATTTTTTCCCAACTCTTTTTATTTAGATATTCCAGTATATTGACATAGAGTGGTTAATGACAGTGACACATATATCAGTAACCCTTTAAGCCCTTACCCACCTGCAAACCCACCCAGTTCAGGTGAGAACCAGACAGGGACGAATCAGGGTCGGGAATAGAGTCAGTGTAGGAAGTGTAGGAATGGAATCTTAGTCCTCTGCCAAGTCCAGTGACAAGTTAGGGGAGTTAACAAATTCCAGGAGAGAGTTTCATATATCTTGGAAATTCTTGAAAATCAAGTTTTAGATGTTAAAGAATTTCCTTGACCCAACTGTAATGTGATGGACAAATGTGTATCAGATGAAAGCCGTCATGAATTTAGTATTACCAACAGAAAATGTCTTCACACGAAGGTAAAAAGGGCTAAATAAACTATGAAAAAGTACTGTAGTTTAGTTACTTTTAAAGAAACTTTGATTATTGATTGTCAGAAAAATATCTGGAGCAGGTCTAGCTGCAGAGATTCAATAAGACGAATGAAAGTTGAGTTCTTGCTGTAAAAAGTGAAGTCATGCGCACACACACACACACACACACACACACACACACACACACACACACACACACACACACACACACACACACACACACACACACACACACACACACACACACACACACACACACACACACACACACACACAAACGTCTAAACTCAAGCTCCCTTAAATCAGTTAATTGAATGTGTCGAATTTCCCTTTGAAATGTCCCATCATGTCACATAGTAAAGGCTTACATTAAGATATTAAAGCCTGAGTCATGACTGTAAAAGCAGGCAGAGGAGCACAGGCAACAGTGAGAGCTTCACTTTATTCTCAAATTCTGATATTATACCTCTTAAAGTTACAGTTGCAGTATTTGGTGTATATTCTCTTCTATCTTAACCTGAATAACGCAGGTGGCATTTAAGGGAAACAAACATGGGGGTCTGTTCTCTACTCGATAGAAGCAAAATGGCAGATAAGGAGACATACTCTGCCTCTCAGTAGGTACAATCAGGTGCAGATTTGTATCCTTTCTAGAGCAGATAAAAATATATTCAGTAGTTATAGTTAGTTCATTATTTTAACAGTGCTGTCATATAAGAGGCATTATATTCAGTGGACCTTATACACTGGCAACTGTTTTTGAAAAGAAGAGAGCAGCACGCTATGAAGAAAAGATGGCCTGTAAATGAAATGGAGTGTGTGAGTAAGTGGAAGAGAAACCTCTCATCCTTCATTGATTTCACTGACTTATTTGCATGGGTCCTGACTGGGAGATGCAGATGAACTGAAAGGTGATCCGAAAAGACTTTCAAAGGCCCCCGAGCCAGGAAAGTTGTACATTCGGGGATGCAACTCAATACTTGGAAGGTGTGCATGAGATTGTGTACACTTTGGTGCGCTGTGTGAAATCCTCACATTATCCGTGAAACGTAATCAGAAGGATTTCAACCTGGGAACGCTCCGAATTTCACGGGCAATTCTCAGATCGATCCACTCCGCTGCAATTGCCGCTCAGGCTCTTTAGGGATAAGAGGACCTAACTGAAAGAACACCACTGAAAAAATACATAAAATCCTGTCCTGAGGAATTTCATAGCCCTCAAAGAGAAAATGTAGTTTCATCCTGAAACCTCCCCTTTGGCTTTGAAAGAAATGTGAAACTTCAAATCAACACCAACATTATCAAAGACTGATTTTAATTCAGGCAAAGACTCTAAGAGACTAAGTATGAAATTATGTTAAATACATAATAGCAGTGAGTTTAGATGAGTGAATATCTGAAACATCCAGGACAGTCCTTCACAAACCTCTGATATGTGATTCGTAGAGACTGTCCTACCAACTGATACTGTAAGTAGCCTAACCCTGACTATATGTAGGACATACAATCACCGGCCAATGGTGCTGCTAATATTTTGCCACCCTCATGTATTTTAATGGAGTGGACAAAATATTAAGGAACATCATTTAATATAATGCACCCTAATACACAACCATCACCCACTAGGACCTCAATAATAAACATAAAGTAGAATTATCACCTTCATGGCAATGTTAACAAAGACTGAAAATGTATAAACTTGTAGAATGTCTTTGTATAATAGTCCATTCAGACTGACACAAAGACATGGGTTAAACCAATATCTAATTATGGGTCAGCATTGCTCAGCTGACCATCCTTCATGACCCTTCTCTCAAATGAAGTCGGATATCGGTCTGGTTTCACATAAATGGGTTCCAAGTGCAGGTTGCCATCCAAGAGTCTGATTGGTTGTACTGTGGGATGAGCAAGTGAGACGTAACTGTTCCTTTCTACAAGTTCACTACTACAATTACAAATGTTTTTACAAATTAGCTCCACAGAGAAGAATGATGATAACAGAAAATTGGCAAGATTAGATGATTGTAGCCGCCATGTTCATTTAATGTAGAAAGAAGTCTCATTTAATACTGTGCAGAAACCTGGTTGCAATCACAAAATTGGACATAGAAATCCCAATTAGATATTCCCCTCAAGTTATATGTATTTATGTATGTATGAATATATGTATGGACTGTAACTACAACTGCTCTTCTAAAAAGACATTTCCAGTGTATGTGCGGTACATTCCACATTCTTCTATGAGCTCTTTTATTCGACTGCAGTGCTTCTCCTGTCCTGATTGATTTGCTGTTTGAGGGCTGGTAGGTGATGCATGGCTGCCCTCTGTGGATGAAACAGGCATCTGCTGTCAGTGCCTCTAAAGTCGAGCATCTGTCATTCCTAAGGACATCTTTGGATTAAGCTTGAAGAATGATGAACCCCATAAGCTCCCACAGCACTGATATATATCCTGGTTGCTGATCAGCTGTTCTTTTCAACATATTCCTGCCTCACTGCTTGAAACTGTTTTGATATTGTTGTTCTGGGGATTCTTCTTTTCTATTTTTCCTCTCTGCTTTATTTAAATGCAGCAGCAGAAACCACACTTTAAAAATAAATTAGGAGATGTAAATTTAGTTGGTAGAGAAGTCGGCATGAATTCACATGAGGTCTATTTGGCTGGAAATTAGGACTCATCCAAAACAGCTCAATATCTCAGGGGGATGTGTAGTCTAAAATATTGAGGACATTTTCCAGCCTCTGATTTGGGCAAGAAGCCTGTTGCCAAACATCGATATATAAAAAGAACAAAAGCAGCAGCCTCTGTTTCTCCGCCTCGGCCTAGAGACGGTTTTAGATACTACTTCCTCTTTTTACTGCAGCTTTTCGGGTATGTGGATTTCGCAGATCAAAAGGAGCGCACTGATGGTTAACCAAAACTCAGTGGGGTCCAAGACGGTATCACGCCAGTGAAAACAGATAATTACGGTCTACTGTCTGATGTGCAAATATTAGATGATATAAATAAGTCACTAAAACATTGAACCCAGAAAGCCAAACAGCCACACTATGTCATGTACATATCCAGTACTCCTCAGAAGACGATCCCTTTCCATTTTGGGTTCTCTATGACCTTTCATCAAGAGTCAAAATCAGGAAAATCTTCACACCAGGACTAGTAAAGGGTTTTGGCAAGTTCCAAAAGTTGTCGTCACAGCTCCCACCTATTCAGATACCAGAGAAGTGTCTGCTCAGTGGTTCACAAGCTGTTAGACAATCCGACAAGCATGATGTTTGCCTCACAGATATCAGTGTATATGTCAGCCTATGAGTAATACTTGATGTCATTTAGAAAGAGTATTGTTGTTTAGAGCTTAATCAATTTCTCAATAACAATATCTCTCTATTGGAGAAGGGTGATATATGTTGAAATGTTGATTGGATTTCAGATGACTGTATCACAATATGTTTGCTCTGCTTGGAGATCCATGCTGGGACTTTTAAAGTGGCCTTTGTGAATATATGGAGGAACATTCCCTCTGAGTGAGGGTCCCTCAAAGGACAGTTATGGACATGATGCCACCCCCCCTTCCACAATTCCATCTACAAACCCATTTTCATTCCTATTTTTATTTGACCATTTCTATCCAGACTGAAATACTATTGATTGAACCGCCTTAGAACTTTCAACAAACATTCATTATCCACACAGGATGCTTTACCTAAGTCAAGCCTTACAGAGCAGCTAGCACAATAACAAAACAGATTAATAACATTTAAACTCTTAAATATCAGTATCTGTATCGTCCTCAAAAATCCAGGATCTGCATATTAGCAGTCTGTTGTTCACTCTATGAACCACTCTTGTATTGTTAGATGTAACAGATTACAGCCTGCAGGAGATGCTAGGCAGGCTCCAGATCATTAGTCATGTTATACTCCAGTCTGCAACAGAAGGCTCCCTCCCCAGGTATGTCCTTATACAGTGTGTCCTGTTATGTTGTATGGCCACAGATATTGTTTCTCTCTCTGTGCTTCTGGCACTTCTTACCTGCACTGTGCTGTCTCTCTGCCATAGGTTCACTCACGGGCTCAGCCCGCTAATCACAGTCTCCACGTCTTTACTCCCACACCAACAGAAAGAGACGACCTGGAGAACACAAGATGACAAGCACACCTTCAGCTCAAACATGCTCAGGTATACAGGCTCTACCAAGCACCCTGCAGAAACTCATACTAAAAGGGCCATACTGGTGTTTTCACAGGGTCATTTGTTTCATATCACTTTACACTCCTACTGACCATGTGATTTTGAGTTTTAAATGTGTTTTATCTGGCTGGATTACATATTTTATATTAGATCATTACACAGCTGGATTTGAACCCCAGACGCTGCAGTTATATGGCGTGTGTCTTAGCCAGTTGGCTAACGGGGCACGCCTACTACATTACCTCTACTGCTGGGCATCATCTGAATTGTTCCAATATCAGTGCCAATATCCGACTTTGGTTACTGATTTCCAATGGTACAAAGAAGTAGTCAGAACCTTCGCTTGAAATGTAACAATGTAAAAAATACCAGTCATGTTAAATGTGATACATATTGTAGAAATGTTGATTAAATGTACTGAAATGCGGAATGAGATTCAGTGTTTCCATGGTTTGCAGAAAGTACAACGCCAATAATTTATGTCGGTGACTGAGCTGCTGAAATGTAGCCCCTGAAAATAAAAAGAAGTCAGCCCCCCCCCCCCCCCACCACATCACCCTGCTTCCACCACACACTCTGTACACTTCAACAAATAAAGTGAAACTGCAAATAGATGTTGGACTCAAACAGCCTTCCTGTCCAGCTATGATTAATAGTATAACAACCAGCTCTAGTGCAGGGAAACCCTCCAGAGATCAGGTCCTGTAAGACCAGCATTACTGTAACTAGTGTCCATGGAAGCTCTGCTGGGACTGAGATGAATGGTGATGACCTTTTCCTTCTTACTACACTGACATTTTCAGCTAATTTACTCATTTACACATTTGACACTCTTATTCAGATTAAATTAATTCTAGAATTGAATTCGGTTCTAGCAGTGTACCGTCTTTCCCCTTCTGATCTGTTCCCAGCTACAAAACCTCTTCTACCATCTGAGCTGAATGTGAATTTGACTGATGGATGCCCTCAGAAGGGATTGTGACTCATCATTTTTTTCCTCTGGCAGCACTCTGATTTGAGAAACGGAAGAAAACGGTATGTTGTGAGGAGGTTTTTGGTTTTTTTCTCTCTCCCCCTTTTTAACATCATTCTATCTTTGGTGTATTCACACAAAGCAGAATTGAATCGTACCACAGGCAGACCCTGTGTCAATATCTGCAAATCCTGTCTGAGAGAATAAGCCGATGAGATGCACTGACACGGCCGCCTGATCCTACAATCATTTACAGAATGTAAATAGGATGCGAGTAGATAGGCGACCTGTCAGTGACATGCCTCATGTCATGACACGTGCATTTGCATATTCATCCGACTTGTTACAGCTGAGTGATCGCAACCTTCTCTATTCTAGTGTCTGTCTATTTCAAAATAAAATGACCAAGATCAGCTATCTCATGTGATGTCCTGGTTATAATCTTAAAGTTTAGGAAAACACCTTCCAGTAGAAATGTGGGTCATTTTACAGTTTTGTAGTAAAGAACAAGAGCAGTTCACAATAGGTAAATAAAGTCATTCAGTTCAGCATATCTACACCAACAACTGTGTTAAGCTTGCATGAGAGCAAGTAAGCACACAATGAGATCAGTCCCTGTGTAGGATATGATCCAAATCCAGTTTTGATTACACTGATACATGATACACTTAAATCTATATGCTACAGCTCCATAGCGATGCATAGCGATTCTCTTATTTCAATTTACACTATATGGAAAGAAGTGTGTGGTCACCCCTGTGCACATAATACCACTGGTTTGGGCCTCTTAGTTCTAGTAAAGGAGAATCTTAATGTTGCAACATCCAGAGTACTAGTAGTTACAAATCACAGGTTGTTACAGTTCTCAAGTTCCTTGTTGGAGGTAGAGATTCAGCTTGAGTGAGGTAGAATGGTTTCCAACTAGCAGAGAGGCTGATGGTGAGAAATATGCACTCATTCTACCCAAGGGAGCGCCATTGCGTATAATTCATTGTAAAAAAAAAAGGTGGCTATAGTGAAGAACAGTGACATAAAACCCACTACCACATAAACAACTATCCCCAAAACACAGATGAAATCATCATACCCAGATACCGGCAGAAGAAAAGGAAAGAGCAGGTAAGGGAATCAGCATTTTCAACTATGAGTACAATAAAAAAAACCTTCAAAGACAAACTCATTAATAAACATGGACTTGGACTCAATATTTGAGCATCTCTGCTGCAGACAACAATGTGTTTGTAATGTTATGGCAGTTTGAAGGCTCTTTTCTTTCTCATATCAATGCTACTTGTACTTTTTTGAGAATTCTTATTCCTTTTTTCCATACCACTTATCCTACAGAAGGTCACAGGAGCTGGAGCCAATCCCAGCTGTCATTGGGCGAGAGGCAGGGTTCACTCTGGACCGGTCGCCAGTCCATCACACGGCTAACATGTAGTAGACACACATCCATTCACACCTGCATTCACACCTACAGGCAATTTAAAGTCACCGATTAACCTAACCTGAATATTTTCAATGATCACTAATTATAGTTTTATTTGGTTATCTTTTATTTCAAGTATTTTATTTGGCTACATTTGAATTTGCATCCATTTCAGTTTACATTGTGTGTTGTGCCAGAACTTTAAAGTCTAAAATAACAAAACAACTATTGGATGGATGGCCATTAAATTTCACATGGACAAAATACTTTTTCCTCTAGCACCACCATGAGTTTGACATTTTGACATATTTTTTTACTACTATTGTTGTTTGTTTTATTGTTTGTGTAGTTACTTATTATTTATTGTTCTTTATTCTGTCTATTGATGCTCTTTATTTTTTTTTAATGTTCACTTGGTGCTGCAATAATGTAAATTTCCCCACTGTGGGACTAATAAAGGAATATCTTATCTTATCTTATCTTGTCTTATTTTATCTTTATTTTGTGGTTTTGAGTCAAATGTCCCCACAACTAAACACATTATCTTCCACTCAGGGTCAACTGTAATACATTTTAACTGTACAAATATGACCAAATACTGTACTTCCAAAACTAATGACATTCCATCAGCAACATCTATACTGTGTGTTTAGTGCTGTTTAGCAAATGGTATCATCCTAACACGCTAAACTAAGATGGCAGACATGTTAAACATATCTGCTAAGCAATTAGCATGTCAGTATTGGGATTATGTGCATGTTTTCAAGCTGATGTCAGCATTTAGCTCAAAGCACTGTGAGTACAGACTCCCAGACGTGCTAGCGTAGCTGAGATCTTGTTAAGAGTGTGACAGTCCATTAGCAGCCTAATACTGTAGATAAATGTCAAATAATCACAAATAATGTTTAAAATTCAACTGAATGTGAAATGAGACTTAAATATTAGACTGACCAAATATAATGCCTTACCCTAACCCTCATCAGAGCATCCACACTAAACAAGACTTTAACTGTACATGAGTACAACTTAATTAGCTACTGTACCTAAATACTGCTCTGCTTCGTCACAGTTTTCAGAGACAGAAAATCCACCATTCACACACCTTTGCATTGTTGAACCACACTAAACTGGTGTTTAGCTGACGCCTTTAGTATTAAAAGTTCAGAGAGTCCATTTCAGAGAAGTAAAAGTCCTATAATCCCCCAAATCACTGTGCAGAGTCACAGTGCAGGGACAGCGTTTCATATCCCCCAGTAATGAAATGTATGATCAGGCACAGGAGCAGGCAGAGCTGTATGCATGTATGAATGTGTGTTAATACATACCTCTCTGTGGGAGGCTTTTGTGTGAGAGAGTTTCTCCCAGAAAAGCTAATCCGCCCCGACAGAAAATCACTGCTGCACCGAAAAATGTTTAATAACCTACTTTCCATGATTACACCATGGTACACCTGCAAAGCTCATTAGCTTTAGGTTATCAAGATGAAAGGTTCAAAGGCTTTTTATAAGTCAATTAAAAGAGATGAAAGATAATGAGTTTGATGGAAAGGTTTAATAGGTTTTCTGTTATATGTCTTATTGAAAGGGAAACGTAGTTTCAGAGGGCTCAGTTCCCAATACAGAGGGGGAGAAAGATATGCATCTCTTTTTCAATTAAGGCCAATTGTTCTTTTTTTTTTTTTTTACTGCTTTTCACAGAGAAATAGGGTTTTGTAAAATATACCTTGGTTTATTGATTATCATTCAGATTTTATATTCCCAAGCAATAAAGACTTGCTGTGTTTACTGCTTAACAAGACGCTATCGACCACTCTACAATCATCACAGAGTATCTGTCCTGGATTTCTATAATCAGATGTTCACTTGGACATTTGAATTATTGCTTTCTGTCAACAGATTTTCATCTTTGATTTTAGATGAATCTTTTTATTCCTGCTCCCTTCCAGCATATTTGTATAAACATGCACTGTGTGGTGAGGTGTTGTGATTACTTGTGCAACAATGCCAGTGAAGCAAAGTCATCTTTTCTATGGATACTTTTTTTTTGAGTTCATTATATACAGGCCTGCACTACTTATAGCAATTAGCCAAAGCCATACAACATGGGTCGAGATAGAGGGGTGAACCTGAGTATTACTAACTCATTTGAGCACTAAGTAAGTAAGTTGACTGCTGCTGGTACCAGCTCTTGTACAGATTGTACATTTATGATGTGATGACACTATGGTTAAGGTCTGTGGTTAGGTTTAAGCACAACAAGCAGATGGTTAAATCTAGAGAGAGATTGTAATTTGATTTCATGTATATCGTTTCGGGACACATACTTTAAAGACTGAAGCTGTCATTGTTTTAATGGGCGGACAGTCTCCTTGAAATTCCCAGCACTAGTCCAAACTGTTAAAGCTTGTAACTAGCTCCAAGATAGTCTAAATTATCTTTGAAACAGAGGTCTGCTGACCAGAGTTCAGCGCTGCACAGTTTGGGGAAGCTAACAGGAAAAACACACTCCTAGTTGAAAAATGATGAAAAGAATATCCCAGGGATTGTCAAAACTGTTGTAAATCATTGAGCAACTCAACTCAACTTCAACTCTTAACAGTAGCAAGTGAGAATTGTTGATGATCTGGCAGTCATTAGCCATGCCTTCCAACTGTCTGCTTTTATACTCAGCTTACTTTTCCCCCTAATAATGTAGCTAAGTACAATCGGCTTCTGCTCGTTACATTCATTGGGCCATTAGGCCAGATTTTGAGTTAAAAAACATCTGCCAGCACATTTTGTACTTAGCTATTACACCCATTTGGTTGCAGCTGGATCTTAAAATGGAGTTTGTTGTTTTCACCATAATATTCTCTTTGATAAACTTCTCTGACTAAACTCTACAGTGGTTTAAAGTTTATAGTTTTAATTGTGCAAAGTGTGGTGTCTTTCGGAAATTGGAATAATTGAAGTGTAAAACAGAAGTCCCTTAAGCTTTTGTTCTTGAGGAACTTTTATTCAGTTTGTATATAAATGATTGGCAAGGATCATGCCACAGAGCATGCGCAGTGCATGTATGCAGATGATATGTTTATATCTTACAGAACTGTGCCCTCAACTTCAGGACTTACTCACAATAGAGTACAATCAGTGTTGGGGAGTAACTAGTTACATGTAACAGTGTTGTGTAATTTAATCACAACATAAATGTAAGTGTAATCTGTTACAGTTACTGAGGAAAAATGTGTTATTAAATTACAGTTACTGATGAAAATGTTGATGATTACAACATATATTGCTGCTTTTCATTCATTGAAATCAATATTTTTTATATTCAGTAAATAAATCATGACGTGGGTTTATTTGGAACACACATGAGCTTACATTGTGTCACAGTACCAATTAAGCTCATGACAGACTTTTGACTTTTTTCATCAAATATCTTTATTTTATATTCTAAAATCTACATGAACTAATGAATACATTTTACAATGAGAGATAAATCTTCTTTATAAGAAATGATCTCTCTAATAAATCATGTCAGTATCCATGAAAAACAGCTGAACTTAGATTTTGGTGCTTAATGGGAACATTTACCCTAACAGCTGAAAACATTGGTTAGAAAAATAGAAAAGTCATCAAAAAGTAATCAACTGTAATAAATGACATTACTTTAATGAAGTCATTGAAATACTTACATTACTTATTACATTTTAAATGAGTGCTATGTTTTTAAAACAATCACATCACTGATAATGTATGTACAGTATAAGATAAGATGTCACTACTGCAATATTCTTCATTAATAAAATATGTTGAGTTTTGATCATTTCCTTAAATTTGCGGATATTATCTTGGTTGCATTCACTTTTTAAAAGTCAGAATGAATATCCTGAGTGTAGTCTTATTCTTTTTTAACAGCAGTGATGCTTCTGTATAAAATTCAGCACATCATCAGTTACCCTCTTTATTGTTCACTTCACGTTTCATCTCACTCTGAGGAGGAAGTATATTTTTACCTGTCTGGGAAAACGAAGAACTAAACTAAAAATAAAACAAAACAAAATAAAACTTCCTTTGTCTTAGTTCCATTTCCTCTCCCTACATTTGGTCCTTGAAGGCAACACATAAAAATGAAAAATTCAGCAGTAGGTAAGAGGCTCTTGTTTTTTTCCTCACTTAAATTATGGCCTACTCTGTCTGGGTATATATACCCATTTCCTTTGCATAATATCTCAACTAATGGGAAACTAATGGACGCATCATTCTTGAAAGAACATACTTCCTGCTAAATCGCCAGTGGCCCTCACGTACTGCCCAGTCATAGCCAGCCTGCAGGGGCTGTCAGAAATAGAGCTAAGTGGGACTTTACACTCCAACAAGACCTGACAACAGCTTATTTTCTACATGATAATGGTGCAGTCTTCAGTTTACACAGTTTATCATGTGTACAAACACTATACAACATGTAAATGAACAGTTAAATAAGACAGTTTTGGAGTTTTGAGAAAGTGAAATGTCTCTTTTTGATGCCAGGGTAGCTGTTTTTCTTCTGCTTTCAGTCTGCATACTAAGAAAGATAGACTAGAAAGATAAGTTCTGATGTAAAAGGGACAACTACACAAAATCACTGGCACCAATGTGCTGGATATGTCAGAAAGTTTAGTTGCCACTGTCCCATGAAACAGGATGTGTTTTTGGGTTTGTTGCTGACCCAGGCATGTCATCTCAGAGAGACAGCGCTGTACTGGTAGGCATGATGTTTTTAACAAGATGTTTCACGTTGTTGAGTGGCTTTTCAGTGTTGAAATGAAATGTGCTAAAACTGCTGTGAGAATCAAAACTACTTAACTTTGTATAAAACAAGATATCAAAATATGTAAAAGCAAGACTTGCAACACTTGTATCCGGTTTTCCATGCACTACCCATGACTTCTAGCCAAAGCTAGTAAAGATGGGTGCTTTTACTCTGTCATTGTAGGGGGGACATTCCTGTTTTGTGCTGTTTGTCCCTAGCATGTCAGCCTGAGGAGACAATCCTGACCTGACATTTTGGGGTCAGTGTGCAAATTTCCTGAGAAAAGAGCCCTCAAAAGTCGATTTTCAAGGAACAAAGTGTGCTTGCTGTGGTCTGCCCACCGTTAAAATATTTATCTTAAATACAACTCAATCCCCAGTGATCTAATCCCAAGTAGCCACATTACACATACTCCTCTTGGAAAGCCACTGTAAATAGCAGCAGAAATAGCAGCAAAATTAAAAACCAGCATCACAGTTGGGGTCCTTGGTTGCAGAGATGCTATTTATACCGGCCGTCTGGTTCTGCCATGTCCCAGACCTTTACCAACCTCACTGGATGGGCTGGGTGTTTCATTTTAACAACACTGCCAGCTATTCTCAGCCATTAGGCCTCAACTCTATAATGTGCATAACTGTTACACTGCCACCTATTTATGCTCTGTCCAATAGGCTACATTTGTGGAATTAAAAGTGTTAGAACTCACACATCAAAATGTGAAGGTTTATTAAGCTTAATTTTGACACCATGCAATGTTCAAACAACACGGTAACACCATGGCCTATCATGGTGTGGAGGCAGTACAAGACGTGAACAAGTATATAGGGATAATTAGGATTTACATGAGCAGTGTGTTTATTTTTTTATTTTTGCTCTCTTCAGTAGACTAGTGAAAAAGTAAACTAAGAAAGTCAAATTGTCATCAGGGGGTCAAATACATTTGCTGGTTGGTTGAATTTGGCCCAGGGGGCGCTATTTGCTCACACCTGCTGTATGGGATAAATAGGCTCAATGAGGGTGCCCTGTAAAGATTAGCAAATGCACTTAGTTCGAAAGTAAACAAGCTCGTTTTGCATTTGATCCTGGTTTAAGAAGTTTTAAGAAGTTTTGGTGAGTTAAGAAAGATTTATATTTCGTGTGGAGGCAACAAGCGCCTTTACATTCCTGATGTCGGTGGAGTTTGTTGATAGTTGAGATGAATGAAGCAAAGTGAAGAAAGACTGCTGCTCTTCACTGACACACAGCTAACAAAGTAATCTTCACTGCAAACCCTCTGAACACCACATTCATTGGTTTCTATCACAATTTGGCCTCATATTGTCAGGTGTAGAGCAGGTTGCCCACTTATCGGAAGATCGACGGTTGGATTCCCAACTCCTCCAATCTGCTTGGTGATGTGTTCTTGGGCAGGATACTTAAACCCAAATTAGTCCAGATGACTACGGCAACAGTGTTCGAATGCTTGTGAATGGGTGAATGTGACATGCAGTGTAAAAGTGGTACAAAGTACATGGCCGGATCTACCATACAGGCAAGTGCCCCTCCATTAAAATACTTTTTTTTTTCTTTGGTCAGGCTCTACAGAAATACAACACAAGGCTTGACCCATTCTCTAGATGGTGATAATTATGGTCACTGTTGGAAATCTAGTATGTCCAAAACTAAATATGTAGTCACAAGGTTTCCACCCCAACAGCAATGCAATTATCCAGTTGGATTAAGGAAACAGTTATTGTCAAGACAATTAAGTCTCATGATTGACTGTTTTATTTGTCAATTTGATGGCAGGGCGGCATTGTGATTAGGTTGCATCAACGAGTGTGCGGAAAAAAAATAATGAACTAGTGGAAATTGGACAGCGTTGGCAGTAAACAAGTCGAGAAGGGCACATGAGCTTCCCCTCAGGGTACTAATCCAGCCTTGTATAAGTACAGTCCATTTACCATTTACCATGATGGAATCTGTGTTTCATTGTGTCATCTCTAGACTCATATTTAGCTGAATATTTTTTGAGTGCAAAACCCATCAACTCCAGATTACAAACAGGCCAAAATTAAATAGATCACATTTTCTGTCAATGTACTAGTACAACACAACACATCTCATAACATCACATAACATCACCATCTTACTAAAGATTTAAATAAAAGACAAAAGGAGAAAATACTCAACCCAGCTGTCACTGAACACCAGCTGGGGTTTTGTAGAAATGTCTATTATCAACAGCCTGTCTGGTAAATTGGTTGATATACTGTATGCTCTGCAAACCTCCTTTACAGCAGCAATTGCTACTAAACTACCTACCTGAGAGTTCTTGAAGACACTTCTTAAAAGCACACTTTTCAATTGCGTGACCTTTTAGATCAAAAAGATGAATCAGCATCTGCCAGCCCTTGTTTCAAAACCTAAAGAACCTGCTTCATCTTCAGCTTTGATATTTGTGAATTCCTTTATGTCTGTATGTGGTCTTTACAGTCACTGATGCTTTTGTTACGAGTACATCAGCAGCTAGTTGGAATACTCACAGTGAATAGGATGAGAATTATGAGGTGGAAGAACCACCTGAGGTCAGGACTCCATCTTCACACCTTTGCAGTGCCCGGAGCTCGGAACTCATCCTCACCGTCACAACGTCCTGTGGGAAGACAGACAGAGGACACTTAAGGAAATCAATCACTGTCTGGGCGCTCGCCTTGCAGACACCTAAACTATACTGAATAATCGCCGAACTTCTGTCTGCACGCAACAAGGTCAAACGTTCAAGACATTGTTCATCGATCTCAGAGCAAATCTTCTATGTTTTGTTTTCACTCCACATCCGCTACAGAATGAAAGGACAAACTAGAAAACACATCTGCAGCAGAGTGTGTAATGTTGGATATGTGAGAGTTTCAATCTAAATACATCCGCCTTGATCAGTGACTTCAGATCGTTCATACTACATGATGATACTCTGGAACTTCTAGTATAGAAGCTAGTAAAGCTGTGAGGCGGTTTGGGTTTGAGATGGTTGGGTGTATTTGGACCCAGTTCACAGTTCAAGAAATTTGTATCCAACATTTTATATCAGTTTTATTACTGGTTAAAATGACGAACATCACATCAGTTGTAGGTAATACTGTAAGCCAGCTAATACTGTGACAGTTAGTGATCACTGTACTTTTTCCTATTGTCCACCATCCACCAGGACTGTATTTTGCACTTTAACACATACAAATCACTGGGTTCAAATTTGACACACTTTGGGTCACATAGCACAAACACAACACTGGGTTCATGTATTTTTTTTATGATTTTTAGTGTCTAATATGAGGCTTCAGCTGTCTGAGTTGGCCAAACAAAGTCTTTTTAGCAAAAAACCCCACAAAGAAACCCCTTTGTGTTTCTGCAGACAGTGTTTGGGGATATAAACTACATTTTTCTAGCTCAAACTGCTTGAGCCTGATATTAGCTTCAAAGTACTGAGGTATTTCTTCACAGAGCAAGGTCAGCGGATTGTGTTCTCCATCTTTCAGAATGTAGTAACTCTATGAATATCACTTCATAACCAGCATGGAAAAAAAAAAAATTATTCCAGCCAATAACTTGTTCGATGTACAAGTCTTCCTACTTCATCAGGACTTGTACATCAAACAGTAAACTAACAGCATTGGGATGCAATATATGTGATGAAGATACTTCATTTAAACAATGCTTCATTATAATGATCTAACATCCATGCACCTCACTTTTACATTGTATTTACGCTGTGCAAAAGCAACATAAATGTAGAAAATTTCGTGGTCAGCAAAGTACTCACATGTCACTCATACAGGTGGTGATTAGCTATGTAGAAACTATGCTGAGGGCTGATTACACAGTTGGTGAAAGACTGTTTTTTCTATAAAGGGCAGTTCTATTCTTTCTGGGTTGATTACACTTGCTAGATTCAAGTTTGTTCCATATTTTATAATAATTATATACCAGCAGACAATTCTCTAGAGGCGCATGCTTTTTTTGCTGCTGTATCACAGGAGCAGCATGAATTAATCTGCATTATTCTGCCTCTAACAGCAGATTTTATCACTGCCGTCAGTGTCTGAAGACATCAGTTTAGATTCATGTCATTTTGCTTACTTTGAATCATTTGTTCAACAGGACAGTGAAGACAAAATTAAGTCAACATGCAGGCTGATGATAGAAGATGACTTTAATAATGCTAGAAGAAATGTTAACTTTTGATTTACTGATACTTTCAAAGCATAACAGAACCTTTGCCATTCAGATTTTTAACTTAAACATAATTATCTAGTCTCACAATTTTAAGGCTGTTCACACTTGCAATTCAGGTCCTTGTGGTTACCTAACCCAATTATCTTCCAGTCATCTTCCACATTTAAAAACAGACAGAAAAATATATTTAAAACATAAAAACACTTATAAAGTAAAGTCCTGATGTGCAATTTGGTTAAAGGACAGGTAGTGCTGATGTATTAAAGTGTTGTTGCTAGCTTTAAGGAGCTTTATTTTCATATCTGTGGCCTTCAGTTCTATTGGTTATGATGACAAAGTAACTCACATTGCAAAAAGTAGGTCCAATGGGGCAATAACACAAGCAGTCACACAATCCAACAACAATTTAGCCAAGTTACTTAGCACTTTATATGTAAGACTAAACGTTTACATGTTAACACGCTTAAAAAGTTCCCTCATTTTTCACAACTAAAACTTCAGTAAGCCGAGTTGACACAGGAAATCAATCTGTAAATTGTCATAAATGTTCAAGGAAATAATTGCATTATTCAGCTTCAGTCTGATGCAATCACTATGGTGAGTATAATGTTATAATAAATGATAGAACTGATGGTCAGAGTAGTGAAACTTCTAATAAACTGTAATCTGTTCTTGACTTGATTTCACAGTTTTTAGCCCCAAAACTTCACAGTCACAAATTGAGATTTCAAACATGGTAACACATGCAGAATGCTCCCATCATATGACATGTGACAAGGAAGATTATGTTCTTTCATTTTCACCATGATTCAAACATGTGATGTAATGTGTGATGTGATGTGTTAATAGGGTCTGCCATCATTGACAGCCACATAGCCATGTGTGAAATACTGTGAAAACACGCACCATTGATGTGACTTTTTTACCATTTATAAGTCGGGGTGCGTCTTATACAACAGTAAAATGCAGAGAGAGGTTGGATCTGAATTTGGTACAGTAATAGGATTGTAAAGGGTGGTCCACACTGAGAGCGATAACTATAACAATGACTATAATCAAAATGTGAGCATCCACGCTTATGAACTATAATGTCCTATAAACAGCGGTGTCAAGCATGCACTGCACATTCCAGCAAATCAATTACCGGACCGTTAACCCGACACACTGTTTCAGCTGTTCATGTATTCATCACTTTTTAGCCCCAATTTACTTTTGGACAATAACGTTTATCTTATCGTATCTTAACCCTCACATACTGTTCATATTCTGACTCTTAATTAGTGTCTACACCGATTCACATTCATAAATTCCCCATCAGTTATTAATACATATTTGATAAATCCTTCTGTTTGATTCACCTTATGGAGAAAAAGACATTCACAATCTCTATTGTATGGTCTAGGAGAACATTTTTATAGAATATGATTAATACAACATGTCTGAATGGTGTTTTTTGAATTCCCTACATGTGCATATATAAAAATGTGAATCAGCTGCAAAACATTTAAAAAAAAAAAGAAGATATATTTTATCCCCATTTTTGTAAACTGTGGGTCACATTAGTGCAGAGGGTGTTTTTACAGTTCTCATTCGTGAAAATCTGTCAAATCTGACCCTGAACTGTATGTAAGGGTTAATATGAATATATAATATACATAATAAACCAGTCTTTAATAGAAAAGCATTTTTCCCTTCATCAGACTCCTCAAAATAGACCATGTCTTATGCATTGGTGTGACCTATTTACCGGTTTTTACTGTAATTGTTTGTCTGGAGCTAATAAAGCTGCAGACCTTTGCTGACAGAGATCTTAGCTCAGTCCTAAGAGTAATGGGAAAAAAAACCCTCTTAAATCTCCATTTTGAATTAAAAATATAAAACTATAGCTTCTGTATATTAGGTAACATGCTTAGAGCCAAATCTGTAAAAAAAAAACTGTTATGCTGGCAGATGTGAGTTCTGCAGTGTCTGCAGTGACTCCCAGCTGACATGAAGTTGAGATACTTTGTCAGAGCGTGAGACATGAAGGATGCTTGCTGTGTTTGACTCACGCTGGCTCTGCTAGCGTGCAGAGGGGTCTTCACAGGAGTCAGTACCATCCATCAGAGGGCAGAGCAGGCAGCGATTCACACCGTCTGCACGCAGCAGCAACAAACAAACTGACAGGAGGAACAAGAATTCCTCTTTGAAGCATCAGCAACCAGGAGGCCATCCGTCACAGTGAAGTGAGCCCTGCTCATTAGGTCCTAAAGCTACTTAGTTCCCACTAGTTTAATGCCCACTGCAGCACTTGCTCAATATGGATTATGATTTCTGATCACATTATTCTCACTGTTCCAGAGAGCAGTCAACTCTCTAATTACCTCACCGAGCACTGAGGCCATGTTCACTCTTACTATGCATTCAAAACAACTCAATACAATTAATCGTGGCTGGAACATTTAGGCAGCTTTCATTTCAAACCTACTTAATGCTGACAATCAGAATTAAGTCTTTTGTGGCGGGGCTGTTAGACTGACTGCAGCAGAAGCCTCTATCATGGGACTGCAGGAGCACTGATGTCTGATTCTCTGCTCCAGTTTTGTTCTCCACGCACCTCTCACTCTCACTCTCTTTCTCTCTGTGTTTCGCTTCCTGTTTCTCTCCCAGCTGCTTTTCTTTCTCTATTAATATTCCTTTTCATTCTATTTTTTCCCCCTCATATTCCTCCTACACCCACCCGACCATGCAGACACACCCAAACCCTTATATACCTTTATATTAAGAATTTTAATTGCATAGACACCTACATATATGTCTGTATCCAACCCAGGTAGCAGTTTACTTCAAAACGAGTGTTTGTTTGATCTTTGAAAGCTTTCATTCAATTTGAGGGGATCAACATCTGGTTATTTTTGTAGCTTTTTGAAATCAACAATCCAGTAAGCGTGCCCACTTTACACAGCTGGCCAGTTGTGTGTAGGTAGTAAAGTAGGAAAGGTTTAAACTTCTTTCTCTGGCTCTCTTTTTCATTCTACACCTTTGTCACGATTCACCATGAATACATTTGACATAACGCTATCTGAAGGTGTCAAATAGTGACCCATGGGCCAAAATCCAGCTCCAGTAAAAATACTTAGCCTCCCGATGAAAGCTGAAATTCTGACTAAAATAGTTTACATCAAACTTTGTATACACTTTCTTACAAATCTACTGAATATAACACAATTAACACCCAGTTTGTGTAAATCCCTGTAGATATAACGCCATCTAATACTGCTCCCACACCAGGAGAGGCATTAAAACCATGCTGTTTGAACACTTGCTAAAATTAAGTCTAATAAACCTACCAAAAAAATGATATTTTAATGTGTGAATTCTTAATTCTACAACATTAGCCTGTTGGAGCAGAACCGATATGTTCCAACAACAGGCGGCGGTGGAACAGAAATGTGTGTTAGAACTTTCAATCAACCAGAAATGAATCAGGTCACTGTTCATCATGTGTGGATAACTTAGAAAGTACATCTCTATAGTTTTTAAGTGCAACACAAAACACATATTCATGTATGAGTCATTTTTACCTAAATGAATATCAACCCTTCTGTTAATACAACAGGCATTAACTAAAACATGAGGTATCATTTCATTTAAATGAGGCCTATTGACCATCATTTCCAAATAAATATGTGTAAAACCTGTGGTAATAAATTGGAATGAACTTGGCTTAAAAAGGTCTAACACAGAATTGGGTGATAATTTATACGTTATGCTTTATAACAGTCAAACCACACCGGGTCAATTTTGACCCTGGAGGACAAAAGTTGAAGACAACAGGAGGGTTATAACAAGTTGTGTCTCTTTTAGCTCTCACTTACTACTACTTACTAATGTGAAACGTGAAACATGACACCTGCCCTAAACAGTGTTATTAATCAACTTTAATTCATTAAAATAAAGCAGGGAGTTCCACAGCTGAGGGGCCCGAAAAGCAAAGGCCAGGTCCCCTCTAGTGACATGATGAGATATACTGTAGGAACCATCAGTAGAACCCTGCTGGAGGATCTCAGGAAGCTATCAGGCTCATAAGGAGTTAACACAGATATAAGCAGGTGCCTGACCATTCAGTGCTTTAAAATGAATCCTAAAACTCACAGGTAACCAGTGAAGGGCAGCAGGGATTGGAGTAATGTGGTCACTTCTTTTAGTACCGGTTAAAAGCTTGACTATAGCAACAAAACTATGTTTAAGCTGAAGAATCAAAGCACATAATACTTCCTGCAGTGGCACTAAACTCTAATACTGGTGCAGAATCATCCAATACAGATATCCAAACTGACCTTCTGTAGCCGTCTCCACACAAATAGCCACAATTAGTGTGATTGAGGAGTCTAAGTTCTCTGGAAGTAGAGCACAGCGGGGTTCCTAATCAAAGTGACATGAGCCCTCTGTGAGACATCCCAGAAAAAAAAAAAAAAACTGCTAATAGCTTCTGTGCTAAGGAGCCAGTCACCTGTGTGCCACACCGCCAGCTCACTGGGGAATCACTGCCACAGTTTTTTTTCTCCCCCTGTCAAGTTATCTGTCTGTCACTCCAACAGTGTGTAAACATCTACTGAGGCATTGTGGGACCAGGATAAATAAGATGAGAGTCACATGACTAATGAACAATGCTTTCAGCTAACTTATCATCATGTGGCATCAGCCCCAAAGGGCTTCATGATAAACTAATTAGGCCACTGTAAATTCTGTAGTGTGAGTGTAACGCCTCTACTCAGTCTGCTTAAAGTGTGAGTGAATAAACAGAATCTTGTTGTTTTAGGTCTCATGCTGCTGTCACCTTATTCTTAATTAAGTATGTATGAGGGATTGTGAATAAGGTGAAAGAAGTGTCTAACCTGCTAATCACTACATGAAGACATTCAAATGAGACATAAACACAAACTGTTATTTTTTGTGAGAACCACCCAGAAACTGTTCTGTTGCACCTTTTTTTTGGCATTGTTCACACACCAAAAAAGTTCTGTCAAGTCCTCAGTAGATTTACAGTCAGGTGTTTCACATTATATTAGATTTTATATATGATATTTACAATATTCTTTCAGTGATATGATGAATCGTTCAGTTGTATGTAAGGGAAATGGAAGTGACCTCAGCACTTCCCCGATGAAAACGAGACAGCTGAAAACATTTGGTGAATAAAGGACACTGTGCACCATGTTTTATTATTGATCGCATTAAAAGCCTAACGAGACTGAGCCATAGCTGAGCTTTAAATGCTGAATGTTTTATGTTAAAAAAAAGAGAAACTGAACAACAGAATCAGTGCTCTGGAAATATATATTACACTGCAGACAACAGGTAAACCTGGACAAGGTGCTCTACTTATAACAGTAAACTAAAACAGAAGCAGATCAGAAAATAAGGAGACTTATTTAAAAAATGTGGAAAAACTGGGAATAAAGCCCTGTGTTAAATAATGAGGACTGTTTATCTGTAGATGAGACCACTATTTAAGAATTTATTGAAATTACTGCTGTTTCCTCCCACCAATAAACTGCCTACAATACATTTAGCATATGAAAGCGCTATTAAAACATCCTGTCAGCACCCAGTAGCCTCTAAAGGCTACAGTTCTGGTTTAACTCATGATTCATTGCATTGATCTTTGTTCTGCGAGTTGGGGACCGTTTTTTATTCTGAAATAACGTTCCTAGCAAAGTTCATCCAGTTAAATGATCTTTATAAACTTTTTTTTTTTTACATGTGTCACTGGGAAAATATGGGGGAAATTAGCGCCAGCAGCATCAGCACTAAACATCTTCAGACAGCGTGCCACACGCTGCCATCTCACCACTGAATCATGCTCCACAGGCACTTTTGTTCATTAAGTTCTTAATCACTCTGTTCTCCAGTGGCCTATTTATTTGCTTTGAAAAAATGTTGCAAAAATATGACACAATCCTGCATAGAAATATCACGCTATAAAGAGACCCTGTGTGACAGCAAACAGTGCATTGGCAGAGTCATTATGTATCGTGTTAATGAGAAAACTTACTTGCACTTGTGCACAAACAGAACGGCACAGTTGAAAAAAATATCTAAAAATATCTTAGTTTCATAAATAACTGCGTGCTTTGCTTTTTTTTTTCATGATTTCTTTATTAAAACATGTCATTTCACCTCCAGCTTTTTCCCTCTCTGACCCATTTTGGGAGCTGCAGTGATGGAGCCAGTCTCAACTGGCTGCTTCCAGCTGACGGTGCATTCACACCCCGCCAACTATATTGGTAACGGTTACCACTTTAAAATAGGGAAAGGCGCTCAGTGGTGTGGTGTGGTGTGATGTACTCTATAATTACATGCAAACATTGGCTAACTGTGAGACAGAGTGACAGAGCCACTGTTGCTGCTGTAAAGTCTAAATGAATCTAAATATGTATTACAGCGAGGTGCAGAGCAAGCAAGAAGCACACTTTTGAGGTAGATACCCTGAATTACATTAATAATTTGAACCATTTTATTTCAATACAAAGATTCACAGTCACTGACTACAGTCAATTACACAGTGGCTCTCAGGGATTCAGTCTCTTTGCATAGGTTAAGGGTTGGATGGCAGCAAGCACCCATCTACAAAAGTGTTTTACTTACCAAACTAAACCTTACACCATAGTTCATTTGCCACAAACATATTTGCCTAAACTTAATGCACAGGTTCATATTTTTAATTCTGACTTAGAACAACAGTCAAGAGCTCAAATAAGCAGTGAAACCTGTAATGATTCCTCCTGTTCATACTGACCATTAGAAGATCCCTTCATAATGCACTTACAATGGAAGTGGATGGAAAAGTTGATCTGAAGCTAATATGAAACTTTAATTGACCAAATGATTCATATCAAGTCTTCTATGTTTCAACGTTACAGTGTTTTAGTGCCAAAGTCTTTGTGTTACTATACTTCCACCACAGCTCAACAGGGAAACACTAAGAGGGAATTTGATGCTAAAAAGACTGTAAATATGTCAGATATCACTTGATATGACTAACTCAGACTGCTGAAGCTCAATAGAAGCTGATCATCTATTTTTAAATGTCTGTGGATTTTGTTCTCCATCACTTCCATTGAAAGAACATTTGAAGGAGATCTTTTAATAGTCAGTATGAACAGGAGGAATAATGAGGAAAACATCTTTCACTGTTCATATGTACATCTGAGCTTTAACCATACTTAGAATGAATGTTGAATCAGCCAGTTTTTGTGATTCACAGGTTTTGAAATTTGGGACCTGTGCTTGTTGACCCCGTTATGAGCCTTTATGACAGAAGATCATCCATAGCACTCTTTTCTGTGTGGGTCAGCGTTTACGTGAGTATTCACAGAAAATACATTTCCCGCATGAGCTGCATTTTTTTTTAGTCACCAGAGAGGAGATCTCTAATGTAAACAAGCTACTGTTTTAGTCAGTGACCGATGATTCAGTACATTCAGCTTAGCTTGGGGGTTCTGTGTTATACTGGGATCAGATTACACAGTTTTTACCAGATAATTGGGAAATGAAAGTGAACGTCTGTTGTGAATTGCTGGTTTTATCCCATGCACTGTACACAACAAATTGGAGAGAGTTAAAGCATATTTTAACTCTATAAAAATGTAACCACTCCCTTTTTTGTTACTATACTTCCACCACAGCTCAGAAAGGAAACACTAAGAGGGAATGTGATGCTAAAAAGACTGTAAATGTGTCAGATATCACTTGATATGACTAACTAACACTGATGAAGCTCAATAGAAGCTGATCATCTGTTTTAAATGACTGTGTGGACACACTGTGGATAAAGTCCTCCATCACTTCCATTGAAATCACATTTGAAGGAGATCTTTTAACAGTCAGTATGAACAGGAGGAATGATTACACAGAGGAAAACCTAACTCACTGTGTTTTAAGATAAATTTAAACAGCATGAATCTGTCCTTTAGTTGCAAGTCTGTGACAGAATGAACTCAACCTTGACAAGACCACAGTTGGTGCTAAATTTCGAAGTGCAGAATCGTCCAAGATGTTGTTCCTTACCTGGCAACAGAGCATCACAGCATGCATTGACTACATGACTCTGTGATTGCCCAATCGGACACTGTGACAATCATGTTCACAGTCTGGTCCTGCTTTTAAAAACCCTGTTCTCTCACATAGTGAACACCTGTAGAATAGATGATTCCAGCAGTAGCACAGCATCACATACCAGTATGGACGGTACAAGGACAAGAGGACCTCTCAACATGCACCTGAGAAGCTGTGGACAGTAGACTTCAGCACATTAATCTCTGCAGACTGCACACTGTTGTTGCACATTTTTCGCACCTGGACTCATCTGGAAATTAGGCATGCGAGGCAGAGAGCTCCACACTGAGCTGCGGCAGACAGTCTTCCTGTTTGAGGAGACCTGCAGGACTTTACTGAGTCCACTCTGTCAGCACAGTTCACCCAGAGCTCCCTCTATTAGCATTTGACCTTCTCTACGACGAGTCGGCTCGCGAGCGACGCGGCTCGCCAATTAACTCAAATGAGCCATATTCAAATTGAACGCGCTGAATGAAATAAACGTTTTACAACCACAGTCACACAGAACAATATCTGGGATCCTGCCCTCCGATAATAAACTCCAGGGCTATTTTAAGACCGGGGGGGGAAAAAGGAAGATATGGAGCAATTATTTTTTTTTTCGTGCAGACAA